>NC_141554.1:9352500-10072500 GCF_021556685.1 Rattus norvegicus | reverse complement strand
TATTCTCAGTTCAGTGGATTGCTGCTGGTATTCGCCTCTATATTTGCTGTATTCTGGCTGTGTCTCTCAGGAGCGATCTACATCCGGCTCCTGTCGGTCTGCACATCTTTGCTTCATCCATCTTGTCTAATTGGGTGGCTGTATATGTATGGGCCACATGTGGGGCAGGCTCTGAATGGGTGTTCCTTCAGTCTCTGTTTTAATCTTTGCCTCTCCCTTCCCTGCCAAGGGTATTCTTTTTCCTCATTTAAAGAAGGAGTGAAGCATTCACATTTTGATCATCCGTCTTGAGTTTCGTTTGTTCTAGGGATCTAGGGTAATTCAAGCATTTGGGCTAATAGCCACTTATCAATGAGTGCATACCATGTATGTCTTTCTGTGATTGGGTTAGCTCACTCAGGATGATATTTTCCAGTTCCAACCATTTGCCTACGAATTTCATAAACTCGTTGTTTTTGATAGCTGAGTAATATTCCATTGTGTAGATGTACCACATTTTCTGTATCCATTCCTCTGTTGAAGGGCATCTGGGTTCTTTCCATTTTCTGGCTATTATAAATAAGGCTGCGATGAACATAGTGGAGCACGTGTCTCTTTTATATGTTGAGGCATCTTTTGGGTATATGCCCAAGAGAGGTATAGCTGGATCCTCAGGCAGTTCAATGTCCAATTTTCTGAGGAACCTCCAGACTGATTTCCAGAATGGTTTTACCAGTCTGCAATCCCACCAACAATGGAGGAGTGTTCCTCTTTCTCCACATCCTCGCCAGCATCTGCTGTCACCTGAGTTTTTGATCTTAGCCAATCGCACTGGTGTGAGGTGAAATCTCAGGGTTGCTTTGATTTGCATTTCCCTTATGACTAAAGATGTTGAACATTTCTTTAGGTGTTTCTCAGCCATTCGGCATTCCTCAGCTGTGAATTCTTTGTTTAGCTCTGAACCCCATTTTTTAATAGGGTTATTTGTTTCCCTGCGGTCTAACTTCTTGAGTTCTTTGTATATTTTGAATATAAGGCCTCTATCTGTTGTAGGATTGGTAAAGATCTTTTCCCAATCTGTTGGTTGCCGTTTTGTCCTAACCACAGTGTCCTTTGCCTTACAGAAGCTTTGCAGTTTTATGAGATCCCATTTGTCGATTCTTGATCTTAGAGCATAAGCCATTGGTGTTTTGTTCAGGAAATTTTTTCCAGTGCCCATGTGTTCCAGATGCTTCCCTAGTTTTTCTTCTATTAGTTTGAGTGTGTCTGGTTTGATGTGGAGGTCCTTGATCCACTTGGACTTAAGCTTTGTACAGGGTGATAAGCATGGATCGATCTGCATTCTTCTACATGTTGCCCTCCAGTTGAACCAGCACCATTTGCTGAAAATGCTATCTTTTTTCCATTGGATGGTTTTGGCTCCTTTGTCAAAAATCAAGTGACCATAGGTGTGTGGGTTCATTTCTGGGTCTTCAATTCTATTCCATTGGTCTATCTGTCTGTCTCTGTACCAATACCATGCAGTTTTTATCACTATTGCTCTGTAATACTGCTTGAGTTCAGGGATAGTGATTCCCCCTGAAGTCCTTTTATTGTTGAGGATAGCTTTAGCTATCCTGGGTTTTTTGTTATTCCAGATGAATTTGCAAATTATTCTGTCTAACTCTTTGAAGAATTGGATTGGTATTTTGATGGGGATTGCATTGAATCTGTAGATTGCTTTTGGTAAAATGGCCATTTTTACTATATTAATCCTGCCAATCCATGAGCATGGGAGATCTTTCCATCTTCTGAGGTCTTCTTCAATTTCTTTCCTCAGTGTCTTGAAGTTTTTATTGTACAGATCTTTTACTTGCTTGGTTAAAGTCACACCGAGGTACTTTATATTATTTGGGTCTATTATGAAGGGTGTCGTTTCCCTAATTTCTTTCTCGGCTTGTTTCTCTTTTGTATAGAGGAAGGCTACTGATTTATTTGAGTTAATTTTATACCCAGCCACTTTGCTGAAGTTGTTTATCAGCTTTAGTAGTTTTCTGGTGGAACTTTTGGGATCACTTAAATATACTATCATGTCATCTGCAAATAGTGATATTTTGACCTCTTCTTTTCCGATCTGTATGCTTTGATCTCCTTTTGTTGTCTAATTGCTCTGGCTAGAACTTCAAGAACTATATTGAATAAGTAGGGAGAGAGTGGGCAGCCTTGTCTAGTCCCTGATTTTAGTGGGATTGCTTCAAGTTTCTCTCCATTTAGTTTAATGTTAGCAACTGGTTTGCTGTATATGGCTTTTACTATGTTTAGGTATGGGCCTTGAATTCCTATTCTTTCCAGGACTTTTATCATGAAGGGGTGTTGAATTTTGTCAAATGCTTTCTCAGCATCTAATGAAATGATCATGTGGTTTTGTTCTTTCAGTTTGTTTATATAATGGATCACGTTGATGGTTTTCCGTATATTAAACCATCCCTGCATGCCTGGGATGAAGCCTACTTGATCATGGTGGATGATTGTTTTGATGTGCTCTTGAATTCGGTTTGCTAGAATTTTATTGAGTATTTTTGCGTCGATATTCATAAGGGAAATTGGTCTGAAGTTCTCTTTCTTTGTTGTGTCTTTGTGTGGTTTAGGTATAAGATTAATTGTGGCTTCGTAGAAGGAATTCGGTAGGGCTCCATCTGTTTCAATTTTGTGGAATAGTTTGGATAATATTGGTATGAGGTCTTCTATGAAGGTTTGATAGAATTCTGCACTAAACCCGTCTGGACCTGGGCTCTTTTTGGTTGGGAGACCTTTAATGACTGCTTCTATTTCCTTAGGAGTTATGGGGTTTTTTAACTGGTTTATCTGTTCCTGATTTAACTTCGATACCTGGTATCTGTCAAGGAAATTGTCCATTTCCTGAAGATTTTCAAATTTTGTTGAATATAGGTTTTTATAGTAAGATCTGATGATTTTTTGAATTTCCTCCGAATCTGTAGTTATGTCTCCCTTTTCATTTCTGATTTTGTTAATTTGGACAAACTCTCTGTGTCCTCTCGTTAGTCTGGCTAAGGGTTTATCTATCTTGTTGATTTTCTCAAAGAACCAACTTTTGGTTCTGTTGATTCTTTCTATGGTCCTTTTTGTTTCTACTTGGTTGATTTCAGCTCTGAGTTTGATTATTTCCTGCCTTCTACTCCTCCTGGGTGTATTTGCTTCTTTTTGTTCTAGAGCTTTTAGGTGTGCTGTCAAGCTGCTGACATATGCTCTTTCCTGTTTCTTTCTGCAGGCACTCAGCGCTATGAGTTTTCCTCTTAGCAAAGCTTTCATTGTGTCCCATAAGTTTGAGTATGTTGTATCTTTATTTTCATTAAATTCTAAAAAGTTTTTAATTTCTTTCTTTATTTCTTCCTTGACCAGGTTATCATTGAGTAGAGCATTGTTCAATTTCCACGTATATGTGGGCATTCTTCCCTTATTGTTATTGAAGACCAGTTTTAGGCCGTGGTGGTCCGATAGCACGCATGGGATTATTTCTATCTTTCTGTACCTGTTGGGGCCCGTTTTTTGACCAATTATATGGTCAATTTTGGAGAAAGTACCATGAGGAGCTGAGAAGAAGGTATATCCTTTTGCTTTAGGATAGAATGTTCTATAAATATCCGTTAAGTCCATTTGGCTCATGACTTCTCTTAGTCTGTCTACATCACTGTTTAATTTCTGTTTCCATGATCTGTCCATTGATGAGAGTGGGGTGTTGAAATCTCCCACTATTATTGTGTGAGGTGCAATGTGTGTTTTGAGCTTTAGTAAGGTTTCTTTTACGTATGTAGGTGCCCTTGTATTTGGGGCATAGATATTTAGGATTGAGAGTTCATCTTGGTTGATTTTTCCTTTGATGAATATGAAGTGTCCTTCCTTATCTTTTTTGATGACTTTTAGTTGGAAATTGATTTTATTTGATATTAGAATGGCTACTCCAGCTTGCTTCTTCTGACCATTTGCTTGGAAAGTTGTTTTCCAGCCTTTCACTCTGAGGTAGTGTCTGTCTTTGTCTCTGAGGTGTGTTTCCTGTAGGCAGCAGAATGCAGGGTCCTCGTTGCGTATCCAGTTTGTTAATCTATGTCTTTTTATTGGGGAGTTGAGGCCATTGATATTGAGAGATATTAAGGAATAGTGATTATTGCTTCCCGTTATATCCATATTTGGATGTGAGGTTATGTTTGTGTGCTTTCATTCTCTTTGTTTTGTTGCCAAGACGATTACTTTCTTGCTTCTTCTAGGGTATAGCTTGCCTCCTTATGTTGGGCTTTACCATTTATTATCCTTTGTAGTGCTGGATTTGTAGAAAGATATTGTGTAAATTTGGTTTTGTCATGGAATATCTTGGTTTCTCCATCAATGTTAATTGGGAGTTTTGCAGGATACAGTAACCTGGGCTGGCATTTGTGTTCTCTTAGGGTCTGTATGACATCAGTCCAGGATCTTCTGGCCTTCATAGTTTCTGGCGAGAAGTCTGGTGTGAATCTGATAGGTCTCCCTTTATATGTTACTTGACCTTTTTCCCTTACTGCTTTTAATATTCTTTCTTTATTTTGTGCGTTTGGTGTTTTGACAATTATGTGACGGGAGGTGTTTCTTTTCTGGTCCAATCTATTTGGAGTTCTGTAGGCTTCTTGTATGTCTATGGGTATCTCTTTTTTTAGGTTAGGGAAGTTTTCTTCTATGATTTTGTTGAAGATATTTACTGGTCCTTTGAGCTGGGAGTCTTCACTCTCTTCTATACCTATTATCCTTAGGTTTGATCTTCTCATTGAGTCCTGGATTTCCTGTATGTTTTGGACCAGTAGCTTTTTCCGCTTTACATTATCTTTGACAGTTGAGTCAATGATTTCTATGGAATCTTCTGCTCCTGAGATTCTCTCTTCCATCTCTTGTATTCTGTTGGTGAAGCTTGTATCTACAGCTCCTTGTCTCTTCTTTTGGTTTTCTATATCCAGGGTTGTTTCCATGTGTTCTTTCTTGATTGCTTCTATTTCCATTTTTAATTCCTTCAACTGTTTGATTGTGTTTTCCTGGAATTCTTTCAGGGATTTTTGCGATTCCTCTCTGTAGGCTTTTACTTGTTTATTAATGTTTTCCTGTGCTTCCCTAAGTGTGTTCATGTCTTTCTTGAAGTCCTCCAGCATCATGATCAAATATGATTTTAAAACTAGATCTTGCTTTTCTGGTGTGTTTGGATATTCCATGTTTGTTTTGGTGGGAGAATTGGGCTCCGATGATGGCATGTAGTCTTGGTTTCTGTTGCTTGGGTTCCTGCGCTTGCCTCTCGCCATCAGATTATCTCTAGTGTTACTTTGTTCTGCTGTTTCTGACAGTGGCTAGACTGTCCTATAAGCCTGTGTGTCAGGAGTGCTGTAGACCTGTTTTCCTCTCTTTCAGTCAGTTATGGGGACGGAGTGTTCTGCTTTCGGGCGTGTAGTTTTTCCTCTCTACAGGTCTTCAGCTATTCCTGTGGGCCTGTGTCTTGAGTTCACCAGGCAGCTTTCTTGCAGCAGAAAAGTTGGTCTTACCTGTGGTCCCGAGGCTCAGGTTTGCTCGTGGGGTGCTGCCCAGGGGCTCTCTGCAGCGGCAGCAACCAGGAAGACCTGTGCCGCCCCTTCCGGGAGCTTCAGTGCACCAGGGTTCCAGATGGTCTTTGGCTTTTTCCTCTGGCGTCCGAGATGTGTGTGCAGGGAGCAGTCTCTTCTGGTTTCCCAGGCTTGTCCGCCTCTCTGAAGGTTTAGCTCTCCCTCCCACGGGATTTGGGTGCAGAGAACTGTTTATCCGGTCTGTTTCCTTCAGGGTCCGGCGGGGTCCTGCCGCTCCTGGGCCCTCCCCCACGGGAGCCCAGAGGCCTTATACAGTTTCCTCTTGGACCAGGGATGTGGGCAGGGGTGAGCAGTGTTGGTGGTCTCTTCCACTCTGCAGCCTCAGGAGTGCCCACCTGACCAGGCGGTTGGGTCTCTCTCTCACCGGGTCTGGGGGCAGAGAGCTGCTGCGGGCCGGGATCCGCGGGTGTGGGACTTCCGGTAAACACAGAACGTGCCCGGTCCTAGAGAAATTCTGCTTCCGTGTGTCCCAAGCTCACCAGGCAGCTTTCTTGCAGCAGAAAATTTGGTCTTACCTGTGGTCCCGAGGCTCAGGTTCGCTCGTGGGGTGCTGCCCAGGGGCTCTCTGCAGCGGCAGCAACCAGGAAGACCTGTGCCGCCCCTTCCGGGAGCTTCAGTGCACCAGGGTTCCAGATGGTCTTTGGCTTTTTCCTCTGGCGTCCGAGATGTGTGTGCAGGGAGCAGTCTCTTCTGGTTTCCCAGGCTTGTCCGCCTCTCTGAAGGTTTAGCTCTCCCTCCCACGGGATTTGGGTGCAGAGAACTGTTTATCCGGTCTGTTTCCTTCAGGGTCCGGCGGGGTCCTGCCGCTCCTGGGCCCTCCCCCACGGGAGCCCAGAGGCCTTATACAGTTTCCTCTTGGGCCAGGGATGTGGGCAGGGGTGAGCAGTGTTGGTGGTCTCTTCCGCTCTGCAGCCTCAGGAGTGCCCACCTGACCAGGCGGTTGGGTCTCTCTCTCACCGGGTCTGGGAGCAGAGAGCTGCTGCGGGCCAGGAACCGCGGGTGTGCAGTCATTGCTTTTTATAGCTGAGTAATATTCCATTCTGTAGATGTACCACATTTCTGTATCCATTCCTCTGTTGAAGGCATTTGGGAAACTCTGCCGGGACATGAAGGGACCGGATCAACAGTTCTCTGCACCCAAATCCCGTGAGAGGGAGAGCTAAACTTTCAGAGGGGCAGATATACCTGGGAAGCCAGAAGAGACTACATTCTGTCCATATTTCTGACTCCAGAGGAAAACACCTAATGCCATTTGGGACCCCAGTGCAAGGGGGCTCCCTGAAAAGGTGGCGCATGCCCTCCTGGTTGCCGCCCTCACAGAAAGCTCAAAAGCAGTCCCCCACGAGCAACTTGAGCCAAGGGACCACAGGTAAGACCAACTTTTCCGATCAAAGCGACCTGCCTGGTAGACTCAAGACACAGGCCCACAGGAACAGCTGAAGAGCAGTAGATAGGAAAGACTACACGCCTGGAAGCAGAACACTCTGTTCCAATAACTGCCTGAAAGAAAACAGGAAAACAGGTCTACAGCACTCCTGAGACACAGGCCTATAGTACGGTCTAGCCACTGTCAGAAATAGCAGAACAAAGTAACACCAGAGACAATCTGATGGCAAGAGGCAAGCTCAGGAACCCAAGCAAGAGAAACCAAGACTACATGGCATCATCGCAGCCCAATTCTCCCACCAAAGCAAACACTGAAAACCCAAACACACCAGAAAAACAAGATCTAGATTTAAAATCATATTTCATCATGATGCTGGAAGACTTCAAGAAAGACATGAAGAACTCCCTTAGAGAAACACAGGAAAACATACATAAACAAGTAGAAGCCTACAGAGAGGAATTACAAAAATCCCTGAAGGAATTCCAGGAAAAAAACAATCAAACAGTTGAAGGAATTAAAAATGGAAATAGAAGCAATGAAGAAAGAACACAGGGAAACAACCCTGGATATAGAAAACCAAAGGAAGTGACAAGGAGCCGTAGATACAAGAATCATCAACAGAATACAAGAGACAGAAGAGAGAAACTCAGTAGCATAATATTCCATAGAAATCATTGACACAGCTGTCAAAGATAATGTAAAGCAGAAAAAGCTACTGGTCCAAAACATACAGGAAATCCAGGACTCAATGAGGA
Organism: Rattus norvegicus; assembly: GCF_021556685.1. Taxonomy (NCBI): domain Eukaryota; kingdom Metazoa; phylum Chordata; class Mammalia; order Rodentia; family Muridae; genus Rattus; species Rattus norvegicus. Next base: position 10,064,749 of record NC_141554.1, on the reverse strand, counting down.
GCTCAAACCTAAGGATAATAGGTATAGAAGAGAGTGAAAACTACCAGCTCAAAGGACTAGTAATTATCTTCAACAAAATAATAGAAGAAAACTTCCCTTAACTAAAGAGCTTTTAGGTGTGCTGTCAAGCTGCTGACATATTCTCTCTCCTGGTTCTTTCTGCAGGCACTCAGAGCTATGAGTTTTCGTCTTAGCACAGCTTTCATTGTGTCCCATAAGTTTGGGTATGTTGTACCTTCATTTTTATTAAATTCGGAGAAGTCTCTAATTTCTTTCTTTATTTCTTCCTTCACCAGGTTATCATTGAGTATAGCATTGTTCAACTTCCATGTATATATGGACGTTCTTCCCTTATTTTTATTGAAGATTAGCTTTAGCCCATGGTGGTCTGATAGGACGCATGATATTTTTTCAATCTTTCTGTATATGTTGACGCTTCTTTTATGACCTATTATATTGTCAATTTTGGAGAAAGTACCATGAGGTGCTGAGAAGAATATATATCCTTTTGCTTTAGGATAGAATGTTCTATAAATATCTGTTAAGTCAATTTGGTTCATGACTTCTCTTAGTCTGTCTATGTCTCTGTTTAATTTTTGTTTCCATGACCTGTCCATTGATGAGAGTGGGTTGTTGAAACTCCTCTATTATTGTGTGAGGTGCAATGTGTTTTTTGAGATTTAGTAAGGTTTCTTTTATGTATGTATGTGCCCATGTATTTGGAGCATAGATATTTAGGATTGAGAGTTCATCTTGTTGGATTTTTCCTTTGATGAATATGAAGTGTCCTTCCTTATCTTTGTTGATGACTTTTAGTTGAAAACCGATTTTATTCGATATTACAATGGCTATTCCAGCTTCCTTCTTCCGACCATTTGCTTGGAAAGTTGTTTTCCAGCCTTTGACTCTGAAGTAGTATGTGTCTTTGTCTCTGAGGTGTGTTTCCTGTAGGCAGCAGAAGACAGGGTCCTCATTGCATATCCAGTTCGTTAATCTATGTCTTTTTATTGGGGAATTAAGGCCATTGATGTTGAGAGATATTAAGGAGTAGTGATTATTGTTTCCTGTTATATTCATATTTGGATGTGAGGTTACGTTTGTGTGCTTTTCTTCTCTTTGTTTTGTTGCCAAGACGATTAGTTTTTTGCTTTTTCTAGGGAGTAGCTTGCCTCCTTATGTTGGGCTTTACCATTTATTATCCTTTGTAGCACTGGATATGTAGAAAGATATTGTGTAAATTTGGTTTTGTCATGGAATATCTTGGTTTCTCCATCTATGTTAATTGAGAGTTTTGCAGGATACAGAAACCTGGGATGGCATTCGTGTTCTCTTAGGGTCTGTATGACATCTGTCCAGAATCTTCTGGCTTTCATAGTCTCTGGTGAGAAGTCTGGTGTGATTCTGATAGGTCTGCCTTTATATGTTACTTGACCTTTTTCCCTTACTGTTTTTAATATTCTTTCTTTATTTTGTGCATTTTGTGTTTTGACTATTATGTGATGGGAAGTGTTTCTTTTCTGGTCCAATCTATTTGGAGTTCTGTAGGCTTCTTGTATGTATATAGGCATCTCTTTCTTTAGGTTAGGGAATATTCATCTTTGATTTTGTTAAAGATATTTATTGGTCCTTTGAGCTGGGAGTCTTCACTCTCTTCTATACCTATTTTCCTTAGGTTTGATCTCCTCATTGAGTCCTGGATTTCCTGTATGTTTTGGACCAGTAGCTTTTTCTGCTTTACATTATCTTTGACAGTTGAGTCGATGATTTCTATGGAATCTTCTGCTCCTGAGATTCTCTCTTCTATCTCTTGTATTCTGCTGGTGAATCTTGTATCTACGGCTCCTTGTCTCTTCTTTTGGTTTTCTATATCCAGGGTTGTTTCCATGTGTTCTTTCTTGATCGCTTCTATTTCCATTTTTAATTCCTTCAACTATTTGATTGTGTTTTCCTGGAATTCTTTCAGGGATTTTCATGATTCCTCTCTGTAGGCTTCTACTTGTTTATTTATGTTTTCCTGCGTTTCTCTAAGGGAGTTCTTCATGTCTTTCTTGAAGTCTTCCAGCATCATGATGAAATATGATTTTAAATCTAGATCTTGTTTTTCTGGTGTGTTTGGGTTTTCAGTGTTTGCTTTGGTGGGAGAATTGGGCTACGATGATACCTTGTAGTCTTGGTTTCTCTTGCTTGGGTTCCTGAGCTTGCCTCTTGCCATCAGATTGTCTCTGGTGTTACTTTGTTCTGCTATTTCTGACAGTGGCTAGACCGTACTATAGGCCTGTGTCTCAGGAGTGCTGTAGACCTGTTTTCCTGTTTTCTTTCAGGCAGTTATTGGAACAGAGTGTTCTGCTTCCAGGCGTGTAGTCTTTCCTATCTACTGCTCTTCAGCTGTTCCTGTGGGCCTGTGTCTTGAGTCTACCAGGCAGGTCGCTTGGATCGGAAAAGTTGGTCTTACCTGTGGTCCCTTGGCTCAAGTTGCTCGTGGGGGACTGCTTTTGAGCTCTCTGTGAGGGCGGCAACCAGGAGGGCATGCACCGCCCTTTCCGGGATTTCCTGTGCACCAGGGTCCCAGATGACTTTTGGTGTTTTCCTCTGGAGTCAGAAATGTGGGCAGAGTATAGTCTCTTCTGGCTTCCCAGGTATATCTGCCCCTCTGAATTTTTAGCTCTCCCTCCCATGGGATTTGGGTGCAGAGAACTGTTGATCCAGTCCCTTCATGTCCGGGCGGTGTCTGGAGTGCAGGGGACCTGGAGCTCCAGTACCCTATCTTCTCATTCCCAGAGGCCATATACAGTTTCCTCTTGGGCCAGGGATGTGGGCAGGGGTGGGCAGTATTTGTGGTCTCTCCCAGTCTGCAGTCTCAGGAATGCCCACCTGTCCAGGCAGTGAGTTCTCTCTCCCCAACATCTCCATGTTCAATGAGTTGTGTAGATGTTGTCTTCAGCAATGGGACCTTGCTGTCAGTTTGTGAAGAACACCACATAGTCTTGGCAATTTCCTTGGTTGTTTTTGGATTCCCATGGGAGTCCTTTGGCCAAAAATTCAATTATGTTTAACCCTATCCAAATTCTGGAAGATTCATTTGGTGCCAAGAGGTGACTAGTCTGGGCTCTATCTCCTCCATTATTTAGCAATTTTATTTACATCATCTTCATATATTTATATATTTTAGGAAGTTTCTACTGTATTATGTTTCTATTCTTCTCTTCCAATGACCCTTAATTTTAGCTGTCTTTCCCAAGTATTCTATCCTACAATCCCATCTCTTTTCCTCCTCTCCACTTGATCCTCCTGTTCCAGCCCTCCCCATCCATTTATATCTATCCATTATATTCCCCTTCCCTAGGAGGTCTATCTGTCCCTCCTTAGGCCATTACTCTATACCTGGCCTCTGTGGTTCTATGTATTATAGTTTGGTTATCACTGACTTAAGTAACAGTGAACAGTCAGATATAAGAAAATGGATACCGGGCTGGAGAGATGGCTCAGCGGTTAAGAGCACCCGACTGCTCTTCCAGAGGTCATGAGCTCAATTCCCAGCAACCACATGGTGGCTCACAACCATCTGTAAAGAGATCCGATTCTCTCTTCTGGTGTATCTGAAGATAGCTACAGTGTACTTATATATAATAAATGAATAAATCTTTAAAAAAAAAGAAAAAAAAAGAAAATGGATACCATAATTGTCTTTCTTAGTCTGTGATACTTTACTTGGAATTATTTTTCTCTAGTTACAATGATTTGCCTGCAAATTTCAGCATACATTTTTTAACAGCTTACTAATTCTTCATTGTATAAGTGTACTACACTTTTTATCCATTCTTCAACTGAATAGCATCTAGGTTTTTTCCAATTTCTGGCTATTATAAATAGAGAAACAATGAACATAGTTGAGGGACTGTTTTTGTGGTAGAATGAAACATCTTTAGGTATATGACCAAGAGTGGTAAAGACGGATCCTGAGATAGATTTATTCCCAACTTTCTGAGAGATCAACATATTGATTCCCACACTGGCTATATGACTTTGCACTCCCACCAGCAATGAAAGAGAGTTCTCCTTACACCACATCCTCACTGGCATGTGCAATCACTTGTTTTGTTGAACTTAGGCATTCTGACAGTTGTAAGATGAAATCCCAAAGTAGTTTTGATTTGCATTTCCCTGATGACTAGGATGTTGAACATTTCTTTAAGTGTTTCTCAGACATTTGAGTTTCCTCTTTTGAGAGTGGAGCAGAGACTGAAGGAAATGCCATCCCGAGATTGCCCCACCTGGGGATCCATCCGATATGCAAACACGAAATCAAGACAATATGGTGGATGCCTAGAAATTCTTGCTGACAGAAGCCTGATATAGCTGTCTCCTGAGAGGCTCTAGCAGATCCTGACAAATACAGAGGCAGATGTTTGCAGCTAATCATCAGAATGAGCATGAGGACACCAATAAAGGAGTTAGGGAAAGGATTGAAGGAGCTGAAAGGGTTTGCAACACCATCAAAAGAACAAAAATTTCAACCATCCAAACCACCCCCCCAGAGCTCCCAGAGAGTAAACCAAAAGCCAAAGAGTACACATGGAGCAGGCCATGACTCCCGCTGCATTTGTTGCAGAATATGGCTTTATCTGGCATCAATGGGAGGGGAGGTCCTTGGTTCTGTGAAGGCTGATGCCATGCCCCAGTGTAGGAGAATGCTAGGGCGGGACGGAGGGGAAACCGGGAAAGGGGATAAAATTTAAAATGTAAATAAATAAAATAACCAGTAGAAAGAGAAATAGCCGTGAAAACTCCAGGCATTTAAATGTATATATAATAAATTTTAATTTACATATTTAAAAAAGAGAATTCTTTATAAAATTCTGTATTCTTTTAATTGGGTTATTTGTTTTCTTGATATCTAGCTTTTTGAGGTATTCATATACTTTGGATATTTTGAATACATTCTATGTCTTATTTTAGTAGTTACATGCCTGAAAATACTTACTTCAAAAATTCGCCCCAGTATATTCTCTGATGTGTGTTCTGTTTGTCAAACAAATGCTTTTGATGTCTCCACATTTGATTATCTTTGTGATTCCCTCTAATGCTTTCAAGTTGTAATGTCATCTCCCCTCTAGAAACCTAAAATATTTCAATGACGCATATTTGTGTAACTTGATAATCTCTTTGCAATTGATTTTGATGAATTCTGTGAGGTGCATCCATAAATTATAGATGTGGATTTTGGACATTCTTTTTTTTTTATTAACTTGAGTATTTCTTATTTACAATTTGAGTGTTATTCCCTTTCCCGGTTTCTGGGCCAACATCCCCCTAAACCCTCCCCCTCCCCTTCTTTATGGGTGTTCCCCTCCCCATACTCCCCCTATTGCCGCCCTTCCCCCCAACAATCACGTTCACTGGGGGTTCAGTCTTAGCAGGACCCAGGGCTTCCCCTTACACTGGTGATCTTACTAGGATATTCAATGCTACCTATGAGGTCAGAGTTCAGATCAGTCAATGTATAGTCTTTAGATAGTGGCTTAGTCCCTGGAAGCTCTGGTTGCTTGGCATTGTTGTTCATATGGGGTCTCGAGCCCCTTCAAGATTTCCAGTTCTTTCTATGGTTCCTTCAACGGTGGTCCTGTTCTCAGTTCAGTGGTTTGCTACTGGCATTCGCCCCTGTATTTGCTGTATTCTGGCTATGTCTCTCAGGAGAGATCTACATCCGGCTCCTGTCTGCCTACACTTCTTTGCTTCACCCATCTTGTCTAATTGGGTGGCTGAATATGTATGGGCCACATGTGGGGCAGGCTCTGAATGGGTGTTCCTTCTGTCTCTGTTTTAATCTTTGCCTCTCTATTCCCTGTCAAGGGTATTCTTGTTCCCCTTTTAAAGAAGGAGTGAAGCATTCACATTTTGATCATCCGTCTTGAGTTTCATGTGTTCTAGGCATCTAGGGTAATTCAAGCATTTGGACTAAAAGCCACTTATCAATGAGTGCATACCATGTGTGTTTTTCTGTTATTGGGTTACCTCACTCAGGATGGTATTTTCCAGTTAGTTTCTTGCTTCTTCTAGGGTATAGCTTGCCTCCTTATGTTGGGCTTTACCATTTATTATCCTTCGTAGCACTGGATTTGTTGAAAGATATTGTGTAAATTTCGTTTTGTCATGGAATATCTTGGTTTCTCCATCTATGTTAATTGAGAGTTTTGCAGGATACAGTTACCTGGGCTGGCATTTGTGTTCTCTTAGGGTCTGTATGACATCTGTCCAGGATCTTCTGGCTTTCATAGTCTCTGGCAAAAAGTCTGGTGTGATTCTGATATTTCTGCCTTTATATGTTACTTGACCTTTTTCCCTTACTGCTTTTAATATTCTTTCTTTATTTTGTGCATTTGGTGTTTTGACTATTATGTGACGGGAGGTGTTTCTTTTCTGGTCCAATCTATTTGGAGTTCTGTAGGCTTCTTGTATGCTCATGGGTATCTCTTTCTTTAGGTTAGGGAAGTTTTCTTCTATGATTTTGTTGAAGATATTTACTGGTCCTTTGACCTGGGAGTCTTCACTCTTTTCTATACCTATTATCCTTAGGTTTGATCTTCTCATTGAGTCCTGGATTTCCTGTATGTTTTGGACCAGTAGCTTTTTCTGCTTTACATTATCTTTGACAGTTGACCCGATGATTTCTATGGAATCTTCCGCTCCTGAGATTCTCTCTTCTATCTCTTGTATTCTGCTGGTGAAGCTTGTATCTACGGCTCCTTGTCTCTTCTTTTGGTTTTCTATATCCAGGGTTGTTTCCATGTGTTCTTTCTTGATCGCTTCTATTTCCATTTTTAATTCCTTCAACTATTTGATTGTGTTTTCCTGGAATTCTTTCAGGGATTTTTATGATACCTCTCTGTAGGCTTCTACTTGTTTATTTATGTTTTCCTGTGTTTCTCTAAGAGAGTTCTTCACATCTTTCTTGAAGTCCTCCAACATAATGATCAAATATGATTTTGAAACTAGATCTTCCTTTTCTGGTGTGTTTGGATATTCACTGTTTGCTTTGGTGGGAGAATTGGGCTCCGATGATGCCATTTAGTCTTGGTTTCTGTTGCTTGGATTCCTGCGTTTGCCTCTCGCCATCAGATTATCTCTAGTGTTACTTTGTTCTTCTATTTCTGACAGTGGCTAAACTGTCCTATAAGCCTGTGTGTCAGGGGTGCTGTAGACCTGTTTTCCTGTTTTCTTTCAGCCAGTTATGGGAACAGAGTGTTCTGCTTTCGGGCGTGTAGTTTTTCCTATCTACAGGTCTTCAGCTGTTCCTGTGGACCTGTGTCCTGAGTTTACTAGGCAGGTCGCTTGGAGTAGGAAGGGTTGTCTTACCTGTGGTCCCGAGGCTCAAGTTTGCTCGTGGGGTGTTGCTTATGAGCTCTCAGTGGGGGCAGCAACCAGGAAAATCTGTGCCGCCATTTCCGGGAGCTTCCATGCACCAGGGTTCCAGATGGCGTTTCGTGTTTTCCTCTGGAATCAGTAATGTGGGCAGAGTGTAGTCTCTTCTGGTTTCCCAGGCGTGTCTGCCTCTCTGAATGTTTAGCTCTCCCTCCCACTGGATTTGGGTGCAGAGAACTGTTTATCTGGTTGGTCCCTTCAGGTTCCGGTGGTGTCTCAGACGCAGGGGACCTGCTGCTGCTATGCCCTTATCCAAGGGAACTCAGAGGCCGTATACAGTGTCCTCTTGAGCCAGGGATGTGGGCCGATTTTGGACATTCTTTACTGCCTTACCTTCTATGCTAGCATCGATTATAACTTGTGATCTTATTTTGTAATTAAGTATAACTTTGCTTCTGCAACAGGATGAAATCTGTTGGACTGCCATTACAAAATATCAGAGAATGTGTGATTTAAATAACATAAATTTATTTTCTTGCAGTGCAGTTGTAGAGCTTAAGCAGTCCAAAACTAAGATGCCAGCCAGTTTTTGTTTTCAGGAACAGTGTTCTTTTTGGCCTATAGGCTACTACTTATTTGTGGTTTCCTGAAGTGACATAGAAGGGGACTACGCATTCTTTGGTTTCTCATCTCATAAGGCTGCTGATTATATAGGAATTAGAGTCCTTCTCTTATGATGACTTCATGTAAACTTAATTATTTTCCCATTCCAAATAAAGACACACTATTTTTAGGGTTAACACATGAATTTTGTGTACATAAGCTCTTCTTCAAAGTTTTAAGGAAAAGCAGGATCACATCTTAAAATCCCAAAATTTCTTCAAAAATTCATCCACTCCCTCAAAGCATTCCTTTGTCATTAATGTTTGTTTGCTTTGTTGTGTTTTTTTGTTTTGTGGTGTTTGTTTGTTTGTTTATTTGTTTAAGGGAAACTGGATTTCACCTTGTAGCTTGAGCTGACTTCCATCTTCTATAACCATCCTAAGTTGGGCTTCAACTAATGGCCATGACCTTTCCTTATACCTCCATTCTCATCTTGGAACTTTTTCTTCTTTTTGTGTGGCCAGAGACTGTCTGCTGCGTCTCTGTAACTACAATACCTAATGCAGTCCCTGGCATATTGCAGATGTGCTGTAATTACTTATGGAAGGTTAGAAAGAGAGATAAATTTAAATCTGTAAACTAAGGTTAGCTTTTAATTTTACTGTATTTAACCATTTGTTGGTTCTATGACAACAACTTGATCTGAGACACACCAAGATGCTATTCATAGGGACAATATTTTAAATCGAAGAGTTATTTTTCCAGGAATTTGGCAAAAGAAACATGCTTCATAGCAGAAAAAAAAATGTCTACTTGACACCTCTGCCTAAAATGTAACAGAAGGAAGAAACTTACTTATTCATCCTGTCTGGAGACATTTATTATAGTTCCACTAATGGAAAGAAGCACTGCACTCCATAAAAACAGGAGTAAGAGTGTGGGTGTTGAAAGAAAACACTAATATTGATGTTTTTCATAATTTTCAAAGGTGAAATGTCCTTAGCTGTTTGTTCCATATAAAAGCTGTATTTTTCAGTTTCAAGTAATTGTGTTTATTAAGTATTTAACAAGAAAAAGTAACAGAATAATTAACAGATACACAATAGTAGCGGATAATAAAGCACCATGAAATCCAGATCCTATAGCATCTAGCAGAAATGATTAGACTAGTCTGGTTGGGAAAGGAAGCAAAAAGTATTAACATCAAGTCAAGTGCTCATAACATCCAGAAGAAATGACTGAGAAAGCACTAAGGAATCTATACTGGAGTTCCAGATGGAGAAATTTCAAGGCAGAGCAGATAGTAACTCCATTAATGAGCTTCCAGCTTCTTCTTGCCACTAAAGTCACCTCTTAAAAATTGAAGATAGATTCTTTTTTCATACAATGTATCCTTATAGTTTCCTCTCCCTCTATGCATCCAGGTCCCTTCCCATCTTTTAGTAAACAATAGTAACAGCTGTCAGAAATGGGTTTCTCCTAGATATTCTTAAAGATTCAATGTTTTGAATACTGTTAGTTGTTTTCTGGTTTTTCCTTCTAAAGGTGTCATACTGCTCTGGCTTTTGTTGGTTGTGTTCTTTTGAGGGACTTTAGCCATCTGGACGACTTCAGTCCCAGGATGCTCCTATTGTAGTAGGTATTGTGAGGGTCAATGATGGTCCTGGTGTGGCATGTCCTTGGATTATATGGCTCTGGACCAGCAAGTTTTTATGGTTCAGGATCCACAGGTCTGATGAAGGTAGACAGAGAAGTGGTGGGATAACCAAAATCCACTAGGGATAGCAGACTTCTTAGAACAGCTTGGAGTGCTCAAGAGGACAGGAAGATAGGTAGGACAAAGGGAATCTAACCACATGATTCGGGATTCACAGGTATGATGAAGGTGGGTGGAGAGGTGGAGGGAAAATTGAGCAATTTTGGGTTACTACTCCCTGTTGTTTCAAGACATTGCTAATCTCCATAATAGTTTCTTCACTGACTTGTTCATTTGTTTTATTCCATTTAGTTCCAATGTTTCTGATGTCCCTTTACTGCTGACTTGTATATTTATACCATTGTGGACTGAAAAAGAGAATTGATAGGACGTTATTTGAATTTTCTTAAGTTAGTTAAGATTGAGAATCTTTTTAAATCAGTAATTTACTGAAGCAGGCCTGGCATCCTGGTCCAAGGCAATGTCTTGTGTTTACTTCCCTCTCTTTTCCCATAATAATCAGTATCTACGTATCTTCTAATACCTGAGAGTAGAAGAAGGTTAACATGGTGATTTAAAACTGTTCTTCCTATTATCTTCAAAGTCCATTTTTAATATTATTTATTCTTTTCCTTAGTTTCCTTACCTATTATACAGGTATTTTTTTACTTAGTGTTTCCTTCCTTTATATTTCTTTTATTGCATTTTTTTATTTATAATTCCATTCCAGAAAACCACTATTCAATCACCCTTCCCCCTGCTTCAATGAGGGTGCTCCCACACCCTCTCTTATCTACCCACTCCCTCACACCTCCCCACCCTGACATTCCCCTACACTGGGGCATCAATCCTTGACAGGACCAAGAACATCTCCTCCCACTGACGCCCTACAAGCCCATCGTCTGCTACATATGTGGATGGAGACATTGGTAAATCACTGTGCTCTCTTGGAATGGTGGTTTAGTACCTGGGAGCTCTGGGGTGTCTGGTTGGTTGATATTGTTGTTCTTCTTATGGGGTTACAAAACCCTTCAGCTCCTTCAGTCCTTTCTCTAACTACTCCATTGGGGACGTGGATATTAGATCAATGGTTGGATGGAAGCATCTGCCTCTGTATTTGTCAGGCTCTGGCAGACTGTATTAGGAGACAGTTGTATCAGGCACCTGTCAGCATGCACTTCTTGGCATCCTCAATATTGTCTGGGTGTGGTGGTTACGTATGGGATGAATCCCCCAGGTGGAGCAGTCTCTGGATAGCCTTTCCTTCAGTCTCTGCTCCACACTTTAGCTCCATATTTCCTTCTGTGAGTAATTTTGTTCTTCCTTCTAAGAATGTCTGAAACATCCACACGTTGGTTTTCCTCCTTGAGTTTTGTGTGGCTTATGAATTGTATCTTGGGTATTCTGAACTATTGGGCTAATATCCACTTATCAGTGAGTGCATACCATGTGTGGTTTTTTTTTATTGAGTTACCTCACTCAGGATGAAATTTTCTAGTTCCATCTCTTTACCTAAGAATTAAATAAAGTCATAGTTTTTAATAGCTGAGTAGTAATCCATTGTGTACATGTACCACATTGTCTGTATCCATTCCTCTGTTGAAGGGCATCTGGGAGCTTTCCAGCTTTAGGCTATTATGAATCAGGATGCTATGAGCATCATGGGGCATCATGTGTCCTTGTTATATGCTGGAACATCTTTTGGGTATATGCTCATGAGTGGTATACCTGGGTCCTCAGGTAGTACTATGTAGAATTTTCTGAGGAAACGAGACTGTTTTCCAGAGTGATTGTAACAGCTTGCAATCCCACCAACAATGGGGAGTGTTCCACTTTCTCCAAATCCTTGCCAGTATCTGTTTTCACCTGAGATTGTTTTATCTTAGCCTTTCTTACTAGTGTGAGGTAGAGTCTCAGGGTTGTTCTGATTTGCATTTCCCTGATGACTAAAGATGTTGAAAATTTCTTTAGGTGCTTCTCGGCCATTTGGTATTTCTCAGTTGAAAATTCTTTGTTTAGGTCTGTACCCTATTTTTTAAAAGGATAATTTGATTCTTTGGAGTCTAACTTATTGATATATATATATATATATATATATATATATATATATACATATATACATATATACATATATACATATACATATACATATATACACACACACATATATATATATATGTATATATATATATATATATATATATATATATATATATATATATATAGTATTAACCCTCTATTGGATGTAGGATACAGTTAAAGATCATTTCCCAATATTTTGGTTGCTGTTTTTTCCTACTGATAGTGTCCTTTCTCTTTCAGAAGCTTTGCAATTTTATGAGGTCCCATTTGTTCATTGTTGATCTTAGAGCATAAGACACTGGTGTTCTGTTCAGGAAATTTTCCTCTACCTATGTGTTCAAGACTCTTCCCCATTTTCTCTATTAGTTTCAGTGTATCTTGTGTTGTGTGAAGGTCCTTGATCCTCTTGGACTTGAGATTTGTACAAGGAGATAAGAAAGGATCAACTTGAGCCTGCCTGCCTTCCTCATGGGACTGGGCCATGACTAGATCCTTGGACTTCCATTCACAACAGCTGCTGATCATTGTTGGAGAGTTGGACTACAGACTGTATAAGAGTAATTGTGGAGCAGCTCTCTGCTCCCAGACCCGGTGAGAGAGAGACCCAACCGCCTGGTCAGGTGGGCACTCCTGAGGCTGCAGAGTGGAAGAGACCACCAACACTGCTCACCCCTGCCCACATCCCTGGCCCAAGAGGAAACTGTATAAGGCCTCTGGGCTCCCGTGGGGGAGGGCCCAGGAGCGGCAGGACTTCTGCGCCTGAGACACCGCCGGAACCTGAAAGAAACAGACCGGATAAACAGTTCTCTGCACCCAAATCCCGTGGGAGGGAGAGCTAAACCTTCAGAGAGGCAGACAAGCCTGGGAAACCAGAAGAGACTGCTCCCTGCACACACATCTCGGACGCCAGAAGAAAAAGCCAAAGACCATCTGGAACCCTGGTGCACTGAAGCTCCCGGAAGGGGCGGCACAGGTCTTCCTGGTTGCTGCCGCTGCAGAGAGCCCCTGGGCAGCACCCCACGAGCGAACCTGAGCCTCGGGACCACAGGTAAGACCAACTTTTCTGCTGCAAGAAAGCTGCCTGGTGAACTCAAGACACAGGCCCACAGGAACAGCTGAAGACCTGTAGAGAGGAAAAACTACACGCCCGAAAGCAGAACACACTGTCCCCATAACTGACTGAAAGAGAGGAAAACAGGTCTACAGCACTCCTGACACACAGGCTTATAGGTCAGTCTAGCCACTGTCAGAAATAGCAGAACAAAGTAACACTAGAGATAATCTGATGGCGAGAGGCAAGCGCAGGAACCCAAGCAACAGAAACCAAGACTGCATGCCATCCTCGGAGCCCAATTCTCCCACCAAAACAAACATGGAATATCCAAACACACCAGAAAAGCAAGATCTAGTTTCAAAATCATATTTGATCATGATGTTGGAGGACTTCAAGAAAGACATGAACACACTTAGGGAAACACAGGAAATCATTAATAAACAAGTAGAAGCCTACAGAGAGGAATGGCAAAAATCCCTGAAAGAATTCCAGGAAAACACAATCAAACAGATGAAGGAATTAAAAATGGAAATAGAAGCAATCAAGAAAGAACACATGGAAACAACCCTGGATATAGAAAACCAAAAGAAGAGACAAGGAGCTGTAGATACAAGCTTCACCAACAGAATACAAGAGATGGAAGAGAGAATCTCAGGAGCAGAAGATTCCATAGAAATCATTGACTCAACTGTCAAAGATAATGTAAAGCGGAAAAAGCTACTGGTCCAAAACATACAGGAAATCCAGGACTCAATGAGAAGATCAAACCTAAGGATAATAGGTATAGAAGAGAGTGAAGACTCCCAGGTCAAAGGACCAGTAAATATCTTCAACAAAATCATAGAAGAAAACTTCCCTAACCTAAAAAAAGAGATACCCATAGGCATACAAGAAGCCTACAGAACTCCAAATAGATTGGACCAGAAAAGAAACACCTCCCGTCACATAATTGTCAAAACACCAAACGCACAAAATAAAGAAAGAATATTAAAAGCAGTAAGGGAAAAAGGTCAAGTAACATATAAAGGGAGACCTATCAGAATCACACCAGACTTCTCGCCAGAAACTATGAAGGCCAGAAGATCCTGGACTGATGTCATACAGACCCTAAGAGAACACAAATGCCAGCCCAGGTTACTGTATCCAGCAAAACTCTCAATTAACATTGATGGAGAAACCAAGATATTCCATGACAAAACCAAATTTACACAATATCTTTCTACAAATCCAGCACTACAAAGGATAATAAATGGTAAAGCCCAACATAAGGAGGCAAGCTATACCCTAGAAGAAGCAAGAAACTAATCGTCTTGGCAACAAAACAAAGAGAATGAAAGCACACAAACATAACCTCACATCCAAATATGAATATAAAGGGAAACAATAATCACTATTCCTTAATATCTCTCAATATCAATGGCCTCAACTCCCCAATAAAAAGACATAGATTAACAAACTGGATACGCAACGAGGACCCTGCATTCTGCTGCCTACAGGAAACACACCTCAGAGACAAAGACAGACACTACCTCAGAGTGAAAGGCTGGAAAACAACTTTCCAAGCAAATGGTCAGAAGAAGCAAGCTGGAGTAGCCATTCTAATATCAAATAAAATCAATTTCCAACTAAAAGTCATCAAAAAAGATAAGGAAGGACACTTCATATTCATCAAAGGAAAAATCCACCAAGATGAACTCTCAATCCTAAATATCTATGCCCCAAATACAAGGGCACCTACATACGTAAAAGAAACCTTACTAAAGCTCAAAACACACATTGCACCTCACACAATAATAGTGGGAGATTTCAACACCCCACTCTCATCAATGGACAGATCATGGAAACAGAAATTAAACAGTGATGTAGACAGACTAAGAGAAGTCATGAGCCAAATGGACTTAACGGATATTTATAGAACATTCTATCCTAAAGCAAAAGGATATACCTTCTTCTCAGCTCCTCATGGTACTTTCTCCAAAATTGACCATATAATCGGTCAAAAAACGGGCCTCAACAGGTACAGAAAGATAGAAATAATCCCATGCGTGCTATCGGACCACCACGGCCTAAAACTGGTCTTCAATAACAATAAGGGAAGAATGCCCACATATACGTGGAAATTGAACAATGCTCTACTCAATGATAACCTGGTCAAGGAAGAAATAAAGAAAGAAATTAAAAACTTTTTAGAATTTAATGAAAATGAAGATACAACATACCCAAACTTATGGGACACAATGAAAGCTGTGCTAAGAGGAAAAATCATAGCGCTGAGTGCCTGCAGAAAGAAACAGGAAAGAGCATATGTCAGCAGCTTGACAGCACACCTAAAAGCTCTAGAACAAAAAGAAGCAAATACACCCAGGAGGAGTAGAAGGCAGGAAATAATCAAACTCAGAGCTGAAATCAACCAAGTAGAAACAAAAAGGACCATAGAAAGAATCAACAGGACCAAAAGTTGGTTCTTTGAGAAAATCAACAAATAGATAAACCCTTAGCCAGACTAACGAGAGGACACAGAGAGTGCGTCCAAATTAACAAAATCAGAAATGAAAAGGGAGACATAACTACAGATTCAGAGGAAATTCAAAAAATCATCAGATCTTACTATAAAAACCTATATTCAACAAAATTTGAAAATCTTCAGGAAATGGACAATTTCCTAGACAGATACCAGGTATCAAAGTTAAATCAGGAACAGATAAACCAGTTAAACAACCCCATAACTCCTAAGGAAATAGAAGCAGTCATTAAAGGTCTCCCAACCAAAAAGAGCCCAGGTCCAGATGGGTTTAGTGCAGAATTCTATCAAACCTTCATAGAAGACCTCATACCAATATTATCCAAACTATTCCACAAAATTGAAACAGATGGAGCCCTACCGAATTCCTTCTACGAATCTACAATTACTCTTATACCTAAACCACACAAAGACACAACAAAGAAAGAGAACTTCAGACCAATTTCCCTTATGAATATCGACGCAAAAATACTCAATAAAATTCTGGCAAACCGAATTCAAGAGCACATCAAAACAATCATCCACCATGATCAAGTAGGCTTCATCCCAGGCATGCAGGGATGGTTTAATATACGGAAAACCATCAACGTGATCCATTATATAAACAAACTGAAAGAACAGAACCACATGATCATTTCATTAGATGCTGAGAAAGCATTTGACAAAATTCAACACCCCTTCATGATAAAAGTCCTGGAAAGAATAGGAATTCAAGGCCCATACCTAAACATAGTAAAAGCCATATACAGCAAACCAGTTGCTAACATTAAACTAAATGGAGAGAAACTTGAAGCAATCCCACTAAAATCAGGGACTAGACAAGGCTGCCCACTCTCTCCCTACTTATTCAATATAGTTCTTGAAGTTCTAGCCAGAGCAATCAGACAACAAAAGGAGATCAAAGGGATACAGATCGGAAAAGAAGAGGTCAAAATATCACTATTTGCAGATGATATGATAGTATATTTAAGTGATCCCAAAAGTTCCACCAGAGAACTACTAAAGCTGATAAACAACTTCAGCAAAGTGGCTGGGTATAAAATTAACTCAAATAAATCAGTTGCCTTCCTCTATACAAAAGAGAAACAAGCCGAGAAAGAAATTAGGGAAACGACACCCTTCATAATAGACCCAAATAATATAAAGTACCTCGGTGTGACTTTAACCAAGCAAGTAAAAGATCTGTACAATAAGAACTTCAAGACACTGAAGAAAGAAATTGAAGAAGACCTCAGAAGATGGAAAGATCTCCCATGCTCATGGATTGGCAGGATTAATATAGTAAAAATGGCCATTTTACCAAAAGCAATCTACAGATTCAGTGCAATCCCCATCAAAATACCAATCCAATTCTTCAAAGAGTTAGACAGAACAATTTGCAAATTCATCTGGAATAACAAAAAACCCAGGATAGCTAAAGCTATCCTCAACAATAAAAGGACTTCAGGGGGAATCACTATCCCTGAACTCAAGCAGTATTACAGAGCAATAGTGATAAAAACTGCATGGTATTGGTACAGAGACAGACAGATAGACCAATGAAATAGAATTGAAGACCCAGAAATGAACCCACACACCTATGGTCACTTGATTTTTGACAAAGGAGCCAAAACCATCCAATGGAAAAAAGATAGCATTTTCAGCAAATGGTGCTGGTTCAACTGGAGGGCAACATGTAGAAGAATGCAGATCGATCCATGCTTATCACCCTGTACAAAGCTTAAGTCGAAGTGGATCAAGGACCTCCACATCAAACCAGACACACTCAAACTAATAGAAGAAAAACTAGGGAAGCATCTGGAACACATGGGCACTGGAAAAAATTTCCTGAACAAAACACCAATGGCTTACGCTCTAAGATCAAGAATTGACAAATGGGATCTCATAAAACTGCAAAGCTTCTGTAAGGCAAAGGACACTGTGGTTAGGACAAAACGGCAACCAACAGATTGGGAAAAGATCTTTACCAACCCTACAACAGATAGAGGTCTTATATCCAAAATATACAAAGAACTCAAGAAGTTAGATCGCAGGGACACAAATAACCCTATTAAAAAATGGGGTTCAGAGCTAAACAAAGAATTCACAGCTGAGGAATACCGAATGGCTGAGAAACACCTAAAGAAATGTTCAACATCTTTAGTCATAAGGGAAATGCAAATCAAAACAACCCTGAGATTTCACCTCACACCAGTGCGATTGGCTAAGATCAAAAACTCAGGTGACAGCAGATGCTGGCGAGGTTGTGGAGAAAGAGGAACACTCCTCCATTGTTGGTGGGATTGCAGACTGGTAAAACCATTCTGGAAATCAGTCTGGAGGTTCCTCAGAAAATTGGACATTGAACTGCCTGAGGATCCAGCTATACCTCTCTTGGGCATATACCCAAAAGATGCCCCAACATATAAAAGAGACACGTGCTCCACTATGTTCATCGCAGCCTTATTTATAATAGCCAGAAAATGGAAAGAACCCAGATGCCCTTCAACAGAGGAATGGATACAGAAAATGTGGTACATCTACACAATGGAAAACTACTCAGCTATCAAAAACAACGAGTTTATGAAATTCGTAGGCAAATGGTTGGAACTGGAAAATATCATCCTGAGTGAACTAACCCAATCACAGAAAGACATACATGGTATGCACTCATTGATAAGTGGCTATTAGCCCAAATGCTTGAATTACCCTAGATCCCTAGAACAAACGAAACTCAAGACGGATGATCAAAATGTGAATGCTTCACTCCTTCTTTAAATGAGGAAAAAGAATACCCTTGGCAGGGAAGGGAGAGGCAAAGATTAAAACAGAGACTGAAGGAACACCCATTCAGAGCCTGCCCCACATTTGGCCCATACATATACAGCCACCCAATTGGACTAGATGGATGAAGCAAAGAAGTGCAGACCGACAGGAGCCGGATGTAGATCGCTCCTGAGAGACACAGCCAGAATACAGCAAATACAGAGGCGAATGCCAGCAGCAAACCACTGAACTGAGAATAGGTCCCCTATTGAAGGAATCAGAGAAAGAACTGGAAGAGCTTGAAGGGGCTCGAGACCCCAAAAGTACAACAATGCCAAGCAACCAGAGCTTCCAGGGAATAAGCCACTACCTAAAGACTATACATGGACTGACCCTGGACTCTGACCCCATAGGTAGCAATGAATATCCTAGTAAGAGCACCAGTGGAAGGGGAAGCCCTGGGTCCTGCTAAGACTGAACCCCCAGTGAACTAGTCTATGGGGGGAGGGCGGCAATGGTGGGAGGGTTGGGAAGGGAACACCCATAAGGAAGGGGAGGGGGGAGGGGGATGTTTGCCCGGAAACCGGGAAAGGGAATAACACTCGAAATGTATATAAGAAATACTCAAGTTAATAAAAAAAAAAAAAAAAAAAAAAAAGAAAGGATCAACTTGCATTCTTCTAAATGCTGACCTCCAAATGAAACAACACAATTTGTTGAAAATGCTGGTTTTTCCCCCCATTGGATGGTTTAAACTCCTTTGTCAAAAATCAAGTGACCATGGGTGTGAAGGTTTATTTCTGAATTTTCAATTCTATTTCCTTGATCTGCGTGCCTATCTCTGTACCAATACCATGCAGTTTTTAACACAATTGCTTTGTAATACAGCTGGAGGTGAGGGATGGTGATTACCCAAGTTCTTTTATTGTTGAGGATAGTCTTCACTATCCTGTTTTTTTTTTTTTTTTTTGTTATTTCAAATGAATTTGCAAATTGCTCTTTCTACCTCTGTGAATAATTGACTTGGGATTTTGGTGGGGATTGTATTGAATCTACAGACTGTTTTCTTGGCAGAACAGCTATTTTTACAATATTAACCCTGCCAGTCCATGAGCATGGGAGATCTTTCCACCTTCTGAGATCTTCTTTAATTTCTGTCTTCAGAGATTTGAACTTCTTGCCATACAGATCTTTCACCTGCTTGGTTAGAGGCACAGCAAGGTATTTTATATTACTTGTGACTATTGTGAAGGGTGTCATTTCCCTAATTTCTTTCTTAGCGTGTTTATCCTTTGAGTAGAGAAAGGCTACTGACTTGTTTGAGTTAATTTTACATCCAGTCACTTTGCTGAAGTTGTTTATCAGCTGTAGGAGTTCTCTGGTAGAATTTTTGGGGTCTCTTAAGTATACTATCATATCATCTGCAAATAGTGATATTTTGACTTCTTCCTTCCCAATTTGTATCCCTTTGATCTCCTTTTGTTGTCTGATTCCTCTGGCTAGGACTTCAAGTACAATATTGAATATGTAAGGAGAGAGTGAACAGCATTGTCTGGTCCCTGATTTTAGTGGGATTGCTTCAAGGGTCTCTCCATTAGTTTGATGTTAGCTACTAGTTTGCTGTATATTGCTTTTAATATGTTTAGGTATGGCTCTTGAATTTCTGATCTTTCCAAGCCTTTTATTATGAAGGAATGCTGAATTTAGTCAAATGTTTTCTCAACATCTATTGATATGATCATGTGATATTTTCTTTGAGGTTGTTAATGGATTTCCATATATTGAATCATCCCTGCATCCCTGAGATGAAACCTACTTGATCATGATGGTTGATTGTCTTGATGCATCCTTAGATTTAGTTTGGGAGAATTTTATTTAGTATTTTGGTGTCAATATTCACGAGGGAAATTGGTCTGAAGTTCTCTTTATTTGTTGGGTCTTTGTGTCATTTAAGTCAAAGTATAATTTTGGCTTCATAGAATGAATTGGCAGTGTTCCTTCTGTTTCTATTTTGTGAAATAGTTTGGAGAGTACTGGTATTAGGTTTTCTATGAATGTCTGCTAGAATTCAGCACTAAACCCTTCTGGTCCTGGGCTTTTTTATTGGGAGACTTTTAATGACTGTTTCTATTTCTTTAGGAGTTATGGGACTGTTTAGATGGCTTATCTGATCCTGATTTAACTTTGGTACCTGGTATCAGTCTAGAAAATTGTCTATTTCTTCCATATTTTCCAGTTTTGTTGAATTTAGGCTTTTGTAGTAGGATCTGATGATTTTTTTGGATTTCCTCACTCTCTGTTGTTATATTTCCCTCTTCATTTCTGAATTTGCCAGTATAAATACTGTCTCTGTGCCTTCTCATTAATCTGACTAAGGATTTATCTATCTTATTGAGTTTCTCAAAGAACCAGGTCCTGGTTTTGTTGATCCTGTGTATAGTTCTTTTTGTTTCTAATTGGTTGATTTCAGCCCTAAGTTTGATTATTTCTTGCTGTATATTCCTCTTGCATGTATTTGCTTCTTTTTGTTATAGAGATTTCAGTTGTGCTGTCAAGCTGCTAGTGTATGCTCTTTCCAGTTTCTTTTCAGAGACACTCAGAGCTATGAGTTTTCCTATTAGCATGGCTTTCATTGAGTTCCCATAAATTTTGGTATTGCATGCCTTCATTATCATTAAATTCTAAAAAGTCTTTAATTTATTTCTTTATTTCTTCCTTGACAAAGTTATTATTGAGTAGAGCATTGTTAAGCTTCCATTTCTATGTGAACTTCCAGTCATTTTTGTTGTTATTGATGACCATCCTTATTCCATGGTGATCTGATAGGATGAATGGGATTATTTCTATTGAAAGAACCCCAAAATTTGGGGAGACTCCCGCTCCAATCTCAGGATGGCAGCTTGCCCCAAGAAACTCGAGAAGCCATTCATGATGTAATAACAAGACGCAGCTTTATTAACCAGATCTCGGGCCGGCACCGAGGTCTCGGGCCAACACGCCACCCATCTCACGCAGGAGATAGAGGAGGAGCCGACGACCACGAGCCTCTTCAGGCAGGGGTTTATATAGGGAAAGCCAGGGGATTTCGCGCGGTTACACAGGATTGGCTAATTCAAATGGTGCACAGTTATTTTTGGCGCGGGATTACATCAGCAAAGAGTACGTGCTATCTAGCCGCTCAGCAATGTGGGGTGGGATGATTCATCTCACTCAGCAGGGGGATGACCCATCCTCAGGGAGTGAAGGAAGGGGAGGGGGCGGTTCCAGCCTGTGAGCCCTATCTCAAATTCCCTCAGGCATGTCCGAACTTTGTGACTAACTCTTTGAAATTTAACTCTTCATTCCCCTCTACTTGTTGTGAGTAGTTCTAATCTTAGAACTACACAGAGAACTCAGCTTCATCTAGCATAGCAGCTTGGTATTGTTGTCTTAACATGAGGATTCTAATCTGGACACTATCTAAGCCTATACACCAAGGTCATGACTAGCTTTTAGAACTTCTAAACTTATACAGATTGTGATCCCTGAGGCACAGTCCCAAGAAGTATTAAGAGTACTAACATATGTAATGTTACATCATTTGTAAGCCTATCCCCACACCTATCCCGATGGAACCCAGGGCAAACATGTTGAGTGTCCCTCTAGGTCCCGGCTCTCAGCCCCAACAGCTAGTACATGGCTGGTGAGGGCTGAGAATTGACGGCTGTCAGGGTGGTCAGCAGCACCAGGTACGGTCCTTTCCAGTGAGGCTCCAGTGTCTGGGCTCAGTGTAGCTGCAGTCTCTGACCTGGAACTGATGGGATGTCTCAGGGGTCTCCGGAGCATAGGCTGCTGTCAGCTGTGAGCAGATTTCTTTCTGTATCACCTGTAGGTTTTTTAGCCTGGCACATAAATCATTATTACTATGACATGTTGGTTCAGTAACATCATCTAATACAGTCAGGGGAGCTGAAGCCCCATATAAGATCTCAAAGGGGGTAAGGCTGAATATGGAAGGGGTATTTCTTGCTCTAAAGAGAGCAAGAAGGAAGGAGTGTCACCCAGTCTCCACCAGTCTCCATGGTCAATTTAATTTGGTCAGGGTCTCTTTTAGAGTTTTATTTATTTACTCTACCTGTCCTGAACTTTGAGGTCTGTAGATACAATTTAATTTCCAACCAACCTCTAAATACTTGGCCACACCCTGGCTTACCTTGGCAACAAAAGTAGGGCCGTTGTCTGACCAGATTACCTTGGGCACTCCAGACTAGGGGAAGATTTCTTCCAGTATCTATCGAGGCCGTCTCTTGCAGTTGTTGGCTTCACCAGGGCATCCAAGAGATGGTAAAGGCATCTGCAGTGCTGATGTGCTGGGGGGGTAGAAGTTCAGCCATCCCAGATGACATCGTGTTGTCCACTATGGCAGCACCCACTTATCTCTGACCTTCATTCATGAAGAGAACTGTTCCTGTCTGTGGACAAGGTCCTCGGCTTTCAGCAGGGGTCAATCAGCCAGTCACAGAGGTCTTTCCTCCACCCATGGGCTTCTGTCAGTGCTTGACACTCGTGTTGTGGTGGCTCCAGGTCTGGACTGGGCAGCAAGGTGACCAGATTGCCCCCAACAGGTGGAGAATCTAGTCCATAGCAGCTGACCAGTGATCCCATCTTTTGGGACACTATTTAAAGGCAAAACACCAGCCATTCTATCACAGTTTAAGTCCTGGATTGGGTGATAATTATTAGTGCCCAGATGGCAGGAGTGATGTGTTCCAGGCAGAAAACCACTAAGCCACTCATCTCCCAGCATCAGGTACTGGTGCACTGAGACAGGTCTTAAGCTCCACATACACAGTCTGCAGATATGCATACACATGGCCTCACCCAGCCATTTCAGCCCACGCAAGCCATTTTGGAGAACAATTTTCTCATGAGCAAGGGATAGGGGCAGTCAGGGATGACCATGAACTAGTGGGTTACCCGGCCCACGCCAAGGTTCACTGTTCTTCAGGCAGTCCATAAGTATTGTTCGTTGCCAGTAACCCCTTGCACTCAAGGTCTTTGGATATTGGTCCACTGGGGGCGCATAGGAGCACAGAGCATTGGCTCCCTGTATCTACACTTCCCTTCTATCTCTGTACATGGCCAGCACTCTAGGACCAAGAAGCTCTCCAGTGGCCCCTCTTGTTCTTTCTTGGGCAGTCCCTGACCCAGTGTCCTTTTTCTTTGCATTAGGCACACTGATCTTTAGCCAGGAATTCTCTTCTGTTGCCAGGTACTATCTTCCTAGGTTCCCTAACTACTGTGGCCAGTATATGTTCCTCTCTTGTCGTTTATCTTTCTTTAGCTCTCTAATTTCCTCTTCTTTTTGTCTCTTTTCTTCCCTAGCTTCCTGCTCTTTTTACCTCTTTCTTTTTCAACCTTACTTTCTCTGTAACTTATACTAACTCTCAGCAACTTAAACTTAACCCTTTAAATTTCTGTAACTTTCTCTTCATATCCTTTCCTTATCTTAGCCAGATTGGTGGGGCATTTTCCAGCCCCTCAGAGACCCACTCTTGGAGCCTGGGGGCAGACCCGGAGCACTCCCTACCTTTAGGCGTATTGAAGTCAAGAGGCAGAAGTGAGGGCCTTCCATCCATGTCTGGAACATTCTTTCTGACCTCTAGTAGGATTCTGTCTTTCCTCAGTGGTAAAGAAGACCTGTAACAGTTACTAACAAGCATCTCAAATGGGATGGTGAGAAAACAAGAGAATCTTGAGAATAGAAGTCTACTGAAGAGGGCAAACAGCATTTAGTCACACAGCTAAGCCAGGAGGCTTTCTTGGACAAAAAGGCCATTGTACAAATAAGCACAAGCTTTGTCTATGAAACAGAAAGGCGAGCAGAGAGGCAGCCGATCTGTTATCAACTATCTCTCTAGACTTAGATTTTCCCTCAAGGAGTATCTCTCTTCAGTGTCAGCTCCGTGGCTTTGCCTCTCAAGAGAACCAGCCTCCAAATGACACTAGGCTTCTAGTAACAATTAATAACAAAAGGATGGAGAGATGGTTAGAACCTGGGTGCAAGATGCCAAGTGGCTGACAAAAGAATTGTAACCATTCGGTCCTCAGCTCCAAAAAAGAGAGAGAGAGAGAGAGAGAGAGAGAGAGAGAGAGAGAGAGAGAGAGAGAGAGAGAGAGAAAAGAAGAATTATAACCGGTTCACCTGGGACTATCAGTAGCAGCCCTTTACCAAACTGTCTCACTGGGTTTAAAGGCCCATGGAAAAGATAACATTAATCGTGACCTTGGCCACTGCCAAAGCCTGAATTCTAAATCTTGACTGGCAAAACAAAGTTTTTCACAGTTTTTTGTAGATTCTTTGAAACTATTTTAGGGGCTCTTTTTGTCCCCCAACCTGGGGCATTTTGACCACAGGGGCAGGAACTGGCTGCTGTGGGGATAGGATCAAAGGCACTATCCATGTCAATGATGACCAACGAGAAAAGTAATTTTCTTGTTTTCCTTAGAGTCCTCTCCCACCTCGATCTCAGCCTTTTCAGATAGTTCCTCCTGTAGCATTTCTAATGTAGCTTATCCCTTTAAGGTTCTTTGCTCCCAAGCAAAATTTAAATCTTCCCCAGCTCATCACAGCTGGCTGCGAGCACAAGCACAGATAAAACACTATGTTTTAAAAATTAACTTTGGCTATCAACCAACACACTGCCACTAGAGCAGGGTCCACAAAATTAAGTTTCTTACTCACTAAGCATTAAGGGGACCAAGTAAAACTCTTCGACGAACAAAGCAAACAGTTTCATGATTTCAAACACAGTCGTCAATCCAAATTCAAAAACGAAACAAAAGCCAAAAAGACACTTGACAATACCACAGAAAACAAACCAGACAAGCAAGACTAAAACAAAGCACCCTTGCCCAAACTGCAGCTTAACCTTAGCTGCTTCTGGGGTGAGACGGATCATCTGATTCTACCTCCCAACAGAATTCCAGAGTATCCTCTTGCCTTAACATCCGCCCAATGGTCCACCATCAAAGACAAAGGAGTTATCACAGTCTGCCCCATGGGAAAGAAAAAGAACGCCAAACACAGAAACGGAATACAAACAACAGTAGGAATCCGCATCTACTCCCAGGCGCCTGTAAGGGGTGGAAACCCTTCACCTCCGGGGTGGAAACCCTTCACCCCTGAATGCACTCTCAGCTCAAACCTTGGCCAAAACACAATGCACAGTACACAACACTCAACACACACACACACAGCGGCTGCTTCTCAACACACATGCCAATGTACCTCCAAGGGGGCATTCGAGTTTCCGGGGGTCACGCTCCAATCCCGGACGAGCCCCCACCTGAAAGAACCCCAAAATTTGGGGAGAATCCCGCTCCAATCTCGGGATGGCGGCGTGCCCCAAGAAACTCGAGAAGCCGTTCATGATGTAATAACAAGACACAGCTTTATTAACCAGATCTCGGGCCGGCACCGAGGTCTCGGGCCAACACGCCACCCATCTCACGCAGGAGATAGAGGAGGAGCCGACGACCACGAGCCTCTTCAGGCAGGGGTTTATATAGGGAAAGCCAGGGGATTTCGTGCGGTTACACAGGATTGGCTAATTCAAATGGTGCACAGTTACTTTTGGCATGGGATTACATCAGCAAAGAGTACGTGCTATCTAGCCGCTCAGCAATGTGGGGTGGGATGATTCATCTCACTCGGCAGGGCCATCCTCAGGGAGTGAAGGAAGGGGAGGGGGCGGTTCCAGCCTGTGAGCCCTATCTCAAATTCCCTCAGGCATGTCCGAACTTTGTTTGTGACTAACTCTGAAATTTAACTCTTCACTATCATTTTGCATCTGTTGAGACCTGATTTGTGACCAATTTTATGGTCAATTTTGGAGAAGGTCTTAGCTGGTCTTGTTGTCTCTGACAGCTCTTATGTGTGTCAGGTCCCTTGGTAGAGAGTAGCTCTCACCTGGCTGGATCTGGGCACACAGATCTGTGGCACAGGGTCAGCTCCAGGTGCAGACAGAAACCTAAAGGATCCCATCCTAGGCTCCTTCTCCGTTCCCTCATCCAGAAGGCTCTGGATGGGTCCCTCTAAGCAGGAATGGTATTCTTACCTATGTTCTTAGTTGTGTCAGACCTCCTGGAGTCCAGCTCTTTCCCAGCGGGTTCTGTGCACCTAGTATTTTTCTTGTATTCATGTCAAAGTTTCTTCCAAGGGAGTGATCACTACAGAGACTAATATGCCATCTTGCTTTCCCCTTCATCCTTTCCATGCTTTTTTTAGTATTCAGAGAAAATTGCAAAATTTGATATGCTGCAAGTATCATAGGTCTTTGGGACAAGACTTTCTCAGTGCAATGCAGAAGCAATTGGCACTAAGAGCCAAGAAATTACATCCTGGGGGTAACATGGTGAGGGGGCATGTGAAGCAGCAGACAACATCCCTTAGCCTATTTTGAAAGAAAACTTTGCTTAAAAAATATGCTAGAAAACCATGCATACTGATGTCATATCTCCAAACTTAGGTGTAGATAACTCTGATTCTCTTTCTGGATAGTTGCAAGAATACGATTTAGGAAATGTAGGATATGCTGTATACATTTTACATTGTATACCTTTTAGTATGGATTGCTTACATAGAAATAATTCAAATGAACTTGTTCAAATCAGGGGAAAAAGGAGGATATGTGAGGGGATACAGAATAAGATGGACTGATAGTAAGTCCACATTAGCTGAGAAATTTTTGTTATTACCTCAAAGTGAAATTAGGCCTTCCATAAAACAGCTCAAATCCAATTTCCACAAGATGTTATAAGATAGCAAACAAGAGAACAGTGTCCTATCACCAATCTACAGAATGCCCCAAGAGATCTAGAGTGATTTAGTACTAAAATGTTTATAAATGTTTATAGATTTGTTCACTAGAAGAATGTGTGTATAGGGGGTAATTTATGGTATTTGATGATTTTGGTACTTTGAATATTTCTATTGTGGCCTATTTCAAGTTACAATCCTTAAGTCACTCTGAGTGCCATCTTGTTATATGAATGGCCCCTTATAGACTCTTCCCATACTGACTATGGGGATTAATTGGATGGTCGTCTTTCAGACCTGAGTAGTAAGAAATGAAAACAGAGGCGGCGGGACCCCTGCGCCTGAGACACCGCCGGAACCTGAAGGAAACAGACCGGATAAACAGATCTCTGCACCCAAATCCCGTGGGAGGGAGAGCTAAACCTACAGAGAGGCAGACACGCCTGGGAAACCAGAGGAGACTGCAATCTGCACACAGCCGGACGCCAGAGGAAGGCACCAAGCGCCGTCTGGAACCCTGGTGACCGGAGGCTCCCGGAGAGAGTGGCACAGATCTTCTCGGTTGCTGCCGCCGCGGAGAGGACTTAGGCAGTACCCCACGAGCACACTTGAGCCTCGGAACCTCAGGGGAGGGCCCAGGAGCGGCAGGACCTCTGCGCCTGAGACACCACCGGAACCTGAAGGAAACAGACCGGATAAACAGTTCTCTGCACCCAGATCCCGTGGGAGGGAGAGCTAAACCTACAGAGAGGCAGACACGCCTGGGAAGCCAGAGGAGACTGCAATCTGCACACAGCCGGACGCCAGAGGAAGGCACCAAGCGCCGTCTGGAACCCTGGTGCACGGAGGCTCCCGGAGGGAGCGGCGCGGATCTCCTCGGTTGCTGCCGCCGCAGAGAGGACTTGGGCAGTGCCCCACGAGCACACTTGAGCTTCGGAGCCTCAGGTAGGACCAACTTTTCCCCTGAAAGTGACCTGCCTGGTGAACTCAGGACACACAGAGGCGAAATTCCTCTAGGACCGGGCACTTCCTGTGTTTGCCGGAGGTCCCACGCCTGCGGATCCCGGCCCGCAGCGGCTCTCTGCTACCGGGCCCTGGGGGAGAGAGACCTCGCCGCCTGGTTGGGTGGGCACTCCTGGGGCTGCGGAGTGGAGGAGACCGCCGGCACTGCCCACCCCTGCCCATATCCCTGGCCCAAGAGGAAACTGTATGAGGCCTCTGGGTTCCCGTGGGGGAGGGCCCAGGAGCGGCAGGACCCCTGCGCCTGGGACACCACCGGAACCTGAAGGAAACAGACCGGATAAACAGTTCTCTGCACCCGGATCCCGTGGGAGGGAGAGCTAAACCTGCAGAGAGGCGGACATGCCTGGGAAACCAGAGGAGACTGTGCTCTGCGCACATCCAGATGCCAGAGGAAGGCGCCAAACGCCATCTGGAACCCTGGTGCACGGAGGCTCCCGGAGGGAGCGGCGCAGATCTCCTCGGTTGCTGCCGCCGCGGAGAGGACTTGGGCAGTACCCCGCGAGCACACTTGAGCCTCGGAACCTCAGGTGGTACCAACTTTTCCCCTGCAAGTGACCTGCCTGGTGAACTCGGGACACACAGGGGCAGGGTTCCTCTAGGACCGGGCACTTCCTGTGTTTACCGGAGGTCCCTCGCCTGCAGATCCCGGCTCTCTGCTCCCGGGCCCTGTGAGAGAGAGACCTCACCGCCTGGTCAGGTGGGCACTCCTGAGGCTGCAGAGCAGAGGAGATCACCAACACTGCCCACCCCTGCCCACATCCCTGGCCCAAGAGGAAACTGTATAAGGCCTCTGGGTTCCCATGGGGGAGGGCCCAGGAGCGGCAGGACCCCTGCGCCTGAGACACCGCCGGAACCTGAAGGAAACAGACCGGATAAACAGTTCTCTGCACCCAAATCCCGTGGGGGGGGGGAGAGCTAAACCTACAGAGAGGCAGGAACGCCTGGGAAACCAGAAGGGACTGCACTCTGCGCACATCCAGACGCCAGAGGAAAACACCAAACGCCATCTGGAACCCTGGTGCGCGGAGGCTCCCGGAAAGAGCGGTGCAGATCTCCTTGGTTGCTGCCGCCGCGGAGAGGACTTGGGCAGTACCCCACGAGCACACTTGAGCCTCGGAACCTCAGGTGGGACCAACTTTGCCCCTGCAAGTGACCTGCCTGGTGAACTCAAGACACAGGCCCAGAGGAACAGCTAAGACCTGTAGAGAGGAAAAACTACAAGCCCGAAAGCAGAACACTCTGTCCCCATAACTGGCTGAAAGAAAACAGGAAAACAGGTCTACAGCACTCCTGACACACAGGCTTATAGGACAGTCTACCTACTGTCAGAAATAGAAGAACAAAGTAACACTAGAGATAATCTGATGGCAGGAGGCAAGCGCAGGAACCCAAGCAACAGAAACCAAGACTACATGGCATCATTGGAGCCCAATTCTCCCACCAAATATACATGGAATATCCAAACACACCAGAAAAGCAAGATCTAGTTTCAAAATCATATTTGATCATGATGCTGGAGGACTTCAAGAAAGACGTGAAGAACTCCCTTAGAGAACAAGTAGAAGCCTACAGAGAAGAATCGCAAAAATACCTGAAAGAATTCCAGGAAAACACAATCAAACAGTTGAAGGAATTAAAAATGGAAATAGAAGCTATCAAGAAAGAACACATGGAAACAACCCTGGATATAGAAAATCAAAAGAAGAGACAAGGAGCTGTAGATATGAGCTTCACCAACAGAATACAAGAGATGGAAGAGAGAATCTCGGGAGCAGAAGATTCCCTAGAAATCATTGACTCAACTTTCAAAGATAATGTAAAGCAAAAAAAGCTACTAGTCCAAAACATACAGGAAATACAGGACTCAATGAGAAGATCAAACCTAAGGATAATAGGTATAGAAGAGAGTGAAGACTCCCAGCTCAAAGGACCAGTAAATATCTTCAACAAAATCATAGAAGAAAACTTCCCTAACCTAAAAAAAGAGATACCCATAGGCATACAAGAAGCCTACAGAACTCCAAATAGATTGGACCAGAAAAGAAACACCTCCCGTCACATAATAGTCAAAACACCAAACGCACAAAATAAAGAAAGAATATTAAAAGCAGTAAGGGAAAAAGGTCAAGTAACATATAAAGGCAGACCTATCAGAATCACACCAGACTTTTCGCCAGAAATTATGAAGGCCAGAAGATCCTGGACAGATGGCATACAGACCCTAAGAGAACACGAGTGCCAGCCCAGGTTACTGTACCCTGCAAAACTCTCAATTAACATAGATGGAGAAACCAAGATATTCCATGACAAAACCAAATTTACACAATATCTTTCTACAAATCCAGCACTACAAAGGATAATAAAGGGTAAAGCCCAACATAAGGAGGCAAGCTATACCCTAGAAGAAGCAAGAAACTAATCGTCTTGGCAACAAAACAAAGAGAAGAAAAGCACACAAACATAACCTCACATCCAAATATGAATATAACAGGAAGCAATAATCACTACTCCTTAATATCTCTCCACATCAATGGCCTCAACTCCCCAATAAAAAGACAGAGATTAACAAAGTGGATACGCAAGGAGGACCCTGCATTCTGCTGCCTACAGGAAACACACCTCAGAGACAAAGACAGACACTACCTCAGGGTGAAAGGCTGGAAAACAACTTTCCAAGCAAATGGTCAGAAGAAGCAAGCTGGAGTAGACATTCTAATATCAAATAAAATCAACTTTCAATTAAAAGTCATCAAAAAAGATAAGGAAGGACACTTCATATTCATCAAAGGAAAAATCAACCAAGATGAACTCTGAATCCTAAATATCTATGCCCCAAATACAAGGGGACCTACATACGTAAAAGAAACCTTACTAAAGCTCAAAACACACATTGCACCTCACACAATAATAATAGGAGTTTTCAACACCCCACTCTCATCAATGGACAGATCATGGAAACAGAAATTACACAGAGACGTAGACAGACTAAGAGAAGTCATGAGCCAAATGGACTTAACAGATATTTATAGAACATTCTTTCCTAAAGCAAAAGGATATACCTTCTTCTCAGCTCCTCATGGTACTTTCTCCAAAATTGACCATATAGTTGGTCAAAAAACAGGCCTCAACAGGTACAGAAAGATAGAAATAATCCCATGCGTGCTATCAGACCACCACTGCCTAAAACTGGTTTTCAATAACAATAAGGGAAGAATGCCCACATATACGTGGAAATTGAACAATGCTCTACTGAATGATAACCTAGTCAAGGAAGAAATAAAGAAAGAAATTAAAAACTTTTTAGAATTTAATGAAAATGAACGTACAACATACCCAAACTTATGGGACACAATGAAAGCTGTGCTAAGAGGAAAACTCATAGTGCTGAGTGCCTGCAGAAAGAAACAGGAAAGAGCATATGTCAGCAGCTTGACAGAACACCTAAAAGCTCTAGAGCAAAAAGAAGCAAATACACCCAGGAGGAGTAGAAGGCAGGAAATAATCAAACTCAGAGCTGAAATCAACCAAGTAGAAACAAAAAGGACCATAGAAAGAATCAACAGAACCAAAAGTTGGTTCTTTGAGAAAATCACCAAGATAGATAAACCCTTAGCCAGACTAATGAGAGGACACAGAGAGAGTGTCCAAATCAACAAAATCAGAAATGAAAAGGGAGACATAACTACAGATTCAGAGGAAATTCAAAAAAATCATCAGATCTTACTATAAAAGCCTATATTCAACAAAACTTGAAAATCTACAGGAAATGGACAATTTCCTAGACAAATATCAGGTACCGAAGTTAAATCAGGAACAGATAAACCAGTTAAACAACCCCATAACTCCTAAGGAAATAGAAGAAGTCATTAAAGGTCTCCCAACCAAAAAGAGCCCAGGTCCAGACGGGTTTAGTGCAGAATCCTATTAAACCTTCATAGAAGACCTCATACAAATATTATCCAAACTATTCCACAAAATTGAAACAGATGGATCACTCCCGAATTCCTTCTATGAAGCCACAATTACTCTTATACCTAAACCACACAAAGACCCAACAAAGAAAGAGAACTTCAGACCAATTTCCCTTATGAATATCGACACAAAAATACTCGATAAAATTCTGGCAAACCGAATCCAAGAGTACATCAAAACAATCATCCACCATGATCAAGTAGGCTTCATCCCTGGCATGCAGGGATGGTTTACTATACGGAAAACCATCAACGTGATCCATTATATAAACAAACTGAAAGAACAAAACCACATGATCATTTCATTAGATGCTGAGAAAGCATTTGACAAAATTCAACACCCCTTCATGATAAAAGTCCTGGAAAGAATAGGAATTCAAGGCCCATACCTAAACATAGTAAAAGCCATATACAGCAAACCAGTTGTTAAAATTAAACTAAATGGAGAGAAACTTGAAGCAATCCCACTAAAATCAGGGACTAGACAAGGCTGCCCACTCTCTCCCTACTTATTCAATATAGTTCTTGAAGTTCTATCCAGAGCAATCAGACAACAAAAGGAGGTCAAGGGGGTACAGATCGGAAAAGAAGAAGTCAAAATATCACTATTTGCAGATGATATGATAGTTTATTTAAGTGATCCCAGAAGTTCCACCAGAGAACGACTAAAGCTGATAAACAACTTCAGCAAAGTGGCTGGGTATAAAATTAACTCAAATAAATCGGTAGCCTTCCTCTACACAAAAGAGAAACAAGCCGAGAAAGAAATTAGGGGAATGACACCCTTCATAATAGAGCCAAATAATATAAAGTACCTCGGTGTGACTTTAACCAAGCAAGTAAAAGATCTGTACAATAAGAACTTCAAGACACTGAAGAAAGAAACTGAAGAAGACCTCAGAAGATGGAAAGATCTCCCATGCTCATGGATTGGCAGGATTAATATAGTAAAAATGGCCATTTTACCAAAAGCGATCTACAGATTCAATGCAATCCCCATCAAAATACCAATCCAATTCTTCAAAGAGTTAGACAGAACAATTTGCAAATTCATCTGGAATAACAAAAAACCCAGGATAGCTAAAACTATCCTCAACAATAAAAGGACTTCAGGGGGAATCACTATCCCTGAACTCAAGCAGTATTACAGAGCAATAGTGATAAAAACTGCATGGTATTGGTACAGAGACAGACAGATCGACCAATGGAATAGAATTGAAGACCCAGAAATAAACCCACACACCTATGGTCACTTGATTTTTGACAAAGGAGCCAAAACCATCCAATGGAAAAAAGATAGCATTTTCAGCAAATGGTGCTGGTTCAACTGGAGGGCAACATGTAGAAGAATGCAGATTGATCCATGCTTATCACCCTGTACAAAGCTTAAGTCCAAGTGGATCAAGGACCTCCACATCAAACCTGATACACTCAAACTAATAGAAGAAAAACTAGGAAAGCATCTGGAACACATGGGCACTGGAAATAATTTCCTGAACAAAACACCAATGGCTTATGCTCTAAGATCAAGAATCGACAAATGGGATCTCATAAAACTGCAAAGCTTCTGTAAGGCAAAGGACACTGTGGTTAGGACAAATCGGCAACCAACAGATTGGGAAAAGATCTTTACCAATCCTACAACAGATAGAGGCCTTATATCCAAAATACACAAAGAACTCAAGAAGTTAGACCGCAGGGAGACAAATAACCCTATTAAAAAATGGGGTTCAGAGCTAAACAAAGAATTCACAGCTGAGGAATCCCGAATGGCTGAGAAACACCTAAAGAAATGTTCAACATCTTTAGTCATAAGGGAAATGCAAATCAAAACAACCCTGAGATTTCACCTCACACCATTGAGAATGGCTAAGATCAAAAACTCAGGTGACAGCAGATGCTGGCGAGGATGCGGAGAAAGAGGAACACTCCTCCATTGTTGGTGGGATTGCAGACTGGTACAACCATTCTGGAAATCAGTCTGGAGGTTCCTCAGAAAATTGGACATTGAACTGCCTGAGGATCCAGCTATACCTCTCTTGGGTATATACCCAAAAGATGCCCCAACATATAAAAAAGACTCGTGCTCCACTATGTTCATAGCAGCCTTATTCATAATAGCCAGAAGCTGGAAAGAACCCAGATGCCCTTCAACAGAGGAATGGATACAGAAAATATGGTACATCTACACAATGGAATATTACTCAGCTATCAAAAACAACGGCTTTATGAAATTTGTAGGCAAATGGTTGGAACTGGAAAATATCATCCTGAGTGAGCTAACCCAAACACAGAAAGACCTACATGGTATGCACTCACTGATAAGTGGCTATTAGCCCATATGCTTGAATTACCCTAGATGCCTAGAACAAATGAAACTCAAGACGGATGATCAAAATGTGAATGCTTCACTCCTTCTCTAAAAGGGGAACAAGAATACCCTTGGCAGGGAAGAGAGAGGCAAAGATTAAAACAGAGAGTGAAGGAACTCCCATTCAGAGCCTGCCCCACATGTGGCCCATACATATACAGCCACCCAATTAGACAAGATTGATGAAGCAAAGAAGTGCAGACCGACAGGAGCCGGATGTAGATCTCTCCTGAGAGACACAGCCAGAATACAGCAAATACAGAGGCGAATGCCAGCATCAAACCACTAAACTGAGAATAGGAACCCCGTTGAAGGAATCAGAGAAAGAACTGGAAGAGCTTGAAGGGGCTCGAGACCCCATATGTACAACAATGCCAAGCAACCAGAGCTTCCAGGGACTAAGCCACTACCTAAAGACTATGCATGGACTGACCCTGGACTTGACCTCATAGGTAGCAATGAATATCCTAGTAAGTGCACCAGTGGAAGGGGAAGCCCTGGGTCCTTCTAAGACTGAACCCCCAGTGAACTAGACTGTTGGGGGGAGGGCGGCAATGGGGGGATGGTTGGGAGGGGAACACCCATAAGGAAGGGGAGGGGGGAGGGGGATGTTTGCCTGGAAACCAAAGAATTATTATTACGTATTAAATAAATTAAAAAAAAGAAAAAAAAAGAAATGAAAACAGAAGCAAAGGCTTAAAATTCTAAAAATAGAATAAAACCACTGAAGCATGGAACCATATTTCTCAAAATGGTTAAATAGACCCTAACACTAGGAAGATGTCTAACCTAGGCTTCTAGGAGTCACTTGAAGATATTTGGCTCAGTTGACATCCAATATCACCTTCAGATGCATAAGCAAGATCATTTTAGACTGTTCAGATCCAGTCAATCTACAGAATCTCTACATATGTACTAGACACCACTGGTCAGAGTATCAGAAAGTCACTCATTTTAACCCATTCCAAGCCCAATCCGAATTCTTATACCATAGAAATATGAGTAAGTAAAGCATATTATGCTCAAGATTGTGTTATTTGTATACAAACGTTCAAGTTTGTATACAAACTGATGGAGACTGGAGTGTCCTCAGGAGTTTGAGAATACATGTGAGAATTGGGGCCACTAGACTAGTCTACAAGGCACATGACATTAAAAGAAGTGTTAATATTGGGTCAAACCGCACTGCCACCTTTTGGTAAGTAAAATCCTTCCCTTGCATGAAGAGGACTCTTGAAAGAACCCTATTCCAAAAGGCTACCTGCTAAAGCAAAGGGACATTGTAAGAAAGCAGGCTATTCATAGCAGCCTTATTTATAATAGCCAGGAGCTGAAAAGAACCCAGATGTCCCTCAACACAGAAATGGATACAGAAAATGTGGTACATTTACACAGTGGAGTACTACTAACCTATTAAAAACAATGACTTCATAAAATTCATAGGCAAATGGATGGAACTAGAAAATATCATCCTGAGTGAGGTAACACAAACACACACACAAAACCATACATACTATGCACTCACTGATAAGTGGTTATTAGCCCAAATGCTCAGATTACCCAAGATACAATCCATAAACCACATGAAGCTCAAGAAGAAGGATAACCAAAGTGTGGATGCTTCAGTTTTTCTTAGAAGGGGGAGCAAAAATATTCATAAGAGGAAATAAGGAGACAAAGTTTGGGGCAGAGAGTGAAGGAAAGGCTCTCCAGAGACTGCCCCACCTGGGGATCCAGCCTACATGCAGCCACCAAATTCAGACAATATTGCTGATGCCAAAAGTGCAAGCTGACAGGAGCCTGATATAGCTGTCTCCCGAGAGGCTCTGCCAGAGCATGACAAATGTAGAGGCGGATGCTTGCAGCCAACTATATTGAATTAAAACAGGGTCCCCAATGTAGGAGTTAGAGAAAGAATTTAAAGAGCTGAAGAGGTTTGCAATGCCATTAGAATAACAATAACAACCAACCAGAGCTCCCAGGTACTAAACCACCATCCAAGAAATATACATGGACAGAACCATGGCTCCAGCTGCATATGTAATAGAGGATGGCCTTGTTGGACATCAATGGGAGGTGAAGCACTGGTTCCTGCCAAGGCAAGGCTCCATGCCCCAGTATAGGAGAATGTTAGGGCGAGGAGGTGGGAAGGGGGATAACATTTAAAATGCAGATAAAAAATATCCAATGAAAGGAAGCAGGCTGTGGGCCACTTTTAGCAGCAGGAGATGAAAGGAGATGGCTAGAAAAATTGTCTTCATCTGAGGGAACATATACTGTGGCAGGTTCTGCCAGTTCACCTCATGGGAGAAACAGTGTTTAAATACTTAACAACATAAAAAATAATCCGTGGTCAAGGAAAACATTAATACCAACCATAATCTGGTCTTTTTCTCCATTTCTTCTTTAGAGAAGCCATTGATGGTAATAAGATTAAGGTGCTTGTTACTTGTAATGTATCAAATTCAGTCAGTTCCCTAAATTGGTTACATTTGCATTTAAGAGATGAAATGAAAGTGTATGCATTATGAATGGCTTATGAATACTCCGCCAAATTAAATAACACTATTTTATTTATTTATTCATTCATTTGATAAACATGAATTGAGGAATATTTTCTGTCATGCAAGTTTTAGTACGTAATAAATCAGCAGGAAATTATGTTGTGTTATTTTTCTTCCTCCTAGAATTTATAGTCTAGCATTAGAAATAGAAATTAGACAACACTGTTTTATACAGAGGGAACAAACAAGGTATCTCAGTAGAGGTGACATTGAATGAGAATTCTATTGTAAAATATTTATAATTACATGAATGTAGCACACTCTCCTTGACATGAGTTCTCATATGTTTTCTTGCAACATTCCTGAGAGTGAGCAAGAGTATAGACCAAGAAACTGCTGCTTTAACAGCTCATAATGCAGATCTGAAGGCATTTCTAATGTGGTTCTATCAGATTACTGGAAAATTGTGAAGCCAGGGTTGGAAAGTAAGTTTCCCCAGGTCATTGCTCTTTAAGCTGCTGAGGGAGGAAGAGGTCTACAAAGAACTGTTGTCAACTGAATGATTCTTCACTAGGAGGTGACAACAGGACTCAGAGACCAGATGCTCTAAATCCCACCTTTTATCTCGCATTCAACTGATACCATCACAGATATTCTGCCATGGCTTCTCTAGGGAGGGCTACTAAAATACAATTATATCCAGTGGGAACATAAACTAAATAATTAAATGGTAGGGGAACAGGCTTGCAAAATTCTTTTAGGAGATAAAGTTCCATAGTCAAGCAGCATTGTTTTACCATTAGGATTTTAGATACATCTGATTTTTAACTCATTATAACAGTAGAGATTCTAATTGGCCAGCAAATTTAAAACAAGATCTTTTGTCTAAACAAAAGCTTCCTGGTGCTAATAAGAGGAATATAGAAAATCCCTCTCCTGAAATTAGTCCTCACTATAATAGATCTCTGGCACTGAATGGTACTCAGTCAATACATGGGTGGATTTCAATAGTTCTGATAATGAACTTTGCTTTGATGGTGTCCATTTCACACAGTTCTTTGAGCACATGGGAAAAGAAAAGGAACTCTTTTTATTTAGAATTTTACAATTGTTGAATCTAAGAGGATCTGCCATATGAATATTTTATTATCTTAGTCCAAATACAACCACTAGGAACTTGTATCACAGATTTATTTTTGTGATAAAGCTGAGTTTTAGAGAAAAAGAATAAATACTAAGAGTAGCTACATATTTGTACTTTGAT
Organism: Rattus norvegicus; assembly: GCF_021556685.1. Classification (NCBI taxonomy): domain Eukaryota; kingdom Metazoa; phylum Chordata; class Mammalia; order Rodentia; family Muridae; genus Rattus; species Rattus norvegicus. Next base: position 10,026,756 of record NC_141554.1, on the reverse strand, counting down.
TGAATGCAAAGTGTCTGGATAAATGACTTAGTGGTTAGTTCCCAGCACTCATATCATTGTCTCACAATCACCTATAACTCCAGCTCCAAGGAAATCTCATCCCTTTTTCTGGCCTTTTCCAACACCCAAATGTATGCACATAACCACACGTATACCACACTTATACACACTATTAAAAATAAAATAAATCTTATTTTTTAAAAGCTCACATAACAACATATAAACACCCTTTGTCCAACTTTCACAAGTATGTTGTGGTCAATTAATATCAGTTCTCTAGAAGTGATTCTTAAAGTATGATATGTCACATAGCAATTGAAGGTCACATTGGTAAACTGAAATTGCCCACAGTGCAAGTATTTATATTGTGGAAACAGGTAAACATCTCAAATCAGGGTCTATGTATCCAACAAATACTATTTAGAACTCACTAACTAGTTATGGATCCAGATGAGTAACAGAATAAAAAAACTGTTTGTCTATGTCTGTACTTTTATTTCTATGATTTTTCTCAATGAAACCAATGGGGATGAAGAGATGACTCAACATTAAAGAATACTTCCTGATCTTGCATAAGAGCTTAGTTCCCAGTACCCACATCAGGGGCCTCATAACCAGAGGTAACTCCAATTCAAGAGGTTTTGATGGCCTCCAAAGGCACCTGAACCCATGTGGTGTATATAAATTTACACATGCACATAGCCATAAAAATGCATAAATAAATAATCTTTTAAGAAGAAACTATTATATAGAATAAATTCAGAAAGGCATTGTTACTAAATAATTTAAAATTATTTGGTTTTCTACACCCTATAAGTAAGATGACTCCTGATTTTTAATTAGTTTTTACTTTTTATATTCAAATAACTGTAGATTTATGGGAAGTTGCAATGATAATTTACAGGAGTTTCATATAACCTTCATTCAGATTCTCCTTGGAGATGTATCTTATGTATTGCGTTATCAAAAACAGGAATGTAACAATAGTATAATCTGCATATAAATTTATGTTGTTTGCTGAATTACATAGTAAGTTTATGTTTAACTAAGAAATTTCATACTACTTTTCACAATGACTATGCCATTTCATATTCTTCCCAGCTAAGAATTAAGGATCTAGTTTCTTTGTATTTGCTTTAGAATTTGGAATTTGTACTGTTTTAGCTTTTTTCTTTTTCTTTTTTTTTAGCTTTTTTAATAGATGTGTAAGAACATCTCTTATAGCACCAGTGGAAGGGGAAGCCCTTGGTCCTGCCAAGACTGAACCCCCCAGTGAACATGATTGTTGGGGGGAGGGCAGTAATGGGGGGAGGATGGGAAGGGGAAAACCAATATAGAAGGGGAGGGGGAGGGGTTACGGGGATGTTGGCCTGAAAACTGGGAAAGGGAATAACAATGGAAATGTAAATAAGAAATACTCAATTTAATAAAGATAAAAAAAAAGAACAGCTCTTATGTTTTTAATTGAATTTCCCTAGTAAGTAGTATAGTGGTTTGAATAAGAAGGCCCCCTATAAGCTCCTAAGTTTGAATCCTTAGACAACAGGGAATGGCACTACTTGGGAGGGGTTAGGAGGTATGGTCTTCTTGGAGTAGGTCGCCTGTTTTGGAGGAAATGTATAACTGGGGGTGGGCTTTGAGGTTTGAAATGACCAAGACAGGCCTAGTGGCTTTCTTTTCCTGACACCTGTGGATCCAGATAAGGAGCTAGCACCGTGTCTACTGTGTGTTGCCATGTTCTTCATCATGATGATAATGGACTAATCCTCTGAAACTAAAAGTCAGCCCCAATTAAATTTTTCCTTTAAAAGTGTTTCCATGGTAATGGTGTAACCTCATAGCAATAGAACACTGACTAAGACAAGTAAGGTTATTCTCTCTTCTCTCTCTCTCTCTCTCTCTCTCTCTCTCTCTCTCTCTCTCTCTCTCTGTGTGTGTGTGTGTGTGTGTGTGTGTGTGTTCATGTGAGTATGTATGCATGTATGTTTTCCTAAAGTACTTTCTGTTATATTTTTTGAGATAGTAGTTTTTCCTAAGGATTGACTGTCCAGCAAGCTTCAGGGAGCCTTGCCACCAAATCTCTATGTCTGGTACTACAGGCATGAACCACCTGCTATCTTTTATGTGGGCTCTGGTAATCAACTTTAGGCCCTCCAGTTCATTGCAAGACTTTATTGACTAAGGCTTCTTCCCAGTCCTTGAATTTCTATGCATGCATTTGTCATCCACACATCTAATTTCATGAAATAGCTTTTCTTGCCTTTCCAATTAGATTTCGATTGTTGAGTTCAGGGGTTGAATATATATTCTATTATATATTCTATATTGTCAGGAATGTAACTTGTAAATTTTTTTCTTTCTGTATGTAGTTTTTTGTTTAATGATCTGAGGTTCTCCTATGGAGTAGAATATTTTCATTTCAATAATAACTAATTTATCAAAAAAATTTTCTTAATTTTACTTTTCCCATCTAATCTAACCCCCACTTGCCTACATTTAGAGCTTGCAGTTTCTTTCCCTTTATCTAGTAATGGAATTACAGTTACATTTTACATTGTAGCCTTTTATCTTCTTGAAAGTAGTTTTTGCATTTTTACATAAGGCATAAGCCTTGGGCCAAGCAAGGTTCATTGTTTTCTGAAGCATCATTTGTTGAAAAGATCTTTTTGTTCTTGCTGTTGACTTGTTTTTGCAACTTTCCTTAACACAAAACAAAACAAAACAAAACAAAACAAAAAACAAAACAAAACAAAACAAAACAAAACAAAGCCAGGGCCACACAGGGGAGGGGGAAACTATTTCTGGCTTCTCCATTTAGTTTTATTGATCTATTTGTGAATTCATCTGCATTTTATAGCTTCAGCACATAGTCCTGCTCTGTACATTTATGTTTAACATAGATGGTCCTTGTTTTAGCAATTGCAATAGAAATTTATTTTGAGTTTAATTGTCCCATATTCATTGTTGATACCTAGAAAATGATTTTGTGTGATAATCTTGCATTGTGTAGAGTTGTACATGTCATCTTTAATTCTAGATGTTCAGAGGTCTTTCCTGTTTTTGCTTTCAGTTGCCTTGAAATTTTCTTAGACAAACATTTGTCATTTAATCTGAAAATAGAAGTAGTTTCTTTCTTTCTCTTCCTTCCTTTCTTCCTTCCTTCCTTCCTTCCTTCCTTTCTTTCTTTCTTTCTTTCTTTCTTTCTTTCTTTCTTTCTTTCTTTCTTTCCTTTTGTGTTTGATTCCCTTTCTTATATTATTATAGTGGTTAAAACTTGTAGTACTATGTTGAAGAGTAGAAGAAAGAATACTTGATTTTCTCATGATATTAGAGTGGAAGCAACAATATTTAAGTTTCACAACAGTTCTATGACTGTGTTTGCTTGATTCTTGGAAAGGGACCATAATCATGAGTTTATATATTTCTTCGTGCAAAGTATGTATCTCACATCCGCAGCTTTTATGTTTGGGGGCTACACAATTAGGATGAAGGAGTGGATTAACCCTCTTATCACTGTATAAAATCTCTGGCAACTTCCTTTGTCTAACATAACTGTGCAAATTTATCACTCCTTTCGGTTGGAGTTTGGACAGTATGTTTTCATTACTTTTACATCAGGTTCACAAGATCATGTTTTCTTCCACTCAGCCAACATTTTCCTATAATTCATGAATTCAGTCAATTTTTATTTCTTATATTTATTGATATGTTAAAGCTTAAATCTGACACTTTAGTCCTTACTTCCTGGGCTCTTTCTTTTTGTTTGATATTTTCATTTTCCCACAGTTTACTTAAAACATAGCTGAGAGTTTTCTTTGATTTATCTACAATGGTTTCTTAGTACCTTTGTGTGGTACTTTTACTGGTTGTGGTAGGATTTCATGGTGCATGTAAATAATGTATCTGTGTGCTAGTATCAACTTTTTACCAGTTTGAGTAAAGTAAACTCCTTACTCACCTTCAATAAATATTTTCTCTAGGTACTACTGATCATTATGATTTTACTCAAATTTCAAGCACCATTTAGAAAACTAAGGATGGGAAGGAAATTCTATGAGTTAAGTTTCTTTAGAAACTGTTTTGAGAATATTTTCTGGCCAAAAAAATTTCCCAGTTTTTCTACTATCTTAGTTTGTCTTTCATTTTGTTCCTGCTGAATATTTTCACTGGACATGAAACTCTTTGCAGACCTTTAGTTTTAGCACTTAAAATATGTTGTAGTACTTCCTTCTAATCTCCATTGTGCTTTATGAGAATATACAGTTATTCAAATTAACACCAGTCCCTATAAAAAATGTGTCATTTGTCTCTAGTTGCTTTCAAGACTTTTGTTTCTTATTTATAGATATGTGACTATGATACATCTGAACATAGATTGCTTTTCATTCATCCTCTTTGGAGTTTCATCATCTTCATGAATCTGTAGGCTTATGGGATTTTTCCCTTTTATCTTTTCTTTCTTTTTTGCCCATCTTGGGAGATTTTCAACCTTTATTTCTTTAAATAGATTTTTTTCTACCAAAGCTTTTTTGGCTATTACAACACAGTGACATGAAAGTTACACATATCTCAAGTGCTGTGGCTTGTTTATATTTTCAGTTCACTTTTTCTTTGTTGCTCAAATTGATTAGTTTCTCTTTTTATACTTCTAGGTTCACTGATTCCTTTCATCTGTCCTCCTGCTCATTTTTCTTGGGGGTGGAACCCATCTATTGAAAGTTTTATTTCACTTGCTATATCTTCACCTCTCAGATATTCATTTAGTTCTTCACACTGTTTATATCTTTGCTTCATTTTTCTTGTTATAAGTTCTATATTTTTGCTAAGATGTTCCATCTACTTGCTTAAACTTTCCAGGGTTTCCTCCTATGGTTTATATATGTTTAAAATTTCTCCTTGTTGACCAGTCACTAAAACAATATATGACACAAACAATAAAATCATAGTTACATAATTATAATACCACAACCTTTTTGTTATTAGTACCCTTTGGCTGTCCTCTTACGTAATTTGAGGTCTTCCTGGTACCTAAGATAACACATGATTTTTTTTTCCATTGAAACTGGAATATTTCGGACATTGTATTACAAATATGTGTTTCATATTTGATTTTTCTGTTTCATCAGATACGCTCTGAAATCTATAGTGGCATAGCAATCATGTGCCCAGTTTTGTCACAAAAATAACCCCACTTTTCTTTTCTTTTCTTTTCTTTTCTTTTTTTTTTATTAACTTGAGTATTTCTTATATACATTTCGAGTGTTATTCCCTTTCCCGGTTTCCGGGCAAACATCCCCCTAATCCCTCCCCCTCCCCTTCCTTATGGGTGTTCCCCTCCCAACCCTGCCCCCCATTGCCGCCCTCCCCCCATAGTCTAGTTCACTGGGGGTTCAGTCTTAGCAGGACCCAGGGCTTCCACTTCCACTGGTGCTATTACTAGGATATTCATTGCTACCTATGAGGTCACAGTCCACGGTCAGTCCATGTATAGTCTTTAGGTAGTGGCTTAGTCCCTGGAAGCTCTGGTTGCTTGACATTGTGGTACATAGGGGTCTCTAGCCCCTTCAAGCTCTTCCAGTTCTTTCTCTGATTCCTTCAACGGGGGTCCTATTCTCAGTTCAGTGGTTTGCTGCTGGCATTCGCCTCTGTATTTGCTGTATTCTGGCTGTGTCTCTCAGGAGCGATCTACATCCGGCTCCTGTTGGCCTGCACTAGTTGCTTCATCTATCTTGCCTAACTGGATGGCTGTATATGTGTGGGCCACATGTGGGGCAGGCTCTAAATAGGTGTTCCTTCTGTCTCTGTTTTAATCTTTGTCTCTCTGTTCCCTGCCACAGGTATTCTTATTCCCCTTTTAAAGAAGGAGTGAAGCATTCACATTTTGATCATCCGTCTTGAGTTTCATTTGTTCTAGTCATCTAGGGTAATTCAAGCATTTGGGCTAATAGCCACTTATCAATGAGTGCATACCATGTATGTCTTTCTGTGATTCGGTAACCACACTTAGGATGATATTTTCCAGTTCCAACCATTTGCCTACGAATTTCATAAAGTCATTGTTTTTGATAGCTGAGTAATATTCCATTGTGTAGATGTACCACATTTTCTGTATCCATTCCTCTGTTGAAGGGCATCTGGGTTCTTTCCAGTTTCTGGCTATTATAAATAAGGCTGCGATGAACATAGTGGAGCACATGTCTTTTTTATATGTCGGGGCATCTTGTGGGTATATGCCTAACAGAGGTATAGCTAGATCCTCAGGCAGTTCAATGTCCAATTTTCTGAGGAACCTCCAGACTGATTTCCAGAATGGTTGTACCAGTCTGCAGTCCCACCAGCAATGGAGGAGTGTTCCTCTTTTTCCACATCCTCACCAGCATCTGTTGTCCCCTGAGTTTTTTATCTTAGCCATTCTCACTGGTGTGAGGTGAAATCTCAGGGTTGTTTTGATTTGCATTTCCCTCATGAGTAAAGATGTTGAACAGTTCTTTAGGTGTTTCTGAGCCATTCGGCATTCCTCAGCTGTGAATTCTTTGTTTAGCTCTGAACCCCATTTTTTAATAGGGTTATTTGTCTCCCTGCGGTCTAACTTCTTGAGTTCTTTGTATATTTTGGATATAAGGCCTCTATCTGTTGTAGGATTGGTAAAGATCTTTTCCCAATATGTTGGTTGCTGTTTTGTCCTAACCACAGTGTCCTTTGCCTTACAGAAGCTTTGCAGTTTTATGAGATCCCATTTGTCGATTCATGATCTTAAAGCATAAGCCATTGGTGTTTTGTTCAGGAAATTTTTTCCAGTGCCCATGTGTTCCAGAGGCTTCCCTAGTTTTTCTTCTATTAGTTTGAGTGTATCTGGTTGGATGTGGAAGTCCTTGATCCACTTGGACCTAAGCTTTATACAGGGTTATAAGCCTGGATCGATCTGCATTCTTCTACATGTTGACCTCCAGTTGAACCAGCACCATTTGCTGAAAATGCTGTCTTTTTCCCATTGGATGGTTTTGGCTCCTTTGTCAAAAATCAAGTACCCATAGGTATGTGGGTTCATTTCTGCGTCTTCAATTCTGTTCCATGGTTCTATTTGTCTGTCTCTGTACCAATACCATGCAGTTTTTATCACTATTGCTCTGTAATACTGCTTGAGATCAGGGATAGTGATTCCCCCTGAAGTCCTTTTATTGTTGAGGATAGTTTTAGCTATCCTGGGTTTTTTGTTATTCCAGATGAATTTGCAAATTGTTCTGTCTAGCTCTTTGAAGAATTGGATTGGTATTTTGATGGGGATTGCATTGAATCTGTAGATCGCTTTTGGTAAAATGGCCATTTTTACAATATTAATCCTGCCAATCCATGAGCATGGAAGATCTTTTCATCTTCTGAGGTCTTCTTCAATTTCTTTCTTCAGAGTCTTGAAGGTCTTATTGTACAAATCTTTTACTTGCTTGGTTAAAGTCACACCGAGGTACTTTATATTATTTGGGTCTATTATGAAGGGTGTCGTTTCCCTAATTTCTTTCTCAGTTTGTTTCTCTTTTGTCCAGAGGAAGGCTACTGATTTATTTGAGTTAATTTTATACCCAGCCACTTTGCTGAAGTTGTTTATCAGCTTTAGTAGTTCTCTGGTGGAACTTTTGGGATCACTGAAATATACTATCATATCATCTACAAATGGTGATATTTTGACTTCTTCTTTTCCAATCTGTATCCCCTTGACCTCCTTTTGTTGTCTGATTGCTCTGGCTAGAACTTCAAGAACTATATTGAATAAGTAGGGAGAGAGTGGGCAGCCTTGTCTAGTCCCTGATTTTAGTGGGATTGCTTCAAGTTTCTCTCCATTTAGTTTAATGTTAGCAACTGGTTTGCTGTATATGGCTTTTACTATGTTTAGGTATGGGCCTTGAATTCCTATTCTTTCCAGGACTTTTATCATGAAGGGGTGTTAAATTTTGTCAAATGCTTTCTCAGCATCTAATGAAATGATCATGTGGTTTTGTTCTTTCAGTTTGTTTATATAATGGATCACGATGATGGTTTTCCATATATTAAACCATCCCTGCATGCCTGGGATGAAGCCTACTTGATCACGGAGGATGATTGTTTTGATGTACTCTTGGATTCGGTTTGCCAGAATTTTATTGAGTATTTTTGTGTCGATATTCATAAGGGAAATTGGTCTGAAGTTCTCTTTCTTTGTTGGGTCTTTGTGTGTTTTACGTATAAAAGTAATTGTGGCTTCATAGAAGGAATTCGGTAGTGCTCAATCTGTTTTAATTTTGTGGAATAGTTTGGATAATATTTGTATGAGGTCCTCTATGAAGGTCTGATAGAATTCTGCACTAAACCCGTCTGGACCTGGGCTCTTTTTGTTTTGGAGACCTTTAATGACTGCTTCTATTTCCTTAGGAGTTATGGGGTTGTTTAACTGGTTTATCTGTTCCTGATTTAACTTCGGTACCTGGTACCTGTCTAGGAAATTGTCCATTTCCTGCAGATTTTCAAGTTTTGTTGAATATAGGCTTTTGTAGTAAGATCTGATGATTTTTTGAATTTCCTCTGAATCTGTAGTTATGTCTCCCTTTTCATTTCTGATTTTGTTGATTTGGACACTCTCTCTGTGTCCTCTCATTAGTCTGGCTAAGGGTTTATCTATCTTGTTGTTTTTCTCAAAGAACCAACTTTTGGTTCTGTTGATTCTTTCTATGGTCCTTTTTGTTTCTACTTGGTTGATTTCAGCTCTGAGTTTGATTATTTCCTGCCTTCTACTCCTCCTGGGTGTATTTGCTTCTTTTTGCTCTAGAGCTTTTAGGTGTTCTGTCAAGCTGCTGACATATGCTCTTTCCTGTTTCTTTCTGCAGGCACTCAGCACTATGAGTTTTCCTCTTAGCACAGCTTTCATTGTGTCCCATAAGTTTGGGTATGTTGTACGTTCATTTTCATTAAATTCTAAAAAGTCTTTAATTTCTTTCTTTATTTCTTCCTTGACCAGGTTATCATGGAGTAGAGCATTGTTCAATTTCCACGTATATGTGGGCATTCTTCCCGTAGTATTATTGAAGCCCAGTTTTAGGCCGTGGTGGTCTGATAGCACGCATGGGATTATTTCTATCTTTCTGTACCTGTTGAGGTCCGTTTTTTGACCAATTATATGGTCAATTTTGGAGAAAGTACCATGAGGAGCTGAGAAGAAGGTATATCCTTTTGCTTTAGGATAGAATGTTCTATAAATACCTGTTAAGTCCATTTGGCTCATGACTTCTCTTAGTCTGTCTATGTCTTTGTTTAATTTCTGTTTCCATGATCTGTCCATTGATGAGAGTGGGGTGTTGAAATCTCCTATTATTATTGTGTGAGGTGCAATGTGTGTGTTGAGCTTTAGTAAGGTTTCTTTTACGTATGTAGGTGCCCTTGTATTTGGGGCATAAATATTTAGGATTGAGAGTTCATCTTTGTGGATTTTTCTTTGATGAATATGAAGTGTCCTTCCTTATCTTTTTTGATGAATTTTAGTTGAAAATTGATTTTATTTGATATTAGAATGGCTACTCCAGCTTGCTTCTTCCGACCATTTGCTTGGAAAGTTGGTTTCCAGCCTTTCACTCTGAGGTAGTGTCTGTCTTTGTCTCTGAGGTGTGTTTCCTGTAGGCAGCAGAATGCAGGGTCCTCGTTGCGTATCCAGTTTGTTAATCTATGTCTTTTTATTGGGGAGTTGAGGCCATTGATGTTGAGAGATATTAAGGAATAGTGATTATTGCTTCCTGTTATATTCATATTTGGATATGAGGTTATGTTTGTGTGCTTTTCTTCTCTTTGTTTTGTTGCCAAGACGATTAGTTTCTTGCTTCTTCTAGGGTATAGCTTGCCTCCTTATGTTGGGCTTTACCATTTATTATCCTTTGTAGTGCTGGATTTGTAGAAAGATATTGTGTAAATTTCGTTTTGTCATGGAATATCTTGGTTTCTCCATCTACGTTAATTTAGAGTTTTGCAGGATACAGAAACCTGGGATGGCATTTGTGTTCTCTTAGGGTCTGTATGACATCTGTCCAGGAGCTTTTGGCTTTCATAGTCTCTGGGAAAAAGGCTGGTGTGATTCTGATAGGTCTGCCTTTATATGTTACTTGACCTTTTTCCCTTACTGCTTTTAATATTCTTTCTTTATTTTGTGCGTTTGGTGTTTTGACTATTATGTGACGGGAGATGTTTCTTTTCTGGTCCAATCTATTTGGAGTTCTGTAGGCTTCTTGTATGCCTATCGGTTTCTCTTTTTTTAGGTAAGGGAAGTTTTCTTCTATGATTTTGTTGAAGATATTTACTGGTCCTTTGAGCTGGGAGTCTTTACTCTTTTCTATACCTGTTATCCTTAGGTTTGATCTTCTCATTGAGTCCTGGATTTCCTGTATGTTTTGGACCAGTAGCTTTTTCCGCTTTACATTATCTTTGACAGTTGAGTCAATGATTTCTATGGAATCTTCTGCTCCTGAGATTCTCTCTTCCATCTCTTGTATTCTGTTGGTGAAGCTCATATCTACAGCTCCTTGTCTCTTCTTTTGGTTTTCTATATCCAGGGTTGTTTCCATGTGTTCTTTCTTGATTGCTTCTATTTCCATTTTTAATTCCTTCAACTGTTTGATTGTGTTTTCCTGGAATTCTTTCAGGGATTTTTGTGTCTCCTCTCTATGGGCTTCTACTTGTTTATTTATGTTTTCCTGGAATTCTTTCAGGGATTTTTGTGTCTCCTCTCTATGGGCTTCTACTTGTTTATTTATGTTTTCCTGGAATTCTTTCAGGGATTTTTATGTCTCCTCTCTATTGGCTTCTACTTGTTTATTTATGTTTTCCTGGAATTCTTTCAGGGATTTTTGTGTCTCCTCTCTATGGGCTTCTACTTGTTTATTTATGTTTTCCTGGAATTCTTTCAGGCATTTTTGCGATTCCTCTCTGTAGGCTTCTACTTGTTTCTAAGGGAGTTCTTCACGTCTTTCTTGAAGTCCTCCAGCATCATAATCAAATATGATTTTGAAACTAGATCTTGCTTTTCTGGTGTGTTTGGATATTCTGTGTTTGCTTTAGTGGGAGAATTGGGCTCCGATGATGGCATGTAGTCTTGGTTTCTGTTGCTTGGGTTCCTGCGCTTGCCTCTAGCCATCAGATTTTCTCTAGTGTTACTTTGTTCTGCTATTTCTGACAGTGGCTAGACTGTCCTATAAGCCTGTGTGTCAGGAGTGCTCTAGACCTGTTTTCCTGTTTTCTTTCAGCCAGTTATGGGGACAGTGTTCTGCTTTCGGGCGTGTAGTTTTTCCTATGTACATGTCTTCAGCTGTTTCTGTGGGCCTGTGTCTTGAGTTCACCAGTCAGGTCACTTGCAGCAGAAAAGTTGGTCTTACCTGTGGTTCCGAGGCTCAAGTGTGCTCGTGGGGTGCTGCCTATGAGCTCTCCGCGGCGGCAGCAACCAGGAAGATCTGCGCCGCCCTTTCTGGGAGCTTCCGTGCACTAGGGTTCCAGATGGCGTTTGCTGTTTTCCTCTGGCATCAGAGATGTGTGCAGAGTGCAGTCTCTTCTGGTTTCCCAGGCGTGTCTGTCTCTCTGAAGGTTTAGCTCTCCCTCCCACGGGATTTGGGTGCAGAGAACTGTTTATCCGGTCGGTCCCTTCCCGTTCTGGCAGTGTCTCAGACGCAGTCAACCTCACTTTTCAGAATGAATTTCCTATATTTGTTAGTCCCCTTACTAGTGTAGCAAAATACATGACAGAATCAACTTAAGGGAAAACATACTTATTTAGTTCATAGTGTTATAGGCAGGAAAGTCATGGAGGAGGAACTATGACAGCGAGAGTATATGTCTAGCCTCCCTAAGGATTAATTGTCTAGCTTTCATGGTACTAGGAAGTGGCATGAAAGCTTCCTAAGAAAGGAGGCAACCAACACTCCTACCCCACTATGACACCTAGGAATGATAGGAATAACCAGCTTGGCATTATAACCCTAAAGATGCAGTAATGACATATATACCTTGGTGCTAACCAACAGCTCTCTAATTGGACTTAAGGCCTGCTCAACAAAAGGAAGATCATGTCTAATACGGGGAATCTAGCTAACTTCTCAGTACTATTGAAGTCACAGATCTTCGAGGAAAACCTACAACTAGCAATTTACTAACCCAGCATAATCCCTAACAACAACCTGAACAAAGGTGCATTCTTCACTACTCATCAAGGAAACTGCTCTTTGCAAAAGACAGAGACCATTACAGAAAAGTATAACCAATCAAAATGTAGAGGTGCAGAGCAAAGTCCCAATGTATACTTCTACACCCTCACACACACAACACCTAAGGCTCAGGGAAAGGAAAGAAGGGAAGGGAAGGCAAAGCAAGGGAAGGGAAATCAATGGAAAGGAAGGGATGGGAGTATACATGAGCAAACATAAAGCTGCAATACCAACTCGACAAACATAGCTGATCCTACAGATAACTTTGCAAATTGTACAGGAAGTCTTCTAGCTAGAAATGATCTTTCTTAGTTTTCCCCCTCTAAAGCCTTATAGTCCTACAATAATGCATGTGCAACACAGACCTCTACAGCTGAAGGAGGCTATGTAGGTACTCACATTAAAGATGATCTGTCCTACTACTCTCAAGAACTGAGAGAAAGCCATTCGCTGAAGAAAAATTCCTCCACCTCAGTCTTTCAGTTCAAAGTCTTTTCCTTCTAGAAGATTTCATACAGACATATTTCTACTTGATATGTTTTCTTCTTTTTTTTTTTGAGCAATTCCTCCACAACCTTCAGAAATCAGCTACAGTATATTAGCACAACAAAGTCCTTCCTGACTCCCAGAGTTATGCTAATCTGTGAGTTTCTTGATTTACCTTTCGTCATGATGATGAGAGCTGTATTAAAGTAGAAATATTTGATTCACTTATCACATCATCACCTATTATGGATCTAGTCGGCAGAGTAGGAATATCTCTGTAATTTCTCGAAAATTAATGGAAAACAAATGAATGAAAGTATTAGAATATAGTAAATATAAGTTTGTTGAACAGGTCTTCTGAGCATGCTTAATAGTCACTTGACAACTAGGAACTAATCAGATACATGTAGTATTCAGGAAATAGAAAACCTAGTAGAAGATGATTAGTTGCCATACTTCAACAAACTTAATCAGAAATCTGAGAAAATCAGACATGTGCCTGAAGCTGTGTTCATCTTTGAACTTATTTATGGGTTACATGCTTTGAACAGTGAAACATCGAAAGTGATAAAATCACATATGGCTATTGTTATGTCCTGTAAGAATGACTCTTAAGAAGCCCACATGAATGATATATGTGCTATTCTCTCTTTCTCTCTTTCTCTCTCCATTTGTTTTAGATAGGGTTTCCATTGCTGTTAAGAGATACCACGACCAAGAAAATCCTTACAAAGGACCACATTTAATTGAGGCTAGGTTCAGAGGTTCAGTCCATTATCATCAAGTCAGGAGTATGCAGCATCCATGCAGGCATGGGGCTGGAAGAGCTGAGAGTTCTACAACTTGTTACACAGGCAAACAGGGGAAGACTACTGTCTTTTTTTTTTTTTCCTTTTTATTTTTTTTTTATTATTAACTTGAGTATTTCTTATATACATTTCAAGTGTTATTCCCTTTCCCAGTTTCCGGGCAAACATCCCCCTCCCCCCTCCCCTTTCTTATCGGTGTTCCCCTCCCCACCCTCCCCCATTGTCCCCCTCCCCCCAACAGTCTAGTTCACTGGGGGTTCAGTCTTAGCAGGACCCAGGGCTTCCCCTTCCACTGGTGCTCTTACTAGGATATTCATTGCTACCTATGAGGTCAGAGTCCAGGGTCAGTCCATGTATAGTGTTTAGGTAGTGGCTTAGTCCCTGGAAGCTCTGGTTGCTTGGCATTGTTGTACATATGGGGTCTCGAGCCCCTTCAAGCTCTTCCAGTTCTTTCTCTGATTCCTTCAACGGGGGTCCTATTCTCAGTTCAGTGGTTTGCTGCTGGTATTCGCCTCTGTATTTGCTGTATTCTGGCTGTACTGTCTTTTAAGCGACTAAAACAAGGGTCTCAAAGCCCACCCCAACAGTGACACATTTCTTTCAGCAAGATCATACCTCCTTTAACAAGGTCATGTATCCTAATGGTGCCACATCCTAGGCCAAACATTCAAACCACCACATGATTTAAATCTGAATCAAGCGCTAGCTCTTTTCTTTGCTCAATAAACTCACTAACATTGCTCACTATACTTGCAGCGGGTTTTGTTTTGTTTTGTTTTGCTTTTGTTTGTTTGTTTTTTCAACAGCCTAGCTTTCTAAGAGGAGGTTCCTAAGGGACAATGGTTCAGACTATCAGTGACCAATCACAAGTGACCATTGTCACTTTTACTTCTAACCAACTAACTATCAATTGAAGATTCATGCCCCCCCCCCAATTGTCTCTGATAATTTTGGGGGAATATTTATATTTACTGCTTTATACTAAAGTGTATTGCAAAAGAGAGACCATAAAAAGAGGCAGATAAGGAAAGAGCAGTAAGGAGCCTATGGGACATCCATGCCCTTTCTCAGTTTGGCATCTTTTCAGAACTCCTTAGTGTTCACCAACTTGGAAATTCCCTGAAGTCTGTTTTCTAGAGTTTTATAGATGTTTCAATAATATAAGCAGGGTTAACTAATTCATTAGTTATTAGTAAGCCCTTTAAATTCAAGCTCGCTCTTTCTCCCCTTGAAATTAAAAGATGGATCTGAAACTTCCAATTCTTTATTCATACCTTAGCTTTTCTTCTTGTTACCAGTTCCTATCCTGATGCTAGAGAACTCTAGTCACCAGTCATATTTATTAGCATACAAAAGATTCTCATGATTCCAGCAGATCTAGAAGTTTTAATGTCAGGATCCAGGTACCAAGATCAAATGTTACAACAAAAATCACCCGTAAGGCATATGCTTATGATCTCAACACTTAAGAACCTGAGGCATGATGATCACTGGTTAGAACCTATCCTAGACTGCAAATAAGTTGCTATCAGAAGAAAAATATTCTTATCACTTTCATTATTCATAAAATTATAAGGGTTTTCAGAGCTCTATGTCATGGAACAGGAACACGCACACACACACACACACACACACACACACACACACACACACACACAATTTGGAACAACTTCAATTTCCCCCTTGGTTAAAAATTACCAGTGAGCCTCCAGATGTCTTGAAGGCACATTAGTTTGATGAGGAATGCCCTCATATCACAGGTATGAAAACTTGTTTCTAAGGGTTCTTTAATTTGTTCCAAATGCTTCCAGCATGTATTTAGGGTACCACTGGCAATGAAAAAAATGGCACAAATGGACTTAATTTAATTATCATGAGAACTTAAGGGCAGCTCTGGGAGCTCCAAGAGATGTGTTACTTTTACTTATAGAGTAAGCATAATAATCTTAAATGAATAGAGGAAGGCAGTGAGATAAGTATATATTTCTTTAATCTGGTTTGCCCACTCCCAGAATAATCTGGACTGCTAAAAATAAATAGTACTTTGAGAATATAATTTGTATCTCCATTCTATGTTTAACAGGCTTCATTTTTTTCCCTGCCAAAGAATATTCATGCAAGGAAGAGGTAAGCACTGCTAATTCAAGAATGCCATTTAATTCTTATAAATATTTAAAGAGCAGCTATGAGCAATGCAGAAGACTAGAATAAGTGAAAACCCTCTTTTGACATCTGTTTAGTTTGCAACAAAGAAAAGATTGTATTTATTATTGTCATCATCATCATCATCGTCATTGTAGTAGTTGTTGTCATCATCATCGTCGTCGTCATCATCATCATAGCATTTATACAAATTTTAAGATTCAGTATAATCCAGAAGTGAAGTTTATCCACCACAGAGGGCATTTTATTCAGTTACTTGATTTATTGATATTAATGGCTGAAACCATATCTATTTAACTAGAGGGCAAAATAGAAGTAAGTAATTAATTAGTTATAAAACTGGATGAGGTGTCTTAAAAGAAAGAACTTCACTTTCTATTCATCACTTAAGTTTTTCAGTTCATTTTAATAGAAGCACACAGAGCACTCTTTGCTTCCCACTCTTCACTGTGATTTTGTGTAAGCTTAAATGCTAGCAAATGAGTAGTTTCTGGGTTTTCTTTTGTGGAAACAACTTTTAATTTTAAGAAACTTGCATAAAATCTCTTATAGGAAGGACAACTAAAATAGAATCTATGACTATACTGTTTGCAATAGTTGTTTGTGAAGCTTAAGACCATTTAAAAACAAGGATACAATTATTCACCTAATCTAAACTGTGAGCTCTGTTTTGTTTTGTTTTCAGGTCAAAATCTAAGTGTGAGGTCGAATTTTGATGTTGCACCCAGATGTCCTCAGCTGTGAGGCAGAATAGCTAACATTCTTGCTTGCATATTTTTCTTTATGTTGGCAGATACTTAGTTATTAGTGTTAGAGTAAAAGGGTGGGTTTAGGAGGCAATCTATCCTTTACTCTAATTTTGGCCAACATCATTGTTCTGAGACCAGAAACTTTCAGCTTCATTTAGGGTGTTGTAAGATGTTTTAGAAAAGAAGCATTGGCCAATGAAATAACAATAAAAATCAGGTTAGTAATAATATGAACTGGCATCTCTTAGGTATGAAGTATTCCTGTTACACAAGCATGTTTGTGTGTATGCATACCTCATTCTTCCTCTCCTCTCCACCACAGCGTTATCACCTCATCATGAATCTATCCTCTTTCCTTAAAAGTCAACTGAAGACTGTTGAAACCTACAGAAGTTTTTAAAATGTGTTGATTTGGTATGCCTCCTGGCTCTAACTGAGAGATTGTCCCTGTGACCAAGTATTTGCAATATCATGTAGGGGATCCAACAAGGGAAAAAATGTGGCAAAGGATTTGTTTGGGTTTATTGGGAGAATGAACACAAAATTTCCTGTTAGTTCAAGATCCAATAACTCTTGTAAACAAGACAAACAAAACATAACAGCCTTATGAAGGGTAAAAATATGTGGACCTACTATGAAGACTGAAAAAGTCTAACACGTAACACTAGACAATCTGGGGAATTTCCAGTGGTCTGGAATGTACTAAGTTTTGCCTTAGGGGGAAAAATCAAGAGAAATTAAATTCCCTTGCCTGTCATTAGTTGCCAAAATGCATCTGACAAAAATTTCTTGGGATGAGTCCACAATGATTAGAAAGGAAAAGGAAGAGGAACCAAATGAGTCATTCATTGTTTAGTTTGGTAGGAGAAGAATATGATTTGTAGAAACCCTTTTGGGGCCACTTGCTTCACTTCTAGACACTTGGCAGGAATCTGACCTTATCAGGACCAAAGAAAGAAGCCAAGGGCAGAAATCTGACTTTGGGCTTGGGCTCAGGAAATAAACCATGGTTAAGAACATTTACATTTGAGTTAATGCAAAGCTCAGAGCAGGCTCAGTGGAAGCCTGTGTGGCAGTTCTTTTGTCTTGGTTGTCCTGACTAGCCCCTAGAAAGGTGTTTACAGGATTTGATTATCACCTTGCTTGTTCCTGAACTCAGAACTGATCTTATCATTCTGCATGTGGTATAAACGCAGATTGGAAAATAAAACATCTGTTTCAGCCTCAGAACAGGCTGGAGTCCTGTTAAATGTTGTCTAATTGTCTTTTTTCTTTTCAATCCTCACTCCTTCCCTGGAGAAGCTGTTGACTGACTGAGCTAGCTTGGTCAATGGTTATAAAATGACTCCCAGTAGAAGCATAAGGACAGCAACCCACCCACAAAAACTTTGACCCAAAATGTGTCCTGCCTACAAGATGTACAGGGACAAAGATGAAGCACAGACTAAAGGAATGGCCAACCAATGACAAGCCCAATTTGAGACCCATCCTTTGGACAAGAGATGTTCTTATTTCATCTTTGTTGGTTTTGCTTATAGATTAAGATTACCCAAGCAGTTTCCTCATTTGAAATAGCCTTTGAGATCTCAGACTAAACAGGATTTTTGGTGTGATTCACTAGAGTTGGATGTCACCATACCCAAGGAGAACATTTCTATTAAGTCCTGAGCTAATTTCTACAATGCAAATTACTAATTGAGAGTGCCTTATTCACTCAAACAATTTAGGTGATCAATGAATCAAAAAGTGGTTCTGTATGTTTTGTTTTGTTTTTACAACGTTGATTAAAACAATTAAATATATTAGGGCTAGAAAAGAAAAGATATGTGCTCTTCTAGAAGGAAGTCATGGGAGGGGAAGTATCACATTATCACAATTGGTGTAACAAACCAATTATTTTAAATCCTGAGTATGTATAGTATACATTTCCTTGCAAATTATTTATTGACAATTTCATTTAGCCACCTCTATTGAAAACCTCAGGCAAAACACAGTCTATGAAAATAGAAAAGCCACAATACTGTATGTCTTCCTGGATCTCATAACCTAAATGATATCAGAAAATTCCTGAACAAATAATTACATACAAATGACAAACATCCCCATGCTCATGGATGAATAGGATTAATACAGTAAAAATGGGCATTGTACCACAAATAATGAACAGATTCAGTGTAATCCCTATCAAAATTCCAAACTTCATAGATAAAGGATAATCTTCAGCTTTATACGGAAACATACAAAAATAATAACTAAAAACAATCTTAAATAATAAAAGAACCACTGGAGCTATAACTATCCCTGACCTTAAATTGTGCTACTGAGCTATAATACAGATCTGGACAGAATTCTCCAAAAAGGAAACTCAAATGACCTCAAAGCACTTAAAGAAATATTCAACATCCTTAGTCATCAGGGAAATACAAGTCATAACTACCTTGAGATCCCATTTTACACCTTTGAGAATGGAAAGAATATGGAACAAGGAGAACTCTCCTTCCTTGCTGGAAAGAGAAAACTTGTACAGCTAATGAAGAAGTCATTGTGGTGGTTTCTCAGAAAATTGGGAATAAACCTACCTCAAGACCCAGCTATACTTATTCTTGGGTCTATATCTAGCTATACTATTCTTGGGTCTATATCCAAAGGACATTCCATCATACCACAAAGACATTTGGTTGACTGTGTTTATAGCAACTTTAATTGTATAGGCCAGAAACTGGAAACAACCAGTTGTCTCTCAACCGAAAATAGGTAAAACTGATATAGTACATTGGAAAAATATACCATATTTGCTTTGAAAAACATCATCAAATTTACTGGCAAATGGATAGATCTAGAAAAGGTGATCCTAATTGAGGTAACCCAGCCCCAGAAAAATAGTAATCATTTTTAAGTGGATATTAGCCATAAAATAAAAGATAATCATGCTACAGTCCACAGAGCCTAAGCAGCCTGAGAGTTCAAAATGGAATGCTAGAGATAAAAGGAGAAGTAGACAAATGCACCCACCCCTAACCCCAAAGCCATCTCCTATTGATTGCTGTGCCTGGAAGCATTTGTGAATCCCAAAAGACCACCAGGGATCCGTTCCCGAAGTAATCACATTAGGATCTTTTTATTACAAACTCAAGTTTGGACTTACTCGCTGCTGACCAACAGGATGTTTTGGTGAAGCAGCCCGGAACAAGGTTTTATAGAAAATGAAAGTAAGTGAGGGTGGGTGTGTCCATGTTGGCAAGCATCTTATTGAATGAATATTGTAAGCCAACAGGTGGGTGCTCTGAAGCAAGACCATATACAATTCCAAACTGTCTGAAAATACATCTGAACCAATCAGACTAATCCTTGATTAACTGTTGATAGGAAGTAGCTAGGGAGTATCTCTGGCCAAGGATAACCGGTGGGGATGTTTCCTGTTACTTGGGTACAACTTGGGTTCAGTTGAGGGTCAAGTTCTCTGCCTTTTATTCTTTCTTTCCAAGATGGAGTAGGTTTGGATTCTCATTGATAACCACTTGCAAATGAAAATTTGGTTTCCTATGAGGGGGTCTTATTGGGGAAACAAACTACTCTTATGGGTAAGGCTACATGTCCTAGATTATATGGTCAGCAGAAGATGAATCCAGTAGCATATTTGAAGGTTCTTATTCTCTGAAAGTCATGCTAGAATTTTTCTTTAAAAGAAGTTATTGTTAAAATTTTTATCTTATCTATTATTCTTTCCTCTTTTCTTTTCAACCCTTCATGTCCTCTGCATATGTTTTTATGAAATTAAATAGTGTGCAAATGAACTCTTTTTCCTCCATTTTGTTCTATTCTGATGCATTACATTTTTAAACTTATTATATTTTATTTTATTATTATGGCCAAGAAACGGTTTATTTTCTAACAACAAGATAGAAGGGGTGAATTTGCATTGGAGGAGAGGTGTAGAGGAACTGGAAGGAGTAGAGGAAGGAAGGAATCAGGATATATTGTGTGACAATAATTATTTTCAATAAAAGTGAAAAAAGAATAAGGAGGGTCAATTTTGTTTTACTTAAATAGATTTTAAATGAAGGAAAATATTTTGTTTGCTGTATTTGACGTTGAACCCAATGCAAAAGTTCTCTTTCCTCCTTCCTTCTTTATCAGTTCTTCCTGGCTTTACTTTCTTGATAGTCTCTCACTACTTCCTCTATCTTTTCTTCCCCTCTCCTCCCTTTTTTCCTCCCCACTTCAAGTAAAATGTATGGGTAATGAAGCTTAGGTATAAAATGTAGGGGAATAAAATCCTTTTAAATTATTTATTTATTTATTTATTTATTTATTTATTTATTTTTTGGTTTTATCAGAAGGGAAAGTTGTTGCTTCCTTTTTTTTTTTTTTTTTTTTACTTTTCATGAAGGATTTATTATTACTTTTTTCCCCAAATAATAAAAAGTATTTACAATACGATTGAAAGGAAGGAGTAAGCAGCACAGGTAAGACAGTGATTTAATCAAAGAATGTGTTATCACTGTGAGCAACAACCTTCAAATTTTTATGACAATACAGCATAAATTAATTTCTTCACACAGCTGCTGACTCCTGGGAAGTTATTCTTCAAGTGAGTTCTCAGGGTCATTTCTCTGTGGCTCCATTGGACTTGATCCTGGGAATTTGCACAGGTTAGCCAGCAGACAAGGAAAAAACATGGAAGTCCCTTAGGAAGAGTCAGGCTTGAACAGCAAGATAATAGTTTGGCTTAAATTTCATTGGCTAAACCTCCAGCTGTCTTAGTTAATTTTCCCGTCACTGTGACAAAAATGCTGACAGAAGCAACTTAAAGGAAAAAAAAAATATTCATTTGGGCTCACGATTTAAACAGGAATACATTTCATCATGACAATAAGGCATGGTGGTCCAAATGTGAAGCAGCTGATCACATTGTGCCTGACATCAGAACATATACAGAGACAAATGTTCATGCCCATCTGTTTATGTTTTCTTGGAAAAATTTTATCCATTCTAAAACCACAGCCCCATTGGATAGTGCTGTCCATAAGGCTGGGCTTATCATTTGGGCTAAATTTCTCTTCATAGATTTCTCTTCATAGGCAAATTTAAAGATGTATCCCATTAATACCCTAGGTATCTCTCAATCCAATCATAGTGACAATTGAAATTAAATCCCACTTCTTCTCAACTTGATACCCAAACACAGCACTTAATAAACATAGTCATTTCCCCCTTTGTCTCACAGGTATTTCTTAATAGCAAACCACATTCATTTCAACTTTAAGTTTTCATAGTCTTGCAGTCCAAACTTGGGGGTAGAAAAGGTTTCTTTGATTTTCAGATTATACTGTATTCAGGATATATTCTCTAGCCAATTGTCTAGGGAAGCCAGGACGGGAACTCAAGGTAGAAGTTTGGAATCGAAACCACAGATGAATATTGTTTATTGGATTTCTTCCCCTGACTTTGCTTAGCTACTATTTCTTATACAGCCAGGTCCACTTCCCTATAGTCAGCACTACCCACAGTGGGCTGGACCTTTCTATACAAATTAGAAACTAATAAAATGTTTTTCAGACATGGCCTCAGACAAATCTGAACTTGACAATACGCAGACAAGGTTCCCTATTCCCTGATTACTCTAGGTTTCTCTCAAATTGACAGCTGAAGTTAACTACAAGTTCCAACACTATGTCAAAGTTCAGTCCCTTCTCGGACTTAGGAAGAAGCATCTTAGTTGTGTGCCCTTGTTGAAAAAATTTAAAGTTATATTCTACCAGCATACAATGGCATGGAATAAACATTTCTATTTCAGAGTGGAGAAATGAGAGCAAAATAAGGAAAGATCAAAATAAAACAAGACAAAACCAAGCAAGATAAAAACCAAATCCTGCAACTCTATGTCAAAAATTTGTGTTCCTAATGGCATCATCTGGGCTCCAATGTACTTAAGCAGCACAAGCTCTATAGTTGTACTGGTTGCTGTGGAACCCTCTCTCATGATCTAGTTCCCTTCCATGCCTGAAGTTTTCCACAGAAAATGTTCTACAATCTTGGATCTTGGCATTGTCAACATCCTGGAGTGTTCATTGAACCTTGGAATTCAGTCTTAATAAAGTTGTGCCTTTACCTCTCAGAGTCCTTTTGCAGGGAATCTGATCCTACTACATATAGCACAAACTCAGCAGCTTTTTGGGTCCTTGGTACAAATATCCATGACCCACTTATTCTTGTGTTTTTCATAAAAACAGTACCACATGGATACTGTGTGCTTTGGAACATCCTAGTTCAGTGATCCTACAAAAGTTGCTTATAGTTGACACAAAGAACTATAGGAAACCTCCTTGGTTATGCAATATAAAATGGTGAGCTCTGAAATCATATTGTACGTGTGTGTGTGTGTATGTGTGTGTGTGTGTATGAGTGTGTGTGTGTGTGTGTATGAGTGTGTGTGTAAACACATATATGTGCATGCACTCCTGTGTAACAATAGTAATAAAGAGAGAGAACCATGCACTTGAGAGGAACTGAGTGCAGAAAGGGAGACATGGCAAGGATTGGTGTTGCAAAAAGTTAAGAAATTATTTAATTATATTTAAATTAAACCAAAACATATTAATCGTTTAAAAAAACAAAGCTTTGTGATGATTTTTTTAAAAATTTAGCATAAAATATTACTGGAGGAATTTTTGGGTAACTGGTAATGTTACCCATGTCTGTGTCCTTTGTGTCTCAAAAAATGAATTTAACAAGACAAAGAGTAATAGTGAAAGTATGTGTTTATTAAAAATAAGAGCAATGACTGCCTGCAAGGTCATCTCTGGGAAAACACACCAGTAGTGAATTCTGCTCGGTTCCCTGGGCCCTCCTTTACCCAGTCCTTCAATGCTTCCTGCATTTCCAGAGGCCTGCTGCCATCAGGGACTACTAGGTGTGCTGAACACCAATGACAACCAGATGGCTAAAAGGCAGTATAAGTATACAAGTAACAAGAGCCAAGGCAATATAGCACCAACAAAATCCAGCTATCTTGCTATAGCAAGTCCTGGATATTCTAATACAGCTGAAGTACAAGAAAATGACCTTAAATCCAATCTTATGAAGAGGATAGAGGCCTTTCAAGACTAAATGAATGAATTCCTTAGAGAAATACAAGAAAATAGTATCAAAGAGTTGAAGGAAGTGAATGAAACTGTTTAAGACCTGAAAAAGGAAGTAAAAGCAAAGATTAAGATATAAAACTGAGGTAATCCTAGAGGTGGAAAAGTTTCTAACACAAAAATCCAAGAATTGTGGAATATCAGGAAAAGACCAAACTCAGGAATAATAGGAATAGAAGAATAGTTTAAATCAATCAAAAAGAAACAAAGCAAAACAACACAAAGAATCAACAAAACCAAAATAGATAAGATAAACAAACTCCTAGCTACACTAACAGAGAGAGAGAGAGAGAGAGAGAGAGAGAGAGGTAGAGAGAGACAGAGAGAGACAGAGAGAGAGACAGAGAGACAGAGACAGAGAGGGGCTAAATTAACAAAATCAGAAATGAAAAGGAAGACATAACAGTCACTGGGTAATCCAAAAGAATCATTATATCTTATTACAAAAGCCTATACTTCACAAAATTGGAACATCTAAACAAAATGGACAATTTTCTTGATAGGTGCCATTTACCAAAGTTAAATCAACATCAGGCAATTTAAAGAGTCCTATAACTTCTCAGGAAATAGAAGAATTCATTAAAAGTCTCTCAACTGAAAAAACCCAAGGGCCAGATAGTAGTGTAGAATTCTACCAGATTTTCAAAGAAAAGAAAATACCAATATTCCTCAAAATCTTCTACAAAATAGAAACTGAAGGAACATTGCCAAGCTCATTCTATGAGGCCAGTCACGCTGGTACTTAAACCACACAAGAACTCAACAAAGAAAGAGAATTTTGGAACAATTTCCTTATGAATATTCATGCAAAAGTACTCAATAAACTACTGGCAAACCAAATTCAAGAAAACATCAAAGACATCATCCACCATGAAAAAATAGACTTGATCCCAGGGATGCAGGGGATGGTTCATATAAAAAAAATCCATCAATGTAATCCACCATATCAACAAACTGAAAAAAAAAAACCACAAAAAAACAAAAAAACAGTGGGCATCTCTGAAAAAGCCCTTGATAAAAATCCAACACTTCTTCGCCTTAAAAGTTTTGGGGAGATCAAGAATACAAGGTATGTACCTAAACACAGTAAAAGCAATATATAGCAAGCCAATAGCCAACGACAAACTAAATAGAGAGAAACCTAAAGCATTTCCACTAAAAGCAGGGAGTAGACAAGGCTGCCCTCTCCCCATTCAATATAGTACTCGATGTTCTAGCTAGAGCAATATGACAACTAAAAGAAATCAAGGGTGATACAAATTGTAAAGGAAGTCAAAGAATTACTATTTGCATATGATATTATAGTATACATAAGTGATCCCCAAAATTCTAACAGAGAACTCCTATACCTGATACACAATTTCAACAAAGTGACGGGATACAAAATTAACTAAAAAAAAAAAAGAAGGGAAAGAAAACAAACAAAAACCCAGTAGCTCTCCTTTTTACAAATGATAAATAGGCAGAGAAAGGAACTCACAATACCCACAAATAATATAAAATATCTTGGTGTCATTCTTTTTTATTAATTATTTCATTTTATTACATCCAAAATGTTGACCCCATCCCAATCTTACCTCACACAGTTCTTCCTCACATCCCACATCCCCTTCACCTCTGAGAGGGTGCCCTTCTGGTTATCCATCCTCCTAAGGCATCAATTTTCTATAGGATTAGACAAATCCTCTCTCACTGAGGCCAGCCAAGACAGTCCTCTGCTACATATGTGCCCAGGACTTTAGACCAGTCCGTGTATGCTCTTTGTTTCACGGCGTAGAGTCTGCGAGGTCCCAGGTGTCCATATTACTTGGTACTGTTAGTTTACTCTTGGTCTTCCTATGGGATTGCCATTCCAACAGGGCCTTTAATCCTTCTCCTAACTCTTCCTTAGGGATGCCCAACTTCAGTTCAATGGTTGGCTGTGAGTATCTGCATCTATCTCTAGTACCTCTCAGAAGACAGCTATGTTAGACTCCTGTCTCCAAGCACAACATAGTATCAGATATAGTATCATGATTTGCTGTCTGCCCATGGTATGGATCCCAAGTTGGGAAAGTCACTGGTTGTCCATTTGCTCAATCTCTGCTCCATTTTGACCCCACCATTTCTTTTAGGCAGGGACAATTTGGGTGAACAATTTTGAGGGTTGGTTACTGTCTCCATCTCTCCATGGGGAATCTGTCTAACTACTGTCTAACTACTGTCTAATTCCATTGTTGGGAATTTCATCTAAGGTTGCCCACAATGAGTTCTGAGAACCTCCCCATCCCAGGTCTCTGGGACATTTTAGAGGTTTCCCCCAGGCCCCAAACCTGGGAGCTGTATATTTCTATTAATTCTCCTGGTCCTCAAGTGAAAGACCTGTAGGACAAGAACTTCAAGTCCCTGAAGAAAGAAATTGAGGAAAATATCAGAAGATGGAAAGATCTCCAAAACTCATGGATCAGTAGAATTAACATAGTGGAAAAGGGAACAGGTGACCTCAGGAGGTAGGAGGTTAGGAGGAGGACCCTCCAGAATGTACCAGAGACCCGGGAGGTGAGAGACTCTCAGGACTGAAAGTGGGGGACCTTATATGAAATGCCCTACATTGGGGAGAGGGAACTTGAAAGCCTACATCTAACAGAAAGATAGGACATCAAGTGAGGGATGGGGTTGCTATCCCACAGCCAAAGTGCTGACCCAAAATTCTTCCTGTCTAAAAGAAATTCAGGGATGGAAAAGGAGAAGAGACTGAGGAAAAGAAGGTCCAGCAACAGGCCCAAAGTGGAATCCAGCTCAAGGGGAGGCCCCAAATCCTGACACCATTACTGAGACTATGGAGCATTCACAAAAAGTGACCAATCTCCAAAAGACCCAACAAGCAGCTGAAAGAGTCAAATGCAGATATTTGCACCCAACCAATGAACAGAAGTGGCTGACTCCTTTGGTTGAACTAGACAAAAGCTGGATGAAGCTGAGGAGAAGGGCGACCCTGTAAGAGGACCAGCAGTCTCATTCAACCTGGACCCCTGAGATCTCTCAGATACTGGATCACCAACCAGGCAGCACATACTAGCTGAGATGAGGCTCCCAACAGATATATAGCAGAGGACTACCCAATCTGGGTTCATTAGATGCACCTAACCTTCTTTAAGAAACTAGAGGCCCCAGGGAGTTTAAAGTCTAGTGGGGTGGGTGAGGTGGGGGTGGGAGTTGGGGAGGAGGTATGGGATGTGGATCAGTCAGAGGGTGGACCAGAAGTGGAACAAAATCAAGAGTGTAAAAACGAAGAGGGGGGAGAGAGAGAGAGAGAGAGAGAGAGAGAGAGAGAGAGAGAGAGAGAGAGAGAGAGGGAAGGAAAGCTATCTTATCAAAAGGAATGTACAGATTAAGTTTAATTCTAACCAAAATTCCAACCTAATTCTTTATAGACTTTGAAAAAGCAATTCTCAACGTCATATGGAAAAAAAAATTTCCAGGATAGCTAAACAATCCTGAATAAAGAAAGAGCTGGTGATATCATGATCTCTGATTTCAAGTTG
Source organism: Rattus norvegicus (assembly GCF_021556685.1). Classification (NCBI taxonomy): domain Eukaryota; kingdom Metazoa; phylum Chordata; class Mammalia; order Rodentia; family Muridae; genus Rattus; species Rattus norvegicus. Next base: position 9,999,677 of record NC_141554.1, on the reverse strand, counting down.
TACTACAGATCAATAGTGATAAAACCTCGTATGGGCATAAAAACAGACTAATCAATGAAATTGAATTGAAGACCTAGAAATAAACCCACACACCTACCCATACTTCATTTTTTTACAAAGAAACCAAAACCATTCAGTGGAAAAAAGAAAACATCTTTAACAAATGGTACTTCTCTAACTGGATGTCAGCCTGTAGAAGAATGCAAACAGACCTAGATGTATCCTGCACAAAACTCAAGTCCAAATGGATCAAGAACCTCCACATAAGACCAGTTATAATAAATCTGATAGAGAAATGAGGAAAAACGTTTAACTCATTGATACAGGAGACACTTTTCTAAACTGAACACTAATGTCTCAGACTCTAAGATTGACAGTTAACATATGGAACCTCATGAAACTAACAAGCTTCTGGATGGCAAAGAACATCATTAATTATACTAAATGTCAGCCTACAGAATGGGACAAGATCTTTACCAACATTACATCAGTCAGAGAGCTAATATCCATATATATATATATATATATATATATATATATATATATATATATATATATATATATAAAGAACTCAAGAAGTTAAACTCCAACAAATGAAATAATCTGATTAAAAAAATGGGGTATAGAGCTAAACAGAATTCTCAACAGTGGAATCTCTATTGGCTGAGAAGCACTTAAAGAAATGTTCAACATCCTTAGTCATTAGGAAAATGCAAATCAAAATGACCCTGAGATTCCATCTTAGACTTTTCAGAGTCATTAAAATCAAAAAAATCAAGTGACAGCACATGCTGTTACGACTTCTGTTCATGAAATGGAGAATAAAACTTTACTATCTTTTACAAGATTAGGACAATCTAATTCTAGCCTTCCTCATCTGCTACCAATTTCTGCATCCAGAGTTTATCATGCTCCTGGCACAGTTATTGCTATTGTTTTCTTGTATGTTTTCTGCTCCACCTCAAGATTTCCATCTAAATGTTTTTTAATATATTTTATTTAGTTTGTAAGTATGTGTGTGTATGTGTGTATGTATGTGTGTGTGCATGTTCATGTGCGTATACATGTGTGCATACATATGTGTAGGTGTGTGCAATGATTGTATGCAATAGTCCCCCTCCCAACTCCCACCTCCTAGAATATATTATTAAATATTACCTATAGCTCCCACCCCCTAGAGTGTCCCCATTTAATTCAGAATACTTGTCTCAGCATGTTTACTGGTTATGAAGTACCTGTACAGCTGGACTATGGGATCTTGAAGACAAACAGAAAGTAATGATCAACTCACCTAGTACTCTATTTGAAATAACATCCTCCCTTAATCACAAATGGCTTAAAGAATAATGAAGATGCTCAGTGTGGTGGAACATTACTATTAATGGCAGCACTCAAGTGTTTAAAGCATATTTCATTTCAAAAACACTTGAAAATTCCATAAATCATGTCTGGGGGCTATTAATTTATATTAACTTTCTCTAAGTTCTTGAACTCAGATATTTTGTTACTTTTGTATCCTTTGTGATTAATATGTTGTAGTCAATAAAGTTTTGAATTATGTTGAATGAAAAAAAAATAAAGTTAAAAGCCCCTAAAATGTGGGATTCACCAAGGAAGATTTAAGTATACTTGAATGGTTTGAAATCACTACAAAAACATTTTATTTAAAAAAAGATTTTACATTTTATACTTTCATTATAATTTGTATGTGATTTTTAATTTCAATTTTATATACAATGTGTTTTCCTTCCCCTCTTTTTTATTGCTAAATACTCCTCATCTCGCTACTTACCCAATTTCATGTTTACTTTCTCTCTCACAACAAATAAATGAATGAAAATAAATAAATAAATAAATAAAAATAAATAAATAAATAAATAATAAATAAATAAATGTGGGAGCTGTATTGGCCTTAGTCTTAGATTGTAGGATCGAAACCTCTCCCTGTAATGCACAAGAAGTTTGCATTCATGGAATGTTTTCAGCTGGAATAAGACCCTTCTGGGTCTCCAGCAAGGTTTGACCCCTGCTGAGCCCTGCCCTTGCATCTGGAAGCTTTTTGTCTCCTACTGGGAACAGTCTGGCCAGGTATTTCTCACCTGAGTCAATGAATTAGGTTGGCCTTCCTAGTTATTTCCCTAATTTATTCAGGCCACGTAGTCCGGTCCTTTGTTACCAAAGTCTCAGCCAGGGTTCCCCACTCTGCTTGGCAGATACCTGCTAAGTGGTGTTCTTTGGATATATAGTTTGGTCAATAAAGGAACCAGAGGCTCTCTTCCTCTTCTGGCTTGACACGAATAACCTGTGTGTGTGTGTGTTTCTTTCATCCCACAGGCTTTCGCCTAGTACCATGTCAGTGCTGGCGCCGACAAATGGAGGTCCCACCAGATCGGAGAAGAAAGGAGTACTGTTGGGACACTCCCGGGAGCCCGGCCGGCATAGACCCAGGGACGGATTGGGGTACGATGGGCCAGAAAAGGCCTGAATGATTTGGGCTAGCCTGAGTAAAACTTGTCATATAAATGGGACAAGGTAATAGTAAAGCGTTTTTGCATATGCGTTCTTTTAGAATTATGTTTGGACCCTGACTAGAGATAGTTTATACCCTAGACTTGAGAGAGAATGAATGGGCTTGGGAAAAACAGTCCTGCCGGACTCTCCCCCAGATGCTTTAGAGAAAGAGAAAAACTTTTCAGAGCTCTCCTGGGAACATAAGAGAGGCAGGAGACGTCCTGCCTCTCTGCTGGTTCCTATTGGAGAAATGCTTATTTCTGGTTCTGGGTTCCATAGGTAGGATATGTAGGTCCCTTCGGTAGGACACCATCTAGAATTTTCCCTCTATGTCTATTGTCTGTCCTTGGTGCACCAAACTGTCCATGTATGTCAGTTTATGTCTGTGGTTTTTGTTTCTTGTTGCTTAAATATTTTGTTTCATGTTCAAAAGAGAAAATGGTAAAAACTTTATCTGCTAGTCGTTTACACCTTGACTTCAAGAAGGGAACAATGAATAAAAAGCAGTTTCAATTAGGTTTTAGAGCCTACATCTGTAGCTAGAAGCCTAAGTCCTCTGGGCAAGCTCCCCAGGGGGTGGCTAAATGTTTATACTAGCCGATCCTAAAGGCACCAGGAGCTTCACAGCTTCTATGGTAATGAAACTGATGGCTGGTAATCTTAGAAAAATCTTTGACTGTGATTATTAGACTCAACAGGTGACAAGGTGCTTCTCTTAAAATCACAGCTAGAAAACTAAAAATGGTGCTTGGTGTAAATATTAAAGACATGTGTAGCCACTTCAATTTTGTTTCTGATTGGTTTTAAATGTATAAATATGCTCTACATGCCTTGGTTATGTACTATTGGCTTTTAAATTATTAGATATGGTTAAAAAGGTGTAACATTGGTAACAAAAAGTCTCAGCCAGGGTTCCCCACTGTGCTTGGCAGATACCTGCTAAGTGGTGTTCTTTGGATATATAGTTTGGTCAATAAAGAAACCAGAGGCTCTCTTCCTCTTCTGGCTTGACACGCATAACCTGTGTGTGTGTGTTTCTTTCATCCCACAGGCCCGATTCTCGGTACCGTGTCGGTGCTGGCGCCGACAAATAAATAAATAAATAAATAAATAAATAAATAAATAAATACTCAAAAGTATACTAAAGTTTAAATAAACTTCCCTGCTGGCCTCCATCTGTGCCCATATCTAGGGCTGACCCACAACCCTCAGTCCCAAAACCTGCCTGCCCCCAGAAAGCTGGACTGATGGGAGCGAAATCACTCCTAAGTTTACAGATAGGAACCCACTTCTGCTCTGACTGTCCAAGGAGACATGCACTAGGAGCATGCTGGACATGGGAGCCACCTGGCAGTCTGCAACAGAAAAATTCCAGTCTCCATCTGTGCCCAGAGCTAAGGCTGTCACACAGTCCTCCAGACCCAAAACCTGCCCTGAAAGCGAGTATCCCAGGAGCATGCTCACTCCTAAGATCACAGGCTCACAGACCCACAGGAGGGACAAGCTCCAGTCAGAGACAGCAAGACCAACTAACGTCAGAGATAACCAGATGGCTAGAGGCAAGCACAAGTACCTAAGCAACAGAAACCAAGACTACTGGCATTATCAGATCCCAGTTCTCCCACCACAGCAAATACTGGATATCTCAACACACTGGAAAAGCAAGATTTGGATTTAAAATCACATCTCATAATGATGATAAAGGACTTTAAGAAGGACCTAAATAACTCCCTTAAATAAATACAGAACAACACATGTACACAAGTAGAAGTCCTTAAATCATTAAAGGAAAACACAAACAAACAGGTGAAGGAGTTGAACAAAACCATCCAGGATCTAAAAATGAAAATAGAAACAATAAAGAAATCACAAGGGGAGATAACCCAGAAGATAGAAAACCTAAGAAACAGATGAGGAGTCATAGACATAACCATCACCAACAGAATACAAAAGATTGAAGAGAAAATCTCAGGGACAGAAAGTGCCATAGAAAACATCCAGGAAATTAGTCAAGGAAAATGCAAAGAACAAGAAGATACTAAGCAAAAACATCTAGGAAATCCAGGACACACATGGCATGCACTCAGTGATAAATTGATATTAGCCCAAAGCTTTTGATACTTAAGAGAAAATTCACAGATCATATGAAACTCAAGAAGAAGAAAGACCAAATGTGGGTGCTTCAGTCCTTCTTAGTAGAGAGAACAAAATACAGGAGAAAATACAGAGGCAAAGTATGGAGCATGGACTGAAGAAATAAAGGTTATTCAAAGACTGCCCCTTCTGGGGATTTATCCCATATGTAGTCACCAAACCCAGTCATTTATTGCTGATGTCAAGAAGTGCTTGTTGACAGGAACCTGATCTGGATGTCTCCTGAGAGGCTCTGCCAGAGCCCTACCGATACAAATGAGGATGCTTGCAGCTAACCATTGGACTGAGCATGGGGACCCCAATGAAATTGTTATAGAATGGACTGAAGGAACTGAAAGTATTTTCAACCCCATAGGAAGAACAACAATGTCAACCAACTAGACCCCCCCAGAGCTCCCAGGAACTAAACCACCAACCAATGAGTACAAACGGCAGGACCCATGGCTCCAGCTGCATATGTAGCAGAGGATTGCATTGTCCAGCATCAATAGAGGAAAATGCCCTTGGTCCTGTGAAGGCCCATTTCCCCAAATTTGGGGAATACCAGGGTATTGAGTTGGGAGTGGGTAGGTAGGAGTGGGAGCATCCTCATAGAAGCAGGGGGAGGGAGAGGGTGCATGGGAGACTGGGGGAAGGGGATAACATTTGAAATACAAATACATAAAATATCCAAGGGAAATAAAATTTAAAAACTGCCAAGACAAAACTAAATGAAACACTAAAGCCTATGATAGTATTGAGCTAGTTTTCTGTTAGTCAGTTACTTCTGGGAATGAGGCTAGTCCTGGAGAGTAGATATTCATATACCCAGGGACACTCCACTTCACAAAATTGATTTTTCTTTTGCTAGCAAGTATTAATTGCAAATGGCATCTTGGTTATAGGTAGAATCTAGTGTCCACTTCCCTCTTTCAGTTCTGGGACCCTGTCTGTGAAGACTGTATGCATGCAGCCATAGTCTCTGTGAGTTCATGTGTGCTCCAGTCTTGCTGTATGTGGAAGATAGTTTCCTTGGAATCAACCACCACTTATGTTGCTTACAATCTTTCAGCTTCTTCTCCCACATAGATCTTTGAAGTTTTGTTAGGGAGGGGAGTGGTATGCTTTGATGAAGATAACCCATTTAAGACCGAGTGCTCCATTCTCCACATATTGTCTAATTTTGGGTGTCTGTATTCCCTCCCATCTACTGCAACAAAAAACTTATCTGAGGTGGTTGAACGGTTGAGCACTGATCTATGAGTACAGCAATGTGGCATTAGGAGTCATTTTATTGTTATGTTTGCTTATTAGAAAAATGGTAACAAGTTTTCCCATAGGTCTATGACCATTCTAGTTTCAGTTTCTTTACCACATTCCCAGCATCTGGTATGTGTTTCATCTCATGGAGTGGGTTTTAAATTTTTAAAAAATGTGGTTGACTAATTCCATGTCATTTGTGAGGGATGACTCAGGTGTTAAAGGCTATGCTCATAACAATAAAGACAAAATCTACTTTTCTAAGATTCTCCAGAAAGCAAAAACTCCATGCCAAATAATATATCAATTCTTCAACTGAAGAAATACCATATAAATAATTGTATTATGAAAAGTCATTAGCTTGTGGCATATTATGAACCTACAAAGAAATATAAATTTGAAAAACAACCAATAATAAAACCACTAGTCAAACTCCCCCAAATTGAACAAAGTATTTTCACACACATTTTGAAATGGACCTATTAATAGATAATATCATTCTCAGTAAAGGTAACTGTTAAGAATAAATTATTTTCCAGCTCAAATGAGCGATAAAAAGATAGGTATATGATGGTGATGTGTTATAGCAATAGAATGATAGACTGTCATGCACAAACCCTATCTTCAATCCCAAGTACTCCATAAAATCAATAATGGTAGTGCGAACCTGTAATCCCAGCAAGAAGGAGGAGAGAATAAGAGTATCAGAAGTTCAAATTCATCTTCAAGATGCTGAAAGAGGACTATCTCAAGTTCTAGACAAGTCTGAGCTATATAGCAAGTTTAGGGGCAGCCTGGGCTATAGAGCAAAATCATGTCCCCCCCAAAAAACTACAACAAGAAACAAAAGAAAGTAAAGGAGCTAAATTAAAATATTTACAGATAGTTGTGATGACATAAACCTTTAATCCCAGCACTCAGAAGGTAAAGACAGGCAGATGTCTGTAAGTTTGACACCAGCTTAGTCTACATAGTGAGGTCCAAGCCAGCCATTCCTACAAAGAGATAATCTGTCTCAAATACATATGAATAACCTATACTATGAATATATATTTATAATATATAAATAGTTTATAACTGTGAATAGTTTATACTATATAAATAATATATATGTGTATATAGTATAGACTATTCATTTTAACCAGCAAATTAATTTATATCTCATCATTTTTGTAATATGATATTTAAGACAAAAAGTCCGTAGACTATTTTTTGTTAAAACCCAAGTACTATCACTAACCTATTGTGTAACTTTAGGCAGATAACTTGACTACTCTAAACTTTATTCATTTAATTATAAATAAAACAACAGTGATAAGATTTACCCCTCAAATGTAAAATGTTTCATAAACATTACATGCACATGAAAACACTTCAATCAATATCACACTCAGCAACAGTGTTTTGTGCTTTAGAGGGGACACCAATCTGACTAACAAGAGATCTAAATTCTAATCCCAGTTCTATCATTAACCAGCTGTTAGACTTCAGGCTAATTGCTTGGTCACTATGGTGGTTACTCTTGATTAACGACTTGAGAGGATCAGCAATCAACTAAGAGACACATTTCTGGGGCAGTAAAGGCATTTTCAGAAAGGATTAAATAAGTGGGAAAGACCCTTGCTGAGAATGAGAAACATCTTTATCGGGTGGGCTAGCTATTATGAGGTCTAAGTTGCACAGCTAAGTTGCTTGCCTGCCTGATTTTTCCCCAAATGAACACTTTCTAGAAGATATGTAGTTTCATGTGAACCCTGTCCCTAGACAAAAGCCCTGTGTGCACCAGAATCAAAGTCCTACTTTTATCATTTGCATGCATGAAACATTTAAACAAATTCATTTATTTTGGTGGAGATTATTCTAATTTATTCAAATTATTTTGAAAGGGAACCACTATGTATCCGAACAAGCTGCTTTGCCCCATTGTCAATGACATACTTTATTGCTGGTATAACACTTTGTTCAAGTGTTACATTTTTCATCTCTAAGTGTTCCATTTGCCTTTTGGGCAAGCCATTTTAGGCTAAAATGGAAATTTAGCAACTATCTAGTTAACAGGATCAATTTACACAGCAGGAGGTCTGGCTGAGTTGCAGTGTTTAGCATTTAGCTTAAAGCCTAGGTTTTAAGAAAGGCTAAAAATGTTTTAAGGAAAAAAGTTTCAAGAAGTTCAAGGTCATGTTTCATTGGATTCTTCTCTTTAAAAATCACTCAAGCTTATCTGATAATTATTATTAACTACATTCCCATGGTTCCTTAAAATTTTGTAATTTGTCATTCATTAGAACAGAAGACTTAGAGCTGGAGAGACTCCCTCTTCTTCTTCTTCTTCTTCTTCTTCTTCTTCTTCTTCTTCTTCTTCTTCTTCTTCTTCTTTGAAATATCATCTAAGAAGTAGCATGTACTGTGTGAAATAGCTATATCTTTGACAAGACACAGAGGAAATATTGATAAGCTTTTAGAAACTATATATTATATGAAATAATATAAACTCCATTGATGAAATAATAGTATAGAATAAAAAGTCACCTGACACATGCACTTCTGCCTAAAGACAGATTACCTAGATTTCTGGTATAAATTTGCTCACTTTTAACTGAGGGTAAAAGTGCTTGTGGTTAATGTAACTGGTTTGAAAAGAACTCAACTACTAGTGGAAAAATTCTAATTAAGAACACTGTACTGCTTATATATGTATTTAAAAAACGATATTTTTTTTGATGAAGGCCCAAAGTTTATTTCTGTAGCTCCAGCTTATGAACACTTCGGCAAACAAAGCTCTTCTTAAGAAAGTTTTTATACATATTAAACATAAATGCATGTTCCTTTGTCTGCACACACTGATCTCTCACCTTGGGTATACAGGCTGCTCTCATGGGGTACTCTGGCTCCCAACAACAAAAGAAAACACTAAGATACAAAATGAATACCTTGTCGGCCTAATTGTTTTATTTTTTTTCCATCTTTATTAACTTGAGTATTTCTTATTTATATTTCGATTGTTATTCCCCTTCCCAGTTTCCCGGCCAACATCCTCCTAACCCCTCCCCCTCCCCTTCTATATGGGTGTTCCCCTCCCCATCCTCCCCCCATTAAGACCCTCCCCCCCAACAATCACGTTCACTGGGGTTTCAGTCTTGGCAGGACCAAGGGCTTCCCCTTCCACTGGTAATCTTACTAGGCTATTCATTGCTACCTATGAGGTTGGAGTCCAGGGTCAGTCCATGTATAATCTTTGGGTAGTGGCTTAGTCCCTGGAAGCTCTGGTTGCTTGGCATTGTTGTTCATATGGGGTCTCGAGCCCCTTCGAGCTCTTCCAGTTCTTTCTCTGATTCCTTCAACAGGGGTTCCATTCTCAGTTCAGTGGTTTGCTGCTGGCATTCGCCTATGTATTAAGACATCACTTCCCATAAGACTCAGAAAGATTGTAATAGGTAAAGGTGGTGGATAGTTTCCAGGAAACTGTTTTCCAGACATAGCAGAGGCGGTTGCACATGTGAACCCAACAACAATTATGAAAGTACTCACAAGCCAGACAAAACTCTAGGCATTTGAAGCTGCTAGAAGAGGAGAGTGAGTATTTGTTAATGGTGTGATTCTCCTAGGAAGTCAACCACACTCCAGAGCAGGACCCACTTCTTAGTGTATTTAGGCAGTATAAATTGGACTCAATGTTGTTTTAGAAGAAGACTTGAACTTGGGTAAGTAGAAAAGTAAAGGTGAGTACGATGAACATGGAAGGGGAGGGGTGGTAAAGCTGATCAAAATACATTGTATGAAACTCTAAAAATTAATAAAATACTATTTTTTAAAGTTAAAATGAAATGTTAACAGTATTCATATTATAAAATAAGCTAAAATACGATAAAATATATTATCATTTGTGCTCATTTTTAGCAGTACTATACAATGAGAAGTGTTTTGTCATAGAAAGAATAAAACTTAGTTCCAAGCCTCTGCTCACTTGGGTCCTTCCCTTCTCTTGCAGTGCTGTTATAAGTGAGAAGGAAAATGATGATGTTTGATGCTCTGAGGCTGAAATCACTCAAGGTGAAGGGCCTGATAGAAGTGCTGTCTCTGAAAAGTACGGACTGCCGGTGGAGAAAATCACAAAGCTTTATAAGAAGAGCAAAAAGGGCATCCTGGTCAACATGGATGACAATATTATTGAACACTATTCAAATGAGGACACCTTTCTTAACCTAGAGAGAATGGTGGAAGGCTTCAAGATCATGCTGATGGAGATCTGAGCCCTGATGTAGTCCATGACAGGAGATTTTGGTGCACTCCTTCCTGTGAGAGATGTGATCTCTGCCACCCCAGAACCTGGAGACCCATTTCATCTACCTCACAAAACTGTTACAAGGGTGCTGGGAAGGGGGGCGGGGCCTAAGGCCCAGGAAAGACTCTTCCACTTGCTCCCTATGGATCTGAAGCCTGAGTCCCTCAGCAAAATTCTTTGAGCCTGGTAGGCCCATTTTAACCCCCAAGAGCCCACCAGGACTCTGCAATTTAATGGTAGCTCCATGTGAGACCTTCAGAGTTTCCCCTTCAAGGGCAGCACCAAGTCCACTCATCTTGAGCCTGGGGAACTGGTGTGTCCTTTTTCTTACCTACCTACATTTCTTGAGTAGATGGATCAGATGAGCTGCTTCTTGGGCGCAGTCTTCATGGATGAGGTAAGCAGGACACCGGTTTACTGGTCGCAAACCTTCAGATTTCTCTGAGGAAGGTCATTTTGCTAAATACCTCCAGGGGAATCTCAGCAAAAAGCCACTGGGCCTTGTATAGGAAGACACTGTGCTACCATGTTCCAATAATAAGGAACACAAAAGTATGCCTGATGATCATGTATATAATCGCTACATAATATTGCAATATTATACTTTACCTATGGTTTGTGGGCATGTTTACTGCCATTGGAAACATACCTGGAGATTCAGAGCATTGTGCTCTATCCAAGATAAGGTTAGGAAAGTGGCCTTTGAGATGTCATGTGATTGGAATGAATACCAGGATGGACTCTCCAATCAGGCCATGCCTGAGGACTTGTTTTCCCAGAGCCCTCTCTCCTCAAACATGGCCTCTCCTTGAGGCCATCATGTTTTATCTCATGGTGATATGTTGTCTAAACTTGTCCTTTGAGCTGTGTGGGAAAAAGACATACTGTCAATGCCTTCTCTAGCTTTGGTATGAGGCATCTCTTGAGCTTTGTGCAAAGTCTCTGCAAAGATATTTGCCAGGGCCTTATCACTGGGACCTGCTGTAAAACTGCTTGGCCAACATAGGGATCCTGGACACTGTAGTGCCTCATAGTTTACAAATATGTCCTTCATCTCAAGTGGCCCCTTTAAAGATCCAACTGCAGCTTTGTGCATTGAGCCAGTGGCTCTGCTCTGCTGTGAACAACAGACAGTGCTTCACCTTGCTTCTGATTGGAAGCAGTAACTCTATACACCCTGGCTGTGGAAAGTGTGGGAGCCCTTGCACTTCTGAAACCAATTTTGGGAGGTGTGCTGGAGAACTAAGGCTGTTTCATCCTCTCCTCACCCTTGGAAGGCTGAGGCTTACCCCAACAGTCATGAAAGCATGCCCCATTGTGGGCCTCTGATCTCTCTGAGAGAACAAGTCAGTAGATCTGTTAGGGTTAAGGATTGGTATGTGACCCTGTGGGCTGAGCACTATTAGTTTGGATAGCCAGGCACATCCCGTCCCAATGCCTGGATAGTGGTTTAAAGTTATCTGTGAAGGTCTAAATTTGTCTGTGAAGCACTTTGATGTCTTACCTAGAGGCTCTGCTCTCTAGCCCCTGCCTTCTTCCTCTACCTGCCCCAGAAGTCCAGAGCAACCGAGGCTGATTCCAGCCCAACTACTGCTCTTCAAAGCTGCAGAGAAATTGAATGGGATGCAGAGTATTTGCTGTAACCAAAAGGATCCCAAAGGACAGCAGGGTGCAACTTTCTGAGAGTCCACTGGACTTCTGATCTTTCTTTGTGCTGCCAACAGTTTGCATTCTGAGCTAAATAAGCTCTATTCCAATTCTGTATTTCAAGTGCCACTCTTTGAAACTACTAGCAGCCTGGGAACCCTCCAAGATACTAGTGGGCCTGTGATCTAAGACTGGCAAACTAAGTGTTGGAAATATATGCTCTATGCACTTCCTGTGCTATAGCACTTGGGGTTAGCTGCAGACTTAAAGGTGGGCTCAGGATTCCAGAGCAGAGAGACAGATTTGTAGCAAACTGAGACTCTCTGGAAAATTGCTTGTCTGCTCTGGGGCTGAAGACAAGCCAGAGACAGCTTTCCCTTTGTCCTGAGTACCTACAGTCCATGAGATAGCCATTGCCAGAACAAGGGATATGAAGTCACAAAGGAGCAGTGTAGTGTCAAGTCCAGGAGTGTCTGCTGGTGGATTACAATGCATCTTGTCGCTTGCTGTGTTGACTGAGCTTTGCTGAGCATCACTTCCTAAACAAAAACACTCCAGAAAAATAGAAAAGCTTGCCTTGTCCTGAATTAATCTCATCCAAAAGAGAACCTTTATATTCTTTGGTAATGCATAAAAGATGGGGGACACATGAAGGAGGCTCTGTGTCCCCACATCATTGAAACTTCCTCAGTGTTTAGAAATTGGAACCAATAGAAAATAGACAGTGGGCTGTCACCTTGAAATTGGTTCCTAAAAGACTAAAGTACATCCTTGTTGGTATCAGGAATTGCTTTCACCTCCAGCAGAGATACCACCTGGTCACTGTTGCCATGGCAACAGCCATCATTAGCAGCATACCTTTTGCTTAGTTCCCACCTTCACCTGGGAGCAGTGACATCATATTCCAAATAAAAAGCAGGCATCTTCTGCCCTCTCTCTTTCTTTCTCTTCTTTCTCTTGTCCCCTCCCCATTGTCTCGTTCTCCCATTAAACCTCTCCACGTGGAACCTTGTTGGTTTAGTGTGTTCTGTCCGGGATGCGGGCAGAGATTTAAACCGCAACAGTCCTAACACAGAAACCTGAGAAGTTTGAAATGAATTAAAACATTTTCCTTCATATTTCAATAGTCACAAAAATGCAACAGGAAAAGAGGGTTTGTGCCAGATTCTAAGAATGGCCCATTCTGAAAGACATGCAGGGGAGACTCGTGTGTACAATCTGCTCTCACATAAAAAAGAGTAAATGTAACTTAATAGTTTTGTAGAAGGGAGTGGGGAAATCTATAAACTACAAATATGTTATTTTATTTTTTGTACATTTTTAAGAAGAAAAATAAATATTCACATGAGACAAAAAAAGATTAAAACTTGTATTTATGAAAGAAAATACCTGTAAAGACCTGTAATAGAATAATAATAGTGTTACAGCAAAAGAAACAGTCATAATAATGAAGGTACAATCTACAGGGTGGGAAAATAATCTTTACCCATTATATATTAAACATGGCGCTGAACACCATTATGTTTGGCCAGAATTAGCAAGATAAATAACATGTATTTTCCCCCATACAAAATATAGGTTTAATTTTGTGTGTACAGGTGTGTATGTCAGGAATGTAGAGAAGAGACTATGAGAGGGGAGAAAGAGACCTTAAGGGGGTAAGGAGGGTAAAAGCAATAATGGTGGAATACATGTAACATGAAGGAGAATGGAGACTATTTATTGGAAGGGTGAAAAACAATAAGATGGGAGAGTGGGGGTCGGGAGGGTGATTAATAGAAAAAATGCACATACACATATGCACACACCATACACATATAAATATATGCATATATATGAAAATACCACAATGAAACCCTTACTTTGAATGCTGACTTTGAAAATTGACTGTTAGGACTTTCTACAGGCACCCAGACATTTCACATGGCTAGATCTGGTAAAAAGCTCATCTTCCACTCGACTCTGCTCATCCCACTCCAGGACCCTCCGAAGATGCATCAGCCAGGCTTGATAAATTGCCCGATTTCCACTCCCTCCTGCCTTAGAAATCACCCAAGCTGTCAGACTAATCACTCTCTGCCTTCTCAGAAATCACCCAAGCTGTCAGACTAATCACTCTACCTCAGGACTTCAGCTCAATGGGCTAAAGCCATAACAAAAGAAACAATCAGCAACCTATCACCAGATGCCCAAGTTCGTTCACAACAAGAAGACAAGTAACCCACCCCAGAACAAACAAAAATCTCAAGATAATATGCTCTCCCCAGCTTCCAAATTACCAGTTACATAATAGTTGTCCCCAATGAGAACAACTAATGAAGAATTGAAAGGACACAGAATTCAAAACAGTTAAAACCATGCTCAAAGAGCGCAAAGTGAAATGAAACCATAAATGTACTTAAAGATCACAGGAAAAATGCCTGATTGAAGCTGAAGAATAAGGAAATAAATAGCTGAAGGAAATAATGACAACTTAGGATATGCAAGTTAAATTCAATAATGAGAAATATTGAAAAAACAAACATGAAGGTCAAATTGAAGTTTTCAATAGGTCTAATAGCTCATTGTGAAACATCAGCAATAGAATGGAACACGGACAAGCTCTAAGATCAAGAATCGACAAATGGGATCTCATAAAACTGCAAAGCTTCTGTAAGGCAAAGGACAATGCTGTTAGGACAGAACGGCAACCAACAGATTGGGAAAAGATCTTTACCAATCCTGCAACTGATAGAGGACTTATATCCAAAATATACAAAGAATTTATGAAGTTAGACTGCAGGAAGACAAATAGCCCTATTAAAAAATGGGGTTCAGAGCTAAACAAAGAATTCACAGCTGAGGAATGTCGAATGGCTGAGAAGCATCTAAAGAAATGTTCAACATCTTTACTCATGAGGGAAATGCAAATCAAAACAACTCTGAGATTCCACCTCACACCAGTGAGAATGGCTAAGATAAAAATTGACTGAGGTGACAGCAAATGCTGGCAAGGATGTGGAGAAAGAGGAACACTCCTCCACTGTTGGTAGGATTGCAGACTGGTACAAACATTCTGGAAATCAGTCTGGAGGTTCCTCAGAAAATTGGACATTGAACTGCCTGAGGATCCAGCTATACCTCTCTTGGGCATATACCCAAAAGATGCCCCAACATATAACAAAGACACGTGCTCCACTATGTTCATAGCAGCCTTATTTATAATAGCCAGAAAATGGAAAGAACCCAGATGACCTTCAACAGAGGAATGGATACAGAAAATATGGTACATCTACATAATGGAATACTACTCAGGTATCAAAAACAATGACTTTATGAAGTTCATAGGCAAATGGAGGGAACTGGAAAATATCATCCTGAGTGAGGTAACCCAATCACAGAAAAACACACATGGTATGCACTCATTGATAAGTGGATATTAGGCCAAATGCTCAAATTACCCTAGATGCACAGAACAGATGAAACTCAAGAAGGATGACCGAAATGTGGAAGCTTCACTCCTTCTTTAAAAGGGGAACAAGAATACCCTTGGCAGGGAATAGGGAGGCAAAGATTAGAACAGAGACTTAAGGAACGCCCATTCAGAGCCTGCCCCACATGTGGCCCACTCATATACAGCCACCAAACTAGATAAGATGGATGAAGCAAAGAGGTTCAGGCTGACAGGAACCGTATGTAGATCTCTCCTGAGAGACACAGCCAGAATACAGCAAATACAGAGGCAAATGCCAGCAGCATACCACTGAACTGAGAACAGGACCCTCGTTGAAGGAATCAGAGAAAGAATTGGAAGAGCTTGAAGGGACTCGAGACCCCATATGAACAACAATGCCAAGCAACCAGAGCTTCCAGGGACCAAGCCACTACATAAAGACTATACATGGACTGATCCTGGACTCTGACCTCTAAGGTAGCAATGAATATCCTAGTAAGATCACCAATGGAAGGGGAATCCCTTTGTCCTGCCAAGACTGAACCCCCAGTGAGCATGATTGTTGGGGGGAGGATGGAAATGGGGGGAAGGATGGGGAGGGAAACACCCATAAACAAGGGGAGGGGGAGGAGTTAGGGGGATGTTGGCATGGAAACTGGGAAAGGGAATAACATGTGAAATGTAAATAAGAAATACTCAAATAAAGATGGAAGAAAAAAGATAAAAGGTCAGAATTTGAGGACAAGCTAGAGTAATTGGACCTTTATATTTTTCAGTGTTTATTTATTTATTTACTTTTTTATTTATTAGTGAAACTGAGTTGGAAATTTTATTAAAGATATTTTATGTACAGATTTAGGAATAAGAGTGAAGAATTAGAAGGGTGATCAGATGACAATAAGAGATATAAGCCCCAATGTAAGTATCAACTTCTCCAAGAAAGAGTAAGCAATTGTCATAGCATACACACAGACACATATTCTCTCTCTCTCTCTCTCTCTCTCTCTCTCTCTCTCTCTCTCTCTCCCTTTCTTTCAGTGGTCCTCAAGTTACATCTGTAAGCAAAAATTCCTGAAGAGAAGCTGTGGCTGCAGAGACTGATTGGCTGATGAGAATTTTTGTACTATGGAGAGACTGAAATGTTGCAGTTGCAGGGGCTAATTACCTTATCTTAGGCTAAAGTCTAGCTTTCCAGAACAGCCATTCCTTGCTCCTGTTCGTGTCATAATGTCCCGCACTATCGTCCCGCCAGCAAGAACACGCGCGCGGACACCAGGATCCTTCTGCAGCAAAGCGTTTATTGCATCTTGAAGAGGAGAGAGCGAGCCCCAGAATGGCGCTGCTTTTATACACGCTAATGTGGCGTGTCCACACCTGATTGGTCACTTACCCATGATCTCATCGGCTCGCCCCGGGGTGGGCAAAGACTTGGCACGAACACACTCTTGCACATGTGCACACAGCCAGTCTCCTGAAAGGAAGTCTGGCTGGTTTAGCGGAAGCCAGCGCCATCTTGTAATGGTGAATGCCATCGCGGCTTTCCACATCATAACTAACATATGTAACAATAGATCAAAGCCTTTTTGTAATCTACTAATTTTTAAATGAATTTTGTAACAGTGGTATATGCAGGAATCATGGGATGTCATGAAAACACCAAAATCTATAAATAATTGCTGTAGAAGTTGAATAATCCCAGATTAAACATATACAAATATATTCAATAAAATCTCAGAAACATTCCCAAATCCAGGGGGAAAGATGGCTATCCACTTAGAAGACACTCATGGAAGAATAAATAGAAAGAGCCAGAAATACCCCCTAGCATTCTGCAACTAAAAACATACAGTGTATAGAACAAAGGGTATTGACAGCTGCAAAAGGGACGGCCCAAGCTGTCTGTAGAGGTGGGCACATCAGAACAACAGCTGATTTCTCAATGGAAACGTTAAAGGGCAGAAAAGCTTGTAGCAGCATGTTTCAAATTCTGAAACAACACAGATGCCAATCCAAGGAAATGTAGCCAGCAGAACTTTCTGTCTTAATTGAAGAGGAATAAACAGGCATCTTGGAGAAAACCAAGGTAAATGAATTTATCCTCAGCAAGTTTTTTCTATAAAGAAGGTAGAAATTGTACTACAGGAAAAGAAAAAACACCCAAGAAGCTACAGCAAAAAATGAAATTGGTGGTAGGATAGCTGTTGTGCAGAGGTTAGACCAAGAAAACAAACATCCAAACTGACAAAAGCAATAAAATGACAGCAGTTAATATACCTGTCAATTATAACTCTGAATATTAATGAACTTAATTATGCAATCAAAATTCACAAGCTAGTTGATTACAATAGAAAAATAAATCCATCTTTTTGTTATTTACAAGAAACACACCTCATCTTCAAGTGTAAATACTAAGGGATGGAAATAGTATCCTAAGCAAATTGAACCAGAAATAAGGAGGCACTATTATTCTAATTAACTGACTATATAGACTTCAAGTTGAAATTAATCAGATGGTCAATTCATTTTGATGGTGGGAACAATGCCAAGACATTACAATTCTATCCATAAAAGCATTAAACACGGTGCACCCAATTTTATAAAACAGATATTATTGAACATTAAGTTATGGATTCCCATCCCTCCAATCCCCAGAAATAGGTGACTTAAATACTCCATGTTCACCAATGGAAAGGTCATCAGATAAAATAAACAAACACTGGAGCCAAGTGAGATCATAGATTAAAGGAAACCAAAGGATAGCTATAGAATATTCTGCTCAAACACAACAGAACACACGTTCTTCTCAGCAGTCATAGAAGTCTCTTTAAAATTGATCATATACTGATACTCAAAGCAAATCTCAAAAGTTTTAGAAATAACTATGTATTCTGACTGCAATGAAATAAAAACTTGAAATTAATAACCAAAAAGACCTCCAAAAGTATACAGATACTCATGGATAGTAAACAACATGCCACTTAATTATAAATGGGTCAATAAAGAAATCAGGAAATAAATTGAATACCTCCTGTAATTAAATGAAAACAAAAGGCAATATTTAAAAATCTATGGAATACAACAAAAACAATCCTAAGAGGATGATATGTAGTTTTAAGTGCCTGCATTAAGACGTCAGAGAAGATTTCAGCCTAGAATTATCAAGGAACTGACAGCTCATGCTCCCTTAATGAAGGGAGCTAACCTGTATGTGTATGCTGTAAGTTCTGTTCATTTGAGAGTTAACCATGAGGAACTGCCTACTGCCTCTGAGTGTCTACTGCTGTTCAATTTGCTGTTTACATTATTGAAATATCTAAAGAAATAGAAATGAACAGAACCATTGGTCAGTATGACTATTATGCTCTACAATGAAAATGTCATCAAAAGAGAAAAAAAAGAAAAGAAGAAAGTTTCTGAAAGCCAGATGAGTATCTGTTGACCAGCTTCAGTGGTGATGTGTCAAATACAAGGCCAAGCTACTATCAATTATGTAGTTGATACAAAAGGAGATAAGATGAGCCTAGATTCTAAAAAAAAAAAAAAAAAAAAAAAAAGAATAGTGTCAACTGGTCAGTCTCAAGGACAATATGAGCAGAGGATCTCCATCAGCATTTTCTCATCGCTCAAAGAATTTTTGGATCACCCACAGAACAATCCTCTTTGTATCTTCAAAGCAATTGTCCCTGCCCCAAAGAGGTCTTTTCCAGGACCAAGTAGTACTCTAGTCACAACCATTCAGGCAAGACCCTGGACATCAGTTGTCTTAAATCTGCCTGCTTTGTTTATTTTATTAATTATTTTGTTCGTTTACATTTCAAATGATATCCCCCTTCCCAGTTACCCCTCCACAAGCATCCTCATCCCATTCCCCTTTCTCCCCTCCCTTTTGCCTCTATGAAGATGCTCCTCCACCCACTCACTCACTCACACCTCACTGCTCTAGCATCCCCCTACACTGAGACATCAAACCTCCACAGGACCAAGGGCCTTCCCTCCATTGATGTCCGATAAGGTCATCTTCTGCTACATGTGTATCTAGAGCCATGGGTCACTCCATGTATACTCTTTGGTTCGTGTTTTAGACCCTGGAAGTGCTGGGTGGTCCACTTAGCTTATTTTGTTCTTCCTATGGGGTTTTAAATCCCCTTCAGCCCTTTCAGTCCTTTCCCTAGATCTTCTGTTGGGGTCCCCAGGCTCAGCCCAATGGTCGGCTGTGAGTATCTGCATCTATATTGATCAAGTGCTGGTAGAACCTCTCAGGGAACAGCCATACCACATTCCTGTTGGCAAGCCCTCCTGAATGGCACCAGCAACTTCATGGAAGTTTGGTGTCTGCCAATAAGATGGATCCCTAGGTGGGGAAGTCTCTGAAAGGCCTTTTCTTTAGTCTCTGTTCCATTTTATTTTTTTGTCTCTGTCTTTCCTTTGGACAGGAATATTTCTGGGTTAAAAAATTGAAATGCATGGGTAGCCCCATCCTTCAACTGGGGGCCGTGCCTATTGACAAGGATAGACTTTACAACTTGTATATCCCCTTTGTTGAGTATTTCAGCTAAAGTCATCTCAGTTGGATCCTGGGAGCCTCCAGCTTCCCCGGAGTCTGAGACTTTGTAGTGGCTACGTCCAGTTCCCCATTCCTCACTACTACATGTTTCTATTCAATATTCTGACCCTCTGTACTTCTCTCCTGCCCGCTTCTGGTTCCTGATCCTTCCCCCTCCTTTTCCCTCCTCCTATCTCCCTCCGAAGTCTCTCCTTCGCTGGACCTCCTATGATTGTTTGGTTCCCCATTCTATATAGGATTGAAGCATCTACACTTTGGTCTTCCAGCTTCTTAAGTTCATATGGTTCGTGGGTTGTATTGTGGGTATTCTGAGCTTTGGGTTAATATCTATTTATCTGGGAGTACATGCTATGTCTGTTCTTTTATGTCTGGGTTACCTCACTCAGAATATTTTCTAGTTCCATCCATTTGACTGTGAATTTCAGGAAGTCATTGTTTTAATAGCTGAGCAGTATCCCATACTGTAAATGCCCCACATTTTCTGTATCTATTCTTCTGTTGAGGGACATCTGGGATCTTTCCAATGTCTGGGTATTATAAATAAGACTGCTATAAACATAGTGGAGCCAGTGTCCCTGTTATACGTTTAAGCATCTTTTGGGTATATACCCAGAAGTAGTGTAACTGAGTCTTTGGGTAGAACTAATTTCAGTTTTCTGAGGACCTGCCAGATTGATTTCCACTATCCAGTATAGTACTCAAAGTTCTAGCCAGAGCAATTTGGCAATAAAAGGAGATCAAAGCGATACAAATTGGAAATGAAGAAGTGAAAATATCACTATTTACAGATGATATAATATATATAAGAGATCCCAAAAATTTCACCAGAAAATTTCTACAGCTGATAAACAACTTCAGCAAAGTAGCTGGACACAAAATTTATTCAATCAAATCAGTAGCTTTCCTGTACTCAAAGGATAAACAGGCTGAGAAGGAAATTAGGGAAAGGACATCCTTCACAATAGTCACAAGCAATATAAAATACCTCAGTGTGATTCTAACCAAGCAAGTGAAAGATCTGTATGACAAGAACTTCAAGTTTCTGAAGAAAGAAATCAAGGAAGACCTAAGAAGATGGAAAAAAATCTCCTATGCTCATGCATCTGTGGGATTAACATAGTAAAAATGGCCATCTTACCAAAAGCAATCCACAGATTCAATGCAATCCCCATCAAAATTCCAACTCAATTCTTCACAGAGATAGAGAAATTCTCAAATTCATCTAGAATAACAAAAAGCCCAGGATAGCAAAAAACATTCTCAACAATAAAAGAAGTTCTGTGGAAATCACCCTCGCTGACCTCAAGCTCAAATACAGAGCAATCGTGATAAAACAAAAACTAACAAACAAACAAAAAACATGGTATTGGAACAGAGACAGGCAGAAAGATCAATGGAATAGAATTGAAGACCCAGAAATAAATCCACAAACCTACGCTTAGTTGAGTTTTGACAAAGACTTAAAACCATCCAGTGAAAAAAGGACAGTATTTTCAATAAATGGTGCTGAATCAACTGGCAGTCAGCATGTAGAAGATGCAAATTGATCCATTCTTATTTCCTTGTACAAAGCTTAAAACTAGATGCACTGAATCTAACAGAAGAGAAAGTGAAAAAGAACCTCAAACACCTTGGCACAAAGGAAAATTTCCTGAACATAACACCAATGGTTCATGCTCTAAGATAGACAGTTCATAAATGGTACTTCATAAAATTAAAAAGCTTCTGTAAGGCAAAGGACACTGTCAATAGGACAACAGCAACCCACAGATTGGAAAAAAAAATCTTCACCAACCTTATATTCAGTAGATACCTAATATTTAAAATATGCAAAGTATTTAAGAAATTAGATTCCAGAGAACCACCTAACCCTATTAAGATGGGGTACATTCACTATTCCTCAATTTAGAATACTTTTTTTAGCCCTGTACCCCATTTTTATGGGTTATTTGATTCTCTAGAAACTATCTTCTTGAGTTCATTGTATATATTGGATATTAGTCCTCTATCAGATGTAGAATTGGTAAAGATTGTTTCCCAATCTGGGGGTTGCCATTTTGTCCTAATGACAGTGTCCTTTGCTTACAGAAGCTTTGCTATTTTATGAGGGCCCATTTGTCAACTCTTTTCCCCTGTGCCAATTCCCCAATTTCTCTTCCATTAGTTTGAGTGTATCTGGTTTGATGTGGAAGTCCTTGATCCACTTGGACTTGAGCTTTGTACAGGGCAATAAGAATGGATTGATTTGCATTCTTTTACATACTGACAGCCAGTTAAACCAGCACCATTTCTTGAAAATACTATCTTTTATCCACTAGATGATTTTAGCTTATTTGTCAAAGATAAAGTGACCATAGGTGTGTGGGTTCATTTCTGGGTATTCAATTGTATTCTGAGAAGCACCTAAAGAAGTGTTCAACATCCTAAGTCATCAGGGAAATGCAAATCAAAATAACCCTGAGATTCCACCTCAAACCAATCAGAATGGCTAAGCAAAAAAACTCAAGTTACATTAAAGGCTGGTAAGGATATGGAGAAGGAGGAACATTCCTCTAATTTTGGTGAGATTGCAAGCTGTTACAACCATTCTGGAAATCAGTTTAGAGGTTCCTCAAAAAATTGGACATAGGACCACCTTAGGACCCAGCTATACCACTCCTAGGCACATATCCAAAAGATGTTCCAACATATAACAAGGACACATGCTCCACTATGTTCATAGCAGCCTTATTTATAATAGCCAGAAGCTGGAAATAACCCAGATGTCTTCAACAGAGGAATAGATACAGAAAAAGTGTGGTACATTTACACAGTGGAGTACTATTCAGCTATTAAAAACAACGATTTCATGAAATTCATAGGCAAATTGTTGGAACTAGAAAATATCATCCTGAGTGAATTAGCTCAATCACAAAACAACACACATGGTATGCACTCACTGATAATTGGATCTTAGCCCAAAAGCATGGATTTCCCAAGATACAACTGATAAACCACAAGAAGCTCAAGAAGTAGGATGACCAAAGTGCAGATGCTTCAGTCCTTTTTACAAGGGGGAACAAAAACATTCACAGAAGGAAATACAGAGACAAATCATGGACCAGAGACTGAAGGAAAAGCCATCTAGATACTACCCCAACTGGGAACCTATCTCATATGCAGTCACCAAACCCAGACACTGTTGTGGATGCCAAGAAATACAAAATGACAGGAGCCTGATATTGCAGTAACCTGAGATGTTCTGCCAGAGCATGAAAAATACAGAGGCAGATGTTCTCAGGCAACCATTGACCTGAGAATGGGATCCCCAATGGAATAATTAGGGAATGGATTGAAGAAGCTGAAGGGGTTTTCAACCTCATAAGAATAGCAACACCAACCAACCAGAGCTCCCAGGGACTAAACCACCATCCAAAGAATACACGGCTCCAGTTGTATATGTAGCAGAGCATGGCTTTGTTGAGCATCAGTGGAAGGAGAAGCCCTTGGTCCTGCCAAGGTGTAATGCCCCAGTGAAAGGGAATGTCAGAGCAAGGGGATGGGAAGGGTTGGGTGGTTGGGTGGGGGAACACCCTCATAGAAGTAGGGGCAGGGGGATGGGACAGAGTGTTTGTATGGACAGGAAACAGGAAACATTTGAGATGTAAATAAAATTTGAGTCATTGTTCGGAAGGTCAGTGTGGCATACCCAGACACACACAGTACTCTTTTGGATATTTTGTTGAGGACTGCTTCTTTTTTTTTTTTTAATATTTATTCATTTAGAATAAATATACTGTAGCTATCTTCAGATGCACCAGAAGAGGGGCATCAGATCTCATTACATATGGTTGGGAGCCACCACGTGGTTGCTGAGATTTAAACTCAGGACCTCTGAAAGAACAATCAGTGCTCTTAAGCACTGAGTCATCTCCCCACCCTTTTGGCCTTTTGGCTCAAATCAAGTGTGGAAAATGTAAAAACCCACATACCAATGGTCACTTTATCTTTGACAAAGGAACTAAAACCATCCAGTGGGGAAAAGATAGCACTTTCAACAAATGGCGATGGTTTACCTGGAGGTCAGCATGTAGAAGAATGCAAATTGACCAATTATTTTACAAAGCTTAAGTCCAAGTGGATCAAGGACCTCCCCATAAAAACCAGATACATTCAAAGTAATAGAATAAAAAGTGGGGAAGAACCTTGAACACAAGGGAACTGGAGAAAATTTCCTGAGCAAAATACCAATGACTTATGCTCTAAGATCAAGAATTGACAATTGGGACCTCATAAAAATGCAAGGCTTCTGTAAGGCAGAGGACACTGTCATTAGGACAAAATGGAAACCAACAGATTGGGAAAAGATCACCAATCCTACATATCATAGACAGCTAATATCCTATATATACAAAGAATTCAAGAAGGTATACTCCAGAGAGCCAAATAACCCTATTAGAAATGGGGTACAGAGCTAAACAAAGAATTCTCAGCTAAGGAATATGGAATGTCTGAGAAGTACATAAAGAAATGTTGAACATCCTTAGTCATCAGGGAAATGCAAATTAAAACAACCCTGAGATTCTACCTCACACCAGTTAAAATGGCTAAGATCAAAAACTCAGTGACAACAGATGCTGGTGAGGATGTGGAGAAAGAGGAATATTCCTCCATTGTTGGTGGGATTGCAAAGTGGTACAACCTCTCTGGAAAACAGTCTGGGTGTCCTCAAATACATGGTCATCACACTACTTGAGGACTCAGATATACCACTCCAGGGCAGATACTCAAATGATGCTCCAACATATAACAAACACATGCTCCACAATGTTCAAAGCAGCCTTATTTATAATAAACAGAAGCTGGAAAGAACCCAGATGCCCTTCAAAAGAGGAATGGATACAGAAAATGTAGTCCATGTACACAACGGAATACTGCATAGCTATCAAAAACAATGACTTCTTGAAATTCTTAGGCAAATGGATTGAATTAGAAAATATCATCCTGAGTGAGGTAACCCAATCACAAAAAAACATACATAGTATGCACTCACTGAGAACTGGATATTAGCCCAAAACCTCAAATAACCCAAGATGCAATTCACAGACCACATGAAGCTCAAGAAGAAGGATGACCAAACAGCGGATTCTTTAGTCCTCCTTAAAAGGGAGAACAAAAATCCTCACTGGAGGGGATATGGAGACAAAGTTTAGAGCAGAGACTGAAAGAAAGATCATTCATAACCTGCCCCACCTGGGTATCCATCCCATATATATATAAACCAAATTAGATGAGATTGATGAAGCTAAGAAGTCCATGCTGACAGGAGCCTGATATAGCTGTCTCCTGAGAGCCTCAGCCAGAGTCTGATGAATACAGAGGGGAATGCTAGCAGAAAACCATTGATCTGAGAATGGGGACCCAATGGAGGAATTAGAGAAAGGATTGAAGGAGCTGAAGGGGCTTGCAACTCCTTAAGAACAACATTAAAAACCAATCAGAGTTCCCAGGGACTAAACCTCTACCGAAAGACTTCACATGGAGAGAAGCATGGGCCAGCTGCATATGTAACAGAGAATGGCTTTGTTGGGTACCAATGGGAGGAGAAGTCCTTGGTCCTGTCATGACTGGATCCTCCAGTGTAGGGGAATGTCAAGGTGGGGAGCCAGGAAGGAGGTTTGGTTGGGAAGGGGGAACACCCTTATAGAAGAAGAGGCGAGGGATGGAATAGGGGATTGATGGTTGGGAAATTGGGTAGGGAATAACATTTGAAATGTAAATAAAATTATCCAATAAAAAAGAAAAGGGAAAAGAGAAAAAAATTTAATAAAAATCAATGGGGTTTTCTCAAAGAACCAACTTTTGGAAAATCAACAAGAGAGATAGCCAGACTAACGAGAAGACACAGACAGTGTGTCCAAATTAACAAAATCAGAAATGAAAAGGGAGACATAACTACAGAATCAGAGGAAATTCAAAAAATCATCAGATCTTACTATAAAAACCTATATTCAACAAAACTTGAAAATCTGCAGGAAATGGACAATTTCCTAGACAGATACCAGGTACCGAAGTTAAATCGGGAACAAATAAACCATTTAAACAACCCCATAACTCCTAACGACATAGAAGCAGTCATTAAAGGTCTCCCAACCAAAGAGAGCCCAGGTCCAGACAGGTTTAGTGCAGAATTCTATCAGACCTTCATAGAAGACCTCATACCAATACTATCCAAACTATTCCACAAAATTGAAACAGATGGAGCACTACCGAATTCCTTCTATGAAGCCACAATTACTCTTATACCTAAACCACACAAAGACCCAACAAAGAAAGAGAATTTCAGACCAATTTCCTGTATGAATATCGACGCAAAAATACTCAATAAAATTCTAGCAAACCTATATCCAAAATATACAAAGAACTCAAGAAGTTAGACCGCAGGAACACAAATAACCCTATTAAAAATTGGGGTTCAGAACTAAACAAAGAATTCACAGCTGAGGAATGCCATATGGCTGAGACACAACTAAAGAAATGTTCAACATCTTTAGTCATAAGGGGAATGCAAATCAAAACAACCATGAGATTTCACCTCACACAAGTGAGAATGGCTAAGATCAAAAACTCAGGTGACAACAAATGCTGGCAAGGATGTGGAGAAAGAGGAACACTCCTCCATTGTTGGTGGGATTGCAGACTGGTAAAACCATTCTGGAAATCAGTCTGGATGTTCCTCAGAAAAATGGACATTGAACTAACTGAGGATCCAGCTATACCTCTATTGGGCATATACCCACAAGGTGCCCCAACATATAAAAAAGACACGTGCTCCACTATGTTCATAGCAGCCTTATTTATAATAGCCAGAAGCTGGAAAGAACCCAGATGCCCTTCAACAGAGGAATGGATACAGAAAATGTGGTACATCTACACAATGGAATATTACTCAGCTATCAAAAACAACGAGTTTATGAAATTCGTAGGCAAATGGTTGGAACTGGAAAATATCATCCTGAGTGAGCTAACCCAATCACAGAAAGACATACATGGTATGCACTCATTGATAAGTGGCTATTAACCCAAATGCTCAAATTACCCTAGATGCATAGAACACATGAAACTCAAGACGGATGATCAAAATGTGAATGCTTCACTCCTTTAAAAGGGGAAGAAGAATAACCTTGGCAGGGAATAGAGAGGCAAAGATTAAAACAGAGACAGGAGGAACACCCATTCAGAGCCTGCCCCACATGTGGCCCATACATATACAGCCACCCAATTAGACAAGATGGATGAAGCAAAGAAGTGCAGGCCAACAGGAGCCAGATGTAGATCGCTCCTGAGAGACACAGCCAGAATACAGCAAATACAGAGGCGAATGCCAGCAGCAGACCACTGAACTGAGAATAGGACCCCCGTTGAAGGAATCAGAGAAAGAACTAGAAGAGCTTGAAGGGGCTTGAGACCCCTTATGAACAACAATGCCAAGCAACCAGAGCTTCCAGGGACTAAGCCACTACCTAAAGACTATACATGGACTGACCATGGACTCTGACCTCATAGGTAGCAATGAATATCTTAGTAAGAGCACCAGTGGAAGGGGTAGCCCTTGGCCCTGCTAAGACTGAACCCCCAGTGAACTAGACTGTTGGGGGGAGGGCGGCAATGGGGAGAGGGTTGGGAGGGGAACACCCATAAGGAAGGGGAGGGGGGAGGGGGATGTTTGCCCAGAAACCGGGAAAGGGAATAACACTCGAAATGTATATAAGAAATACTCAAGTTAATAATAAAAAAAGAAGAAGAAAAAAAACCAAAAAAGAAAAACAATTTTGACAAAAAAAAAAAAAAAAAGAAACCGAGTTAGAAGGATAGGTACACTGGATATCCAATGGTCCAGCTCTGAAATCTAAAGTAGGGAATAATATTTACATGGGGGTGGCTCTTGAATATCTGGAGTCTGAAGATAGCTTTAGGCAGTTAATTTAAAAATTTAACTGAGTTGTGGAATGACTAGTTGATGTTGGAAAGTTGGAAAAAAGGTTTGGTGGGGAAAAAAAAATACATATCCCTCTTATGGTACGTTAGGTGTTTCTCCCTGAATATTTTAGACAGCCTGCCAACTGTCACACAGTGCTTTTCCTTGTCAACAGCACCGAACAAAAAGATGGTCTTCCAATAAGACAAGTCTCATTTTGTCATTTTTCTGTTTAAAATCTACAGTGATGGACAGAGGAGACAGTCCCAGGTATTCATATGCGTACCCTATAAACACGAGGACTTGAGTTCAGATCCCCAGCACTCATCTAAAAGCTAAGTGTGCATGCATGCACAGACACATCTCTAACCCACTGCTGGAGAAGAGACAGGTGTACAGTTGGAGTTCACTGGCGAATTAGTGAATCCTAGGTTCAGTGTGAGACCATGTCTCAAAAAGTAGGGCTGAAAGCAACAGAGGAAAATATCAGATGTTTATCTTTGGCCTCCATATGCATCAATATAGAAGTGCATGAAATAAACACATGCACAGAGGTGAGGAGGAGGGAGATACACAAAGAGAGAGACAGAAAGATGGAGAGAGACGCAGAGAGACAGCAACAGCAACATCTGATGGTGTTTAACAATGTTCATAGTCTCTAGGGAGGCACAAAGTGCCTCCTCAGTCCTCTAGTTTCAGTTCCTGCTTTATCCCATATACACTTACTGCCATTGCATTTCTTGTACTTTCCTGAGTAATTTTTGCAACATGTGTTTGCATTTAACATTCTTTTAGCCATTGACTCACCAGCATTTATTCTATTCCTCTTATGTGTGAGACACTGTACTGAATAATGGACCTACCTTGATAAAGAGAATCCTTTGTGTTTTATAATACAGAGAGAAAAGTAAACACCGAACAATGCAAAGGATAAATAAAAAGTGTGAGACCTGGGGATCTAACTCAGGTGCCCATGCTTATACAAGGAAAATGTGTTACTGGCTGAGTGATTTTCCTAGTCCTCATCATTAACCATTACTTTTAATTCCAAACTACAGGATATGACACCCAGCTCATGAAAACCTGCCTTAGCTATTCATAGCACACAAACTGAATATACATTTTCACAGCACTATATAATAACTAATCTTTTTCTTAACTGTCTTCTGCATGAAACTGTAAAATATTTGTAGGGAATGACTGATATTGTGCAATTATCATATTTCCTCCATCATATCTGGAATGTAGTAGAAACATAAACTTATTGAATGAAGCAAAGCCACTTAATTTTATTTCAACATCTAAGCCATTATGAACAGAACATCCAATTTTAATGAATTTTAAATTTTTCTTTGTGGCCATGATTTGTATTGACTATTCTTGGCTATACCTTGGGTGTGTTCTTCTAAAAACATAGGCAGTAATAACTTTTCATGAGTTCCAGGAAAAGAGCATTCTAAATAATCCTTTCATAAGAATTGGGATATTTGGGTGTAGGCAGTAAGATTAGGGAGGAATGGTTTGAGAATTGAAAGGAAGAGAAGAAATGAATGAGAGGAAAGAGATGTAAAGGACAAGCCACTCTGAGTGGGGAAACCTGAGGCACAAGCTCAGCAAGATTGGCACACCCTGTAGAGCCAGTTTGCATCAATCAGATGGTTATTTTCATTTCAAGTGAGCACATGTCTCTGGAACTCTCCAAAACCTACAGGTTCTGGATGAGAATTTCCTTTAGGCCTCCAGAAATTAGTTCCTTGGTGTTACTATTATTCATTTCCTGGAAGAGTCATTGCTGGTCTATCCTGAACTTCAGTGCCTGAAGGAATGAAGACTCATTCAACTCCTAATTTAAGTAAAAAAAATGGCAGAAATCACTTAGGAAAGTCTCACAAACCAATCTTTTCCATTGTCTGATTTATTATAAACTCTACAGACATGCTACTGGTACTTTCTTTGGCATACTATGAGTGAATCAGCATAAAACCAAAAGAAACTTCACCACAAAGTTGAAACTTAAATATATAAAGGATGTTATTTCTAGTTTCTAAAAGCTGTCCTCAGACCTGGAATCTCAAGCAATGATATACCCTTTCTGGCCTCACTGAAAGTCACACCTGTAATCTGTGGCTTGACACTATCTTTGCTTCCAGTGGCACTGTGATTACCTATGTTTCATTATTTGCCTAAAAACTTCAGTCTTGTTTTCACTGTTGCCATTGGTAACAGTAGCTTAACTTCATACAACATGTATTTATGTTTCTTTTACCCGTGTGTGATGACTTGGCAAGCAACAAAACCACTTTTGAAAATACTCTGTTCATGATTTCTTATTTTCTCATGCCAGATTCTGATAATGCCTTTTCAGGCTTAAAGCAATTCTGGTCTGGGCATTTAAGCTCTACACCCTAGCAAGTAAAAACAAGTTGAGTTCCACCCAGAAATCCCTATACTACAGGAAGCTGATAATCTCCTTTCATGCTAACAAAGGCTTGTATTTAAGATGCCATGTTGCAGGCAACCTTGTATGGGTTAGCAAGAAATGAGGACTCTGTTTTGAATATTTTAGTAGATGTAGAAAAGCAAGTTCACAGTTGACCTCAATCCAGCTATTCCATCAGAGGATGACACATAAGTAATGACTATAATAAAATCCATGTGTCATGAATGACTCTCATTCATTAACTGTCCCAAAGACAGCCTTACATGTAACAGCTTAATATCATCATCCACACATCAGATTCGTGCTACAGAAACCACAGGAACATGTATAGATTCACCAATATCTTTTAAAATGAGAAAAAAATAGAGAGGGTTATAACAGAGATACAGCTTAACCAGTATACTGAAAGCATTTTTTTTTATTAACTTGAGTATTTCTTATATACATTTCAAGTGTTATTCCCTTTCCCGGTTTCCGGGCAAACATCCCCCTCCCCCCTCCCCTTCCTTATGGGTGTTCCCCTCCCAACCCTCCCCCCATTGCCGCCCTCCCCCCACCAGTCTAGTTCACTGGGGGTTCAGTCTTAGCAGGACCCAGGGCTTCCCCTTCCACTGGTGCTCTTACTAGGATATTCATTGCTACCTATAGGGTCAGAGTCCAGGGTCAGTCCATGTATAGTCTTTAGGTAGTGGCTTAGTCCCTGGAAGCTCTGGTTGCTTGGCATTGTTGTACTTTTGGGGTCTCGAGCCCCTTCAAGCTCTTCCAGTTCTTTCTCTGATTCCTTCAACAGGGGACCTATTCTCAGCATTTTTAATTGGATATTTTTATTTCAAATGTTATCCTCTTTCCTGGTTTCTCATCCATAAACTTTCTATAACATCCCACTCCCCTTCTTCTATGAGGGTGTTACACTACCCATCCACCCACCCCTTCTGGCCCCCCCACCCTGAATTTCCCCTACAATAAGGGATCCTGCCTTGGCAGGACCAAGGTCTTCTCCTCCATTGGTGCACAACAAGGCCATCCTCTGCTACATATGCAGTTGGAGCTATGGGTCTGTTCATGTGGAGTCTTTGGGTAGCGGTTTAGTCCCTGGGAGCTTTGGTTGGTTGGTATTGTTCTTATGGGGTTGCAAGCCCCTTCAGTTCCTTCAATCCTTTCTCTAACCACCCCCCCAATGGGAATCCTGTTCTCAGTTGAAAGGTTGGGTGCTAGCATTTGCCTCTGCATTTGAAATGCTCTGGCTGAGCCTCTCAGTAGACAGCTATATCAGGCTTCTGTCAGCATGCACTTCTTGTTTTTTGGGTTTTTTTTTTTGTTTTTTTTTTGTTTTTTCAGAGCTGGGGACCGAACCCAGGGCCTTGCGCTTGCTAGACAAGTGCTCTACCACTGAGCTAAATCCCCAACCCAGCATGCACTTCTTGTCTTCAACAATATTGTCTGAGTTTGGTGACTGTGTGTGTATGGGTTGGATCCCCAGGTGGGGCAGGCTCTGAATGGTCATTCCTTCAGTCTCTATAACACACTTCATATTTCTTCCTATTAATATTTTTGTTCCCCCTTCTAAGAAGGACTGAAGCATCTGCACTTTGGCTGTCCTTCTTCTTGAGCTTCATGTGGTCTGGCATTTTTTGAGGTTATGAGACAGGATCTCCCTCTGTAGCTGTGGCTAGGTTGGAACTTGCTACATAGATCAGGCTGGCCTTGTATTCACAGAACTCTTCTTGCTTCTGATTCCTGAGTGCTTGAACTAAAGGTGTACATCACAACACCCAACCTTTAAAGCATTAAATATAGCTATAAATACATTGCTTATAGCACTTACTGAAGTAATAAACAAAAACTTCATATGAATGATACTTATTAACACAATGATACATCGATATTGGGAAGCTATAGTAGTTGGTCACTATCATTTTTATTCTGTAAATATCCTCCCAAAAGTTTTGGGATGGTTATGGCCTTAAAAATGCAAGTTTTCATCAACTTAAATGGTTTACTGGTAACATCTAATGAAATCTAAAGATTTTGTTCCACTCTCTCATTTCTGGAAAAGATTACTGTCATTTATTTTCTTGACTTGGGCAGTTCTGCAACAATTGAAGTTGTAGTCACAACTTAACTATATGACTTATTCAAATAGGGCTTCACTTAGCAAAATGTGTTCTCATAAGTGGACGTTTAAATATTAAACTGTAGTGAGAATGATGGAGAATCTAAAACAAAAAATCATGATGGAAATGGCAAGTTTTGGTGAACAAATTATCAGTCAGCCCCAACTTTGGCTGGCAAGTGTCAATGTCATAATGCCTTGGGAGCTTTAACAGGTCACTGTTAAACTCTTAAGTTGAAGAATAGTTAGAGTCTGTTACAGTTTGTGAATAGGAGAAAATACATAAGCATTAAATATTGGACTAGGGAGAATAGTATATTTGTCCATCTAGGCAAGTTTGTAGTTCTAAATTTATAATTAATCCTCAACTGCCAGAGTCAAATACTCACAAGGGCTGAAAGGGGAGCTTGTTCATTTCCATTCTTTAAAGCCTGTAAGAATAACAACTCCTTGATGCCAGGGCCAAAGGGAACAATAAAGGGATTGAGGCTTTGAGACTTTTTTGGTTCAAGAGTTTTTTATTAATTTATTTATTTATCCACTTTACCCCACTCGCAGCCCCCACCTCTTCTCCTTGTTCCCCCCAGCCCTTCCCCTTTCTCCTCTGAGAAGGGGGAACTCCCCATATCATCTCACCATAGCACATCATGTCACAGCAGGATAAGGCACATCCTTTCCCACTGAGGCCAGAAAAGGGAACTGAATCCACTGACAGGCAACAGAAACAAGGACAGCCCCCTGCTCTAGTTGTTGTGTGATCCATTTGAAGACCAAACTGCACATCTGCTACATATATGCAGGGTTCCTGTGTCCAGCTCTTTGGTTGATGGTTCGGTCTCTGGGAGCCCCCTAAGGTCCAGGTTAGATGACTCTGTTGGTTTTCTTGTGGAGTTCCTATGCTCTTAGGGTCACCCAATCCTTCCTTAAACTCTTCCACAAGACTCTCTGCATTATGTCCAATGTTTGTTTGTGGGTCTCTGCATCTGTTTTGGACAGCTTCTGGGTAGAGCCCTGGAGAGGATACCCATGCTAGCAGCATATCAATAGTGTTAAGAATTGGTTCTTGCCCATAGGATGGGTGTCAATTTGGGTCCATCATTGCCTGGCCATTCCCCCAGTCTCTGCTTCATCTTTGTTTCTGAACATCTCATAGAAAGGACACATTTTGGGTAGAAGGTCTTGTGTGTGGGTTGGTGTCCTTATCCTTCCACTGGGAGTCCTGCATGACTACAGGAGATGGCGAGTTCAGGTTCCATGTCTCCCACTGCAGGAAGTCTCAGAGTCACCCTCCTGCACAGCTTTGACCCCTGGGGAAGTGATGAGATAAAATATACCATATATATGGTATATTTTGGGTATGGTAAAAGCAGAAGAAATGGATGGAAATGGACAGGTGTAGGAGGAAAAATGCTGTGGTTTCTTGAAATATTGACTATGTAACATACCTATCTTCTTGTTCCAGGCTTCTCTTCTGCCTAATAGTCTGGTGTGAAAAGCATTTCTATGTGGATTTTCCCAGAAACTTAAGTCTGATCAGGGTTCTAAAGTATATGGAGAAGGAAATAGTGATACCAAATGTTAGCAGGCAATGTGAAAATGTGAAGAAAAACAAAAGCACGAAAAATATTGGCATGACTGCACTATAGGGAATGGGCTATAGGAAATAGGATATATTTAAAGCTAAGTGTCAGATCACTAGGGCCTTGAAAAACCACATTATTTTCATTCATGTATCCCTAAACTCCAAACAATGGGTTATCAAACTCCCATTTTGTGATTATGCTGTACAGATTTAGGCAAATAAATTGAATACAGCTCAACTAGATTCAGGAAAACAATTCAGGAAACAATTTTTACAGTCTAGGAATAGAATTCCATCTTGAGGATGGTAAAAGCAAAGGAAACAAATGGAAATGGACAGGTGTAAGAGGAAAAAATGCTGTGGTTTCTTGAACTATTGACCATGGAGAAAGTAGAAAGTAAGTGTCAGAAATTATCTTTGTGTTTTTGTTATGTGAGATCTGTGGGGACATTGGACTAAAAGTGAGAAGCACTAAAAGAGGGTCAGTTGTGATAAAGCACAAGGCCAAAAGGTGAAACTTGGGATGTTTTTGAAGCTAGCATGTTAAGGAGGCAACTGGATGCTATGCAACGAACCTCAGAGGGGAGACCTGGGGCAGCCTGTACTACTTTCAATAATTCATGGGTGTAGCTTGCTCATACACTTCAAGATTTATATAAAATACTCAGATTCCAACGAAGATGCTTCAGTGCTACCTCGTGCTGCTGAAGTGGGATAATTTATAACAAACACCTCCTATCAGGCCCCATTGCCTAAAAGTTTTGGATGGGGAACTAAGTTTCTAATCTGTACCTTTTAGGGACACATTCAACCAGAGAAGACGTAAGGACTAAAGTTGACTAAGGCCTAGACCACTAATTTTAAAACTCTTCTCATACAAAAAGATACAAGATAAAAGACACAAGAACAGTTTTTCAGGTTATTGCAGTCAGCAGAAATACACAAGCATAACAAATACTAGGATGAAGTTCTCTCTGTATCTTTTTCCAAGAACATTGTAAGCATAATATCAAAAGGGAAATTTTAGGGAAATCTTATTAATACAGATGCAAAGTGTTAGCTAAAAGAGTATCAGATCCCACAGTTTGACATGTAATAAATATGGTACAGTATGAATAAGCTGGATCTTTGCCAGCAATACACAATTTTTTAAACAGATAATCTAGTAAAATTCCATACTAATATATAAACTTTTATAATCATCTAAGTATATGAGTGAAATTATTCAGTAAAATCCAAAAATCATTCCTAATTTTAAAAGTATTGAAGTAAGAACATGAGAGAACTTAATCTGATGAAGAGCATTTTTAAGAAGTCAGACAACAAACATCCTATGTATTGTTAGAGTGCTGGAAGCATAGTATCAAAAGCAGGAACAAGATAGGGACCATGTTGCTAGCCATTTTTTTAAAATTTAGAATTGCCCTTATCAGCATAACAAGGAAAAAATTAAAACTATAGGGATTCAAAAAGAAGAAAACTGTTGTTGCTCTGAGATGATACTATAATCCCTGTAGAAACTATAGCTTTTTATAATTTATAAATCATTTTTCAGGTTTTAACTTATACAATTTAAATGTATATTGTAGAATTTTTTTCTCAAGATGAAACAAAGACTTAAATGTGAAACGAAATTTCAGAAGGAAACTGGAGATCTGCAATACACTGAGTTTGAAAATAAGATATGTATTAATAAGATTTCCCTAAAATTTCCCTTTTGATATTATGCTTACAATGTTCTTGGAAAAAGATACAGAGAGAACTTCATCCTAGTATTTGTTATGCTTGTGTATATGTCCTTTCTGCTGACTGAAATAACCTGAAAAACTGTTCTTGTGTCTTTTATCTTGTATCTTTTTGTATGAGAAGAGTTTTAAAATTAGTGGTCTAGGCCTTAGCCAACTTTAGTCCTTATGTCTTCTCTGGTTGAATGTGTCCCTAAAAGGTACAGATTAGGAACTTAGTTCCCCATCCAAAAGCATGATCTACAAAAAAAAACTAAAAAGCAAGTAACTGAGATATTTCAAAAGTAAAAGCATTATCTTGGTGAAGGATACATGGAGATAATGAAAAGGAAAACAACAGACAAGAAAATTATTTTTAAATAACATATGTCATAAATAACTTGAAAGACGTAAAATACTTAAACATTTTGACCATAAGAAAACAGCCCACCCAGATTTTTGTCTAATGTATAAAAAACTGGAGCAGACACTTTACCAAATGAAAATATATAGGTGGCAAATATGCACATTGAAAGATGTTCAAAATCATTAGTCATTACAAAATTTCAAATTGCATGCAATCCTAACCAGACACTCAAGAACAGGAGCTGTGTTAAATAACTGGGGGTAGAGAGGTAAGCAGAATAGAACCGATCTGTATGACACACTCATGGTCACTACGTAACTGTATTTGTGAAAACACGCAGAAGTCTGAACCACTAGGAAGCCTTTCATTGCACATGAAGTTTTAAAGTCAATCAATATATCCGAGTATACAGAATGTAATTCAAAATATCACAAATGAAAGTGTGCTGCAAATGTATCCTATCACCCCATTTACAAATAGAAAAAATCTGAATTAAGTAGCCTTGGGAAAGAGTCCTCAGACTCAAAACTATATAGCCAAAGGAAAAACAAAAAACCAAACTTAGAAAAAAAAACCCACCTATAAATACATATTCTACTGTGAGAATCTTGTTTCTCCTAATGGTGAAAGCAAGCAGTGGTGAGCCTCATTTGCATGTATACTAGAGCTGCACATATAAGCAACTATATTATGTACAATGAAAACCTTATTTGTCACTGTCACAATCAGAGAATCCCATGACCTCTTTCTTCAGAGATACCAGAATATGGACTTATGTTGAAGAATAGGGGAGAACAACAGGAAGGAAGGAAGGAAGGAAGGAAGGAAGGAAGGAAGGAAGGAAGGGAGGGAGGAAGGAAGGAAGGAAGGAAGGAAGGAAGGAAGCAGAAAGATTACAAGTTTAAGACCAGCTTAGACAATTTAGCATTGCCTTGGGCAAAACAAAAAGTCAAAGTAGACTTGGAGATAAGCATATTTTATAATCACTACAAATATACAGAAAATGCAGAAGAGTAGTTTATAATTACAATAATTTTTGTTTCATTCAAATATATACATATACATTATACATATATAATATACATATATGTATATGTATATTCTCTCACACAATACATTCCAACCACAGTTTCTCCTATGAGCTCCTGGCTACCTTTCCTATTCCCTGGATCCACTCCCCCTCCATCTCCCATCAGAAAAGAGCAGTCCTCAAAGAGACAACAACCAAACACAACAAATCAAAATGCAAAAAGGCAAGGCACGCTCCCTCATGCTAAAGCTGGACAGGGCAACTGAACAGGAGAAAAGGAGTCTCGAGTACAGAGAAAAGAGTCAGAGAGATACCCTTGCTCTCACAGTTATTGAATATAGGTAAAACTGAATATACACAGATATACATATTCTTATTTTTGAAATAAAATGTATGAATTTGAATGTGCTTTATATTAGGACAGCAAGTGTATCTGCATGTAAAGGTATAAATATCAGTTTTACACAAGAAAATTTTAAGTGTAACTTACACATATAAAGGATTCTTGTGCTTAGTCTGTCTACATACTGTAATCACTACAGGAATGATTTATAAGCATATCACTACAAGAAATCAGATTTAGAAAAGACCCACCAAGCTAATAGCCATAATATATAAGCAGAGGACCTAGTGCAGACCTGTCCAGACTACATACTTGCTGCTTCAGTCTACATGAGACCATATAAGCCCTGCTTAGTTGTTTCAGTAGGCCATGTTTTCCTGGTGGCCTTCATCCTCTCTTAACTCCTAGAATCCTCTCACTCCCTCATCTGTGAGACCCCTTCACCTCCAGTTAAAACACTCTGCATAATTGCTGGCTGTGGTTCTCTGTATGTTCACCCATCTGCTTCCAAGGGAAGCCAATTTGATGACTACTGAACAAAGTACCAATAATATTTGTCATTCTTGGTCTGAGTTACCTCACTCACTTTTTTCTAGCTCCTTTCATTTGCCTGCAAATGTTATGATAGGATTGTTTTTAATAGCTGAGTAACACTCCATTTTAAATGTACAACATATTCTTTAATCAGTATTTGGTTGAGGGATATTCAGGTTGTTTCTAGTTTCTGGCTATTATGAATAGAGCAGTAATAACATTGTTAATAAGAAAGTAGGCTTGTCAACCAGAGCTTTCAGGGACTAAGCCACTACCCAAAGACTATACATGGACTGACCCTGGGCTCCAACCTCATAGGTAGCAGTGAATAGCCTAGTAAGAGCACCAGTGGTAGGGTAAGTCCTTGGTCCTGCTAAGACTGAACTCTCAGTGAACGTGATTGTTGGGGGGAGGGTGGTAATGGGGGAGGATGGAAAGGGGAACACCCATATAGAAGGGGAGGGGGAGGGGTTGGGAGATGTTGGCCCAGAAACCAGGAAAGGGAATAATAATCGAAATATAAATAAGAAATACTCAAGTTAATAAAGAAAAGAAAAAAAAAGAAAGTAGGCTTGTGGTAGGATGGAAGAGTTAGGATTTGAGGTATATTCGGTCATATCGTTTTGCGGAACAGCCACACTGAGTTCCATAATGACTGTAAAAGTTTGCACTCCCAGAAACAAGGTACAAGAGTTCCCCTGGCTCTACAACCTCACTAGCATCAGCTATCACTTGGGTTATTGATCTTAATGATGTAAGGTAAAGCCCAAAGTTGTTTCGATTTGCATTTCCCTGATAACTAAGATAAGAAGTTAAACATTTCTTTGTAAGCCACTTGAGACTCCTCTATGAAGAATTCTGTTTATATTTGTACCCCATTTTTAAATGGCATTGTTTTGTTTGTTGATGCTGAGTTTCTTGAGTTCTTTATATATTTTGGATATTAGCCCTTTGTATTAGTCAGGGTTTCTATTCCTGTACAAACATCATGACCAAGAAACAAGTTCGGGAGGAAAGGGTTCATTCAGCTTACACATTCCCTTTGCTGTTCATCACCACAGGAAGTCAGGACTGGAAATCAAGCAGGTCAGGAAGCAGGAGCTGATGCAGAGGCCACAGAGAAATATTACTTACTGGCTTTCTTCCCCTGGCTTGCTCAGCTTACTCTCTTATAGAACCCTAGACTACCAGCCCAGGGATGGCTCTACACACTATGGTCTGAGTCCTCCCTCCTTGATCACTAGTTGAGAAAATTCCTTACTACTCGGTCTCATGGGGGCATTTCCTCAACTGAGACTCCTTTCTCTGTGCTAACTTCAGCTTGAGTCACATAAAACCAACCAGTACACCCTCTATGGAGTGTGGAGATGGTATCAGTTTTTTCCAATTCCTTAGGCTGCCATTTTGTTCAATAGACAGTGTCCTTTGTCTTACAAGAGCTTTCCAGTTTCATGAGGTCCAGTTTCATTGATTAATTGTTGATCTTAGTGCCTGTTCTACAGGTGCACTGTTGCAAAAGTATTTTCCTGTACCAATGAATTCCAAAACTATTTCCTATTTTCTCTTCTATCAGAGTTAGTGTATCTGGTTGACATCTTTGATCCACTTTTACTTTAGTTTTGTGCAAGGACGATAAGTATGGATATAGACATATCCATCTGTAAGTATGGTTTCTTCTCATGCAAATATACATTTGACCAGAACCATTTGTTGAAGATGCTGTCTTTTTCCAGTATGTATTTCTGGCTTCTTTTTCAAAATTTAGGTGCCTATAGATACATAGATTCCTATCTGGGTCTTCCATTTGATTCCACTGTTCAACATGTCTGTTTTTAATGCAAATATCAACCATGTAGCTTTTATTACTCTGTTCTGTAAACCAGCAGGGAGTGAGGGATAGTGATACCGCCAGCAGTTCTTTTATTGTGCAGGATCATTTGAACTGTCCTGGGTTTTTTGGGTTCGTTTGTTTGTTTTTTTCCAAATGAAGTTCAGTATTATAATTTCAAGTTCTGTGAAGGTTTGAGTTGGAATTTTAATGGGGATTGAATTGAATCTATAGATTGCCTTTGGTAGGATGGCCATTTTTATCATGTTTATCCTACTGATCCATGAGCATGGGAGATACTTCCATTTTCTTATATTTTCTTCAATTTTTTTCTTCAAAGACTTGAAGTATTTTATAAGTCTTTCATTTGCTTTGTTAGAGTTATGCCAAGATATTTTATATCATTTGAGGCCATTGTGAAGAGTGTTATTTTCCTGCATTTCTTTCTCACTCCATTTGTCATTTATATAAAGGAGAGGTACTGATAGTTTTGAGCTCACCTTGTATCCATACACTTTACTGAGGTGTTTATCAGCTGCAGGAGTTCCCTGGTAGAATTTTTGGGTCACTTATGTACACTATCATATCATCTGCAAATAATGATACTATATGGAGAGAGTAGGTAGCCATTTCTTGTTCCTGATTTTAGTGGAATTGCTTTGAGTTCCTCTCTGCTTAATTCAATTGTCTATGTGGCTACTTTAAACTGCCTTTACTATGTTTCATATTGTCCCTTGTATCCATAGTATTCCCAGGACTTTTATCATGAAGAGGTATTGAATTTTCAACTATTAAGTTACTTCTTTTATTTTTTGAGATTACAACACAATTACATCATTTCTCCCTTCCCTTTCCTCTCTCTAAAGCCTCCCACATAACCCTCTTTGTTCTCTTTTAAATTCATGAACTCTATTAATTGTTATCTATACATGCTTATATGTATAAATTTATATAGAGACATATATTTACATATGTATAAATTCATAAATACATAAGTTCAACCTTTTCAGTCTGAATAACATTACTTGTATTATTTTGGGTATTTGGTATTAGTTAATAGATTACTGTGCTCTTCTATGATGTGTTAATTAGGGTTTCACTGCTGTGAACAGACACCATGACCAAGGCAACGTTTATAGGGATAGCCTTTAATTGGGGCTGGCTTACAGGTTCAGAGAGTCAGTCTATTATCATGAAGGCAAGTGCATGGCAGTGCCAAGGCTGGCATGGTTAAGGAGGAGCTGAGAATTCTACATCTTCATCTGAAGGCTGCTAGCAGAATACTGACTTCCAGGCACCTAGGATGAGGGTCTTAAAGTCCACACCCACAATGGCACACCTACGCCAACAAGGTCACACCTACTCTAACAGGGCCACACCTTCTAATATAATACTGCCACTCCCTGGGCTGAGCCTATATGAACTGTAACACCCAGGGAAGACTATTTCTTTATCTCAGTATTTCTTAGTTGCCTGTAGTCCTTTGTCTACAGTTGAGGCCTCATACACTTTAACCTTCTACATTGGAATAACTATTATTATTTTTATTATTATTATTTTTGTTGTTGTTGTTGTAGTTGTTGTTGTTCAGCTCCTATTTGGGCAGCCAAGTTGCTGGACTTTATAAATAGCTTCTGACATTCCTAAGAGCCACAGTCTTACTCCAAACTCCCTGGTTATCTGGCTCTTTCCATGCCATCTTGCATAACAATTCCTGAGTCTTAGGTGTGAAGTTGTATTATAGATATATTTGTTGGAACTGGGCTTGGTAACTTTGCATTTTGATCCATTGCAGGTTTCTCTAATAGTCTCATCTGCATCAAATACAATTTTGATATGCGGTGAGAACTACACCTATCTCTGGGTAGAAGGATAAATATTTATACTGTAGTTAGGGATTATACAGTTTTAGTTTGTAAGACTCTCAGAGAGAATCTTCCCTCAGGAGGGAGATCCTCAAGCCCCAATGACCAGTCCGAGTCCACCGGCTGCAATCTGCAAGAGGATTTTTATTGATCAGGATACACAGGTATCTGTGGGCGTCCCAGTCAATTTGGAAGACTGGTGCGCCTAGCAGAACCAGGGACGGGTTTTTATAAGGCATTGGGGAGCAGAAGCAGACTTACAGAAGCAGATGCATAGTTACAGGGATGTGATTGGTGGAGTAAATGAGGTATACGTGTATGTTACCTATTTTGGCTATAATCATAACAGTGAGTTAGCAAAAAGTACATGGTGGTCAGGGCTTCCAGGGGGTCAGGGACTTTTTCTTTTTCCTGTCAGGTGGCCCATGGAGCAGTGCCCATAATTTAGTCTGGTTTCTGCATTTTGTTTTCTTTTCTGGTCTGTTTCGTCTAAATGATGGGTCAGCTTGTCCCACATATCTAAAAACTTACATTTTATTTCTATAGTTGAGGGCCTTGGGCTTGTACAATTCCCTTTCTGGGAGGGGGTCTTTCAAGTTAAATGGCAACTTTAGGTTTGCCTCCAAGATACAGGACTTCACTAGCTGTGGTAGTTGGCTAGACTTCAAGCACTAAGAATAATTGCCCAGTTTATTTATTTGTTTGGTTGGTTTTTTGTTTGTTTGTTTTGTTTTTGAGATTTTCGTTGCTTCTATTTTTGTAAGCTTGCATGGCACCTTCTGATACTACAAGAGCTAGTCCTCAGGGAAAAGGCCTTCAGGATTAATTATAGCTCAGGAGGCTCTGGGTTGTCTGATTGTCGTTCAAGGTGTTTTCAGCAATAGAACTTATTTTCTAGCTTTGGAGAAGTAAATAAGGGCACTAGCAATATAGAGACTTTAGAAGTCTCTTGGACAAACTGTAACTAGCAATTAAAAAGAGGTTTTCTCTAGTATTAGAGGATTTGCTATGTTGTTTTGGCTCTTGCTGGAAGCATTCCCATGTCTTTTAAGCCTTATATAAGCATTTATACAAAAACTTGTTTGTATTATAGGGATTTTTTTAGGTAGATAGTTCCCTTCTCCAATATTTATCTCCTTTCCACTCCCAATCATGCCACTAATATGATCAATTTTAATAGATTTTTCTTATAAATAAAGTCTAAAAAATAAAATTTGAGACACACAGA
Organism: Rattus norvegicus; assembly: GCF_021556685.1. NCBI lineage: Eukaryota > Metazoa > Chordata > Mammalia > Rodentia > Muridae > Rattus > Rattus norvegicus. Next base: position 9,956,836 of record NC_141554.1, on the reverse strand, counting down.
GAATGAAAATAAAATAATACCTAGTATCAGTCTAAAAAAATTATCCATTTAATATCACGATCAGATAAACCATCTAAATAGTCCCATAACCTCCAAAGAAATAGAAACAGTCACTAAAAGTCTCCCAATCAAAAATAAATAAATAAAAAAACCCTGGGGCCAGATGACTTTAGTGCAAAATTCTATCAGACCTTAAAAGACAATATAATACAAATACTCTTCAAACTATTTCACAAAATAGAAACAGAAGGAAGACTACTCAATTGGTTCTATGAAGCCACAATTATGCTTATAGCTAAACCACACAAAAACCCAACAAAGAAAGAGAACTTCAGACCAAATTCCCTTATGAATATCAAGGCAAAAATACTCAATGAAATTCTAGCAAACCGAATCCAAGAACACATCAAAAAGATCACCCATCATGATCAAGTAGGATTCATCCTAGTGATGCAGGGATGGTTCAATATATGGAAATCCATAAACATAATCCATTATATAAAATATTCAAAGAAAAAAAACCACATGATAATCTCATTAGATGCTGAGAAAGCATTTGACAAAATTCAACACCCCTTCATAATAAACGTCTCAGAAAGATTGGAAATTCAAGGCTCACCCTAAATATAGTAAAAGCAATATTCAGCAAACCAATAGCCAACATCAAACTAAATGTGGAGAAAGTTGAAGCAATCGCACTAAAATCAAGAACTAGACAAGGCTGACCACTTTCTCCCTAACTATTCAATATAGTACTTGAAGTCCTAGCGAGAGCAACTAGACAACAAAAGGAGGTCAAAGGGATACAAATTGTAAATAAAGAACTCAAAATATCAGTATTTGCAGATGATATGATAGTATACTTATGTGACCCCAAAAATTCTATCAGAAAACTCCTACAGTTGATAAATAACTTCAGCAAAGTGACTGGATATAAAATTAATTCAAACAAATCAGTAGTCTTCTTCTACTCAAAGAATAAACAGTCTGAGGAAGAAATTAGGTAAACAACCCCCTTCACAACAGCCACAAATAAAATAAAATGCCTTGGTGTGACTAACTAAGCAAGTGAAAGATCTATATGACAAGAATTTCAAGTGTCTGAAGAAATTGAAAATTTCAGAAGATGGAATGATCTCCCATGATCATGGATTGGCAAGGGTAATATTGTAAGAAAAAAAAGCCATCTTGCCAAAAACAACCTACAGATTCTATGCAATCCTAAACAACATTCCAAATCAGTTTTTCATAGAATTAGAAAGAGCAATTTTTCCCAAAGCAATCTACAGATTCAATGGAATTCCCATCACAATTGCAACTGAATTCTTCATAGTTAGAAAGAGCAATTTGCAAATTCATTTGGAATAACAAAAAACCCAGAATAGCAAAAACTATCCTCAGTGATAAAAGAATTTCTAGGGAAATCACCATCCCTGACCTCAAGCTGTATTACAGAGCAATAGAGATAAAACCTGTATTGTATTGGTACAGAGACAGGAAGGGAGATCAGTGGAATAGAGTTGAAGACCCAGAAATGAACCCATACACTTATAGTCACTTGATCTTTGACAAAGGAACTAAAACCATCCAGTGGAAAAAGACAGCATTTTCAACAAATGGTGCTGGTTCAACTGGAAATCAGCTTGTTGAAGAATGCCAATTGATCCATTCTTTTCTTCCTGTATAAAGCTCAAGCCCAAGTTTATCAAGGACCTCCACATAAATCCAGATACACTGAAACTAATAGAAGAGAAAGTGGGCAAAGAGCCTTGAACACATAGATATGGGGAAATTTCCTGAACAAGATGCCATTGGCTTATGCTTTAAGAACAAGAACTGATAAATGTGACCTCATAAAATTGAAAAGCTTCTGTGAGGCAAAGGACACTGCACAGGACAAAACGGCAAGCAACACTTTGGGTAAAAAACTTTACCAATCCTACATATGATAGAGGGCTAATATTTAATATATATAAGGAGCTCAAGAAGGTAGATTTCAGAGAACCCAATATTCCTATTAAAAATGGGGTACAGATCTAAACAAATAATTCTCAACTGAGGAATTTCAAATGGCCAAGAATCACCTACAAAATGTTCAACATCCTTAGTCATCAGGAAATGCAAATCAAAACAACTCTGAGATTCTACCTCACACCCGTCAGAATGGCCAAGATCAAAAATGCAGGTCACAGCAGAAGCTGGTGAGGATGTGGAGAAAGAGGAACACTGCCCCATTGTTGGTGAGTTTGCAACCACTCTGGAAATCAGTCTGATGGCTCCTCAGAAAATTGGAAGTAGTACTATCTGAGGACTCAGTTATATCACTCCTGAGATTATACCCAAAAGGTGCTCTAACATTTAACAATGACACATGCTCCACAATGTTCATAGTAGCTGTATTTATAATATCCAGAAGCTGGAAAGATGCCAAATGTCACTCAACAGAGGAATGGATATGGAAAGTGTGGTATATCTACACAATGGAGTACTACTCAGCTATTAAAAACAATGACTTCATGAAATTCATAGGCAAATGGATGGAACTAGAAAATATCCTGAGTGAGGAAACTCTCTCTCTCTCTCTCTCTCTCTCTCTCTCTCTCTCTCTCTCTCTCTCTCTCTCTCACACACACACACACACACACACACACACACACACACGGTGTGCACTCACTAATAAATAGATATTAGCCCAAAAGCTCGGATTACCCAATATACAATACACAGATCACATGAAGTTCAAGAAGGATGACCAAAGTGTGGATGTTTTAGTCCTTTTTAGAAGGGGGAACAAAATAAGCACAGGATGAAAAACAGAGAGAAAATATGGAGCAGAGGCTGACGGAAAGGGTATCCAGGGACTGCCCCACCTGTTGATCCATTCCATATACAGTCACCAAACCCAGACATTAATGTGCTTTTCAAGAAGTGCATGCTGACAGAAGGTTGATTGATATGCCTGTCACCAAAGCCCGGCAAATACAGATGTGGATACTTGCAGCCAACCATTGGACTGAGAACAGGGTCCCCAATGGCAGAGTTAGAGAAAGGATTGAAGGAGCTGAAGGGGTTTGCAACTCCATAGGAAGAACAACAATATCTACCGACCATGCACCCCAGAGGTCCTAGGGAGTAAACCACCAACGAACGAGTATACAAGGAGTGATCGATGGTTTCAGCTGCATATGTAGCAGAGAGAGGATGGCCTTGTCGGGCATCAGTGGTAGGGCAGGCCCTTGGTCCTCTGAAGGTCAGATGTTACAGTGTATGGGAATGCCAAGGCAGAGATGAAGGAAGGAGGTGGTGTGTGGGTGGGGGAGAGCACCCTCATAGATGCAGATGGAGGTTGGAGGGGATAGGAATTTTCAGGCAGGGAAACTGGGAAAGAGGATAACATTTGAAATGTAAATGAAGAAAATATCCAATAAAAGAGAAAATAAAGAAGAGAAAATAGTGAGAGCTGGGATTCTGATACACACCTATAATCTCAGTTTGTGGAAGAATGAGGCAGGAAGATTAGGAATTTGAGGCCAGCTTGAGGTATATCTTAAGACCCTATTTCAAATAAGCCAAACAACTAACTAATCAATGGTTTCCAGAGGGTGTGAGGAGGGAAAGAAATGAAGTAAGCAAAGAATACCAAACAGATCTATGAGATAAGGAAGTCTAGAGATTTAATGTTATCACATGAGAACTACAGTCAATAACAATACTAAATATTTTTTATTGAACAGTCCTTAATTGCTCTTACAAGAAAACAAATCAACTACATATGACATGAGTGACCTTCATTCACTATAATAACTATTTTATTATTTCTATATCTATATATTTTATAATAGCTTATTGTAAGATAAAGTATACACAGTTAAATTTTTCTTAAAATTTTAAAATGAAATAGTTTCTCCATGCAAATATTCACTATACAAACAGGTTTTTTGGTCTTTTAGACAATTTTGATTCCCAAATTTCCTTCTACATTTTTAACTTGTTTTCAATACTAGGATCTTCATAAGACATTGTCTGTATTGGATGTGTATGAGACAGGATGGAAAACTGCAAAAGAGAAAACAGAAGAAAACCAACATTAATAAGCATGCAATTTATGGTAAAAGTACCAATTGATTTAGTTCTTGTTGCAGTTCTCCCTCCCCCACCAGTGTGTGTGTGTGTGTGTGTGTGTGTGTGTGTTTGTGTGTGTGATGTTTGTGCAGATTTTTGTGGAGGCCAGAAGAGAGGGTCAGATCTCCTGAAGCTGGCGTTACAGGCACCTGTGAGCTTCCAAGCCACTGAGAGATAGAATTGGAAGTTGGATCCTCTGGAAGGGTATCAAGTGTCCTTAATGGCTGAACTATGTCTTCAGCCTCAGTAACAGTTCTGTTTATTTCATTTAACCTGTTCAGTTACGTTTTTCTTTCTAAGAAGTTAAAAATTAATGATACAAAACAATTTTGGGGGGCTAGGGCTTGGTGTGGCTGAGTCATCTATGTTCCATTAACTAAGATCTAAGTTAATGTGACTAGAATGAGTAGAGGAATCTGGGTGGTTATAGAAGGGATAGTATGACAAGCTTCTTGTCTCTGGAGGAGAGCCAGCAAGATGTGAGTCTCCTTGAATGCTTATGGTTGCATTAGGTATATCACTTGTTTGATTATATATATATATATATATATATATATATATATATATACATATATACATATACATATATATATACATACATATATATGTGTGTGTGTGTGTGTGTGTGTGTGTGTGTGTGTGTGTGTGTGTGTACATTACTTTGTTTTTCTTTTACTCCTTTGGGGAATGTATTTCTAATCAAGGTTATTGAGGAGTGTTTTCTCTGCCAAGGTTAATGACTCCAGGATAACCAGAAACAGCACATTTCCAAGAAGAAAGAATGTGTCCAGTGATCTTGAGCAAAATGGTGATACTGTGACCTTCAGGACATTTCTTAAGGCTATGGGAAAGAATTCTGAAATCATTAGTTTAAGAATACACATATCAGTTTAAGAATTGTCCTTCATAGGATTTCTATACTATACAGAATATAAGGATACAATATGAATTGTATGAGTGGTTTCACAGACCTGGAAGAACAGAGACAGTTGCACTAATGAGTCAGGTTGGTCAGAAAGATATTAAAGGAGACAGGATTTGGTTAATATAGGAAAAGCCAGATCATGAAAGAGATAGGAATAGTTAAAAAAACAAGGCACAGTTAGAAGGTTTTGTCACATACAAATAGCCTTTATGCCTAGGCCTGACAACCACAAGTGCTGTGCCCTGCAAACCACATAGGACTTGTTATGTAAAAAAAAAATAGTACTTGTTGTCTGGTTCATTTGCCTCAAATGTGCTCTGTATTTCAGTTTCTAAGAGTCAAGGGGCTAAGGTCATAAAATGCTGATTTGTGAAATGATTAAAAGGGAACCTAGAAAATGATTAAAGTGCTATATAATTTCTAAGGAAGTAGCTTATGCAAACAAAAGACTGGGCTTTGGTCTGCAAGAGAGAGCTATTCTGAGCATATTACAGAGCTGTCAGCTTGCATCTATCACTGACTCCAACTCATTATTCTCCTGCTCCTTTCCTAAGGACTCTCTCTCAAGCTGATGCTGGACCTTGACAAAATTTGATTTAGCTGTTCTAGGGTCATAAATCTAGGAATGAGGCTTTAGCTATTGGCTGGGTGATATGATTATTATTCTATATCACATCTGCTGGAGTTGGAATGTATAAAGTGACTTTATCACTTGCATGACTGAAGCCAATAACTGAAATGCTGAATAGATGTCTTTATTTAGGTATTATTGTTTCCATATGGAACTTGTCTCATGGGCATCGTAGTGTGAATATGAAATGTTTCCTCCAGAAAGGGTATGGGTGTGTGTGTTGGTGTGTGTGTGTGTGTGTGTGTGTGTGTGTGTGTGTGTGTTGAAAGTTGCATCCCACATGGTAAAATTATTTTAAGAGATTCTGTAAACTTTATAATAAACAGCCTATCTGAAGGAAGTAGGTCACTAGAGGCATGTTATTGAGGGGTATGATATAAGCTATTCCTTGTCTCGGGTTTTTCTCTATATCACTGTCTGCTTCTTATAAAGTAAACAACCTCTTCTGATTTTCTTCCTCATCCTTTATCTCCTCTTTCTCACATAGTCCAACTACCATGATGTTCAGCCTCATTTGAGACCAAACTAATAGATCCAGCCAACCACAAACAAATACCTATGAAACTATGAATTTGAATAAGTAATTTCTTTCTTTAACTTCTGTCTGTTATTTTGACCACAGCCATGGAAAGATAGCACACATATCTGTAGCTACCTCACAGAATGTTAGAGTTGAGATAGTTGAATTTTTATATGATAACTGTATACAACTTGGTCATAGTGTGTGAATAAAAATGGCTCCCATAGACTCATATATTTGAATGTTTAGGAAGTGGAAATGTTGGAATAGATGTGACATATTAGATAAACCATCTAAACAGTCCCATAACTCTTTTTTTATTTTTTTATCTTTATTAACTTGAGTATTTCTTATTTACATTTCGATTGTTATTCCCTTTCCTGGTTTCCGGGCCAACATCCCCCTAACCACTCCCCCTCCCCTTCTATATAGTCCCATAACTCTTTTTTTTTTTTTTAGTCCCATAACTCTTAAAGAAATAGAAGCAGTTATTTAAAGTTTCCCAGCCAAAAAAAAAAAAAAAATCCCAGAACCAGATGGTTTTAGTTGCGAATTCTATCAGACCTTCATAGAAAGACCTAATACCACTACTGTCCAAACTATTCCACAAAATAGAAAAAGGAGGAACACTGCCCAATTCCTTCTATGAAGCCATAATTATGCTTATGCCTAAACCACACAAGAACCCAACAAAGACAGAAAACTTCAAACCAATTTACCTTATGAATATCGATGCAAGAATAATAAAATTCCAGCAAGGCAAATCCAAGAACATATCAAAATGACCATCCGTCATGCTTAAGCAGGCTTAATCCCAGGGATGCAGGGATGTTTCAATATACAGAAATCTGTCAATGTAATCCACTATTTAAACAAGCTCAAAGGAAAAAACACATGATCATCTCATTAGAGCTGAGAAAGCATTTGACAAAATTCAAGACCCCTTCGTGTTAAAAGTCTTGTAAAGATCAGGAATTCACGGCCATACCTAAACATAGTAAAAGCAATATACAGCAAAACAGTAGCCAACATCAGACTAAGTGGAGAGAAACTTGAAGCAATCCCACTAAAATCAGGGACAAGACAAGGCTGCCCTCTCTGTCCCTACCTATTCAATATAGTACTTAAATCCTAGCCAGAGCAATCAGACAATAAAAGGAGATCAAAGGGATACAAATGGGAAAGGATGAAGTCAAAATATGACTATTTGCAGTTGATATGATAGTATACTTACGTGACCCCCAAAGTTCCACAAAAGAACTTCTAAGCCTGATAGACAACTTCACCAAAGGTACTGGATATAAACTTAACTCACGCAAATCAGTAACCTTCCTGTACTGAAAGGATAAGCAGTTTGAGAAAAAATTAGTTAAACAACACCCTTCACAATAGTCACAAATAATATAAAATGCCTCAGTGTGCCTCTAACCAAGCAACTGTAAGACAAGAACTTTAAGTCTCTGAAGACAGAAATTGAAGAAATATCAAAAGATAGAATTATCTCCTATGCTCATGGATTGGCAGAATTAATTTTGTAAAAATGGTCATCTTGCTAAAAACAATCTACAGATTCAGTGCAATCCCCATCACAATTCCAAGCCAAATCTTTATAGAGTTAGAAAGAGCAATTTGCAAATTAATTTGGAATAACAAAAACCCCAGGATAGGGAAAACTATTCTCAACAATAAAAGAACTTTGTGGGCAATCAACATCCCTGACCTCAATCTGTGTTACAGAGAGATAGTGATAAAAACAAACAAACAAACTGTGTGGTATTGGTACACAGACCAATATATAGATCAATGGAATAGAACTGAAGACCGAAAAGTGAACCCATACACCTATTGATCTTTGGCAATGGAGCTAAAACCATCCAGTAGAAAAAGATAGCATTTTCAACAAATGATGCTGGTTCAACTGGAAGGCAGCATGTAGAAGAATGCAAATCGACCCATTCTTATAGCCCTGTTCAAAGCTCAAGTCCAAGTGTATTAAAGACCTCCAGATAAAGCCATATACACTCAAACTGATAGGAAAAAAAGTGGGAAAGAACTTTGAATACGTGGACACTGGGGAAAATATCTGAACACAACAGTAAGGGCTTATGCTCTAAAATCTAGACTTGACAAATGTGACCTCATAAAATTGCAAAGCTTCTTTAAGGTGAAGAACACTGGCATTAGGACAAAATGGCAATGAACAGATTGGGGAAAGATCTTTTACCAATCCTACATCTGATAGATGGCTAATATCCAATATATACAAAGAACTCAAGCAGTTAGACTCCATGGAATCAAACAACCCTATTAAAATGGGGTACAGAGCGAAACAATGAATTCTCAACTGAGGAATATTGAATGGCTGAGAAGTACCAAAAGAAATGTTTAACATCCTTAGTCATCAGGGAAACGCAAAACAAAACAACCCTGAGATTCTACCTCACACCAGTCAGAATGGCTAAGATCCAAAACTCAGGTGACAACAGATGCTGGAAAGGATGTGGAAAAATAATCCTTCCATTATTGGTTGGACTGTGAGCTCGTACAACCACTCTGGGAATCAGGCTGGAGGTTCCTCAGACGATTGGACATAGAACTAGCTGAATACCCAGCTATACCAGTCCTGAGCATATATCCAAGTTATGCTCCAACATATAACAAAGATATATGCTCCACTATGTTCATAGCAGCCTTATTTATAATAGCCAGAAGCTGGAAAGAACCCAGGTGTCCTTCAACAGAGGAATGGATACAGAAAATGTGGTACATCTACACAATGGAATATTACTCAGTTATCAAAAACAATGAATTCATGAAATCCATAGGGAAATGGATGGAACTAGAAAATCTCATCATGTGTGAAGTAACCTAATCACAAAAGAACACACATGGTATGCACTCACTGATAAGTGCATACAAATTACCCAAGATACAATTCACACACCACATGAAGCTCAAGAAGATGGATGACCAAAGTGTGGATGCTTCAATCCTTCTTAAAAGGGGGAACAAATAGGAGGAGATATGGAGACAAAGTTTGGAGCAGAGACTGAAAGAATAGCCATTCAGAGCCTGCCCTGCCTGGGGATACAGGACATATATATATATATATATATATATATATATATATATATATATATATATATATATATATATATCCACCAAACCTAGACAGTACTGATGAAGCCAAAAATTGCATGCTCACAGGAGCTTGACATAGCTGTCTCCTGAGAGGCTCAGCCAGAGCATGACAAATACAGAGGTGAATGCTATTAGCAAACCATTGAACTGGGAGTGGTGTCCCTGTTGGAGGAGTTAGGGAAAGAGTTGAAGGAGCTTGCAACCCCATAAGAATAACATCGCCAACCAACCAGAGTTCCCAGGAACTAAATAACTAAATCACTACTCTAATACTGCACATTGACAGACCCATGGCTCCAGCTGCCTATGTAGCAGAGGATGGCCTTGCTGGGCACCAATGGGAGTAGAAGCCCTTGATCTTGCTAAGGCTGGAACCTCCATTGTAAGGGAAGGTCAGGGCAGGGAGATGGGAAGGGGGCTGGTTGGCGAGGGGGAATACACTCATAGAAGAATGGGGAGAAAGGATGGGACAGGGGACTTATGGACAGGAATCTGGGAAAGGGAGTCACATTTGAATTGTAAATAAAAAATATCCAATAAAAATAAATGGAAAAAAAGAAGCTTCAGGGAAAATGGAATAAGGGAAATGGTAATATCAGCTAAGTTTCTAACTTGTGTAAACTAATTAAAGAAAGGTTAAGCAATGAAGGGAAAAATGTATTTTGAACAAGGGGCCAAATTCCAGACCCATAAAGCAGAAGAATTTGACTGCTTTGGCCATGTGGTTCAGACCTTAGACTCAAGGATAAAAGAAAGGGTCTGTGGACTCTCCCTCCACAACTTGGGGAAGCCTCCAATGCCAGTAATGTATCAGTGTGTCCCTGAAGCTGGGAAAATGAAGCCTGGCTTATGTAGGAGATGCCAAGATGTTGGAAATTCCAGAATCATGGGATACCTGGTAAAGAAAGCTGTAGATTGGGAATGGAAACAGTCCAAGACAAAGATGGGTATTGAAGTCAACAAAGATAAAGATCTGAATAGTATTTTGACATAAGACATCAAGACACAGAGTTTGCAGTTTGGCCTGCTGTTTTTCTTTTTTCTTTTTCTTTTTCTTTTGTTTTATATTGGTCCAGTATTTTCCCACTATACTCCATTACTTCACTTTAGAAAGGTAATGTATATCCTATTCCAATGTGTTTTGGAAACATGTGATCTGTCTTTTGATTTTGACTTTTCAGGGGGATACAGTTAAAGATTGCCATGACTCTCAGAAAAGAATTTGTACTTTGGACTTTTAAAAAGTGTTGAGGCTATAATATATTATGGGGATTTTTGAAGTTGGACTAAGTGTACTTTTGCATTATAATATGGCTACAAGATTTTGGGAGGAGAGGGAGTAGAATGTGGTGGTCTGAAAAGAATAGTTCCCATAGACTCATATAGATGAACGTGTAGGGAACAGAAATCCTGATGGAGTAGATGTGGCCTGCTTGGAGTAAGTGTGTCACTGGAGGTAGGCTTTGGAGTTTCAGAAACCCAAGCCAGGCACAGTGGCTCTCTCTCTCTTCCTACTGCCTGTCAATCTGGATGTAGAACTCTCACCTCATTCTCTAGTACCATGTCTACCTCTGTGCTGCCATCCTCCTTGTCATGACAATAATTGACTAAAACTCTGAAGCTGTCAGCAAGACTCAATAAAATTACACACATACACATATGCACATGCACACGCACACGCACACACGAACATGCACAAGCGCACACACACACAAACACACACACACACACGAGTTTTTGTGGTTGTGGTATCTTATCTAAACAATAGAGCATTTAGTGTATGTAAAAACATCAAGACTTATGTTACTCAGCATACTCTGTACCACATTCTATTAGGGAAAAGTGAATGCTCTGCCCTTTGAATCACAGTCTCATTCCAGAATCTGAAAGTAGAGAAATACATGACCTCTTTTCATAGAAAAATAGCTAGTACATGTAGGAAAAATTGATAGTGACTACTGTGGAAACTGTTTCATAATAGATACATCAAATAAATTGGGGTCATTGATCAAAGAATCAAACAAGGAAGGAAGTAACTAAACAATATGAAATGCCAACACAAGTTAAGTTCATTGATCCTAGCCCATTATTTTGTAGCCCATATGAAACTAATGCTTCCTCGTTCATTTCTTAGATGTACTGCTCAAAATCTGTGATTTGGAATAAATTGAGAAACATTTTATACATATACATATGCACACACACACATATCGAGAGAGAGAAAATTTTTCTAAAAGAGAAATGCTTTGTGTCTTTGTTAACACGTCAGTGAAACATTATAATTTTTGTATGTTCAAATCATTCAGTTCTTTATTTTAAATATCTACAAAATGCTAAGCACTAATAAAACGTTTTACATGTCACATTTACTTTTAGAAACTGAAGAGAATGCTCCTTATAGCAAAGAGAGCTTTCTCCCCTGTATATATTCATATATATTAAATGTCTTTTTAAAACTCAGGTAACATGAGACAATCTTGAGTATTTTCTCTACCTCATGCCCTATTGTGCATACCTGCATGTACATGTATTTGTAAAGTGTGTGGAGTTGTTGTGTTATTCAAGTAGACATCCAAAACTTAAATACAATTTGGAAAATATAGGTTTGGGATACTTGAAGAATTACACCAAGCAACCTCTATGTATAATAACAATATAATAATATGAATAAAATCTTCTGTCAAATGCTTCATCTAGTCCAAAGGAAGGACATGTAAGGGTTGAGAAACTCAAGTAGCTTTTATGAAGTGAGAAATGGGGTTGACTTTCCTCTCAGTAGGTGTCGCATCACTACTGAAATGGCAAAGAAGAGGAAGGAGTATCTGGTCAACAAAATACAGTTAAAGATAAGTTCAGTTAAGCACATATTCCCCTAAATGGAAGCCCTTGAATACATGGGCAATTTTCTAGGCCCTTTTACCTGTCTCCACCTAATTTTGCTTGTTTGTCCCTTCATGGCTCATTAAAATCCAGTGGGCAGCTGTGTTTGTCCAGGCTTCAGCTCCCAGGCACCCAAAGTCAGCTTGCATATCTGCTCTTCCATTAAATAAAGCTTCTCCAAACTACTTTTTAAAATGTATTTCCATAACCTTCCTATAAAGAACTTCTCCATGCAAAAGGTTTACAAAATACTGGCTTTTAATTTTGCTAATTATTCTGGGAGGGGGACCACACATGCGAACATTCCTGATGTTCATTCATTCATTATTCTGGGGGGAGGACTACATATGCCAACATTCCTGGTTCTTGTTCATCATCCATTCATTGATTTGTCATTCATTTCTCTCTGATTCCTCATGACACTATTCATACCCTCACCTTCTTGGCTCAAAACTATTCTGTTGTCAGAAATGTGACAAATCTGAATCCCTGATGAGAGTAATTGCTTCTTTGCTTAAAGATAGAGTTGAATAATATCCCTCAGCCCATACATCATGCCTCCTTTGAAACACCATTAAACCTCTCCTGGGTGCCACAAGCAGTAACAGTTGGGTAAACTTTCTAATGAAACTTTTTATATGCACGTTCAGTAGACCACAGAGCTGGCTGTTCATGCACATCCAGCCCTATTTGAAGCAAAGTAAAGATATTCTGAGAGATGACCCATAGAATCATCTAGATTACATAAATAGTTCATTCTGCACTGGAAAAATAAACTTCACTGGGTCTCCAGACAGCATCATTTGGAAAGACGCCTACCTTCTCCACTTCCTGTTCTTTCCAGCATTTCTGAGTTTCCCATAATGTTCCCTACAGAAAAGAGAATTAACAACAAGAGAACACCAATCTGAGTCTACGAAACACTGATATTTGTCTTATAAATTTATATTCTAGTCTTCTATATGTATAAGCATATGTATATCATATATAATAATATTAGTTTATAGAAATTAAATATACAATATATTTAATTACATTGTATTAATTTATTACAATTTTATATATAAGATATATTATACAATATTATAGATTATATTTAATATTAAAATATTATTTATCAATTATAAATGTTTGTTAATATTTACTTATATAGTAAATATATTATTCATCTCTGGAACCTGTAAAGATGACCCTTTTTTTCAGGGAAGGGCATTTGCAAGTATGATTTAGTAAAGACTCTTGAAATGGAAATAAAATCTTGTACTATCTATGTGAGTCCTAAATGCAATCACTAGGGCCTATAGGTATGAGAAAGATTTGAAACACAAACAGAAGAAGAAAATACAGAGATGGAGTCAAAAGAAATTTGATGATACTGGCCTTGTGTTTTGGAGTGGTGTGCTGGAAGAAGGCTGCCAATCACCAGAGCTGGAAAAAGCAAGGAATAGACTCTTCCCTAGAGTTTCCAAAGGGATCATAGTCACCAGCAGTTTAATTCTGGCTCAGTAATAGTGACTTCAGGGCTCTGAACTCTAGTACTAAATATTTTGCTACCCTTGTTCTGAAGTCACTGCAAACTAGTTCACCTACTCATTGCAAAACCTTAAGAATATGTTTGGTTGGGAAATAGTAAAAAAGCCAAAATGGACCCAAAATGGTGTTTTATTCAAGGGTAAATACCACCTAGAAGACCTATCACAGTGGCCAGCTCCTACTTCTAAATCTGTACCTCATCTTCTTTAGTTCCTCCAGTGTTTATTAGAGTGATAAATTCTTTCATAATTATAAAGTCTCATTAAAATGGTACTTGAAATGGAGAAAAAAGTGATCCCACACATGTGATGCCCTTATAATTTCTCAGGTATTGTGTTAAAGCCTTTGCATTTTTTTCATTACTATCCTAGAACAAGGTCCTGTGTTTTGGACGGCATCACTGCATTAGATTCCTTTAAAGTTCTACTCTGGAAACTGGGATCATTCAGAGATGACAATACATTCTTACATGATCCTGAACTAGGATCTACATGGTCCCTGGTCCCAGTTCCTCTCCATTATTCTCTGTTTTCTCAGCACCTAAGTGCAATATCTTGAAGATAATTTGGAGTTTGTGCCTTAAATTGCCTTAGGATCTCGTAGCTTGACTTCAAGTACTAAGAGACATCTAGCAAATAATTCAAATTGGTTTTGATTTTTTTCATATTTTAAAAAAATACAGCAACAATTTCTACCTCAGTAGTTGGACACTGGTTATCCCAAGTGCTACACATAACAAAGTCTTACAAATTGTGACAGAATTAAACCTATGGTGTTAGGAACCTATAGTTGCAAGAGTAGACCCCTACTATCTATGGTGCTGACAAGTTCAGAGTCCTAGGGATTGTAATGATCTACCATTAACATTTGATTCTACATGAGCTTGTGCATTGGCTTTTGCCCATCTGTGTTCTAACCACAATGTCATCTCCCATTTACACTGACTGGAAATATTAAGGATGGTGGCAGATATACATTAGCCTGTGTAGATTCTCAAAATGGTACCCAAAGTGGTCACCTCAACCCACTCCATAGGTTTTTGCGGTAAATATCAGGAAGTTCTCTTGTGTCCTCTAAAGGGTTTTTTAGTTTGATGCTTTTTAATGCTAAAGAGCATTTCCAATCATTTTTATTACCTTTAACATATTGGTATACTGACATTGTATTCTCTTTATTTTCCCTAGGGCTTGCTAGGAAACCCAGGGCCTCATGCTTGCTTGGTCAGTACTGTAGTACTAAACTACATTTTCTTGGAATTCTTAAGCAATGCTGAAAAAGTGCCATGCATTCTGTGCATGAACTGTGCCACTTTTCCCAAATCAGACTACTAAATTTATGCTTATCCTCTCTGCCATCAGTAAATAGAAAGAAGGAATGTGGTCACAATTAAAGTCATTGCTGTAAAAATGGAGGGATAAAGCTGGAAGAGTTTGAAAAAACATTGCCAACACTGTGTTCCTTCTCATTTATGCTATGCTTGCATTTTCCTACATACTTTGAGAACTGTATTTGTGGCCAGAAAAAAAGGACAAATTCTTCTAGCAAGCAACAATGTCTAAGGGAGCAATTGGAAGACACAGGTACTCACAGGTATGCACAATGAAATAAATAGTGATAAAATTAAACACATTAATGTTGGGAATCTACAACAGCCAGAAGTTATGTATCACTCCAATCCAAATAGGGTTCAAAGAGCAACCACATATGTACTTATTGATTTGGGGAAATAGAAAGTTGGTCAGGAAAGGCACATAAAGAGACATAAAGAGTGCTGAATGGCCTCTGGACAAGAACAACCAGCATTGAAACACTATGAAAAGTTCACATGCACCAATTAAACATGAAAATATTATACAAATTTCTTTTTCCTAAGCATTAATCTACAATCTTTTCAATAAATCATTGTCCCACAGAAATGGTTACTTCAAATGCTTTATTTTGTTCATTTATTGACTGAATAGTTGCAGTGCAGTGCAATGGAAGACACATGTGCACACACATGCACACACACACACACACACACACACACACACAAACACACACACACTACCAATCCAAGAATTCCACACAACCTGGAGGCAACTCTGTATGTGTTATATTAACCATGAAGTGGGTGTTATGAATCATGTTTAAAAGATTAGGAAACGATGATTCAAGAGAAAATGAAATTGCCCAAGGCTGTATAGCCAGTAAGAAATGAAACTGTATTTGAGGCTCAGGCCTGGGAAAAACATGTTATCAGTCCAGACATGGCCCGAGCTGGTGATCCTCTTGTTCTTAGTCACCACCATAAACCCTACACCCAGCTCCCAAATGCACCTAAAGAAATATCCATGTTGAAGGCTACTGCTCATGATGATGGTCCAACACAGGTCTTCTGGATCTGTCAGAGTAGCATTTGTTGGAAGTCTACTGAGTTGTTCTCTACTCAAAAACCACAATTATATGGCCGATACATGTCCAGTACCAGTACCTAACAATACTCTCTCATGTGCTTACCAATTCTCTCTCTCTCTCTCTCTCTCTCTCTCTCTCTCTCTCTCTCTCTCTCTCTCTCTCTCAGTGAATTTGCCGTGTATGCACAAGGAGAGTAGATATTCTGCTATTATATGATGAGAAGTTCTACATACATTTATCAAGCACACTTGGTCCAAAGTGAGTTCAAGTCTAGTACTTCCTTAGCAGTTCCTCTCTAGTTTACCTATCCATGGATGAAATTGAATATCCAAATCCACTACTACTCTCATATCATTCTCTATCTCTTCATTATCTTAGCAAAATTCATTGTAAAATTTGCTCCAGAAGTGATTTAAGAACTCAAAAAAGAAAGCACAACTAAGCCTTCTATTTCTTACATATTAAGAAACATCAGTACATTTATAACATTGACTTTCTAAAGGACGATCCACTGCAGACAAAATTTACCACCTCTTCAACAAAGTAGAATAGCTTTATGCTAAGCCTACCTATCTTTTTTTTCTGGAAAAAAAAAAGAGAGCCAAATAGGTATGGCCATATTCCTGGCCCTGTTTCTATGATTGTTATACATATGTATAACAGTTTATTACTGAAGTAGAGAAGGTAGTCGGGAACCACAAATTATAATCATTTTGCATATACTTGCTTTTACTACATTTTAACTTACCTTTAGCAATTAACTAGAAAACAGAGTAAACTCCAAGTGACACTAACCTGAGCAGCGGCAAGATGTTTCAATCTCCCTAAAACATCAACTAAATAAATGTTCAATAAATGGTAGCTACAATAGTATTCAGACTTATGAGCCCTGTTTCATCCAATGGAGAACTCTGTGGCCATATCCTATCAACCAGTTGCTCAAATCATCTTAGGTTTTGAGGGTCCAGGTCTCTTAACAATATACTTTTTGGATATCATTTTGGACTGTATGGTATTATAAGCTCAAAAACTGAATACTCTCTGATATTGTTTATGTAGAGAGTCCTCTTCTTCTAGAGCTCTTGCATTTGAAATACTTTTATTTCTGGCTGTGTACCTCATCTGACAGCTTTGCTGGTGGCACAGAAGGACATCAAGAAAATCTATTATCTTTGGAAGACTTCTTTAGATCTGGTTGCAGCCTTAGTCTTCCAATGATTAGCTGCATTCATAGTCATCATGAACCTACCCTGATACTTGCCTACAAGTGCTTTTGAGTTTATTGTTTTGTTTTGAAGACTGCAATTTGAATGCTTCAATGAAGTCCATGAGAATACCGTTGACTACATCCAAAAAAGAGATGGGTGACATTCTTTATCTGATGAATGGAGTAAGTGTTTCTGGGAACTATCAAAAGACAGAAGGACAAAGAGGAGGAGGTGAAGGAGGAAGAGGAGGAGGAGACAGAGAGTCTGCCTGTCCTCTTTAGATAGCACCAATCTGTTGGTATATTTCATCTCTGGTGGTCTCATTTTAAAGGTCAAATACTGTTGATATTTTCAGTTGCCCATTTTTGGTAATAAACTAACCCAAATATGTATAGTATATTCCATGCACTGAACATGAACAACTCTTTCCACATGATTTCCAAATCAGACTCTCCTTGGTTTTTCTAATTCCTTCCAGGAGTTACACTGGTCATACTGATCTGATTGTCAGTCCTTTTCCTAGTGCATTGAAGCTAGGTTTCATTCTTCATTTCATTTTCTTTGCTGTTTTCTATCTTCACCATTCTTCTACCTTATTTTGTGTGTGCAGTCCCTGCAAGCAGAGAAACTGGAAAGCACAGTAACATAACCTGATGCCAAGAGTATTAGTTGTGGCTAATAATGAGTCTTTGGGTTACCTTCTCAGGACACTTCCTTTAGCACTTAGTGTTGAGTGTAATCTGTGCTTTAATATAGAAGGACGCCACCTTGATTCCAGATTCCCTTTGACTTCTGATTCATATTCCTCTCCCCAAATTCTTTCTATCCTATATTCTCACCCTGCCCACTCCTTGTTTGGGAAGTATTTTTTTTTATCTCCAACTAATGTCTTTGAATACATTTTTCACACTCTGTTGCTTCCGACTGTAGAAAGCCAGCCTAATCTGTGCATGGAGTTTTCTTGCCAAATGTCTAAGTGAGTTGATATCTATGACATTTTACAACCACCCACTCAACTTCATATTTTAAAAACTTATAATTGTGCCTTTGCTTTTTGCTACAAGCCAGACAAAACCAACACAATAATTTTTTCTCTTGCTAAAATATAACCTGTTGAGAACAAGAAAATGGAACATACTCCCCTCCAGTGAACTCCCAAGTAATTAGACAGAAGGATAATGTCTACTAGAAAACAGCTATATGTATATTGTTAAAAGGCATGAAAGTCATTTGGATGCATGCATGTGCCATATATATATATATATATATATATATATATATGTATGTATATATATATACATATATATGTATGTATATATATATATACATATACATATATATATAGTCATTTCCAGCTGAGGTGGCAATCTATGCTCTTATCTAAACTTTAACAGAGAATCAAGATCTGCTCAAATTTTTCCACTCTATAATTCCTGGCACATACCAAACTCATGTAAAAAAAGATTTCATGTGGTACACGGAAAATAAAGTGTTCTTATTGTGATATGAGTTGCTGGATCATTGGATCAATTACTTAGAGCATATGGGGGAATGAGCAAAACAAGTAGAATAAATAGCATTTAAAGTCTTCAGTCCAAGAAGATTAGGAGAAATGTCCAAGATAACTTTGGGATGCTAGTTGCTCTATCATTAACTACAAGCAAAGAAAAAGATACAGGCAAAACAGTATGAACTAGATGCAAAAAAGACAAAATTACAGGACACTGTATCCTATCTGGTTAATACAAATTTTTAAAAATTATCTTTAAACTTTTTTTTTACATTACAGATGTTATCCCCCTCCTTGTCTGTTCTGTCCTCCAACAGTTTCTCATCCCATTCCTCTTCTCCTGTCTCCAAGAGGATTTTCCCACCCCCACCCCTGACTCCTTCCCACTCTCTGGGGCCTCAAGTGTCTAGTCTAGAGGGTTAGGTGCCTCTTCTCCCACTGAGACCAAGCTAGGCAGTATTTTGCTGTATATGTGTCAGGGGTCTCAAACCAGCTAGTGTATACTGCCTAGTTAGAAAGAAGCCTTCTTCTTCCATAAGTACTGTACTATCTCTGCTATGTAGCTGTGAATTCTGACTCTAAGATATTTCCTTTTTTTTCTTTTATTGGACATTTTCTTTATTTATATTTTAAATATTAGCCCCTTTTCCTATTTCCCATCTGCAAACCTCCATCCCATTCCTCCTCCCCCTGCCTCTAGGAGGGTGCTCCCCCAACCTCCCACCCACTGCCTCCCTCCTCCTCACCCAGCCATTCTCCTACACTGGGACATCAAGCCTTCACAGCACCAAGGACCTGTCCTCCCACTGATGCCCCAAAAGGCCATCCTCTGCTAAATATGTGACTGCAACCATCAGTCACTCCACGCGTACTCTTTTGTTGGTGGTTTAATCCCTGAGAACTCAGGTGGGGGGTCTGGTTGGTTGATATTGTTGTTCTTCCTATGGGGTTCCAAATCCTTTCAGCTCCTTCAGTCATTTCTCTAATTCCTCCTTTGGGGGACCTGTTCTCAGTTCAATGGTTGGCTGCAAGCCTTGGCTTCTGTATTTGTCAGGCTCTGGCAGAGCCTCTCAGAAGACACTGTCAATAGGACAACTGACAACCAACAGACTTGGAAAAGATCTTTATCAATCCTACATCCAATACAGGGCTAATATCTAATAAATAAAAAGAACTTACAAAGGCAGACTCCAGAGAATTGAATAATTCTATTAAAAATGGGGTACGGAGTTAAACAAAGAATTCTCAACTGAGGAATACTGAGTGTCTGAGAAGCACCTAAAGAAATGTTCAACATCCCTAGTCACCAGGAAAAAGCAAATCAAAGCAATTCCATCTTATACCAGACAGAATGACTAAGATCAAAACTTAGGTGATAACAGATGCTGGTGAGGTTGATAAAGGAACACTCTTCCATTGTTGGTGAGACTGAAAGCTGGTTCAACTGCTCTGGAAATCAGTCTGGAGGTTCTTCAGAAAATTGGACATAGCACAACCAGAAGACCCAGCTATACCACTCCTGGGCATATACACAGAAGATGCTGCAACATGTAACACAGACACATGCTCCACTATGTTCATAGCAGCCTTATTTATAATAACCAGAAGTGACCCAAATCCTGTCAGGGAAAGAGCTGAACTCCCAGAAGTGTGGATAATCCTGAGACCTCAAGACAGACTGCCATTTCTGCCCACTTCTGCCCAAATTCCTAGCCCAAGAGGAAATAGCATAGTGCCTCTGGATACAGGAATGTAGGAGCAGTCAGTGGCAGGAACTGGCTGGTTTCTGGCTGTGCCTGGAGCTAAACTGAAACAGTAACACAGCTCCCTGAACCCTAATCCCATGGGGGAGAGAGCTGGATCCTTAGAAGTGCAGACACTTTGAGAACCCAGAGGAGGCAAACACTTTCTGCCCATATTCCTGACCAAAGAGGAAATTGCCTAGTGCCATCTGTGCCCCTCGGGCACAGGGACCTAGGAACACTAGGCACAGGACCCTTCAGGTTTCTTCCTGTACCAAGAGTTGAAAGCTAGTTGCCAGAAGCATCTACACACCTGAGAGCAGAGCTCTGTGTTCACATACCTGGCTGAAAGAAAACAGGTCCACAGGAGTGCTGACAGGAGTGCCTACAGGAGGGCCAAGTTACTTTCAGAGTTAGCAAGACGAGCCAACACCAAAGAAAACCTGATAGTGAGAGGCAAACACAGGAACATAAGCAACAGAAACAAAAGCTACTTGACAACATCAGAGCCCAGTTCTCCCACCAAAGCAAACACTGAATACCCAAACACAATGAAAAGGCAAGATTTGGATTTAAAATCACATTTTATGATGATGATGGAAAACTTTACGATGGACATAAATAACTCCCGTAAAGAAATACAGGACAACACAAGTAAACAAATAGAAGCCCTTAAGAAGATACACAAAAATCCCTTAAAGAATCACTTAAAGAATTACAGGAAAACACAACCAAACAGGTAAAGGAAATGGACAAAACAATCCAGGATTTAAAGAATGAAAAGAGAAACAATAAAGAAAGCACAAAAAGAGATAACCATGGAGATAGAAAACCTAGAGAAGAGATGAAGAGCATCACCAACAGAATACAAGACAGAAGAGAGAATCTCAGGAACAGAAGATAACATAGAAAACATCGACACAACCATCAAAGATAATGTAAAATGCAAAATGCTCTTAGCACAAAACATTCAGGAAATCAGGACATAAGAGAAGATCAAACATAAGGATAATAGGTATAGATAACAGTGAAGATTCCCACCTTAAAGGGACAGTAAATGTCCCATGCACTCCTTCTCGTCAGCAAGAAAACACGCGTGGACATAGGAATCCTAGCTGCGACCAAACTTTATTAAAATCTTATGGAGAGGCCCCCACGCGCCCGCATGGCACGGCTATATACACCCTAGCGCGGCGCATCCACACCTGATTGGTCGCTTACCCACGATCTCAAAAGGCACGCCCCAGAATGGGCAAAGACCTGGCACGAAGGCACTCTTGCACATGCGCACACAGTTAACTTCCTGAAAGGAAGTCGACTGGCGCGGCGAAGGCCGGTGCCATCTTGTCTAGCTCGGCCTTCCACGTGGGGCACAGTGGAAGCCAGCGCCATCTAGTGGTGGCAAATGTTATTGCGGCCCTCTACATCTCCCCCTATTTATTTATATTATAACAGTCCTGATTTATTTTATATTATTTTATAACAGTCCTGATCACCCTATCGCGTGCAATGAGGAAACCTCAGCGATGTGGAAGGGCTGATCAAAGGATCAATGATTCTCTCTCATCCCAGTGTAATGGATCCACAGATCCATGGGGGGCAAGAGCAGAGAACTCAGATACCGAGAGAGAGTCTCTCTCATCCCAGTGCAATGGATCCACAGATCCATGGGGTGCAAGAGCGGAGAACTCAGATACCGACTAATTCCTGAGCATAGATAACCAAATTCCAGGGGAGGCCCCTTGTACAATGGCCACAAGTGCTTGAGTGATAACGGCCTTGTCACGTTTCTGTTGAGATCTGAGTTTGCAAACCAACCATAGTATGAACACTAATCCACAGCATAGGGCTGAACCAAACAGAGCCACTCCCAATAAGTACTGGGCACCTCATCTGGTTCACCTCAGCTGTTACCACCAAGGGCCGTAGTCAAGCCGCTCCTATAATAAAATTTAGAATTCCCAATTGTTAGTAACTACTCCAGAAAGTTCACCGACTGTGCTTGTTTAACAATAGATTGGGGGAGGATAACTCCAGACACTGCAGACACAATGTCCGCAGCAGTAATGGCTGCTACAATAGCAGCAAAAGTGACAAGGTCTTTTCCAGGACAGTTCAGGATCAGTCATTTTTCTCTGGAACAACCAGCAGACAATGGAACCATTTCTGAGATCTGTACAACCAGGGCAGAGTTCCCCAGTCCACAGCAGCTTTACACAGGTAGCATTCTTATGAAGCTACAGTCTGTAAAATGACCAGTTAAGGCAGCAAGAGTCACCAGGGAAATGAGGGAGGCAGCAACGGCTGGAGTCCAGTCTTCTCCAGCAAGCAGCAGTGCACAGAGGGTCAGAGAGCAGGCCATAGTGGGACGGGACACACGCAGCGGTAATACTGACTGCAGCAATGGCAAAATCTCTGTGATGACAAAAGGTGAAGGGGAATCTTCTATCTTCCTCTCAGGGCAGAGGGATGACTCCAGGGACCCGAACCACTAGAGCTTAATCTTCATGTAACCAGGATCAGCAAGTCTCAGCAACCACTCAGGCAGCTGGCACACTCTTGTAGCATCCTGTAGAAAAAACACAAACATTCCCTCTTCCCCATATAAAATATCTGGACAGGATCATGTCAATATGTGGATCTCTCTATTTCACCTAGGCAGAAGTATGCCTAGTTGTAGGGTGCCATAAGCTTTGGCATCCAAATTTTAAAATTGAAATAAAGGGAGCATTACTTAGCATACAGGGATAACTCCCCCTTTTTATTTATTAAGATATAGTAAAGATATTATTTATTAAGGTAAGTCCTCGAGGATTAAATTGAGGACACTGAGCACTTGTATTTATAAATTGACTTGTATACCAAATTATTGTCTCCAGCATTATTGTTTTGGATATATAAAGAATGAGATTTTTTGACTAATTGTTCCTATGTAAGGCCTATAATCTGTCTGGTATCCTGTCCTCCCTTGCTAAAGAGCCCAGGCAATCCAGTTTGAGTTCTTAAATGGTCTATTAAGGAACAGTATTTAGTGCCCTTAACCACTAAGCCATTTCTCTAGCACCTCACAAACTTTATTTACCTAAACATAAGCATTAATTAGAAATGTCAAATCCTGTAAATATTGTCCAATTTCAGTCTTACTAGAAATCCCTGAGCTGGCAGGGTGAGGCTGGAAGTTGAAAGTAAGCAAATGGAGTCTTCTTCTTTTTATATCAACTCCATTATCATTTTCAAAGTGCTGGGTCTATGGTTTTGTTTAGCTGTCTGAGCCAGAGCACTGAAAGGACAGTGAGTTGTCAGACAATTTACACTGAAATCACTCACTGAATTAAGTAGGAAACCTGTCTCTAATAAAGCATTAAGTAATTGAAATCAATTGTAAACCACAAGCCACACATTGGCTATCAGTATATGAATTGAAGGCTTGAATTAAAAACAGTGGCTAAACTATGGAATTTAATAGTCTGTGTTGAAGCAGGGGAAACTCAAGAGAATAAACAAGTGATCCAATCATATATGTAGCCTTTTCATTAGATGAACCACCTATAAATACAGTAAGCGAATTTTCTATGGTTTGTAAGCACAAATTTACAGGAAATACAAAAGCATGTAAAGAGTCTTCAATGAGGATAACAAACAAAGGCCTAAGTCCTCTGGTAAGGTGAGGTACTTAGCCAATTAACATATCCTTAGAAGTTTAAAATTAGTTTTAAATATTCCTTTTTGGAGTAGTGTAACAGCTATTCCCCAAATATTAAAGCTCATTTTGAGAGCAAAGGTTTGTAGTAAAAATTTCCATATACACTGAAAGATTTAAAGTTCTAACTTCTTACATTGAAGAAGCGACAAAATTACATAATATAAGACTGTTAGCCATTCTTTTGTAAAAATGTTAATGATATCACTTTATGGGCTCTCTAAAATTATAAGCAAGCTCACGAAGTGAAAACTCACAATCACCAGGATGTAACAAATTGCATAAAAACAATCCTCTAAATCTATCTTGAAATGGCAGTTGGAGTAAACTGGCTGTAATGCTCTCACAAGTTCAAAAACCTCATCAATCCTTCGTAAATCTTGTAACAATCTCTACCTGTTTGATTTTTCCTTAATTAAAAATAAGTTTGAGTTAGTCAAGTAACACTGGCAATCCTTAATCACAATCTTTAAGTTCTCTTTGTAACACCAGAACACAGCCACAACTTTGGAAGGTCACCTGAGTTCTGAGTACATGACTAGGCAGCTGTCCTTAGGGCAGTGGAATTAGCATCAAAATATAGATACAAAGTTTGACTGCCAATTTCTATATATGACTGCACAATGGCGTAGTCATCAAAGAGACATTGTCCTAAATTCTTTTAGAAGCCTGGTTTCTAGGATAAGAATTCCATAAAAATATTATCTCAATTTAGACTTGTTTCCCTAGGTTTGGCCCTGGTCACATGTTATCCAGAATGACTCCATCCAAATTATCAGCTTTATGTCAACTTTCTGTTACCAATATTATACCTTTTTAACCATATCCAATAACTTGAAAGCCAACAATCTATGACCAAGGCAAGTAGAGCATATTTATACATTTAAAACCAATCAGAAACAAATTGAAGTGGCTACACATATCTTTAATATTTAGACCAAACACCATTTTTACCTTTTTAGCTATGATTTTAAGAGAAGCACCTTGTCACCTGTTGAGTCAAATAATAAGTCAGGGATTTCTCTAAGAGAAACAGCTGTCAGCTCTTGTATCAAAGAAGCTGAGAAGCTTCTGGTGCCTTTAAGATCAGCTCGTGCAGACGCTTAGCTTCTGTGCAGCTTCTCCAGCTGACCTATGTTCCTAGCTACAGGTGCACGGCTCTAAAGGCCTGATTGAAACTGTTTTTTATTCATTTGTTCCTTGTTGAAACGAGTTAAAACCAAATCAAGGTGTAAATGACTGGCAGATAAAGTTTTTACCATTTTTTCTTTTGAACATGAAACATAAAACATTTAAACAATGAGAAACGAAAACCACAGACATACACTGACAGACATGGGGACATCCTGGTGCACCAGGGACAAACAATAGACAAAGAGGGAAAAAACCAGATGGTGTTCACTGTGACTATCCACTCGAGTGGAGTCAATATGGACGATGGATTGTCTCAATTCCTGGACTAGTCCATCAACGTGTTGAAACCTGGAGGTAGAGATGTTCAACTTCTTCATTAAATCCACCAAATGGGAACTGTTAGGAGCAGATGTATCTCAACAAAAGATAAATAACTTTAAATCTCATATTTTATGGATTTTGGATATTTTTTGAAAAACATCTATCTATATGAGGCAATCTGCACTATTGTCTTTATATCTTAAATATTATCTTGAAAGTATTCTCACAAACTCAGAGCCATGAATTTGCTATTTGGCCCTTAACTCACATGTGTACTCAACTCAGAAGTTTGTAATGACATCAATAGGACTGACTCTAAACCTTATACTTTTAAACCTTTTTTAACAAATAAATTCTATATCAAAGCAAAGATATGATTTTAGCTTAGTTACCAAATGAGATTATGACTATATAACTCTATCTCACTAATTTCTCCCTGTTAAATTACAACCACTTCTAGATTTCTCATAAAACAATCTTAAAATAACCACTTTTAGACTCATAAAAGACCAGGGAATTGGGGCAACGACTCTTCTATTTCTTCTTCAAGCTCTACATGGGCATTGAGATATCCTTGAGGTTATGGGGTAGGAAGAATGAAGCAAATGCTGTAGCCGAATGTGTCCTGACTGGACCCAGCTGAAAGTCCTTGAGACCAGGAATCCAAGTAGGAACACTCTGCAAAATACATCTCTCAAGACAAAGGTTTAGAATTGAGATATCTTCTTGTTTGATTCTTCTGAATCTAGTTTTTCAGGCAGCCTACCTCTCTCAAATCTGATCAGTATGACCCTGTGAGATTTCCAGTGCCTAATCATAATTTTTAAAAACACAAAGGCAAAATCTTTCTCCCAAAATACTGTGTTCCTTAGTCTGTAACCAGAAAAGCTTGCATCTTGCACTCTCTCCCAGAGTAATAATATAAACACGAAACTCAAAATCACACCCATAATGAAGATTAAACAATTTTATAAAAGGAGTAAGCTAAAGAGTAGTGTTAAACAATGAGCCTGATAGTAACTTGTACTCTGTACTATCAGGAACTTAACCCAAAATTCCCATGAAGCCCATGTTAAGAGAATCTGAGCCTCCTGTTTTGGTAAATATCAAAAATAGCCACAAAATCTCATTAGCCAGCATCAACAAGCCATATGGCTTTTAGTGGGGTAATTCATAAAACAAACTAAACAGCTTCCATCAATTCCAATATCAATAAGCAACATATCTTTAGCCCAAAATATATCCATCTGTTAAGCTCTCTACCTGGGGCCACATATTTTTATTTAACCTTAATAACTTGTAAATATCACAATACTCTACTTGGAGTCAGTGACTAATTTTTCCCTATCTAAGTTCTGAAACCTGGATGAAAATACCCATGTGATTTGGGTAATCTCTGTACTCTCTTCTTTTCAAAAACAAACTTAATCACCTTTTAATAATATCTGTCATTAACAAGTAGTTTGTCCAACTAGGATTTCAACCCCAAATTCCTGTGAAGCCCACATTAGAAGGAATATGAGTATCCTGAAAGACTTTCTTTATAAAGCAGCTTTATCTCTAACTCTCTGAGCTGCCATTACTTATCACACAACAGGGGACCTACAGCCTGCCCTCACAGTTTGCTTCTGTGTTTCTTTGTTTAAAGTTCCCATTTTTGAGACATCATGTGACTCAACATGGTGCTAGCCTGCTCTTACTTAGAAAATAAAACTTTCTCTCACTCTTATGATTACTAGTGGATTCTTGCCCATCACACTGGTTCGCCATCTATTCTTGTAATAATATAAAAAATAAAATGCTGTCTTTTATCCCGCACTAGTTCTAGGACAGGAGTGCTCCATGATATCTGATAGATATCTTGCCAGAA
This sequence comes from Rattus norvegicus, assembly GCF_021556685.1. Lineage (NCBI taxonomy): Eukaryota > Metazoa > Chordata > Mammalia > Rodentia > Muridae > Rattus > Rattus norvegicus. The sequence continues at coordinate 9,929,202 of NC_141554.1, read as the reverse complement.
GCACACATCCCAACTCCGTGGTGGCCTAGTATCTCTAGCAGCTACACACTCTCTTGCACTTAAATCACTACACGAAAGAACACACAGCACAATAACCTTTGATTCACCTGATAGGATATAATTGCCTACCTAAACTTATAAAGCCCTGTACACATCCATCCCTTAAGAACATTCATAACAACCTGTAAAGGTAGAGCATGGAATCATAACTTCAGCCTTCATGTTCTCTCTCTACAGTGGATTCTCCACCTTCCTCTGTCTCTTCTCCCTTTCCATTCCAGTCTCCTCCCCTTCCCTCATACTTTTCTCCAGTCCATCCTTCCTTCTCATCTAATGACAAGCCTCATTCTATCTTGTATCTGCCTTGCCTGTGACATCATCCCACAGAGTTCTACTCAGATATTAAAAACAATGACTTCATGAAATTCTTAGGCAAAAGGATGGAAGTAGAAAATATCATCGTGAGTGAGGTAACCCAATAACAAAAAAAAAAAAAAGAAGAAAGAAAGAAAGAAAAGAAAGAAAGAAAGAAAAAAAAAGAAAAAAAAGAAAAACCAAAAAACAAAACAAAACAAAAAACAAAAAACAAAAAACAAAAAACAAAAAACAAAAAAACCATGGTATTCACTCACTGATAAGTGGATATTAGAACAAAGGTTCAGAATACCCTAAATACAATTTACAAATCACATGAAGCTCAAGAAGAAGGAAGACCAAAGTGTGGATGTTTCAGTCCTTCTTAGAAGTAGGAAGAAAATACTCACAGGAGGAGATACAAAGACAAAATGTGGAGCAGGGATGAAGGAAAGGCCATCTGGAGACTGACTTTTCTGGGGATCCATCCCATATATAGTCAACAAACCCAGGCACTATTGAGGATACCAAGAAGTGCACGCTGACAGGAGCCTGATATAGCTGTCTCCTGAAAGACTCTCTAAGATATTTCATCTTAGCTGTCCTTAAAAAATCATTTAATATTCTTGTTCTATATTTCTTTGACTGGAGAAAATGTATGAAAACAAGAATCTCAATGAGAGAAACTAGCATAGTATTTAATATAAAGTAAAACTTGCGTTGATTTTAGCTATGATTAAAATTATGGCTATTACAATAAAAAGTGTTGGGTTTTTAAACTTGGATTTTTGTTTGTATGAAACTTCATAAGATTCAGTACATGGCTTTTTTGTCCCATGTACTTGAACATAATACGATGGGGGAAGAAGTAGATGGGAAAAAAGAGCTGCTCACTTTCCACTGACCAGAACATATTGTGACAGGATCAAGTGTAATAGATCCCCAGAACCTTTCCTCATAGTCCTACTTTTCCCAGTAAGGGATAGCTTCCAAACTTTATTTTACAATCTCCTCCAAATAGCGCTGCCAGCTCAGGGACAAAGTAATCAAAACATGAACCTGTGAAAGACATTTCATATTCAAAATATAGTATTCTTCCCCCACTGGACCTCAAAGACCTCAAAGACTCATAGTTATCTCATTATGCGAAGTGTACTTATCACAACTTCTAGTATCCAATGCCTTAACTTTTCCAACATTAAAGCCCATATTCACTCTTTAATGAGACTCAAAGCAATCTGTTAGCTATGAGACACCATAAATATCGAAAGGAAAATTGCAAATTTCTGATCCGCCGGGGCACAGAGTAATATTTCCATTCAAAAATGGATGGTTGGAGGCATGGGGAGGAGAAATGGGAACAAAGTAATATTGAAATCTATTGGAGGGAAATCCTGTAGCTCCATGTCTGGCATCTGCGACATGTAGTATTCTGGTATGAGCACCAAGGTTAAGGAGCTCCACCCTATCTATGGGCTTTGCCATTTGTATTCCACATAGCCTCCTGTTTAGGCAGGTTCCATTCATTGCCTGAAGCTTACATCAGCAAATGTTCCAAGTTTCTGCCGTCTCCTACATTCTAGGTTTTCCATTGTAGCTTTACATTTTGTCTGCACAGATCTGTTGTCTGCCTTAACAGGCCTTCCTTAAAAACTCAGTTTAACTTCAATGACCCCATAACTCTTGCAAAAAGCAATACCACATGAACAATGTTGTGATCTTTCACTAGTTTCAATAATAATCATTCCCCCTTGGAGACGACTACAATTGCTTATAATTATCTGCTTGATTGCTGAACCCAGTAAAACATCTCCCTAGGGAGATCTATACAAACATTACATGGTGGCAACTCTATCTTCTCAAAGGAGTGTCTATCTACTAAGTTTATAATTTTATACCCTAGAGTTTCTCATAGGTTTGTTCTAGTCAATTCCTGAGATGCCCATAATTTTGCAAGGTAAACATTTTAATGATGTTAATGTCTTTATCAGCCAGTCTTTCCTTGTCCATATCTTTTAACTCTACTCATTTCTGCAGAGGTGGCATATTTCTCAAATCTTGTTGCTTGAGATTTTGTTCCTGATTATCACTATGGAATCTTGTTAAAAGCAGACAAGATGTGGGTATGTCATAGCAGGGACGCAATGCTCTCTTAAAACTTCTTTTAGTAAATTAATTGGTGTGACATTTTTAAACTCAGGCTACCTCAAAGTGTCAGGTCATGAACAAAATATAGACAAATTATTTTCTAGATGCAACATTATTTCTTGTCCAGTTACTAATTATTTATTTTCTCATCTAAAACTTCATGACTGTAGCCTTTACTGTCTGTATTATATTTCTACCATTAGCCTGATCTTCTGAGCTCCAATAAAATTGCCAACTAATCTCTGTTTAGTGTGTCCTAAAACTTCCCTCATAAAGACCATAATCTCTTCCAAGTTCCTTTTCCTGAAAGCCAGTTCCAATGGTCTTTAAAATCATATGGTTGTGTTTACTCAAAGAAAACACCCCACTTCTCTGGTACCAATTTTTGTCAGTTATTTTTTATCATCTGTGATAAAATATAATGGTGTATGCTTTCAAAGAGATAAGTCAATGGTGCTTTTGTCCCATGCACTTAAACATAACATCATAGTAGCAGGAATATGCTATAAATAATGATCATGATCAATGAGGAAGCAGTTGTTTTGACATACATGGCTCTCTGGTTAAAGATTCACAATAACTAATCAAAGATCAGTATTATCAATTTCCCTGAGTATAAACAATGGGAAGACTATGTGAGAGGGGACAGTGCTTACAAAAATGGGTAAAATCCTATGAATTTTACAGACATTTTGCTATTTTTAATCTTTTTTTTGTAAATCCAAGTGAAAAATGTGTTTCCCCAGCCCTTGTCACTCTGTGACCAAGATAAATGTCTTGCTATTAATTAGTCATTAATACCACCTTGCCCAATACCAGATAGCTCTATCCCAAAGACTAAAGCATTGTTTATTTGATGGAATCCTTACTTTTGTCAAAAGTTTCTCATCATTGAAACATCTGAGTTGAGATACTCTCTGCTTTCTTTCTTTAAGGAAAATGGAGGAAACAGATATCAACTTCAATTTCTTGACAGATTCTACCTCCATAAATAATGCCTATTCTGAGAGGAAAAAGGATATTCATTGTCTTCATAAATCTCAGTATCAAATAGCTACAGTAGGTCAGAAGGAAATGCGATGAACTGGTGATTTATAGTTTATGACAATATGAAGCTTGAGTCTCTTTGGCAGGAGACACTATTTTATTTCCATCTGTGAAGAATTTGGAGACAGTTCTACAGGGCCCCCTCCACATACTCTCGATGTCTTATATCCTCTGTCCCAGCCTAATCTGTCTACCTTTGTCGGAACTTTAACCAATATCTAGGTTTGGGCCAAGGACTTTTCCTGCATACTTCCCTATGTACTGGTCACTCTCATACTACATTTAAACTTCACCCCAGTAGATAATCCTCATATCACAGGTTTACTGGCTGGTTTTAAGTTATCTTGACAAAAGCTAGAGTCATCAGAGTGGAAGGAGCCTTAGTTATAAAAAGTGTTTCCATGAAATTCAACTGTAAGGCATTTTCCCAATAGTGATCAATGGGGGAAGCCACTGTCAGCTGTGTGTGGTCCTATCCCTGGGCTCACAGTCCTGGGTTTTATAACAAAGCAGGCTAAACAAGCCAGGGAATGCAAGCCAGGAAGCAGCAACTCTGTATGTCCTCAGCTCTGGTCCCCAGGATCCTGCTCTATTTGAGCTCCTGTCGTAATTTCCTTTGGTTAGGAAGACCAATGTGAATAAACACTTTTCTCCCTAACTTGTGCTTTGGTTATGCATTTCATTGCAGTAATAAAAATCCTAACTGAGACAAAAAAGCTTAGTTCAAGATGCACAAACTTTATACAGACCAATTTCCTTTATCCACTTGATATCATCACATTTAAACCATTTCCAACCATAGGATGAGTATGAATCATACATCCTTTGCTTTGCCCAAGCCTACTCTGTTAATATTAGATGTAGGACTAACAAAAGTTAGCCCAGATTTTATCACAAAGTCATAATATGAAAAGTCATGCCAGTATACCCCATTCAAACCTACCAGTATGGCAGAAATGTTTGTCAATGGGAATTACCTTTTTTTTTTCAATCAGCAAGAGGGTTTATTGTCTGGATACACAGCTACCTGCGGGCATCTCAGTCAGCTCGGGAGGACTGGCACGCCCAGCAGAACCAGGAGGGGTTTTTATAGGGTTCTGGGGAGCAGAACATACAGAAGCAGGCATACAGAAGGAGATGCATGGTTACAGGGACTTGATTGGTGGATTCAAATGAGGCTCGGATTCATGGTTACACCCAATTGGCTATTTCAAACATATTCAAATGAGGAGCAGAGGTATGGTTACACAATTGGCTATTTCAAACATATTCCAATGAGGTTAAAACACAGCAAAAGAGTACGTGCAGGCTGAGGCATCGGGAATGTCAGGGGCTAGGGGCTTATCCCTTCCTGCCAGATGGCCTATGAGTCAGTTATGATACCTCGGGCTGGTTCTGCATTCCTTCTTCCTTATCATTGTGGTCTGTCAGTTTTAAGGACTGGGCAGGCCCCACAGGGCCTGGGCGTGCCTGGGCTCGCCCGGGTCTGTTTCAGCTCTGAGCCTGTGAATTTTAAAACTTATTTTTTTTTTTACTTTTATAGTTGTGGACCTTAAGCTTGTATAGTTTTCCTTTCGGGGGGGGGGGTCTTTCATTCCCCCATTTTCTTTTAACATTGAGTGAAATCTTTTACTCAACTTGGTTAAGGAATCTCTGTTTCCTGTTGTCTCAGCCTTTGGTATTGCTGGGTTAATACAAGAGTCTGGATAACAGAGAGCCTATCTTTCATAAACTGTACCAACCTATTTAAGATGCAGGGGCCAAAAAGGAGGATTAGGAGAAGAATAATTAGGGGTCCCATCAAGGTGGACAGCAGGGTAGAAAACCAAGGGGATCGGTTAAACCACCCCTCGAACCACCCTTGTTGGGAATTAAACATCTTTTGTCTCTGGGCTAAGCGTTCTCGGAGCTTAGCCATATTATCTCTTACTATTCCTGTCTGATCTGCATAGAAACAACATGCTTCTTTTAAGGCAGCACACAGTCCTCCCTCTTTAAGGAATATCAGGTCTAATCTTTTCTAGGTATTCTTGGAGGTCGGCTAAAAAGTCTTTCACTCTTTTTATATCTGAGTCAATGGCAGTTCTGAATTCTGTATAAGCCTAGATAGCCCTAAGTAATTCTCAACTCCTTTTTTTTTTTTTTGTCTTACTAAGTCTTTAGCATCAGGATTCCGATCTGGACACTATCTAAACCCACACACCAAGGTCATGACTAGCTTAGAACTTTTAAACTTATGATCCCTGAGGCACAGTCCCAAGAAGTGTTAGAAGTACTAATGCACATAATGCCTTCATAGTAAGGGGATGTTACATCATTTGCAATAGAAATCAAGCCTATTCCCACACCTATCCCGATGGAACCCAGGGCAAACATAAAATTCATGTTTCTAAAGCACACTCCTCAAGTGAGCATTATAGCAACCTCCCAGTCATGTCTCTGATGTATCCACTTATCTGATGTGCAAGTCTAGGGAGCTTTTTGAAGATCTGAGTGTCCCTTTGGGTCCCAGCTCTCAGCTCCAACAGCTAGTACATGGTTGGTGAGGGCTGAGAATTGACGGCTGTCAGGGTGGTCAGCAGCACCAGGTATGGTCCTTTCCAGTGAGGTTCGAGTGTCTGGGTTCAGTGCCATCGTATGTAGCCGAGTCTCCGACCTGGAACTGATGAGATGTCTCGAGGGTCCCTGGGGCATAGGCTGTTGTCTGCTGTGACCAGATTTCTTTCTGTAGGTCTTTTAGCCTGGCATACAAATCATTATTGCTATGACACGTTGGTTCAATAACATCATCTAATACAGTCAGAGGAGCTGAGGCCCCATATAAGATCTCAAAGGGGATAAGGCTGAATCTGGAAGGGGTATTTCTTGCTCTGAAGAGAGCAAGAGGGAAGGAGTGCCACCCAGTCTGTGCCAGTCTCCATGGTCAATTTGGTCAGGGTCTCTCTTAGAGTTTTATTTATTTACTCTACCTGTCCTGGACTTTGAGGTCTGTAGATACAATGTAATTTCCAATCGACCTCTAAATACTTGCCCACACCCTGGCTTACCTTGGCAACAAAAGTAGGGCCGTTGTCTGACATGATTACCTTGGGCACTCCAGACCTGGGGAAGATTTCTTCCAGTATCTTCTTGATGACTACCGAGGCTGTCTCTTGCTTGGTGAGGAAAGCTTCTATCTATTCAGTTGCTGGCTTCATCAGGGCATCCAAGAGATGGCAAAGACACCTGTGGCGCTGATGTGCTGGGGGGTTGGGATTCAGCCATTCCAGATGACACTGTGTTGTCCACCATGGCAGCACTCACTTATCTCTGACCTTCATGAAGAGAACTGTTCCTGTCTGTAGACAAGGTAGCCTCGGCTTTCAGCAGGAGTCAATCAGCCAGTCGCAGAGGTCTTTCCTCCACCCATGGGCTTCTGTCAGTGCTTGACACTCATGTTGTGGTGGCTCCAGGTCAGGATTGGGCAGCAGGGTGACTAGATTGTCCCCAACTGGTGGAGAATCTAGTCCATGTCAGCTGACCAGTGGTCCCATCTTTTGGAACGTTCTATTCAAAGGCAAAACATCAGCCACTCTATCACAGTTTAAGTCCTGGATTGGGTGATAATTGTTAGTGCCCAGCTGGCAGGAGTGATGTGTTCCAGGCAGAACAGCACTAAGCCACACATCTCCCAGCATCAAGTACTGGTGTACTGAGACAGGTCTTAAGTTCCACATACACAGTCCGTAGACATGGCCTCACCCAGCCATTTCAGCCCACACAAGCCATTTTGCAAGCCATTTTGGAGAGCAAATTTCTCATGAGCAAGGGATAGGGGCAGTCAGGGATGACCATGAACTAGTGGGTTACCCGGCCCACGCCAAGGTCCACTGTTCTTCGGGCAGTCCATAAGTATTGTTTGTTGCCAGTAGCCCGCTGTACCCAAGGTCTTTGGATACTGGCCCACTGGGGCATAGGAGCACAGAGCGTTGGGTCCCTGTATCCACAAAACAACTGGGCGGGCTTCCCTTCTATCTCTGTGCCTAGCCAGCACTCTAGGACCGAGAGGCTCTCCAGTGGCCCCTCTTGATCTTTCTGGGGCAGTCCCTGACCCAGTTTCTTTTTTCTTTGCATTAGGCACACTGATCTTTAGCCAGGAATTCTCTTCTGTTGCCAGGTACTGTCTTCCTAGGTTCCCTAACTACTGTGGCCAGTGTATGTTCCTCTCTTGTCTTTTATCTCTCTTTAGCTCTCTAGCTTCCTCTTTGTCTTCTTTCTCTTAGTCTCTCTGTTCATATCTTTTGTATCTTCCTCTATAGCTATTAGATACTGTCCACTTTTGTGTACACTTCTACCTTACTTTCTCTGTAACTTATACTAACTCTCAGCAACCTAACTTAACCCTTCAAATTTCTGTAACTTTCTGTTTATATCTTTTCCTTATCTTAGCCAGATTGGTGGGGCATTTTCCAGCCCCTCAGAGACCCACCATTGGAGCCTGGGGGAAGACCCGGAGCACTCCCTACCTTCAGGGGTATTGAAGTCAACAGTCAGGAGTGAGGGTCTTCCATCCATGTCTGGAACATTCTTTCTGGCCTCTAGTAGGATTCTGTCTTTCCTCAGTGGTAAAGAAGACCTGTAACAGTTACTAACAAGCATCTCAAATGGGATGGTGAGAAAACAAGAAGGTAATCTAGAGAATAGAGGTCCACTGAAGAGGACAAATAGCATTTAGTCACACAGCTAAACCATGAGGCCTTTTTTGGACAAAAAGGCCATTGTAAAAGTAAGCATAGGCTTTGTCTATGAAACAGAAAGGCGAGCAGAGGGGTAGCCTATCTGTTACCGGTTATCTCTCTGGACTTAGATTTTCCCTCAAGGAGTATCTCTCTTCAGTGTTAGCTTGGTGGCTTTGCCTCTCAAGACAACCAGCCTCCAAATGACACTAGGCTTCTAGTAATAACTAATAACAAAAGGATGGAGAGATGGTTAGGATCTGGGTGCTAGATGCCAAGTGGCTGACAAAAGAATTGTAATGGGTTCACCTGGGACTTTCAGGACCTCAGTAGCAGCCCTTTACCAAACTGTCTCACTGGTTAAAGGCCCATGGAAAAGAAGACATTAATCCTGACCTTGGCCACAGCCAAAGCCTGAATTCTAAATTTTGACTGGCAAAACAAAGTTCTTCACAGTTTGCTTTAGATTCTTTTTGAAACTATTTTAGGGGCTTTTCTGCCCCCCCCAACCAGGGCATCTCTCCTTGGGGAGGAGACTCAAGAGAGAAAGATAAAACTCCTGGCAGCAAACAATTTCTCTCAAGCAATTTATTTTTAACCTTTAACTTAAGCACCAAGAGGACCAAGTAAAACTCTTCGACGAACAAAGCAAACAGTTTCATGATTTCCAAGATTTCAAACACAGTCTTCAGTCCATGATTTAAAACACAGTCGTCAGTCCAAATTCAAAAACGAAACAAAAGCCAAAAAGACACTCGACAATACCACAAAAAAAAAAAAAATCAGACAAAGAAGACCAAGACAAAGCATCCTCTAACCAATTTCCACAGATGTCCAGCACCTCCAGCACCCGGCCCAAACTGCAGCCCAACCCCAGCTGCTTCTGGGATACCAAACACAGAAACAGAATACAGACAACAGACACTAACACGTCCAAGCACACTTGTCCGCGCCTATACTTAAATAGGCAGCCGAACTCGACCTTTGACGGAGTGGGATTCCTTGTCCACTCCCGCATAGGTAAAAGGAGCACTCTGTCTCCTTTGTCCAGAGTGAGATTCCAGACCGGTACCAACACACACATACGCACACACGGAGGAACCAAAACAGAGATAGACACACACTGACCAATGCGGAGCCACTCACACAGAAACACTCAGACAAACATTTTAAAAGTGCCGTTCACCGGCCAGCCCGCTCCGAAAGTGGGCCATTTGGATGTGCAGAGGGTTTGCCATATTCCTTTCTTGATCTCGACCGACTGATCATGTGCTCGGTCGTGGATGTCCTTCCAATGGTCAAGAGTGAGACTTAGGGGCGTTGTTAGAGACTGTCCATGTTAGTTTCAAAGAAAAGTAAGACACAAATAAGACAAACAATTCCAACAGTCAAACAAGTAACAGACAGACGTGCCACACGGCTTTGGTGCCAAACCGAAAACAGAAGTTCAGACGGAGGCGCTGAGTGTCCGGATCCTTCTGAAGACAAGAAGTCAGATGGAGACACAGTGGATCCGGCTCCCTCCTCTCTCCTCTAACCCAAAACCACGTATCCTTCCAATACAGGCTGAGCCCCAAAAAACCGGGCTCCAAACACCCTTGGAATGTCTTCCAGGGCTGCGGGGGCGAAGTCCCAGCTCGTCAGCTCCTTCTCTGGCCCGCCCAGACGTGAGGGTCCAGATCCTCTCTGAAAGCAAAGAGTCAGACGGAGGAGCTGTGGATCCGGATCTCGCCTCAAAACATCCCCGATCTGAGTTAACTGGCTGAGCGCTTACAGGACAAGACAGGACAAGGCAGGACAAGACAAGACCAAACAAGACAGACACCGGCCAGCTTACCTCCCGGTGGGTGGTCGGTGAACTCTGGGCAGAGGATCTCCAGATCCCGGACGAGCCCCCAAATGAAAGACCTTCAGTGAGAATCTTCTCTTGGGAAGGAGATCTGCAAGCCCAATGACCAGGCTCAGACCACTGGATGCAATCAGCAAGAGGGTTTATTGTCCGGATACACAGGTACCTGTGGGTATCTCATTCAGCTCGGGAGGACTGGCGCCGGGAATTACCTTTATAATCCTCGATACACAGAATATAAACAAAAATATATCATAAACTGCCTCAAAGAATTTAAGGAGTTTAAAGAATATAATAGTTAACTGAATTTAGGGATCTTGAGGATAGTAAATGCCTAAGTGATAACCAAGAAAACAGTGAAATGATGAACACAATCCAGAACATGAAAATGTAATTCAAAAAATAGTAGATGATTCAAGCTGAAAAAAAAAGATGGAATTGAAATACCCAAGAGCGCAACTAAAAAGTCAAAGGAAAGCTTTATAAACAGCATAGATCAAGCAGGAGAGAGAATATCAGGACTTAAAAATAAATGATCAACCCACAGCTCCCTGCTCCCAAACACTATGGAGAGAGAGAGAGAGCTCACCCACAGACAGGTGGGCACCCCTGAAACTGCAGTGCCCACCCTTGCCCACATCCCTGGCCCAAGAGGAAACTGTATAGGGTCTCTGGGAACAGGGAGATAGGGGCACTCGAGCAGCAGGTCCCCTGCGGTCTAGAAACGGCCCAGATCTAAAGGGACCAGGTCAACAGCTCCCTTCACCCAAATTCCGTGGGAAGGAGAACTAAACCTAGAGAGGGGCAGACACGCCTGGGAATCCAGAAGAGATTACACTCTGCCCACATTTCTGACTCCAGAGTTAAAAACCTAACACCATCTGGGACCCCTGTGCAAGGGGCCCGGGAAAAGGCAGGGCAGGCCCTTCTCGGTGCCGCCTTCAAAGAGAGCTCAAATGCAGCTCCCAAGGAGCAACTTAAGGCACAGGAACAGAAGTAAGAACAACTTTTCTGCTCCAAGTGACCTGCCTAGTGGACTCAGGACACACAGAGGCAAAATTCCTCTGGGACCGGACACTTCCGGTTTTTAGCTGGAGTCTGAACCTCGCTGATCCAGGCCCACAGTATGCTGCTCCAAAACCCAGTAGGAAGGGGAGCTCACCATCCAGTCAGGCACTCCTGAGACTGCAGAGCAGGAGAGACCACCAATATTGCTCACCCCTGCCCACATCCCTGGTCCAAGAAGAAACTGTATAGGGTTTCTGGGAACCGGAAGATAGGGGCACTGGAGTTGCAGGTCCCCCGCGCTTCAGACACTGCCCAGACCTGAAGAGACTGGATCAACATTTCTCTGCACCCAAATATCCTGGGAGGGAGAGCTAAACCTTCAGAGGGGCAGACATGCCTGAGAAGCCAGAAGAGATTACACTCTGTACACATTTCTGACTCCAGAGGAAAACACCTAACACCATCTGGGATCCCGGTGCACTGGGGATCATGGAAAACTTGGCGCAGGCCCTCATGGTTGCTGCACTCACTTAGAGCTAAAAAGAAGCCCCCCAATCAACTTGAGCCACAAAATCACAGGTAAGACCAACTTTTCTGCTCCAAGCAACCTGACTGGTCAACTCAGGACACAGGCCCACAGGAACAACTAAAGACTAGTAGACAGGAAAGACTACACGTCTGAAAGAAGAACACTCTGTTCCCATAACTGGCTGAAAGAAAACAGGAAAACAGGCCTACCACACTCCAGACACACTGGCCTATAGGACGGTATAGCCACTGTAAGAAATAGCAGAACAAAGTAACACCAAAGACAATCTGATGGAGAGAGGCAAGCCCAGAAACACAAGCAACAGAAACCAAGACTACATGACATCATCGGAGCCCAATTCTTTCACCAAAGCAAACACTGAATATCCAAACACAGCAGAAAAGCAAGATCTAGATTTAAAATCACATTTGATTATGATGCTGGACTACTTCAAGAAAGACATGAAGAACTGCCTTAGAGAAATGCAGGAAAACATAAAAAAGTAGAAGCCTATAGAGAGGAATCACAAAAATCCTTGAAAGAATTCCAGGAAAACACGATCCAACAGTTGAAGGAATTAAAAATGGAAATAGAAGCAATAAAGAAAGAACACGAGGAAACAACCCTGGATATAGAAAACCAAAGGAAGAGACAAGGAGCCGTAAATACAAGCATCACCAACAGAATACAAGAGATAGAAGAGAGAATCTCAGGAGCAGAATATTCCATAGAAATCATTGACACAACTGTCAAAGAAAATGTAAAACGGAAAAAGCTACTGGTCCAAAACGTACAGGAAATCCAGGACCCAATGAGAAAATCAAACGTAAGGATAATAGGTATAGAAGAGAGTGAAGTCTCCAAGCTCAAAGAACCAGTAAATATCTTCAACAAAATCATAGACAAAACTTCCATAACTTAAAGAAGGAGATGCCCATAAACATACAAGAAGCCTACAGAACACCAAATAAATTGGACCAGAAAAGAAACTCCTCCCATCACATAATAGTCAAAACACCATATGCACAAAATAAACAATATTAAAAGCAGTAAGGGAAAAGGTCAAGTAACATATAAAGGCAGACCTATCAGAATCACACCAGACTTCTCGCCAGAAGATCCTGGACAAATGTCATACAGACCCTAAGACAACAAAATTGCCAGCCCAGATTAATGTATCCTGCAAACTCTCAATTAACATAGATGGAGAAATCAAGATATTCCATGACAAAACCAAATATACACAATATCTATCTACAAATCCAGCGCTACAAAGGATAATAAATGGTAAAGCCCAACATAAGGAGGCAAGCTACACCCTAGAAAACTCAAGAAACTAATCATCTTGGCAACAAAACAAAGAGAAGAAAAGCACACAAACATAATTTCACATCCAAATATGAATATAACAGGAAGCAATAATCATTAGTACTTAATATGTCTCAACATCAATGGTCTCAACTCCCCAAAGAAAAGACATAGATTACCAAAATGGATATGCAATGAGAACCCTGCATTCTTCTGCCTACAGGAAACACACATCAGAGACAAAGAGAGCCACTACCTCAGAGGGAAAGGCTGGAAAACAGCTTTCCAAACAAATGGTCAGAAGAAGCAAGCTGGAGTAGCCATTCTAATATCGAATAAAATCGATTTTCAACCAAAGTAATCAATAAAGATAAGGATGGACACTTTATATTCATCAAAGTTAAAATCCACCAAGATGAACTGTCAATCCTAAATATCTATGCCCCAAATACAAGTGTACCTACATACATAAAAGAAACCTTACTAAAGCTCAAAGCACACATTATACCACACACAGTAAGAGTAGGAGATTTCAACACCCCACTCTCATCAATGGACAGGTCATGGAAAGAGAAATTAAACAGAGACTAGACAGACTGAGAGAAGTCATGAACCAAACTGACCAAACAGATATTTATAGAACACTCTATTCTAAAACAAAAGGATATACCTTCTTCTCACTCCCTCATGGTACTTTCTCCAAAATTGACCATATAGTTGTTCATAAAACAGGCCTCAACAGATAGAGAAAGATAGAAATAATCCCATGCGTCCTATCAGACCACCAAAGGCTAAATCTGGTCTTCAGTAACAATAAGGGCAGAACGCACAAATACACATTGAAGTTGAACAATGCTATACTCAATGATAACCTGGTCAAGGAAGAAATAAAGAATTAAAGTCTTGTTAGAATTTAATGAAACTGAAGTTACAACACACAAAAACTTATGGGACACAATGAAAGCTGGGCTAAGAGGAAAACTCGTAATTCTGAGTGCCTGCAGAAAGAAATAGGAGAAAGCATATGTCAGCAGCTTGACAGCACACCTAAAAGCTCTAGAACAAAAAGAGGCAAACACACTCAGGAAGAATAGAAGGCAGGAAGTAATCAAACTCAAAGGTGAAATCAATCAAGTAGAAACAAAAAGGTCTATACAAAGAATCAACAGAGCCAAATGCTGATTCTTTGAGAAAATCAACAAGATAGATAAACTCTCAATCAGACTTACCAGAGGACAGAGAGTGTGTTTCCAATTAATAAAATCAGAAATGAAATGGGAGACATAATGGCAGAATCAGAGGAAATTCAGAAAATCATCAGATCCACTACAAAAGTCTATATTCAAAAAAACTTAAAAATCTGCAAGAAATAGACAATTTCTTAGACAGATACCAGGGAACGAAGTTAAATCAGGTACAAATAAACCACTTAAGCAACCCCATAAGTCCTAAAGAAATACAAGCAGTCATTAAAGATCTCCCAACTAAAAATACCCCAGGTCCAGATGGGTTCAGTGTAAATTCTATAGAATTCTCTACAGACCTTCATAGAAGACCTCATACCAATACTATCTAAACTATTCCACAAAATTGAAACAGATAGAACGCTACAGAATTCCTTCTGTGAAGCCACAATTACTCTTATACCTAATGACCCAACAAAGAAAGAGAACGTCAGACCAATTTCCCTTATAAATATGGACACAAGAATACCCAATAAAATTCTGGGAAACTGAATCCAAGAGCACATCAAAACAATCATCCATGATGATAAAGTAGGCTTCATCCCAGGCATGCAGGGACAGTTTGATATACAGAAAACCATCAATGTAATCCATGATATAAACAAACTGAAAGTTGAAAACCACATGATCATTTCATTAGATGCTGAGAAATCATTCGACAAAATTCACCACCCCTTCATGATAAAAATCGTGGAAAGAATAGGAATTCAAGGCCCATACATAAACAAAGTAAAGCCATATACAGCAAACCAGTAGCTAACATTAAACTAAATGGAGAGAAACTTGAAGCAATTCCACTAAAATCAGGGACTAGACAAGGCTGCCCACTCTCTCCTTACTTATTCAATATAGTTCTTAACCTTCTAGCCAGAACAATCAGAAAACAAAAGGAGATCAAAGGGATACAGATCGGAAAATAAGAAGTCAAAATATCACTATTTGTAGATGATATGATAGTATATTAAAGTGATCCAAAAAGTTCGACCAGAGAACTAATAAAGCTGATAAACAACTTCAGCAAAGGGCCTGGGTATAAAATTAACTCAAATAAATCGGTAGCCTTCCTCTACACAAAAGAGAAACAAGCCAAGAAAGAAATTAGTGAAACAACACCCTTCATAATAGGCCCAAATGATATAAAATACCTCGGTGTGACTTTAAACAAGCAAGTAAAAGATCTTTATGATAAGAACTTCAAGCCTCTGAAGAAAGAAATAGAAGAAGACCTCAGAAGATGGAAAGATCTCCCATGCTCATGGATTGGCAGGATTAATATAGTAAAAGTGGCCATTTTACCAAAATCGATCTACAGATTCAATGCAATCCCCATCAAAATACCAATCCAATTCTTCAAGAGTTAGACAGAACAATTTGCAAATTCATTTGGAATAACAAAAAACCCAGGGTAGCTAAAACTATCCTGAACAATAAATGGACTTCTGGGAGAATCACTATCCCTGAACGTAAGCAGCATTACAGAGCAATAGTGATTAAAACTGTATGGTATGTACAGAGACAGACAGATAGACTAATGGAATAGAATTGAAGACCCAGAAATAAACCCACACACCTATGGTCACTTGATTTTTAACAAAGGAGCCAAAACCAACCAATGGAAAAAAAGAAAGCATTTTCAGCAAATGATGCTGGTACAACTGGAGGTCAGCATGTAGAAGAATGCAGATCGATTCCTGCTTATCACCCTGTCTGTACAAAGCTTAAGTCCAAGTGGATCAAGGACCTCCACATCAAACCAGATACACTCAAACTAATAGAAGATAAAGTGAGGAAGCATCTGGAACACATGCAGACTGGAAAAAATTTCCTGAACAAAACACCAATGGCTCATGCTCTAAGTTCAAGAATCGACAAATGGGATCTCATAAAACTGCAAAGCTTCTGTAAGGCAAAGGACACTGTCGTTAAGACAAAACTGCAACCAACAGGTTGGGAAAAGATCTTTACCAATCCTACAACTGATAGAGGGCTTATATCCAAAATATACAAAGAACTCAAGAAGTTAGACCGCAGGGAGACAAATAACCCTATTAAAAATGGGGTTCAGAGCTAAACAAAGAATTCTAAGCTGAGGAATGCTGAATGGCTGAGAAGCACCTAAAGAAATGTTCAACATCTTTAGTCATAAGGGAAATGCAAATCAAAATAACCCTGAGATTTCACCTCACACCAGTGAGAATGGCTAAGGTCAAAAACTCATTTGACAGCAAATGCTGGCGAGGATGTGGAGAAAGAGGCACACTCTTCCATTTTTGGTGGGATGGCACACTGGTACAACTATTCTGGAAATCAGTCTGGAACTTCCTCACGAAATTGAACATTGAACTACCTGAGGACCCAGCTATACCTCTCCTGGGCATATACCCAAAAGATGCCCCAACATATAAAAAAGTCACGTGCTCCACTATGTTCATAGCAGCCTTGTTTATAATAGCCGGAAGCTAGAATGAACCCAGATGCCTTTCAACAGAGGAATGGATACAGAAAATGTGTTACATCTATACAATGGAATTACTCAGCTATCAAAAACAATGACTTTATTAAATTCACAGGAAAATGGATGGAACTGGAAATTATCATCCTGAGTGAGGTAACCCAATCACAGAAAAATACACATGGTATATACTCGTTGATAAGTGGGTATTAGCCCAAATTCTTGAATTACCCTAGATGGACAGAACACATGAATCTCAAGAAGGTTGACCAAATTGTGAATGCTTCACTCCTTCTTTAAAAGGGGAACAAGAATAATCTTGGCAGGGAATAGGGTGGCAAAGTTTAGAACAGAGGCAGAAGGAACACCCATTCAGAGCCTGCCCCACTGTGGCCCACACATATACAGTCCCCAAACTAGATGAGATGGATGAAGCAAAGAAGTGCAGGCTGACAGGAACTGGATGTAGATCTCTCCTGGGAGACACAGCCAGAATACAGCAAATACATAGGCGAATGTCTGCAGGAAACCACTGAACTGAGAACGGGATTCCCGTTGAAGGAATCAGAGAAAAGACTGGAAGAGCTTGAAGGGGCTTGAGATCCCATATGATCAACAATGCCACCCAACAAGAGCTTCCAGGGCCGAAGCCACCACCCAAAAACTATACATGGACTGACCCTGAGCTCCAACCTCATAGGTAGCAATGAATAGCCTAGTAAGAGCACCAGTGGAAGAGTAAGCCCTTGGTCCTGCCAATACTGAACCCCCAGTGAACGTGATTGTTTGGGGGGGAAGGTGGTAATGGGGCAAGCATAGGGAGGGGAAGCCCATATAGAAGGGTAGGGTCAGGGGTTAGTGGGATGTTGGCCGGGAAACCAGCAAGGGTAATAACCATCGAAATGTAAACAAGAAATACTCAAGTTAATAAAGATAAAAAAAATAGAAACAGAAAAAACACTTCAAACTCTTTCAAAGAAGCAAGTATCACTCTAATAGCAAAATCAAATAAGAACACAATAAAAAAGGAAACTATGTGTCATTATATCTGATGTACATTCATTCAAAAATGCTCAATAAAAAACTTACAAACAAAATGCAGACATGTGTTAAAAAATGTGCAGCATGAACAAGTTCTACTTATCCCTGAAATCCACAGCCTATTTGATATATTTGTCAATAAATATAATAAAAACCAATAAATTTAATAAACCATGTTAATGAACGTAATGGCAAAAATTACACAATTATCTCAATAAATGAAAAAATGTCTGAGAAAAACCAACATGCCTTCATGATAAAGTTGTAGAAAACATAGAGCTAGATGGAACATAATAAAAACTATGTATGAGAAACCCACATCCAACTTCATCCTAAATGGAGAAAGACTTAAAACACTCTCACTAAAGTCAAGAACAAGTAAAGGCTGTCAAATATCCCCACTCTTTCAATATTGTGCTCTAAGCTGGAAAAACGTGGGTAGTGATGGAAATTAAGGGGATACAACTAGGTAAAGAAGTCGAATTGCTCCTATTTGCAGATACTATATATTTACTATCTCAATTCTATATTAAAAAATGTCTAAAAACTATAAACAAACTCAGCAATGTGGCAGGAAACAGAATTAAGTAGCACAAATCACCAGTTTTTCTACACACCACCAACAAACGTGTAGAAAAGGAGATGATGGATAACCAGTCACAAAATTCAAAGAAATTAAATGTCTATGAGTAGTTCTAACAAAAAAGTAAAGGACTTCTACAATAAAACTTTTAAATCTCTGAAGATATAAAGACACTAGAAAATGAAAAGATATGCCATGATCATAGACTGGTAGGATTAATAGTGTGAAAAAGAACATCTTGCCAAAAGCTATTTACAATCCTAATCCAAACACCTCATTCTTCATATAAATAGAAAAAAACTCTTTTAAAGTTCATGTAGAAGTACAAAAGACCTGGAACAACCAAAACAATCCTGAACAAATAAGAAAAATGATAGAAGAATTATCATCCCAGATCATAAGATCTATTACAAAGTCATGGTAACAAAAAGCAATATGGCACAAGACAGCTAAATCAATTGAAGAAAGTCAAAGATGCCAAGATGAACACATTTAACTTCATCCATTTAATATTTGACAAAGATGCCAAAAACATAAACTAGAGAAAGAAAAACATATTCAATAGTGCTGAGAAAACTGAATGTCCACAGGCAGCAAAATGAAATTAGACTCATCTGTCACCTTGCACAAAAGCTAATAGCAAATGAATTCAAGTTCTAAACACTGAAACTGATGAAAAAAAAACAGTCAGTACACCACATAATATAGGTATGGAACATACTTTCTGTATAGGATCCCATTCACTCAAGAATTAAGACCATCACATTGACAAATATGACTTCATAGAACTAAAAGTCTATGCATGGCTAAAGAAACATTCAGGTGAAGAAAAAAACCCAGTAGGAGAGATCCTCTGCCAACTATATAGTGTATTGATGTCCAGAATATAAATACATACAATAAACAATGCTGAAGAGGGTGTAGGGGAAAGAACACTCTCATTAACTGTTGGTGGGATTGCCATCTGGTACTGTCACTCTGAAAATCAGCATGGAGAATTCTCAACAATCTAAAAACAAATCTATCATGTGACCCAGCTATACCACTCCTTGTCTTATATCCAAAGGACTGGATCTTATTTCACAGATACTTACTCAGCATGTTCTTCAACTGATAAATAGATAATAAAAACATGGTACATATCATTACATTTTTTTAATTGTTCTACATTTATTGGCAACAAGTAAGGGAGGAAAAGCCAAAAACTGGAGGAAGGGAAAGTGGTAGCACTCCCCATGGGAACAGCGGCATGGAGAGTATAGAAACATCGCTATCTGAGGATATGCTGAGGAGCATCTCTTCCTAGAATGCCTCAGGGAGGATGCCAAATCTACTAAGGAAAAGATGGCTACCTTTGTGGAATAAATTAGAATGGCAATCTGGTATTAATGTTACCAGGTTGAACATTGTTACTCCTGCTGACCATGCTCCCAAAAAGATGTTGATGGTCATGATCTCTAAGGTTTGGATCTTTTGGTGAGGATTACAGTGTCAGAGTCATTCTGTCCATTCATGGAGAACCTTTTGAAACATCATTTTGCTTCTCCACTGCACACTGCATTTTGTTCTCTCTTTTCAATATGGTGTCTTGCACAAGATGGGGCTGAGTGATATGAGGCTTGAGTGTCAAGTTCCTGAGGTCTAGGCTTAGGTTTTCCCAGGAGGATGCCTGAGAGAATGCTTCTGTCCCAGTTCCCACAGAGACCATGGATGGATTCCTCACACACTTCTAGCAGCAGTGGCATTCACATCTAAACATTATGTCATCTGTATCTCATGGGGAAGAGGATTTCTTTCTTTTGTTAGTTTTGCAGGGTAACAGAAACCTGAAGTGTTTCTTTTTCTTGAATTCAACTCTTTAGTTTCTTTTGATCTGATTTTGCTCTCTCTTGATATTGCTCTTCATCCATCCTTTCTCTTCACAGATCTCTCTCAATGATTTTGGTTGAAACGGACCTCTGGGTGTGTTTAGAAATAATGATGTCTTCAGAGTGCTTCTTGTGTTTCTCATTGGGTAGTCTTCAGAGTGACCATTGCGTACCTTTCAGAGGGCTCTCATGGTAGCAGATCACCTTTCGCTGTCTCTGGACCCTGTTCCACACTGTGTGGATGCCAAACTCCTCTTCAGTGCATTCTGCTACCAGATATTGTCCAATGGAGGATAGCCTTGGAAGGAAACAGGCAGCTGAACATTCAGAGCTGAGTGTCTACCTACAGTGCTGAGAAGCTATGCCCTTCTGCACAGGTCTATCAGGAACTAGTGTTTGAATGTGGCAGAGTCCCTCTATAGCAAAAGGATCCAGTAAGGCCTATTCCTTCTTGTTGTCCTCATTGTCATCTGGTCTTCTTTTCCCTCACATAACAACAAACACTTTCCCACTGCATTTCAGTCACCAGTGGTAGAAATGAAGACTCCAGAAGGTAAGCAGAATGGAGAAAACCGCTGTCACTTGTACTTGCATAAGAGAGCACAGTGAACTGGATCCACAATGAAAGCCATATATGAAAATCCCACTATGATTTTCCTTTTAAAAAATGAAATTATGAACTTGGTAGGTAAATGGATGGAACAGAAAAGAGTGAGGTAATCTAGATCTAGAAATTCAAGTGTCACGTGTTGTCTCTTACTGAAGGCTCCTACCTTCAAATCTTCACATGTGAGTAAATATTCTGGAGTAACTATAGAAACAAGGAAAGCAAAATGATACTACTGCCAGGGTGGAAGGTTTAGGAGAAAATAGAGAGTGGAATAGCAATGTTCAAGTGATCTGATAGTGGAATTAGAAGAAAATGGAAGGCTCTAATTAGGGAGAAGGAAGAGAGAAATAACAGAAGAGAGTCAAATAAAAGTAAGAATTTCTGAAAAAAGTCATAAAAATCATAGTATTAAATATCTTAAAATACCTATAATACATACAATTCTGTGAAAAGCAAACATATATAGATAAATGAAATTCTCTCATCTGCACTGACAATACTCTATCTGAAAGGTAAAGACAATCTAACAAAATTCCCAACATTAGGCATGAGAAGCCCTTTTATGAGTTGTGGGTCAAGTTTGTCCAAGAGACTCCCAAAACATTGCAAGCCCTACTACCCTTGAGTCCTTCCCAGAGAAGGAAGTTAAGTCCCTATTGCTGATGACACAATACACTTCAGGCATAACCTAGAGGCCTTGAATTGGAAATGATTTGAAATCCTCCACCCTGAGGACCAGCTTTCATAGCCAGAAAAGATTCCAAAAAAGGGAAGCAACCAACAATTTAACTTAGCTATGTTGTTCATGAATCACAACAATGAATATCATGGCAAAATAGTGCTACACTTAGTTGATGGTAACCAACAACTCTCTAGTTGAGATTAAGACTCACTCAATGAATGGAAAATGCCTGGTACTGGAAACCTAGCCAACTATCCAGGGCTAGTAAAGTCATGTGTCTCAGAGAAAAACCTACAATAGTCACTTTACCAAACCAGCAAGCACTTTGACAACATTCTAAACATTTATCAATGTTACAGATAAGTGTAGTCCTCACCCCTCATCAAGGAAACTTTGCAACACATGGAGACATCACAGAAAACCACATCCAACTGGAATGCATAATTGTGGATCTCAATCCCAACTGAAACATTGATAAAATAACCCCAGCATCTAAGACTTAGGGACTATTGCAAACAAATTTAAAAGCCAGAAGATCAGGGTGTTTCCTCTGAGATTGTCTCCTAGGAATGTCAGAAGCTACACCTGTATAATCTTTCCAATATGACTGCCTGAACATGAACTGAACAAGGACAACAACAACAACAGACATGTTAAAGTGGATAGCAAACGGGTACCCAGGAGGATTCAACCTTATACAAAGAACTATAGGCAACTAAGGAATGCTGAATGTGGGAGAAATAGTTTCTAGAAAAGCATGCCAATTGGTTATCCAATACCAAAAGTTCAGCCCTAAAAATATGCACACAAGTAATATTATACTAACCAAACAGATTATATTTATATCTTTGGGGATATGCGTGTATGGACATATACATATATGTATGCAACAACAATTAATGAATAAAGAGGCAATGAATTTGAAACAGAGCAAGCTATATGTGGGGGGGCTTGGAGGGAGGAAGAGGATGGGGAAATGATATAACCTCAAAAAATAAAATAAATAAATAAATAGATGAATAAATAAAAATACAAAGAAAAAGTACTCTGAATGTAGATCCTCCAGTGTTTTTCTAGATTCCCTAGGAGAATCTAGAAATCCATATTTTTGTGGTAAATCATCTATTTTTTGTTGCTTTGTTTTGTCTTTAAGACAAGGTATTGTTTGTTATATAGCATAAGCTAGCCTGGAACTCACTATGTAGCCCACACTGGATTTGAACTCATTAGCCTCCTGCCTCCTCAGTGCTAGGATGATAGGCATACATTACCATTCCTAACTTGAGTAATCTCATTTTTTTAATTAAAAATGTAACTGTTGGTAAATTTCAAACACCATATGGGGTTAACAAGAGGCTTCTGTTTGCCAGATATGTCCCAAGAACTGAAAGATTGGATTCTTTTTGTACATAGTACACTTTCACATGCAAAGGGAGTTTTTTTTTTTCCCCTATCATCGACTATGATCATCTTCTATGGGAAGTCCAGCAGAATCGTTCCTATTCCTAAGACCTCTCTTTCAAGATGCAAAGTCTCCCCTAAGGAGAATATTGAGCACTTACCATATTGACTATTTAGATTATTATGCTAGTTCACTGTATCTACTTTCAGAAATGAAGGCAAGACAAAATGAAGAAGTGATTGAGAATGAGAAGTCTACTTGACTGAAGTCCCCTTGCAAAATAGTTTGTTTCACTATTCACTACAGTTTTCTGGCATTCACTTTTACTTATTTGTGAAAGACGACTGGTAATTGTTACCTCATGGAACTGTGGCAAAAGCTAAGTGGAATAAAACATACCAAATGTCTAGCCCAGAGCAAGCTATCTAAATAGAAGTTTTATCTAAGAGGGAAAAGGGAACTATATTCTGGTACGTAAAGGTAGTTCTGAGGAGGAAGTTGACCACACTGGGCCTCTTAGAGTCAGATTTAAAAAAAAGGGTGGGAAGGCAGGAGGGAGTTGTGAACAATCAGAGCATATCTCTGGACAGATGCCCAGTCAGTAGGAGAGGACAAGGACTAAGGGGAGAAATAGGAAGCACAATAATAATGCGCAAATACTGCCTCTTATACTGGCTGACATTTGAATCTTATACAAGGCAAATTCATCTTTCTAATATTTTGGGCCACTATGAACTTATCTTTTTGGATACTGTTTCTTTGACTTCTTTGTTCAAATCAGTATTGTGTTGACATATTTCTTCTACAACATATAAGTGAGTTGTGAAGCAAATACTTTGCCTCATAGAAATATAAAACAAAAAAATACTTGTGTTATGCTGCATAGAACTTGGAATCCTTTTTCTGAGAACCAGTTTTGACAAATTGAGCTTAACTGGGTAAAGGGTGGAAAATACAATAATTTGGCATGTGTATGGCAGCATCAAGAGTCAAGAGTCAGGAAAGGAATGAGAGGTGGACACAAAATTCCTTGAAAAAGACAAAAAAAATGCCAAGTGCTGTTATATACCGTCACCTTTAGTGTTTGTATATAAAGTGTTGTATACGATCACCTTTCAGAAGTTTGAAATGAAAATATCCTCATAGCTATAACACTGTTGCCACATAAAGAAAAGGGAAATCTGGTCAGGTGGGCACTCCTGAGGCTGCAGAGCAGAACAGACGACCAACAGTGCGGACCCCTGCCCACATCCCTGGCCCAAGAGGAAACTGTATAAGGGCTCTGGGTTCCCGTAGGAGAGGGCCCAGGAGCGGCAAGACCCCTGCGCCTGAGACACCGCCGGAACCTGAAGGAAACAGACAGGATAAACAGTTCTCTGCACCCAAATCCCGTGGGAGGGAGAGCTAAACCTACAGAGAGGCAGACACGCCTGGGAAACCAGAATAGACTGCACTCTGTACACACATCCAGACGCCAGAGGAAAACACCAAACGCCATCTGGAACCCTGGTGCACGGAGGCTCCCCGAAAGAGCAGCGCAGATCTTCCGGTTGCTGCCGCCGTGGAGAGGACTTAGGCAGTACCCCACGAGCAAATTTGAGCCTTAGAACCACAGGTAAGACCAACTTTTCCGCTGCAAGAAACCTGCCTGGTGAACTCAGGACACACAGAGACAAAATTCCTCTAGGACTGGGCACTTCCTGTGTTTACCGGAAGTCCCACACCCGCGGATCCCGGCCTGGAGCAGCTCTCTGCTCTCAAACCCCCTGGGAGAGAGACCTCACCGCCTGGTCAGGTGGGCACTCCGGAGGCTGCAGAGCTGAGGAGACCACCAACACTGCCCACCCCTGCCCACATCCCTGGCCCAAGAGGAAACTGTATAAGGCCTCTGGGTTCCCGTAGGGGAGGGCCCAGGAGCAGCAGGACCCCTGCGCCCGAGACACCGCCGGAACCTGAAGGAAACAGACCGGATAAACAGTTCTCTGCACCCAAATCCCGTGGGAGGGAGAGCTAAACCTTCAGAGAGGCAGACACGCCTGGGAAACCAGAAGAGACTGCACTCTGCACACACATCTCGGACGCCAGAGGAAAACACCAAACGCCATCTGGAACCCTAGTGCACAGAAGCTCCCGGAAAGGGCGGCGCATATCTTCCTGGTTGCTGCCGCCGCAGAGAGCTCGTGGGCAGCACCCCACGAGCAAACTTGAGCCTCGGGACCACAGGTAAAACCAACTTTTCTGCTGCAAGTGACCTGCCTGGTGAACTCAAGACCAAGGCCCACAGGAACAGCTGAAGACCTGTAGAGAGGAAAAACTACACGCCCAAAAGCAGAACACTCTGTCCCCATAACTGGCTGAAAGAAAACAGGAAAATAGGACTACAGCACTCCTGACACACAGGCTTATAGGACAGTCTAGCCACTGACAGAAATAGCAGAACAAAGTAACACTAGAGATAATCTGATGGTGAGAGGCAAGTGCAGGAACCCAAGCAACAGAAACCAAGACTACATGGCATCATCGGAGCCCAATACTCCCACCAAAATAAGCATGGAATATCCAAACACACCAGAAAAGCAGATCTAGTTTTAAAATCATATTTGATCATGATGCTGGAGGACTTCAAAAAGGCGTGAAGAACTCCCTTAGAGAACAAGTAGAAGCCTACAGAGAGGAATCGCAAAATCCCTGAAAGAATTCCAGGAAAACATAAATGAACAAGTAGAAACCCATAGAGAGGAGACACAAAAATCCCTGAAAGAATTCCAGGAAAACACAATCAAACAGTTGAAGGAATTAAAAATGGAAATAGAAGCAATCAAGAGAGAACACATGGAAACAACCCTGGATATAGAAAATCAAAAGAAGAGACAAGGAGCTGTAGATACAAGCTTCACCAACAGAATACAAGAGATGGAAGAGAGAATCTCAGGAGCAGAAGATTCCATAGAAATCATTGACTCAACTGTCAAAGATAATGTAAAGCAGAAAAAGCTACTGGTCCAAAACATACAGGAAATCCAGGACTCAATGAGAAGATCAAACCTAAGGATAATAGGTATAGAAGAGAGTGAAGACTCCCAGCTCAAAGGACCAGTAAATATCTTCAACAAAATCATAGAAGAAAACTTCCCTAACCTAAAAAAAGAGATACCCATAGGCATACAAGAAGCCTAAAGAACTCCAAAAGATTGGACCAGAAAAGAAACACCTCCCGTCACATAATAGTCAAAACACCAAACGCACAAAATAAAGAAAGAATATTAAAAGCAGTAAAGAAAAAAGGTCAAGTAACATATAAAGGCAGACCTATCAGAATCACACCAGACTTTTCGCCAGAAACTATGAAGGCCAGAAGATCCTGGACAGATGTCATACAGACGCTAAGAGAACACAAATGCCAGCCCAGGTTACTGTATCCTGCAAAACTCTCAATTAACATACATGGAGAAACCAAGATATTCCATGACAAAACCAAATTTACACAATATTTTTCTACAAATCCAGCACTACAAAGGATAATAAAGGGTAAAGCCCAACATAAGGAGGCAAGCTATACCCTAGAGGAAGCAAAAAACTAATCGTCTTGGCAACAAAACAAAGAGAGGAAAAGCACACAAACATAACCTCACATCCAAATATGAATATAACGGGAAGCAATAATCACTATTCCTTAATATCTCTCAACATCAATGGCCTCAACTCCTCAATAAAAAGACATAGATTAACAAACTGGATACGCAACGAGGACCCTGCATTCTGCTGCCTACAGGAAACACACCTCAGAGACAAAGACAGACACTACCTCAGGGTGAAAGGCTGGAAAACAACTTTCCAAGCAAATGGTCAGAAGAAGCAAGCTGGAGTAGCCATTCTAATATCAAATAAAATCAATTTTCAATTAAAATTCATCAAAAAAGATAAGGAAGGACACTTCATATTCATCAAAGGAAAAATCCACCAAGATGAACTCTCAAACCTAAATATCTATGCCCCAAATACAAGGGCACGTACATACGTAAGAGAAACCTTACTAAAGCTCAAAACACACATTGCACCTCACACAATAATAGTGGGAGATTTCAACACCCTACTCTCATCAATGGACAGATCATGGAAACAGAAATTAAACAGAGACGTAGACAGACTAAGAGAAGTCATGAGCCAAATGGACTTAACGGATATTTATAGAACATTCTATCCTAAAGCAAAAGGATATACCTTCTTCTCAGCTCCTCATGGTACTTTCTCCAAAATTGACCATATAATTGGTCAAAAAATGGGCCTCAACAGGTACAGAAAGATAGAAATAATCCCATGCGTGCTATCAGACAACCACGGCCTAAAACTGGTCTTCAATAACAATAAGGGAAGAATGCCCACATATACGTGGAAATTGAACAATGCTCTACTCAATAATAACCTAGTCAAGGAAGAAATAAAGAAAGAAATTAAAAACTTTTTAGAATTTAATGAAAATGAAGGTACAACATACCCAAACTTATGGGACACAATGAAAGCTGTGCTAAGAGGAAAACTCATAGTGCTGTGTGCCTGCAGAAAGAAAAGGAAAGAGCATATGTCAACAACTAGACAGCACACCTAAAAGCTCTAGAGCAAAAAGAAGCAAATACACTCAGGAGGAGTAGAAGGAAGGAAATAATGAAACTCAGAGCTGAAATCAACCAAGTAGAAACAAAAAGGACCATAGAAAGAATCAACAGAACCAAAAGTTGGTTCTTTGAGAAAATCAACAAGATAGATAAACCCTTAGCCAGACTAAGGAGAGGTCCCAGAGAGTGTGTCCAAATTAACAAAATCAGAAATGAAAAGGGAAACATAACTACAGATTCAGAGGAAATTCAAAAAATCATCAGATCTTACTATAAAAGCCTATATCCAACAAAACTTGAAAATCTACAGGAAATGGACAATTTCCTAGACAAATACCAGGTACCGAAGTTAAATCAGGAACAGATAAACCAGATAAACAACCCCATAACTCCTAAGGAAATAGAAGCAGTCATTAAAGGTCTCCCAACCAAAAAGAGCCCAGGTCCAGACGGGTTTAGTGCAGAATTCTATCAAACCTTCATAGAAGACCTCATACCAATATTATCCAAATTATTGCACAAAATTGAAACAGATGGATCACTCCCGAATTCCTTCTATGAAGCCACGAATGCTCTTATACCTAAACCACACAAAGACCCAACAAAGAAAGAAAACTTCAGACCAATTTCCCTTATGAATATCGATGCAAAAATACTCGATAAAATTCTGGCAAACCGAATCCAAGAGCACATCAAAACAATCATCCACCATGATCAAGTAGGCTTCATCCCAGGCATGCAGGGATGGTTTGATGTACGGAAAACCATCAACGTGATCCATTATATAAACAAACTGAAAGAACAAAACCACGTGATCATTTCATTAGATGCTGAGAAAGCATTTGACAAAATTCAACACCCCTTCATGATAAAAGTCCTGGAAAGAATAGGAATTCAAGGCCCATACCTAAATATAGTAAAAGCCATATACAGCTAACCAGTTGCTAACATTAAACTAAATGGAGAGAAACTTGAGGAATCCCACTAAAGTCAGGGACTAGACAAGGCTGCCCACTCTCTCCCTACTTATTCAATATAGTTCTTGAAGTTCTATCCAGAGCAATCAGACAACAAAAGGAGGTCAAGGGGATACAGATCGGAAAAGAAGAAGTCAAAATATCACTATTTGCAGATGATAAGATAGTTTACTTAAGTGATCCCAAAAGTTCCACCAGAGAACTACTAATGCTGATAAGCAACTTCAGCAAAGTGGCTGGGTATAAAATTAACTCAAATAAATCAGTAGCCTTTCTCTACGCAAAAGAGAAACAAGCCGAGAAAGAAATTAGGGAAATGACACCCTTCATAATAGACCCAAATAATATAAAGTACCTCGGTGTGACTTAAACCAAGCAAGTAAAAGATCTGTACAATAAGAACTTCAAGACACTGAAGAAAGAAATTGAAGAAGACCTCAGAAGATGGAAAGATCTCCCATGCTCACGGATTGGCAGGATTAATATAGTAAAAATGGCCATTTTACCAAAAGCGATCTACAGATTCAGTGCAATCCCCATCAAAATACCAATCCAATTCTTCAAAGAGTTAGACAGAACAATTTGCAAATTCATCTGGAATAACAAAAAACCCAGGATAGCTAAAACTATCCTCAACAATAAAAGGACTTCAGGGGGAATCACTATCCCTGAACTCAAGCAGTATTACAGAGCAATAGTGATAAAAACTGCATGGTATTGGTACAGAGACAGACAGATCGACCAATGGAATAGAATTGAAGACCCAGAAATAAACCCACACACCTATGGTCACTTGATTTTAGACAAAGGAGCCAAAACCATCCAATAGAAAAAAGATAGCATTTTCAGCAAATGGTGCTGGTTCAACTGGAGGTCAACATGTAGAAGAATGCAGATCGATCCATGCTTATCACCCTGTACAAAGCTTAAGTCCAAGTGGATCAAGGACCTCCACATCAAACCTGATACACTCAAACTAATAGAAGAAAAACTAGGGAAGCATCTGGAACACATGGGCACTGGAAAAAATTTCCTGAACAAAACACCAATGGCTTATGTTCTAAGATCAAGAATCGACAAATGTGATCTCATAAAAATGCAAAGCTTCTGTAAGGCAAAGGACACTGTGGTTAGGACAAATTGGCAACCAACAGATTGGGAAAAGATCTTTACCAATCCTACAACAGATAAAGGCCTTATATCCAAAATATACAAAGAACTCAAGAAGTTAGACCAAAGGGAGACAAATAACCCTATTAAAAATGGGGTTCAGAGCTAAACAAAGAATTCACAGCTGAGGAATGCCGAATGGCTGAGAAACACCTAAAGAAATGTTCAACATCTTTAGTCATAAGGGAAATGCAAATCAAAACACCCCTGAGATTTCACCTCACACTAGTGAGAATGGCTAAGATCAAAAACTCAGGGGACAGCAGATGCTGGCGAGGATGCAGAGAAAGAGGAACACTCCTCCATTGTTGGTGGGATTGCAGACTGGTACAACCATTCTGGAAATCAGTCTGGAGATTCCTCAGATAATTGGACATTGAACTGCCTGAGGATCCAGCTATACCACTCTTGGGTATATACCCAAAAGATGCCCCAACATATAAAAAAGACACGTGCTCCACTATGTTCATCGCAGCCTTATTTATAATAGCCAGAAGCTGGAAAGAACCCAGATGCCCTTCAACAGAGGAATGGATACAGAAAATGTGGTACATCTACACAATGGAATATTATTCAGCTATCAAAAACAATGGCTTTATGAAATTCGTAGGCAAATGGTTGGAACTGGAAAATATCATCCTGAGTGAGCTAACCCAATCACAGAAAGACATACATGGTATGCACTCACTGATAAGTGGCTATTAGCCAAAATGCTTGAATTACCCTAGATGCCTAGAACAAATGAAACTCAAGACGGATGATCAAAATGTGAATGCTTCACTCCTTCTTTAAAAGGGGAACAAGAATACCCTTGGCAGGGAAGAGAGAGGCAAAGATTAAAACAGAGACTGAAGGAACACCCATTCAGAGCCTGCCCCACATGTGGCCCATACATATACAGCCACCCAATTAGACAAGATGGATGAAGCAAAGAAGTGCAGACCGACAGGAGCGCGGATGTAGATCGCTCCTGAGAGACACAGCCAGAATACAGCAAATACAGAGGCGAATGCCAGCAGCAAACCACTGAACTGAGAATAGAACCCCCGTTGAAGGAATCAGGGAAAGAACTGGAAGAGCTTGAAGGGGCTCGAGACCCCATAGGTACAACAATGCCAAGCAACCAGAGCTTCCAGGGACTAAGCCACTACCTAAAGACTGACCCTGGACTGTGACCTCATAGGTAGCAATGAATATCCTAGTAAGATCACCAGTGGAAGGGGAAGCCCTGGGTCCTGCTAAGACTGAACCCCCAGTGAACTAGACTGTTGGGGGGAGGGCGGCAATGGGGGGAGTGTTGGGAGGGGAACACCCATAAGGAAGGGGAGGGGGGAGGGGGATGTTTGCCCAGAAACCAAAGAATTATTATTAAGTATTAAATAAATTAAAAAAAATAGAAATCATGTGCCTTGTACCCAAAACAGATTTCCACTCCCTGTCTTCTACCTCATGATATCACTTAGATACCCTGCCAATTAACAGCCTGTAAATAGGTACCTGTTTTGGTAGTTCACAAAGGAGGATATCCAGTTTTATCCAGGAAACAGGTCACAAGCAGACATGGTTCAAAGTTACATAGTGAAATTCACAGTATCCTCACACATGCATGCAAGGGTTCAGGCACACACATATATGTCTATGGTCAAGTGCTTAAAATTTCTGGTACTATATCTGACAAATCAAAGACATGGCCATACCCCCATATTCCATGTGTTTTCTTTGGTTGGTCTCTTGTCTGAGGCAAAAGATCAGACATGACATTAATCAGAGATCCAGACATGAATTTAAAAAAAAAAAGACACATTCCTTAGTTTGGCTTCTGAGTGTCTTAGTTGCCAAGATCCATTCTGATGTACTCAAACCAGCCACACTGCATCACTCCGCCAACTTTTTGCTTTATCTTAAACGCCTACCACAGAGCCAGGCAAAAGACTTTTCTACTAGGTCATAAAAAAGGAAAAGCCTTGAGAGAGCATACTCAGCTTCATAGCTAATCTTCAAGTGCACTCCACTCCACTGACATAAGTTAACTTCTCTCAGTATCTAAGTTGCTTTGGA
The DNA here is from genome assembly GCF_021556685.1 of Rattus norvegicus. NCBI lineage: Eukaryota > Metazoa > Chordata > Mammalia > Rodentia > Muridae > Rattus > Rattus norvegicus. Next base: position 9,897,544 of record NC_141554.1, on the reverse strand, counting down.
TGGAAAGCTGTCTAGAGAACTCTTGTCAGTGTACTCGCAATAGTTCTTGAAATTTCGTTCCTTGGCAGAAAAGAACAGGTGCTGTGTACAAAGTGATTATTTATAATTTCAAATGGAAAAACTGACCACACCACTAGTTTATTAAAGTCAAACTTTGTTTTGTTTGCAAATTTCAGAATATGACCAGTATGGGCTAGCCCTTTAAGCAGCCCAAGTCAATTCAAGGCAAGGATTAGGAATCTGCATTTTCCAAGAAGCTACTCATGTGTTTCTAATGCAGTTTCTTTTTTAAAAACTCTTATTCTAAGAAATATTTTATTTGTATTATACTAGAAATCTGGAAATTTGGCAGTCCAGAAATTCTTTCTAGTCTCAAAATTGAAAACTTCAATGAGCATGGTTAATGTAAGCTACAACTATTAAGTACTTATGTTACAAGTAAAAGTGAAAGATTTAAGATAGTAATTTGCAACTTCAATTTGAAAATAGCAAGGGTAAAAGTATGAGTTAGCTTAACTAAAATATTTTAGTAAAAAATAATTTTTCAAAACAAAAACTTAATGAGATGATTAACATTGTTTTGCATTTTTAAATCTTGTAATAGTCTAGCTTAATAGAATAGAACTAGACTCTCATACTTTTTTGTATGAGACTCTCACAGACCACTTTTGTAGTCTAGTCATTATATTTTGTGGAGGTATATACAGTTCATCTTTTACAAATATATAGTTTGAAAATAAAGGAATCTATTTTAATAACCTGTTAGGAAAACTGTGGATAACCCCTTTAGAAAGTACATCAAAAAGTGACAAATGATGGAGCCATAAAAGCAGCCATGAAGTCTCGCCATTGCTCAGTAAGTACATCACTTGTCATGAAAGCCTGAACAAACACTGGAGTTCAAATTGGAGAGCCTATATACAGATCAGGTGAGTACAGCAGCCTGCCTGTGATCCCAGTGCAGGGGAACCAGATCCTGGGCATCCTTGGACCATGCCTCAATAAATAGAGAGTGAGCAATTGAGGAAGCCACCCAACATTAACACTGAGACTCCACACAAGTGCAGACATGTATCCATGCGTACATGCCCCACACACATATTGTTACGCAAAGTATAGTTGGCTTTAAAATAGAAACTAAGACTATATCAATGTGCATTTTATTCTGTTACACTAAAGCTCACTGATATAGCTTGTACCTGAATTGTCTTTTTTTTAAAGCTCATTTATAATTTTATAAATCGGTGAATTGGTCATCTGGAAAATATCAGCTCACCATGTTAGATAGATCTTCCTAATGCTGATGTGTTTTGTTATTTTTTTTAAAAAAATATATCGTATTCCTTAATATCAACACCAATCTCTTCAGAAAATCTCTTTAAATGTTTGGAAGCTGGAAAGCTCATGGTATAGCATATAAGCTTTCCAAAATTCGAAATTTTCTTGAAAGTTGGACTTTTATCTTTGGCAACAAATACAGTTAGTTGTTTTCCTTGAAATAACATGCTCACTACATTGATTTTCAAAAAAAAAAAAAATCCGCCAAATACACTAGTCAAATACTCATGATTTGCCTGTCAGACATTTGTTCAAGTATAAATGATTGTCTGTGAAAAAAAGGCAAACAGGACACCTCACAACTCAAATAACAAGAACGTTGGCTTGAGACAACTATAGTATTTTGGCATGAAAAGCTTTATGCATACATCCTAACATTCAAGCTTTAGGTTTTCTTATAAATGTATTTATCCAAACTCATGTTTGAAGATCTTGAAGCAATAAACATATCTTGTCTTTGGTTAGATAAAAGACTGATTTCTACTGGGAACCAAGATTTTAGCATATGAATTTAGAGAAAAGAGATGTAACACAATGCAGGATAAAGACTATCTAAGATTGTCTATGTGTGGATAAATTACAAAAATTCGACTCAACAGAAACTCCCTAAATGCCAACCTAAATGCCATTTATGTTAGAAAATAAACTGTCAATATTCTAAGAAACATTCTGAACAATAACAAAAAAAAACACCCATCTTGCGTATTGTGCACGTGTTAAAATATCATGTTGTTCTTATATACATACTGATAACATTGATCCTAGGTTTTATACATTGTTTTCTATCAAATTTATGTTTTATTATAAGGTGTGTGTATGCCTGTGAAGGGGTTGCATGTGTGTGTGTATGCCTGTGTGCACTCAGAGACCATTAAAAGACAGAAGAATTACTGGGGTTTGCTAGCTAATGTGGCTAAAATAGTAAGTCCCAGGTTCAGTGAGAGACCATGCCTAAGGGGAAAACAATGCTTCAATTCACCTGTCCTACTTTCTTTTAAGGCCCTCCGGAGATATAAACAAACATGTTTGCATGTGATACTAAGAAACCTTGAACACCAACAGAGGTTTTGCTTCCAAACTCATGTGTGAAGCTCTACTAACTTGGGCTGGATTCAGTACTGGCCCATATACACAAGCAAAGTTGGCTGCAGCAACTTAGAAAAAAAGCATCCTAAAGACTCATCATGCCTCTCTTCACAGTTCAACTTCCCACTTTCCTATGCCAACAAGTTACAAAGATTTATAGCAGCATTATTGATAATAGGTAAAAGGTAGAGGTAATCCAAATATTCATCAAGACATGAATGAATAAACAAACTTCAGTGTCTTCACATGATGGAATATTATGCAACTTTAAAAAGTAATGAAAAGGGCAGTGAGGATGGATATGAAAAAAGGAAAATAGTCTATACACACATATACATAGAAATGTCATAATGAAATATTATTTTGTACAATGATAAATTTTAAAAGTATAGAAATGTAATACATCATATAGCATGGATGAACTTTGTAAACACTAACCCATGAACAAACCAGATACAAAAGAGCAAATGTTTATGATATAATTTACTTGAGGTATCTATGATCAGTATTTATTTATACATGGACATATTTTATAGAGAGGATCATTTACTTAGATGCAAATATTTTTATAAAGTTCAAGTAAACATATTAGCTGGAAAATGAGTTTATTAAATAATTTGAAAGCTCTATTTGGTCAATAAAACTATAAATAAGACCACAGTTGAATCTAGTCTTTTTTTCTTGTTGACTAGTTTCTTTTAAGTGTTCTCAATCAATTTCAAAAAGCACTTTCTTCTATTTTCGTTTCCCACACTAATTTTCTCCTTTTAATAACTTTTTTTTCAGTTATCCTACACATTTTGCTGCTTTTTCTGTAGCTTTCTATGTAGCTTAGTCTTCCTTCCCTCCTTTCAAACCTCATCTTGTGTATGAGCCCCATATCTCTCAGAGGTTGGGCTCCTATGTAAGGTTGATTATATGGAAAAATCAAAGCTTTTTCCTAGCTTGTTTTTTTCTAGCAACAGCAACAATGGTTCTGAGAAATTCAAGATGACTCAAACTCTTCCAACCTGAAAGTACAATGCACTTCAAAGAGGAAAACCTGATGCAGCTTAATAAATGTCCGTTAATCTATGAAGCACAGGTGGTTTCAGAGCACTCGCCATAAAGCCCCAGCTCCTGGATTAGGAAGTCTGGAACAATATGTAGAGGCATCCATAAGTTCTAAAACATTTATTACTTTAAATGACAGCAGGTCTCTTAAAGTATCAAGGATTACTCCTTATTACTCACTCAATACCACATTAGGTTGTAAAGCTAGATGGCTCACTCCTTTGATTTCAGTACTCATGAGGCAGAGACAGGCAGATCTCTTTGAGTTTAAGGCCAGTCTGTTCTACTTATTGAGTTCCAGAACAGTCAGAGGTACCTTGTGAGATCCCCTACCTCACAAAATGAAGGAAGGAAGGAAAAAGGGATGGGGAGGAAAGGGGAGGGAGAAAATCTAGTCTTAAGAAATATACTATGGTGAGATTCATTAGCCTTATATTCTTTTAGGTGGATAGAATTTCAAGGTTCACAGGAGTTCTGATATCCAGAAACAGGAAGAAGGCTTTGGCACTGGTTATCTGGGAGAAAAAAGAAGTTTGATAAGAAAAAAATCAACATAAATCAAAGCTGGCATAGCCAGTCTTCCCTGCGTTAATGCTCTATGATTTCAGTCTTACCCTTCTACAGTTCTCATACTCAAAGCAAATTGCATCACCCTTCAAAGAAAGAGCAGAAATTATATCTGCATGTCCTATTTTGAGCTACATCACTACTTCTACACAATACTTAGGTTTCTTCTCTGAACCATCTTAAAAAAATAAAACTCCAGTAACTATGCTCACACTTAGATAGCCTCCAATTTAACTTTGTTAGCTACAAAGAAGCCAAGGGCATGACTGTTTTAAAGATTTACCTTATCATAACTGCAGAGATGGATCGACAATAAAGCAGTTGCTCTATAAGCCTGAAGATGAGAGTTCTGATCCTCAATGAGAAACCTTGCTTCAATATATAAAGCAGACAACTAGTTATCCAGAAAGAAACTAACATCAACACCTGGTCTCCTCATTCAATATGTGTACACGCGCATGCACACACACACACACACACACACACACACACACACACACACACACAGACACACAGACACACACACACACAGACACACACACCACTAAAGCACAAACACATACAAAAAACAGGGAGTTCTCTTCCCAGCTACAAATGATATGATAAGGATACAATGATGTATTCAAAGATATGGCCCTGTTTTAATTATTAATTCTGCTTTATTTCTGTTAATATAGAGAACCATTTCCAGAATATAATTCTCTTTTCATAGCTGACTATCTTATCTAAGATAGTCAATAGAAAAAGTCACATCCTAAAGACTTTCATTTTTTTAAAAAAATGCCTTGTTTATTTGCATTTTAAATGGTATCCCATTTCCTGGTTTCCCCTCCAGAAACCAGCTATCCCACCCCATTCCTACTTATATGACGGTGCTCCCTCACCCACCGACCTACTCCCTCCCACCACCAGGCCCTGACATAACCCTGCAGAGAGACAACGAGCCTTGACATGACCAAGGGTCCCTCCTATTGTTGATGGCTCACAAGGCCATACTTTTCTACGTATGCGGCAAGAGCCATGTGTACTCCTTGGTTGGTGGTCTAGTCCCTGGGAGTTGTGAGGGATCTGGGTGGTTGATATTGTGTTCTTCTTATGGGGTTGTAAACCCCTTCAGCTACTTCAATTCTTTCTCTAACTCCTCCATTGGGGACCCTGTTCTCAGTTCAACGATTGGCTGCGAGCATCCAACTCTGTACTTGTAAGGCTCTGGCAGAATCTCTCAGGAGACAATTATATCAGGCTCCTGTCAGCATGCACTTCTTGTCATCCACAATATTTTCTGGATTGGTGGCCATACATGGGATGCATCCCTAAATGGGGCAGACTCTGGATGGCATTTCAGCCTCTGTTCCAGACTTTTTCTCTATATTTCCTCCTGTGATTATTTTTGTTCCCCCTTATAAGAAGGTCTGAAACATCCACACTTTGGTCATCCTTGTACTTGAGATCCATATGGTTTGTGAATTGTATCTTCGCTATTCCAAGCTTTGGGGCTAATTTCCACTTAACAGTGAGTGCATACCATGTATGTGTTTTCTGATTGTGTTAACTCACTCAGGATGATAATTTCAAGTTCCATCCATTTGCCTAAGAATTTCATGCAGTCATTGTTTTTAATAGCTGAGTAGTACTCCATTGTATAAATGTCCTGTATTTTCTGTATCCATTCCTCTGTTGAAGGATATCTGGGTTCTTTCCAGTTCTTGGTTATTATAAATAAGGCTGCTATGAGCATAGTGGAGCATGTGTCTTTATTGTATGTTGGAGCATCTTTTGGGTATATGCTCAGGAATGGTATAGCTTGGTCCTCAGGTATTACTATTTTCTTAGGAACCTCCAGACTGATTTCCAGAATGGTTGTACCAGCTCGCATTCCCACCAATAGTGGAGGAGTCTTCCTATTTTTCCACATCCTTGCCAGCATCCGCTGTCACCTGAGTTTTTTATCTTAGCAGTTCTGAGTGGTGTGAGGTAGAAACTCGGGGTTATTTTGATTTGCATTTCCCTGATGACCAAGGATGTTAAACATTTCTTTAGGAACTTCTCAGCCATTATATTCCTCAGCTGAGAATTCTTGGTTTATCTCTGTACTCATTTTAATAGGGTTATTTGACTCTCTGAAGTCTAACTTCTTGAGTTCTTTGCATGTATTGGATGTTAGCCCTCTATCAGATATAGGATTGGTAAAGATTTTTTTCCCAATCTGTTGGTTGCCATTCTGTCCTAATGACAGTGTTCTTTGCCTTACAGAAGCTTTGCAATTTTATGAAGTCCCATTTGTCAATTCTTGATCTTAGAGAATAAGCCATTGCTGTCCTATTCAGGAATTTCCCCCAATGCCCATTTGTTTGAGTATCTTCCTCACTTTCTCTTCTATTAGTTTCAGGGTGTCTGGATTTATGTGGAGGTTTTTGATCTACTTAGACTTGACCTTTGTATAAGGAGATAAGAATGGGTCAATTTGCAGTATTCTAAATGCTGACCTCCAGTTGAACCGGCATCATTTGTTGAAAATGCTGTCTATTTTTACATTGGATAGTTTTATCTCCTTTGTCAAAGATCAAGTTATTGTAAGTGTGTGGGTTCATTTCTGGATCTTCAATTCTATTCCATTGATCTAACTGTCTGTCTCTGTACCAATACTATACAGTTTTTATTACTATTACTCTGTAATACAGCTGGAGGATAAGGATGGTGATTCCCCAAGAAGTTCATTTATTGTTGAGGAGAGTTTTGTTTATCATGTTTTTTTTGTTATTCCAAATGAATTTGCAAATTGCTCTTTCTAACTCTGTGAAGAACTGACTTGGGATTTTGATGGGGATTACATTGAATCTGTAGATTGTTTTTGGCAAGATGGCCACTTTTACTCTATTTATCCTGCCAATCCATGAGCATGGGAAATCTTTCCAACTTCTGAGATCTTCTTCAATTTCTTTCTTCAGAGACTTAAAGTTCTTGTCTACATATCTTTCACTTGCTTGGTTAGAGTCACATTAAGGTAGTTTTATATTGTTACTATTGTGAAGGGTGTTGTTTCCTTATTTTCTTTCTCAGCCTGTTTATCCTTTGAATAGAGGAAGGCTACTGACTTGTTTGAGTTAATTTTTTATCCAGCCACTTTGCTGAAGTTCTTTATCAGCTGTAGGAGTTCTCTAGTGGAATTTTTGGGGTCAGTTAGGTATACTATTAAATTGTCTGCAAATAGTGATATTTTGATTTCGACTTTTCCAATTTGTGTCCCTTTGACCTCTTTTTGTTGCCTAATTGCTCTGGCTAGGAATTTGAGTACTGTATTGAATAGGTCAGGAGAGAGTGGGCAGCTTCTTCTAGTCCCTAATATCAGTGGGATTGCTTCTAGTTTTTCTCCATTAAGTTTGATGTTGGCTACTGATTTGCTATATATTGCTTTTCATATGTTTAGATATGGTCCCTGAATTCCTGATCTTTCCAAGACTTTTATCATGAAGATGTGTAGAATTTTGTCAAATGCTTTCTCAACATCTAATGAAATGATGTGGCTTTTTTTCTTTTAGTTTGTTTATATAGTGCATTGTGTTGATGGATTTCCATATATGGAAACATCCCTGAATATCTAAGATGAAGCCTACTTGATCATGGTGGATGATGATTTGGATGTGTTCTCTGATTCTGTTTGCTAGAATCTTGTTATTTTGGCATCGATAATCCTAAGGGAAATTGGTCTGAAGTTCTCTTTCTTTTTTTGAGTTTTTGTGTGGTTTAGGTAGAAGTGTAATTGTGGCTTCATAGAAGGAATTGGATAGTGCTCTTTCTGTTTCTAGTTTGTGGAATAATTTTTTGGAGAGTATTGGTAGTAGGTCTTCTATTAAGTTCTTATAGAATTCAGCACTAAACCCATCTGTTCCTGGAATTTTTTTGGTTAGAAAATTTTAATGACTGCTTCTATTTCTTTAGAAGGTATGGGAATGTTTGCATGGTTTATCTGATCCTGATTTAACTTCGATACCTGATATCTTTCTAGAAAATTGTCCATTTGATTCAAATATTCCAGTTTTGTTGAGTATAGGCGTTTGTTCTAGGATCTGATGATGTTTTCGATTTCCTCAGTTTCTGTTCTTATGTCTCCCTTCTCATTTCTGTCTCTCTGCACTCTTGTTAGTTTGGCTAAAGATATATCTATCTTGTTGATTTTCTCAAAGAACCATCTTCTGCGTTTGTTGATTCTTTGTACAGTTCTCTTTGTTTCTATATGGTTAGTTTCAGCTCTGACTTTGAATTATTCCTGTTGCCTATTCATCTTTGGTATATTTACTTCTTTTTTCTAGGGCTTGCAGGTGTGCTGTCAAGCAGCTATTGTATCCTCTCTTCAGTTTCTTTCTGGAGGCACTATGAGATTTCCTCTTAGCACTACTTTCATTGTGTCCCATAAATTTGGGTATATTGTTCTTTCATTATAATTAAATTTAAAATATCTTTAATTCCTTTACTTTTTCTTGACCGAATTATCACTGAATAAAGCATGGTTCAGTGTCCGTGTGTATGTGTGTTTTGTATCATTTTGTTGTTATTGAAGACCAGCCTTAGTCCATGGTGATCTCATAGGATGCATGGGATTATGTCAATCTTCTTGTATCTATTGAGGCCTGTTTTGTAAGGGATTTTGTGGTCACTTTTGGAGAAGGTCCCATGAGGTGCTGAGAAGTAGGTACATTGTTTTGTTTTAGGATTAAATGTTCTATAGATATCTGTGAAATCCATTTGGTTCATAACTTCTTTTAGTTTTTTTCTATCTCTGTTTACTTTCTGCTTCCATGATCTGTCCATTAATGAGACTAGGGCATTGAAGTCTTCCAATATTATTGTGTGAGATGCAGTGTGTGCTTTGAATTTTAGTAGTTTCCTTTACAGATCTGGGTACTCTTGCATTTGGAGCATAGGTATTCAGAATTGAGAGTTCCTCTTGGTGTATTTTTCCTTTGTCATGTATGAAGTGTCCTGCCTTAACTTATTTATAACATCTTGTTGAAATTCGATTTTATTTGATATTAGAATGGCTACTCCAGCTTCTTTCTTGGAACCTTTTGCTTGAAACCATTTTTTCCCAGTCACACATTGAGAAAGTGTCTGTCTTTGTCACTGAGTTGTGTTTCTTGTATGCAGCAAAATGGTCCTGCTTACCTATCCAGTCCATAAGTCTCTGTCTTTTTATTGGGAAATTGAGTCCATTGATGTTAAGAGATGTTATGAACCAATGATTGTTGTTTGCTATTATTTTGTTGTTAGAGGTAGAATTATGTTTGTGTGGCTATCTTCTTTTGTGTTAGTTGAAAGAACATTACTTTCTTGCTCTGTTTAGAGTGTAGTTTCCCTCCTTGTGTTGGAGTTTTCCATCTATTACTTTTTGTATTAATTTATTTGTGTAAAGATATTGTGCAAACTTGGTTTTATCATGAAATATCTTCTTTTCTCTATCTATGATAATGGATAATTTTGCTGGATATAGTAGACTGGGCTGGCATTTGTGCTCTCTTAGGGTCTGTATGACATCTGCCCAGGGTCTTCTACCTGTCATAGTCTCTGTTGAAAAGTCTGCCCTTATTGGTTTGCCCTTATATATTACTCAGCCTATTTCTCTTACTGCTCTTAATTTTCTTTCTTTGTTTAGTGCATTTGGTGTTTTGACTATTATGTAATGGGAAGGATTTATTTTCTTGTCCAATCTATTTGGAGTTCTGTAGGCTTCCTGTATGCTTATAGGCATCTCTTTCTTTAAGTTAGGGAAGTTTTCTTCTATAATTTTGTTGAAGATATTTACTGGCCCTTTACTTTGATAATCTTCGTTTTCTTCTATACGTATTTTCCTTAGGTTTGATCTTCTCATTGTGTCCTGGATTTCCTGGATGTTTTGGATTAGGACCTTTTTGCACTTTATATTTCCTTCAATGGTTGTGTCAATGTTTTCTATGATATCTTCTGCCCATGAGATTCTCTCTTTTATCTCTTGTATTTTGTTGGTGATGCTTGCATCTACTGATCTTTTTCCTAGGTTTTCTATCTCCAGGGTTGTCTTTCTTTGTGATTTCTTTATTGAATCTATCTCCATTTTTAGATCCTAAATGGTTTTGTTCAATTCCTTCACCTGTTTGGTTGTGTTTTCCTATAATTCTTTAAGGGATTTTTGTGTTTCCTCTTTAAGGACTTCTGCCTGTTTACCTTTGTCGACTTGTATTTCTTTAAGGGAGTTATCTATGTTCTTCTTAAAGTTCTCTATCATCATCATGAGATGTGATTTTTAAATCAGGATCTTGCTTTTCTGGTGTGTTGGAGTATCCTGGACTTGCAATGGTAAGAGAATTGAATTCTGAGGAATCCAAGTAACCTTGGTTTCTGTTGTTTATGTTTTTGGACTTGCCTCTTGCCATCGGGTTATCTCTGGTGTTAGTTGGTCTTATTGTCTTTAACAGTGGCTTGACTATCCTGTAAGTTTGTGTGTCAGCATTCCTAGGAGACCAGCTCTTTCCCAGCGTGATCTGGGCAAAGAGGGCTATGGCTCAGGGTCAGCTCCTTGTGCAGACCAAAATCAGAAGGATCCTGTCCCAGGCTGCTCCTTGACCCCTCTGTCCTGAGGGATCCTGGCATGTCCCTTAGAACAGAAGTGGTGCTCTCAGCTGTGCTCTCAGGTGTGTCAACACTCCTGGGAGACCAGCTCTCTCCTAGTGGAATCTGAGCACAGAGAAAGGGCAAACTTTCAAATGGTAATGACTTCACAGAATCAAACTCCTACAAAGAGAGAAACTACAGGTGAGTTCTAATGTGCTACACTTTCAATGACACATTTCTTGAAAGTTTTAAACTTTATAGTGAAACCTTATGAAAATGTTTATTCCAGTGTGTATGTACTCTGTATTTATATAAATAAACTTCAAGTATCCTTCAAGAATATAGATAACATATATTGTTTCCTTGCCAGAATCTCAGTTCACAAATAGCAGAGATAGTCACAGCCAATGTCAAATGTGGCTCTGAGATTTATATTAATTGTTATTAACCAGAATCTTCAATCGGCAAATGGTTTATATTTTGGGTCATACACTTTTTTAATTTATAAAGAATTATGCTAAATTCTGGCATTGTCATTTGTTGATTCTTTTAGTTCTCTTATTTTTTGAAATGATAATCCCCCTTATGCAAACAGATAACTGTAGTCCTCACCTCTTATCAAGGAAACTCTTTGTGATTGAGAATGCTTGGGACATAAAGAATGGAAATATTAGGAGGTGCTGCCTTGTTGCAGTAGGTCTTGTTGGAGGAAGTATGTCACTAAGAGAGTATGCTCAAGCTGTGCTCAGTGTACCACTCAGTCTCCTTCTACTGCCTGTGGATCCAGATGTAGAAATCTCAGCTCCTTCTCCATCACCATGTCTGCCTACATGCTGCTATTCTTCCTACCATGACAATAATAGACTAAACCTCTGAAACTATAAGCCAGTCCCAATTAAATGTGTTGCTTTATAAGAGTTTCCATTGTCATGATACATGTTCACAACAACAATACCCTAAGACAAGTTGCATCTGCAATAACTACCTATGTATAGTAAACAATAGTTTATTTTTTAATATTAGCTGCTGTTCTGTTCATTGTTTGGATCTGCTAAGTAACTGAGAATATACAAAATAATAACATTTTATCTCTATTAGTTCCTATTTTATGAGTTTATGGTTTGTATATGCTTGGGCCATGAAGTGGCATCTATTAGGAAGTGTGACCTTGTTGGAGTATGTGTATCACCATGGGTGTGGACTTTAGCACCCTCACCATAGCTGCCTGAAAGCCAGTCTTCCAGTAGCAGCCTTCAGATGAAGAATATAACTCTCAGATCGTCCTGCACCATGCTTCCATGTTCCCACCTTGATGATAATGGACTGAACCTCTGAATCTGCAAACCAGCACCAATTAAATGTTGTCTTTTATAAGAGTTGCCTTGGTCATGGTATCTGTTCACAGAAATAATTGCATAACTAAGACATATACCTTTATAAAATATATTGCCTCTCTTTTATAATTGTTATACAGGGAGAGGATTGATGTACTAAAGTCAAAATAAATGCATGGTTTCCCTCCTTCATTATATCCTGATAATGGACAAAAGTTCTTTAGTATATTGGGGACTTCTGATTTAAAGACATTTGATGTACTTTTTTATTCTGATAACTAGCCTATTTGAAGGTCAATTTGTTTTGTCTTTGACCAAAGAAGCCTTTTTAAAGGTGGATGTTCACCCTCTTTAATTGATTTGTTTATCATAAATGTGATTCTCCCTCTTATGAAATTTGTTTGAGGTTATCTACACAATCATTTTATGTCACATATGTTTCAGTCAAGGCATTTATTGCCAATTTAAACACCTTACTCCTTTTGCATAAAACAATGATGTGATGTCCAGATTAACACAATCACCATCACATGGCAATGTGTTAGAAATATAAATTCATAGATCTCATACCAAAGATCCCGAATCATGTAATCTGGGAGTAATGATCATCAATGTATTTCTTTTTCCTTTATTTTTCCCATCTTTATTAACTTGGGTATTTCTTATTTACATTTTGATAGTTATTACATTTCCTGGTTTCCTGGCCAACATCATCCTAACCCCTCCCCCCTTTCTCAATGGGTGTTCCCCTCCCTATCCTCCCCGAATTACTGCCTGCCCCCAACAATCACATTCACTGGGTGTTCAGTCTTAGCAGGACCAAGGGCTTCCCCTTCCACTGGTGCTCTTCCTAGGCTATTCATTGCTACCTATGAGGTTGGAGCCCAGCGTCAGTCCATGTATAGTCTTTGGGTAGTGGCTTAGTCCCTGAATGCTCTGGTTGGTTGGCATTGTTGTTCATAAGGGGTCTCAAGCCCCTTCAAGCTCTTCCAGTCCTTTCTCTGATTCCTTCAACGGGGGTCCCCTTCTCAGTTCAGTGGTTTAATGATGGCATTCGCCTATGTATTTGGAATATTCTGGCTGTGTCTCTCAGGAGAGGTCTACAACCGGTTCCTGTCGGCTTGCATTCCTTTGCTTCATCCATATTGTCTAATTGGGTGGCTGTATATGTATGGGCCACATGAGGGGCAAGCTCTGAATGGGAGTTCCTTCTGCCTCTGTTCTAAACTTTGCCTGCCTATTACTCCCCAAGGGTATTCTTGTTCCCCTTTTAAAGAAGGAGTGAAGCATTCGCATTTTGATCATCCGTCTTGAGTTTCATGTGTTCTGTGCATCTAGGGCAATTCAAGCATTTGGGTTAATAACGACTTATCAATGAGTGCATACCATGTGTGTTTTTCGGTAATTGGGTTATCTTACTCAGGAGGATATTTTACAGTTCCCTACATCTGCCTATGAATATCATAAAGTCATTGTTTTTGAGAGCTGAGTAATATTCCATTGTTTAGATGTACCACATTTTCTGTATCCATTCTGCTGTTGAAGGGTATCTGGGTTCTTTCCAGCTTCTGGCTATAATAAATAAGCCTGCTATGAACATAGTGGAGCATGTGTCTTTGTTGTATGTTGGGGCATCTTTTTGGGTATATGCCCAAGAGAGGTATAGAAGGCTCCTAAGGTACTTCAATATCAAATTTTATGAGGAATCTCCAGACTGATTTCCACAATGGTTGTACCATTCTGCAAACCCACCAACAATGGAGGAGTGTTCCTCTTTCTCCACATCCTCGCCAGCATTTGCTTTCACCTGAGTTTTTGATCTTAGATATTCTCACTGGTGTGAGGTGAAATCTCAGGGTTGTTTTGATTTGCATTTCCCTTATGAATAAAGATGTTGAACATTTCTTTAGATGTTTCTCAGCCATTCAGCATTCTTCAGCTGTGAATTCTTTGTTTAGCTCTGAACCCCATTTTTAATAGGGTTATTTGTCTCCCTGTGGTATAACTTCTTGAGTTCTTTGTATATATTGGATATAAGCCATCGATCTGTTGTAGGATTGGTAAAGATCTTTTCCCAATCTGTTGGTTGCCCTTTAATCCTAACCACAGTTTCCTTTGCCTTAAAGAAGCTTTGCAGTTTTATGAGTTCCCATTAGTCGATTCTTGATCTTAGAGCATAAGCCATTGGTGTTTTGTGCAGGAAATTTTCTCCAGTGCCCATGTGTTCAAAATGCTTCCCCACTTTTTCTTCTCTTAGTTTGAGTGTATGTGCTTGGATGTGGAGGTCCTTGATCCACTTGTACTTAAGCTTTATACAGGATGATAAGCATGGTTCGATCTGCATTCTTCTACATGCTGACCTCCAGTTGAACCAGCACCATTTGCTGAAAATGCTATCTTTTTTCCATTGGATGGTTTTGGCTCCTTTGTCAAAAATCAAGTGACCATAGGTGTGTGGGTTCATTTCTGGGTCTTCAATTCTATTCCATTGGTCGATCTGTCTGTCTCTGTACCAATACCATACAGTTTTTATCACTATTTCTCTGTAATACTGTTTGAGTTCAGGGATAGTAATTCCCCCAGAAGTCCTTTTATTGTTGAGGATTTTTTTTTAGCTATCCTGAGTTTTTGTTATTACAGATGAATTTGAAACTTGTTCTGTCTAACTGTCTGAAGAATTGGATTGGTATTTTGGTGGGGATTGCATCTAATCTGTAGATCGCTTTTGGTAAAATGGCCATTTTTACTATATTAATCCTGCCAATCTGTGAGCACGGGAGATCTTTCCATCTTCTGAGGTCTTCAATTTCTTTCTTCAGAGGCTTGAAGTTCTTATTGTACAGATCTTTTACTTGCTTCGTTAAAGTCATACCGAGGTATTTTATATTATTTGGGACTATGATGAAGGGTGTCATTTCCCTAATTTCTTTCTCGGCTTGATTCTCTTTTGTGTAGAGGAAGGCTACTGATTTATTTGAGTTAATTTTATACCCAGCCCCTTTGCTGAAGTGGTTTATCAGCATTAGTAGATCTCTGGTGGAACTTTTGGGATCACTTAAATATACTATCATAACATCTGCAAATAGTGATATTTTGACTTCTTCTTTTCCAATCTGTATCCACTTGATCTCCTTTTGTTGTCTGATTGCTCTGGCTAGACTTCAAGAACTATATTGAATAAGTAGGGAGAGAGTGGGCAGCCTTGCCCAGTCCCTGATTTTAGTGGGATTGCTTCCAGTTCCTCTCCATTTAGTTTAATGTTAGCAACTGGTTTGCTGTATATGGCTTTTACTATGTTTAGGTATGGGAATTGGATTCCTATTCTTTCCAGGACTTTTATCATGAAGAGGTTTTGAATTTTGTCAAATGCTTTCTCAGCATCTAATGAAATGATCATGTGGTTTTGTTCTTTCAGTTTGCTTATATAATGGATCACGTTGATGGTTTTCTGTATATTAAACCATCACTGCATGCCTGGGATGAAGCCTACTTGATCATGGTGCATGATTGTTTTGATGTGCTCTTGGATTCGGTTTGCGAGGATTTTATTGAGTATTTTTGCATCGATATTCATAAGGAAAATTGGTCTGAAGTTCTCTTTCTTTGTTGGGTCTTTGTGTGGTTTAGGTATAAGAGTAATTGTGGCTTCATAGAAGGAATTCGGTAGTGCTCCATCTGTTTCCATTTTGTGGGATAGTTTGCATGGTATTTGTATGAGGTATTCTATGAAGGTCTGATAGAATTCTGCACTAAACCTGTCTGGACCTGAGCTCTTTTTGGTTGGGAGATCTTTAATGACTGCTTCTATTTCGTTAGGAGTTGTGGGGTTGTTTAAATGGTTTATCTGTTCCTGATTTAACTTCGGTACCTGGTATCTGTCTAGGAAATTGTCCCTTTCCCGCAGATTTTCAAGTTTTTTTGAATATAGCCTTTTGTAGTAGGATATGATTATTTTTTGAATTTCCTCTGATTCTCTGGTCATGTCTCCCCTTTCATTTCTGATTTTGTTAATTTGTACACACTCTCTGTGTCTTCTCATTAGTCTGGCTAAGGGTTTATCTATCTTGTTGATTTTCTCAGAGAACCAGCTTTTGGTTCTGTTGATTCTTTATATAGTCCTTTTTGTTTATATTTGGACGATTTCACTTCTGAGTTTGATTATTTCCTGCCTTCTACTCATCCTGGCTTTATTTGCTTCTTTTTGTTCTAGAGCTTTTAGGTGTGCTGTCAAGCTGCTGATATATGATCTCTCCTGTTTCTTTCTGCAGGCTCTCAGAGCTTTGAATTTTCCTCTTACCACAGCTTTCATTGTGTCCCATAAGTATGGGTATGTTGTAACTTCATTTTCAATAAATTCTAAGGAGTCTTTAATTTCTTTCTTTATTTCTTCCTTGACCAGGTTATCATTGAGTTATCATTCAACTTCCATGTATATGTGGGCATTCTTCCCTCATTGTTATTGAAGACCAGCTTTAGCCCGTGGTGGTATGATAGGACATGTGGGATTATTTCTATCTTTCTGTATCTTTTGGTACCTGTTTTATGGCCAATTATATGGTCAATTTTGGAGAAAGTACCATGAAGTGATGAGAAGAATTTCTATCCTTTTGCTTTAGGATAGAATGTTCTATAAATATCTGTTAAGTCCATTTGGTCCATGACTTCTCTTAGTCTGTCTACATCTTTGTTAAATTTCTGTTTCTATGACCTGTCCATTGATGAGAGTGGGGTGTTGAAATCTCCTACTATTATTGGGTGAGGTGCAGTGTGTGCTTTGAGCTTTAGTAAGGTTTCTTTTATGTATGCAGGAGCATAGATATTTAGGATGGAGAGTTCATCTTGGTGGATTTTTCCTTGGATGAATATGAAGTGTCTTTCCTTATCTTTTTTGATGCCTTTTGGTTGAACATTGATTTTATTTGATATTAGAATGTCTACTCCAGCTTGCTTCTTCTGACCATTTGCTTGGAAAGATGTTTTCCTACGTTTTACATTGAGGTAGTGCCTGTCTTAGTCTCTGAGGTATGTTTCCTGTAGGTAACAAAATGTTGCATACTCATTGCATATCCAGTTGTTAATCTGTGTCTTTTTATTGGGGAATTGAGTCCATTGATGTTGAGAGATACTAAGAAATAGTGATTGTTGCGTCCTGTTATATTCACGTTTGTATGTGAGATTGTATTTGTGCTTGTCTTCTCTTTGTTTTGTTGAAGAATGTTTAATTTCTTGCTTTGTCTAGGGTGCAGCTTGCCTCCTTTTGTTGGGCTTTACCATTTATTATCCTTTATAGGGCTGGATTTGTTGCAAGATATTGTGTAAACTTGGTTTTTTCTTGGACTATCTTGGTTTCTCCATCTATGTTAATTGAGATCTTTGCTGGATACAGTAACCTGGGCTGGCATCTGTTCTCTTAGGGTCTGTATGACAAATGTCCTGATCTTCTGACTTCCATAGTCTCTCATGAGACGTTTGGTGTAATTCTTTTTTTTTTCAGAGCTGGGGACTGAACCTGGGGCCTTGTGCTTCCTAGGCAAGTGCTCTACCACTGAGCTAAATCCCCAACCCCTTGGTATAATTATGATAGGTCTGCCTTCATATATTACTTGACATTTTTCCCTTACTGCTTTTAATAGTCTTTCTTTGTTTTGTGCCTTTGATGTTTTGACTATTATGTGAGGGGAGGGGTTTCTTTTATGGTCCAATCAATGTAGAGTTCTATAGGCTTCTTGTATGTTAATGGGCATCTCTTTCTTTAGGTTAGGGAAGTTTTCTCCTATGATTATGTTGAAGATATTTTCTGGTCCTTTGAGCTGGGAGTCTTCACTCTCTTCTGTACCTATTATCCTTGAGTTTGATCTTCTCATTGTGTCCTGGACTTCCTGTATGTTTTGGACCAGTATCTTTTTCTGTTTTACATTATCTTTGACAGTTGTTTCGAAGGTTTCTCTGGAATCTTCTGCTCCTGAGCTTCTCTCTTCTATCTCCTGTACTCTGTTGGTGATCCTTGTATCTATGGCTCCTTATCTCTTCCTTTGGTTTTCTATATCCAGGGTTGTCTCCCTTTGTGCTTTCTTTATTGTTTCTATTTCCATTTTTAATCTCTTCACCTGTTTGTGTTTTCCTGGAATTCTTTCAGGGATTTTTGTGATTCCTCTGTATAGGCTTCTGCTTGCTGATTTTTGTTTTCCTGCATTTCTCTAAGGGATTTCTTTGTCTTTCTTGAAGTCCTCCATCATCATCATCAAATGTGATTTTAAATCTAGATCTTGCTTTTCTGGTGTGTTTGGATATTCAGTGTGTGCTTTGGTGGGAGAATTGGGCTCCGATGATGCGATGTAGTCTTGGTTTCTGTTGCTTGGGTTCCTATGCTTGCCTCTTGCCATCATGTTCTCTCTGCTGTTGCCTTGTTCTGCTCTTTCTGACAGTGGTTAGACCATCCTATAGGCCTGTGTGTCAAGAGTGCTGGAGAACTGTTTTCCTATTATCTTTCACCCAGTTATGGGAACAGAGTGTTCTGCGTTCAGGCATGTAGTCGTTCCTGTCTACTGGTCATCAGGCTTTCATGTGGGCTTGTCTACTGAGTCTACCAGGAAGGTTACTTGGAGCAGATAAGTTGGTCTTGCCTCTGGTCTCAGGCCTGGAATTGCTTCTCAGATGCGTGTTTCAGCTCTCCGTGAGGGCAGCAACCAGAAGGGCCTGTCCAGCCTTTGCCCGGGACCCTGTGCACACGGGGCCCAGATGGGGCTAGGTGTTTTCTTCTAGGATAAGAAATGTGGGCAGAGAGTAGTCTCCTCTGGCTGCCCAGGCGTGTCTGCCCCTCTGAAGGTCTAGCTCTCCCTCCCACAGGATTTGGGTGCAGGGAGCTCTTTGACTGTGTCCCCTCAGATCAGGGCATTTCCTGGACCACAGTGATGAGTGCCCCTATCTTCCTGTTCCCAAAGGCCCTATAAGGTTTCCCTTTGGGCCAGGGATGTGGGCAGGGGGTGGGCAGTATTCATGATCTCTCCTGCCCCGCAGTCTCAGGAGTGTCTGCCTGTCTGGGAGGTGAACTCTCTCTCCCAAGGGGTTTGGGAGCAGGGAGCTGTGGGCCGGCATCCAATAAATGTTTTTCTAAAAGCCTTCAGGTGATTTGGATGCATTTTAAAGTTTGAACAGCAAGCCCTAAAATGACCTTTGCAGAGCTCTCCTTGTCTGTATTCCTGTAGCTCATATAATTTTTTGAGGCTTGAAATTCTGTAAGTATGAGAAGATGGGAGCTACAGAACCCCAAATGGTCACACACTGATTTGTATATGTATTAGATAGATAGATAGATAGATAGATAGATAGATAGATAGATAGAGCTGTTTCTTTCATAATAGGAAACAAAATATATAAAAACAAACAGCAAAATAAATATACTTTCTCCTTAGCAACATAAAAAGACTAAAATATGGTTAAGGAAACTCTACATAACCAGCCATTCCTCTTTCAGTTTCCCTAAGGTGGAATGTAAAAAAAATCTCCATATAGTTAAAATTGTATCAAAGGAACATGGATTGAGTTAAGGAAACAACTACAAAAATTTAGTTGAATTACTAGAGTTCTACATGTGGAATCCTTCTATCATGGTGGGATAAACAATCTATTTTTTTGAAGAGAAGTTGGCCTGGCCCTGCACATAGGCCTGGTACACATGTGCTCTTATATGGCGTTTGCAAATTTACTATGAATAATAAGGCATTGAGGAAGAACAATAGTAAAAACTTTCACTCATTCCATATGTATATTTACTGAGCATATGTGTATTTGACACTTTTCTGTGGACTTAGAACACAACAGGAAATCAAACAACCAAAAATCTCTGTCCAACTGTGTCCACAGTGGCACTCAGAGCCCAGCACTCAGGAAGAAGAAGCAGGTGAATTTGAGACCAGTTTGGTATAGATAGAAAGTTCCAGGTTATCTGAGATTCTCTCTCTCTCTCTCTCTCTCTCTCTCTCTCTCTCACACACACACACACACACACACACACACACACACATACACACAAACATACACACACACACGTAAGCAAACAAGCAAATATTATAAATCTCCTTTTCCTCCCCATCCCTCTCAAAACTCATTTCATAAGGAAGAAGAATTTAACTCTATACTCTTTTAGTTTGAAGTGAATATTTCCAGAGCACAAATAAGAACGTAAATGGAAAAAAGTGGCGTCAGGGGATTTCATAGGAGAGAAACTTCATAAACACTGTCTTAAGTAATCAGAGTGAACATCAGCAGCAATGAATCATTTACTAGTTTGAGCTCTTGATACAATGTGAGAAGAAAGGTACCTGGCCTCTATGTTTTTTCCTTCTAAAATCACATACACCTCCATAACCATGAAAACTCAATTTGAGAAACATTCCACAACTTTCATAGTCATCAAACCCAAACAAAATCTAAGAAATGGTCACAAATAAGATGAAACCAAGGGCCAGGAATAGTGTGGTGCATGCTTTTAAACCCAGCACTTGGAAGGGAGAGGCAGGAAAATCTCTATGAGTTTGAGGCTAGCCTGATATACATAGGGAGTTCTTAGCCAGCCAAAGCTACATAGTAAGACCCTGGCTTGAGGGAAAATAATAATAATAAAAAAAACTAAGGAAGTATGTTTAATGTTATGTGGAAATCTGAATGAGCTCGTGGAGTAGACAAAGAAAACTAAGTTAATTTGAATAAAGTTCTAAGATTACTTAGTATATCAGTCTTGGTCCATGTTTATAGCAGTGTATCACAGTAATCCAATTCACCAACAGTAGGAGAGACTGGATTAGGAATATACTATGTTTGCATCTTTAGATCTATAGATCTAAAAGTTACTCCAAACTACGTTTTAAACCTTCAAATAGCTAATTACAGATGTTTGTTTTGAGTGTTATGGGAGGAAATCAAGCAGAATAAGGGAAACTGGATATTGGATATATGAGTGGTCAGGAAAGGACTCTATAAAGAGCCAATATCTGACCAGGTGCAACAGCAAGGAAGGTGAACACAGGTGGAGAATCATGGAAAGAACATGAAGCTGAAAAGATTAAAGGATAAAGTGGATGCTGATGGAGAGTTACCTACAGAGCATAGTTGAAATGAAACAGGAAAAAGGTATAGCCCAAGTAGTGGTGGGAACAGGTAGGAAGAGCAGGAGATAGCTTTGAGTTGTACTCTGTTTACAGCCAAGGAAGGGAATAGTCCAGAAGGAGGAAAACCCCTAAAACATACATGGTAAAGTAGAGAGCACGATGACTTTTTCTCCCACTTAGCACCTAATGGCATTAAATCCTTCCTGAGACTCTATTGTCCTGCTTGTCCTTCTAGCAATTGAGACCCAACTGTCCTTGTCTTCCTTCTAGTAATTACCACACTGTAGTCCAGATGGGGATTTCCCAAGTTCATAGCTTACTGGAACAAGCTAGAGACTGAAACTAGGCCTCCAAATTAAATGTCTTGTTTTCTATTTCCTGATCTGCCCACTATCCTTTCTGTAGTGCTACCAGGATATCTCAGAAGAGGTAAAATATTGTCTGGTCTGCTAAGTACTTAGAAGTTGTATAGGACAAAAGATCACATCCAATGTCTCATCCTTGCTCCATTTAAGTCTGTCCCAGCAGAAAAACATTAAAAGGTTTTTTTAATCCCAATAGTGATAATGTCTTTTCATATCTGCATAAGGGCAGAAAAACAGGTTTATAATACAACCAAACCAGGGAAAGTGTCATACTTTTCTATCCCAAATGGACCTGGAGGCCACAGTGTGTGTGTGTGTGTGTGTGTGTGTGTGTGTGTGTGTGTGTGTGTGTGTGCGTGTGTGTGCGTGTGTGTGTGTGTCCTGTATCTGTGTCTCTTTCTGTGTGTCAATGTCTCCATTCTAAATTTCCCCAAGTGAAGCACACATTCTTCTTTCCCTTTTCTTCCTATAAAAGTATGTTTCTAAGGTATTTCTGGTTCAACTGCCCCAGACAGGATTTCCAAGATCAACAGGAGCAAGTAATTAACTGTGAGGCAAATCAAGCACAGGAAATAGCCATGCTAACAAGCCCCTCATAGCCCTCAAGATATAGTAGAAGAGACTGGAGCAGTAGCCCCTGAAATTATAATGTGGAAGTTTTTCTTTACCCTCTAATTCTAATTTGAAATCACCCTTTAATAATTATATCCCAACTCTCATGACAAATAGTTCCCAACTACTCCTGGAAACACATCCTCTCTTGCTATTTTGGCACTATTTCTTCTATGTGCCCCATATGTATATTGGTTACTTTTCTCACTGTGATGCCATAATGCCTGACAGAAACTAAAGAAGGAGATAAGCTTCCTGTTGGCTCAGTTTCAGGAAAGACAATAGTGACAATTAATATTGATTATGTAGTTAATAGGATCTACACTCATCTAGGAGACAAACCTCTGTGCATGCTTATGAGGATTTTATACAATGGACTAGCCTTCGGCAATGCCTTTAATGGATTAACTTGATTACACTAACAGAAGAGGGACAGCACCAACATAGAAGTGGGCAGCACCATTTCCTGGGCCTAGCTTGGACTACCTAAAAAGGAAAGAGGAGAGAGAGAGGAAAGAGAGAGAAACCAAGCTATTTGAGCACAAGAATCCGTTACTCTTTGCTTCTTAGATGTGGACAGAATGCAACTAACTGCGAGCTAAAATAAGCCCTTTCTCTTTTAAGTTGTTCTGTCACAGTATTTTATCAAAAACAGAAGGAAATGATGAAGACATCAGTCTCTTATTGTTGGGAATGCATTTCTCATAGGTTGAAAGGTCAGAAAGCAGACAACTTAGCCAGGAGCAACTATGACATCTTCAAGACCTGTCCACAGGAGCCAGCTTCTGCTAGCCAGGCCATACAGCCTAAGGGTTCTGAAAACTCCCCAAATAGTATCAGCAGTTTGGCACCAACTGTTCAAACACAGGAGCCCATTTGGGACATTTCCTATCTAAACTCTAACACTACTCAAAACCAGTGTCCTGCTCCCACTGATTCTCAAATCAATATTTCTCTTCACCCTCAAGATCTTGGTCATAGCTATAATTGTCTGAAATAGTATATAGAATGTTTGATAGTACTTAGAATCTTCACTTAGGCTTTGCACATGAAAAGCAAATCTTACTGCCATGAGTAATTTAAGAATGTGGAAAGATTTTTCTCAAGTACATATATGGCCACAAACAAAACACTGATGTCTAGTAAGAAGCTTAGTTGACCATAACACTTTAATTTTTGGACACTATAATTTAGCTTCATCCTTGTTTGTTTATTAATAGATTTTCTAGCAGTGCCCTCCCTCTTTCTCTTAACCACTTTCTTTTCTTTTTTCCAAAACATATATATTAATTATAATCTTCAGGCTTGACTGCCTCAAAAGTGGATTAGAATACTTCATCCATTAAATTACTTACTGTTCTTTTAGGGAAATAATTCAGATGACTACTTCTGTAGCCATCTCAAAGAAAGACACAATTATGAAGGCAGGCATTAAATTAAATTCCATTGTGATTCTATCTTAAATTGTCTGAGAACTCACTTCCTCGACAGCTCTGATTCAGTTCTTCAAAATGTCACACATGTGACTCATGCTTCCTTCTGGAAATGACAAAAGTTCCTCACAACCCTGATCTAAGTTGCCTGCTTTGGCCTTCCAGGCTCTCAGGAAGGTTGGTGTTGCATGTTACATTTGTTCTGTAGTGGGCAAGGAAGCCCATGTTTTGTTTTTTCAGTCTCTCTCTCTCTCTCTCTCTCTCTCTCTCTCTCTCTCTCTCTCTCTCTCACACACACACACACACACACACACACACACACACACACACACACCAAAGAATGTCACACAAAAAATTAATACCAGGAAAACATTTCCTACCCCCCAAACCTCTAGAAAAAAGGAAATGATGTTTGAGACATGTAAAAACAAGAGAAAACTGACATTTTAACCATTTATGCTCCAGAGATTTTCATATTCAGTTTCCTGCATTAAAAAATGTGTAATAACTGTATCAAGCTAATTTTATTTGTTGTTGTTGAAGGCAGTGTTAAAGGGCCTGAATTTTTTGCAGATAATAGAGAGATTCAACACGAGCAGAATGAATACATTTCAAGGAAACTGTATCCCCTGATGCCTGAAGAGAAAGAAAGAACTGAAAGGCAAAAGCAGGGGATCACGAGTTCAAAGCCAATCTCAGATACAAAGTGAGTCTAAGGCTATCCTGTTACATATGTAGAACTCTGTCAGAGAGAGAATGTGTGTGGGGAGTGTGTATGTGAGAGAGAGGAGAGAGAGAGAGAGAGAGAGAGAGAGAGAGAGAGAGAGGAGAGATCTCAAATTGCAATTGTCAAAATGATTTTGCTCTACTGACATCTGTTTTAGGCTGTCCCACAGCAGCCTCATATACATAAATGAGCCAGCACTTGTCTTAAAATACTCTTTGTTGGGGTGAGGAAAAAAGTTCAGGGAAAGATTTATACCCATGTGGAGAATAAACATTTATTGGTACCAGCCTAATATTTATGTCCCTCTTTCTCAACTCTTTGAGTCTGCAGTAGTCAATACCTCGCCAAACACAGCTTCCTTTCCCTTTATAATCAGCGAGGGGAGTGAACTTCATTCACAGGTCATGAACTTCCACATAATTTCTAGTGATAGCATGGATCATGGATGAAAGAATGACATAAAAAATTTCTGTGAGAACCTGTACCTACCTACTCCTGCCTACTCCACAAAGTAACAGACTCATGAAGAATGTTTTGCTGAAGTAGACAGAGGTGAAAGGATGTTCTACTAAGACACATGATAATGGATTCTTTGCTAAAAACACACATATATTGGTCTGCCTTACATTGCCTAGTTGAGTTACATTTGTTGGGACACTATACAGAGAAACACACCAAAAAGCTTCTGGGTGTGCTACTTACTGTTTGTGAAGTAGACCATGAAAGGTAGCCTGCTCCTCAGTTGAGCTAAAGGCTTTGAAGCCCCAGAGACCCTGAAGGGATGGTAGGAGCTTTGCCTGCTCTCAGGTGCCAGGCTCCCATCACATAGCCACAGTCCCCATAGATTTGTGACCATCAACCATGTAACTCAATGCTCCAAGCTCTTCCACATGTAGATGAAGCAATCCTAACATCTCAGACAAAGACAATAGGGAAAGAGACCTGACTGTGGTCACATAGGCTCAAGACAGAGATCTCCATGGTGATGAGTTGCCCAGAGGCACTGAGGACTTTGCCGATAAGCTTTTCTTCCCAGACATTCCTCCCTAAAAATGTATTTAATCTCAGGCCCTCCCTGAGAAGTGGAGTATGGTATTGCACATTCACTTTCTGCCATGACAATAAATGCCTTAAAACCACGGACTGCCTCTTTTCATCGGGATCTGCCATAAGGAGCCATGGACAATGTCTTTACTTAATTAGACAGAGATACTGTCTAATCTCCAGTAGACTCTCTGTACTTCCAGCCACAACCACCAACAAGTCTGTACCCACCAAGCCAAGGACAATCACCACTGGAACAGCTGGACCTCCCCCTTTCCCACCTGATGCTGGGCTAGACTCAGTCAGTGGGCCCCCACTTGATTCTCAGCTCTTCTGTAACTCCCAGTGGAGCCTGGATGTCAAAGAGTCTGAGAATCACATGGCCCTAGGCTCATTGCTACAGGCCTGGGGACCTCAAACCAGCTCCAGCATTTCCACAACTTAGATTGTACTTTCCCACCTTCAAAATGGTGCCCTGGAGTTTCCCTACATCCCAACACCTGCCCTGGGGGTGTTGTGGGATAAGCACAATCAAATTTTCCACATCCTCCCTTCCCAAACAGACATGCCTTGTGGTAGAGCTAACACAGGACCCACAACCCTACAAGAGTTTCTTGTTGCTTCCTCAGATTTAGGCTGATTGACAGAGTGTCAGCTGAGATAGACTTTCATACTGAGACAAGACACATGTAAGGCAAGACCTGTGGAGAACATGTGATGCTTAGAGGGTGTATAAGCAGGACTTGACACACGGTGACAGAAGCTGAGCTTGGCTTACTTACATAGCTAAACATTTGTGTGTCTTGTGTATTTATTGATTGATCTTCACTTTGACAAAACAGTCACAGCTGAGAACTTTTCTTGGCATTCCTGTTGGTCCAAACTCCTCCTGTTGATTAGTGATTTGGCTGAAGCCTGGCTGTCTCTGCTAGGTAGTGCTACTAATACTGATTGGAGTGTGCTATCCCAACATTAACAAACTAGACTGCTGATATATCCATGAAGTGTTAATGAGTGGATGGAACTGCCACTGTTGACCTGTAAACTAAAGTGCTGATTTCCAGAAAACACAGATGGTAGTTGCTTCAAGAACCATTTTAAAAAAGGTCCACTTCCTTCATATCCTTTCTTTTCACCTCTGGTAGATGGTAAGATAAAATGGAGATTAAGGTGTATAAAAATTATCATTAAACTTTAAAGAATTAGTTAAGAGACACCACCAGGACCTGAAGGGACTGGATCAACAACAGTTCTCTGCATGCCAATCCCCTGGGAGGGAGAGCTAAGCCTTTAGAGAGGCAGACACTCCTGGGAAGCCAGAAAAGACTACATTCTGCCCACATTTCTGACTCCAGAGGAAAACACATAACGCCATCTGGGACCCCGGTGCACAGGGGGCTCCTGGAAAAGGCAGTGCAGGCCCTCATGATTGCTGCCCTCACGGAGAGCTCAAAAGCAACTCCCAACGGGCAAACATGAGCCTCAGGACCACAGGTAAGACAAACTTTTCTGCTCCAAGTGACCTTCCTGGTGAACTCACGACACAGGGCCATAGGAACAACTGAAGACCAATAGACAGGAAACACAACACGCCCGAAAGCAGAACACTCTGTTCCCATAACTGGCTGAAAGAAAACAGGAAAACAGGTCTACATCATTCCTGACACATAGGCCTATAGGACACTCTAGCCACTTTCAGAAATAGCAGAAAAAAAGTAACACCAGAGACAATCTGATGGCGAGAGGCAAGCTCAGGAACCCAAGCAACAAAAATCAAGATACATGGCATCATCGGAGCCCAATTCTCCCACCAAAGCAAACACTGAATATCCAAATACACCAGAAAAGCAAGATCTATATTTAAAATCACATTTGATCATGATGCTGGACTACTTAAAGAAAGACATGAAGAACTCCCTTAGAGAAACTCAAGAAAACATAAATAAATAAGTAGAAGCCTATAGAGAGGAATCACAAAAATACCTGAAAGAATTACAGGAAAAAAACAATTGAACAGCTAAAGAAATTAAAATTGGAAATAGAAGCAATGAAGAAAGAACACAGGGAAACAACCCTGGATATAGAAAAGCAAAGGAAGAGACAAGGAGCCGTAGATACAAGCATCACCAACAGAATACAAGAGATAGAAGAGAGAATCTCAGGAGCAGAAGATTCCATAGAAATCATCGACAAAACTGTCAAAGATAATGTAAAACGGAAAAAGCTACTGGTCCAAAACGTACAGGAAATCCAGGACTCAATGAGAAGATCAAATGTAAGGATAGGATAATAGGTATAGAAGAGAGTGAAGACTCCCAGCTCAAAGGACCAGTAAATATCTTCAACAAAATCATAGACGAAAACTTCCATAACTTAAAGAAAGAGAAGCCCATAAACATACAAGAAGCCTACAGAATTCCAAATATATTGGACCAGAAAAGATACTCCTCCCATCACATAATAGTCAAAACACCAAATGCACAAAATAAAGAAAGAATATTAAAAGTAGTAAGGGAAAAAGGTCAAGTAACATAAAAAGGCAGACCTATCAGAATCACACCAAACATCTCACAAGAGACTATGAAAGCCAGAAGATCCTGGACAGATGTCATACAGACCCTAAGAGAACACAAATGCCAGCCCAGGTTACTGTATCCTGCAAAACTCTCAATTAACATAGATGGAGAAACCAAGATATTCCATGACAAAACCAAATTTACACAATATGTTTCTACAAATCCAGCACTACAAAGGATAATAAATGGTAAAGCCCAACATAAGGAGGCAAGCTACACCATAGAAAAAGCAAGAAACTAATCATCTTGGCAACAAAACAAAGAGAAGAAAAGCACACAAATATAATTTCACATCCAAATATGAATATAACAGGAAGAAATAATCATTATTACTTAATATCTCTAAACAACAATGGTCTCAACTACCCAATAAAAAGACATAGATTAACAAACTGGATAGGCAATGAGGACCCTGCATTCTGCTGCCTACAGGAACCATACCTCAGAGACAAAGACAGACACTACCTCAGAGTGAAAGGCTGGAAAACAACTTTCCAAGCAAATGGTCCGAAGAAGCAAGCTGGAGTAGCCATTCTAATATCGAATAAAATCAATATTCAACTAAAAGTCATCAAAAAAGATAAGGAAGTACACTTTACATTCATCAAAGGAAAAAATCCACCAAGATGAACTCTCAATCCTAAATATCTATGCTCCAAATACAAGGGCAACTACATACATAAAAGAAACCTTACTGAAGCTCAAAACACACATTGTATGTCACACAATAATAGTAGGAGATTTCAACACCCCACTCTCATCAATGGGCAGATCATGGAAACAGAAATTAAACAGAGACATAGACAGATTAAGAGAAGTCATGAACCAAATGGACTTAACAGATATTTATAGAACATTCTATCCTAAAGCAAAAGGATATACATTCTACTCAGCACCTCATGGTACTTTCTCCAAAATTGACCATATGATTGGTCATAAAACAGGCCTCAACAGGTACAGAAAGATAGAAATAATCCCATGCATCCTATCAGACCGCCATGGGCTAACGCTGGTCTTCAATAACAATAAGGGAAGAACACCCACATAGACATGGAAGTTGAACAATGCTCTACTCAATGATAACCTGGTCAAAGAAGAAATAAAGAAAGAAATTAAAGACTTTTTAGAATTTAATGGAAATGAAGGTACATCATACCCAAACTTATGGGACACAATGAAAGCTGTGCTAAGAGGAAAACTCATAGCTCTGAGTGCCTGCAGAAAGAAACAGGAGAGGGCATATATCAGCAGTTTGAAAGCACACCAAAAAGCTCTAGAACAAAAAGAAGCAAATACACACAGAAGGAGTAGGAGGCAGGAAATAATCAAACTCAGAGCTAAAATCAGCCAAGTAGAAACAAAAAGGACCATAGAAAGAATCAACAGAACCAAAAGTTGGTTCTTTGAGAAATCAACAAGATAGATAAACCCTTAGCCAGACTAACGAGAGGACACAGAGAGGGTATCCAAATTAACAAAGTCAGAAATGAAAAGGGAGACATAACTACAGATTCAGAGGAAATTCAAAAAATCATCAGATCCTACTACAAAAGCCTATATTCAACAAAACATGAAAATCTGCAGGAAATGGACAATTTCCTAGACAGTTACCAGGTACCGAAGTTAACTCAGGAACAGAAAAACCATTTGAACAACCCCATAACTACTAACAAAATAGAAGCAGTCATTAAAGATCTCCCAACCAAAAAGAGCCCAGGTCCAGATGGGTTAAGTGCAGAATTCTATCAGACCTTCATAGAAGACCTCATACCAATAGTATCCAAACTATTCCACAAAATTGAAACAGATGGAGCACTACCGAATTCCTTCTATGACGCCACAATTACTCTTATACCTAACTACATGAAAACTTAACAAAGAAAGAGAACTTTAGACTAATTTCCCTAATGAATATCAACGCAAAAATACTCAATAAAATCCTGGCATACCGAATCCAAGAGCACATCAAAACAATCATCCACCATGATCAAGTAGGCTTCATCCCAGGCATGCAGGGATGGTTTAATATACAGAAAACAATCAACGTGATCCATTATATAAACAAACTGAAAGAACAAAACCACATGATCATTTCATTAGATGCTGAGAAAGCATTTGACAAAATTCAACACCCCTTCATGATAAAAGTCCTGGAAAGAATAGGAATTCAAGGCCCATACCTAAACATAATAAAAGCCATATACAGCAAATCAGTCGCTAACATTAAACTAAATGGAGAGAAACTGGAAGGAATCCCACTAAAATCAGGGACTAGACAAGGTTGCCCACTCTCTCCATACTTACTCAATACAGTTCTTGAAGTTCTAGCCAGAGCAGTCAGACAACAAAAGGAGGTCAAGGGGATACAGATTGGAAAAGAAGTCAAAATATCACTATGTGCAGATGATATGGTAGTATATTTAAGCGATCCCAAAAGTTCCACCAGAGAACTACTAAAGCTTATAAACAACTTCTAAAACGTGGCTGGGTACAAAGTTAACTAAAATAAATCTGTAGCCTTCCTCTACACAAAAGAGAAACAAGCCGAGAAAGAAATTAGGGAAACGACACCCTTCATATTAGACCCAAATAATATAAAGTACCTCGGTGTGACTTTAACCAAGCAAGTAAACGATCTATAAAATAAGAAATTCAAGCCTCTGAAGAAAGAAATTGAAGACGGCCTCAGAAGATGGATAGATCTCCCATGCTCATGGATTGGCAGGATTAATATATTAAAAATGGCCATTTTACCAAAAGCAATCTATAGATTCAATGCAATCCCCATCAAAATACCAATTCAATTCTTCAGAGATTTAAACAGAACAATTTGCAAATTCATCTGGAATAACAAAAATCCAGGATAGCTAAAACTATCCTCAACAATAAAAGGAATTCAGGGGGAATCACTATCCCAGAACTCAAGCAGTATTACAGAGCAATAGTGATAAAAACTGCATGGTATTGGTACAGAGACAGACAGGTAGACGAGTGGAATAGAATTGAAGACCAAGAAATGAACCCACACACCTATGGTCACTTGATTTTTGACAAAGGAGCCAAAACCAACCAATGGAAAAAAAGATAGCATTTTCAGCAAATGGTGCTGGTTCAACTGGAGGTCAGCATGTAGAAGAATGCACATCTATCCATGCTTATCACCCTGTACAAAGCTTAAGTCCAAGTGGATTCAGGAACTCCATATCAAACCAGATACACTCAAACTAATATAAGAGAAAGTGGGGAAGCATCTAGAACACATGGGTACTGGAGAAAATTTCCTGAACAAAACACTAATGGCTTATGCTCTAAGATCAAGAATCGACAAATGCTATCTCAGAAAACTGCAAAGCTTCTGTAGGGAAAAGTACACCGTTGCTAGCACAAAATGACAACCAACAGATTGGGAAAAGATCTTTACCAATCTTACAAGTGATAGAGGGCTTATATCCAGAATATACAAAGAACTCCAGAAGGTAGACCACAGGGAGACAAATAACCCTATTAAAAGATGGTGTTCAGAGCCAAACAAAGAATTCACAGCTGAGGAATGCTGAATGGCTGAGAAACACCTAAAGAAATGTTCAACATCTTTAGTCATAAGGGAAATTCAAATCAAAACAACCCTGAAATTTCACCTCATACCAGTGAGAATGGCTAAGATCAAAAACTCAGTTGACAGCAAATGCTGGCGAGGATATGGAGAAAGAGGAACACTCCTCCATTGTTGGTGGGACTGCAGACTGGTAAAATCATTCTGGAAATCAGTCTGGAGGTTCCTCAGAAAATTGAACTTTGAACTACTTGAGGACCCAACTGTACCTTTCTTGGGCATATACCAAAAAGATGTCCCAACAGATAACAAAGACACATGCTCCACTATGTTCATAGCAAGCAGCCTTATTTATAATAGCCAGAAGCTGGAAAGAACCCAGATGCCCTTCAATAGAGGAATGGATACAGAAAATGTGGTACATCTACACAATGGATTATTACTCAGCTATCAAAAGCAATGACTTTATGAAATTCATTGGCAAATGGATGGAACTGGAAAATATCATCTTGAGTGAGATAACCAAATCACAGAAAAACACACATGGTATGCACACATTGATAAGTGGCTATTAGCCCAAATGCTTGAATTACCCTAGATGCACAGAACACATGAAACTCAAGAAGGATGACCAAAATGCGAATGCTTCACTCCTTCTTTAAAAGGGGAAAAAGAATACCCTTGGCAGGGAATAGGGAGGCAAAGTTTAGAACAGAGGCAGAAGGAACACCCATTCAGAGCCTGCCCCACATGTGGCCCATACATATACAGCCACCCAATTAGATAAGTTAGATGATGCAAAGAAGTGCAGTCTGACAGGAAGTGGATGTAGATCTCTCCTGAGAAACAAAGCCAGAATACAACAAATACATAGTCAAATGCCAGCAGCAAACTACTGAACTGAGAACGAGACCCTGGTTGATGGAATCAGAGAAAGGACTGGAACAGCTTGCAGGGGCTCGAGACCCATATGAACAACAATGCCAAGCACCAGAGCTTCCAGGGACTAAGTCACTACCCAAAGAATTTACATGGACTGACCCTTGGCTCCAACCTCATAGGTTGCAATGAATAGCCTAGTAAGAGCACCAGTGGAAGTGGAAGTCCTTGGTCCTGCAAGACTGATCCCTCAGTGAATGTGATTGTTGGGAGAAGGGCGGTTATGGGGTGAGGATGGGGAGGGGAACACCCATATAGAAGGGCGGGTTAGGGGGATGTTGGCCTGGAAACTGGGAATGTGAATAACAATCGAAATGTAAATAAGGAATACTCAAGTTAATAAAGATAAAAAAAAGAAACTCTGTGGATTTTATCACTGTGTCACATAATAAGAATTCTGAGGGACACACTCAAACTAATAGAAGAAAAACTAGGGAAGCATCTGGAACACATGGGCACTGGAAAAAATTTCCTGAACAAAACACCAATGGCTTATGCTCTAAGATCAAGAATCGACAAATGGGATCTCATAAAACTGCAAAGCTTCTGTAAGGCAAAGGACACTGTGGTTAGGACAAAATGAAAACCAACAGATTGGGAAAAGATCTTTACCAATCCTACAACAGATAGTGGCCTTATATCCAAAATATACAAAGAACTCAAGAAGTTAGTCTGCAGGGAGACAAATAACCCTATGAAAAATGGGGTTCAGAGCTAAACAAAGAATTCACAGCTGAGGAATGCCGAATGGCTGAGAAACACCTAAAGAAACGTTCAACATCTTTAGTCATAAGGGAAATGCAAATCAAAACAACCCTGAGATTTCACCTCACACCAGTGAGAATGGCTAAGATCAAAAACTCAGGTGACAGCAGATGCTGGTGAGGATGCGGAGAAAGAGAAACACTCCTCCATTGTTGGTGGGATTGCAGACTGGTAAAACCATTCTGGAAATCAGTCTGGAGGTTCCTCAGAAAATTGGACATTGAACTGCCTGAGGATCCAGCTATACCACTCTTGGGCATATACCCAAAAGATGCCCCAACATATAAAAAAGACACGTGCTCCACTATGTTAATCGCAGCCTTATTTATAATAGCCAGAAGCTGGAAAGAACCCAGATGCCCTTCAACAGAGGAATGGATACAGAAAATGTGGTACATCTACACAATGGAATATTACTCAGCTATCAAAAACAACGACTTTATGAAATTCGTAGGCAAATGGTTGGAACTGGAAAATATCATCCTGAGTGAGCTAACCCAATCACAGAAAGACATACATGGTATGCACTCATTGATAAGTGGCTATTAGCCCAAATGCTTGAATTACCCTAGATGCCTAGAACAAATGAAACTCAAGACGGATGATCAAATATGAATGTTTCACGCCTTCTTTAAAAGGGGAACAAGAATACCCTTGGCAGGGAAGAGAGAGGCAAAGATTAAAACAGAGACTGAAGTAACACCCATTCAGAGCCTGCCCCACATATGGCCCATACATATACAGCCACCCAATTAGACAAGATGGATGAAGCAAAGAAGTGCAGACCGACAGGAGTCGGATGTAGATCGCTCCTGAGAGAAACAGCCAGAATACAGCAAATACAGAGGCGAATGCCAGCAGCAAACCACTGAACTGAGAATAGAACCCCCGTTGAAGGAATCAGAGAAAGAACTGGAAGAGCTTGAAGGGGCTCGATACCCCATATGTACAACAATGCCAAGCAACCAGAGCTTCCAGGGACTAAGCCACTACCTAAAGACTATACATGGACTGACCCTGGACTCTGACCTCATAGGTAGCAATGAATATCCTAGTAAGAGCACCAGTGGAAGGAGAAGCCCTGGGTTCTGCTAAGACTGAACCCCCAGTGAACTAGACTGTTGGGGGGATGGCGGCAATGGGGGGAGGGTTGGGAGGGGAACACCCATAAGGAAGGGGAGGGGGGTGGGGGATGTTTGCCCAGAAACCGGGAAAGGGAATAACACTCGAAATGTATATAAGAAATACTCAAGTTAATTAAAAAAAAAGAATTCTGAGGAAAGTTTAAAGTTTGTGCCTTAGATTTTCTTAAAATTACATATTCATTTTCTTTTCCTTTTTTTGTGATACAGGATATTGAACCTGGTGCTTTGAGCAGGCTAAGCAAGTGTTCTGATGAGCCATGTCCTCTTACCTGCTGCTTTCTACATTAGTTTATGCAGATATCAAAAAAGAACATGTTCTCCAATAGCTTCATTCCTATTATCTTCTGTTCTTTTGCCACAGCTGGATGCTAGGTGCCATTTTCCAATTCACAAGCCATTGTACTTAGCAAAAATGGGAAAATCAAAATCCAGATTCACCTTCATGCAAATGTATTGAATTTTAGCTAGAGAACTGTGGCGAGCCTTGACAGCATTTTTCTGTTTTGTGACGAAAGTATTGCAAGGTGCTAGTTTTCCTTGTGTTCTGAGACTGGAGTTCAGTAAAAATTTAGGATTTTGTTTGGTTTCCATAGCCACTGTCATATAACAACAGCTCCTTTCAAGTGGCTAACTTCAGACTGTGTAAAGACTGCAGGTTTGAATGAATTCTTATCTACTAGTTAAGTCTGATAGGGATCATCACCATAGGGAATCACTTAATGCAGCAGTTTTCAACCTTTGAGGGCCCAATGACCCTTTTACAGGAGTTTCCTAAGACCATTGGAAAACACATACTTACATTGAGATTCATAGCAGTAGCAAAATTAGTTATAAAGTAGTAATGTAAAGGATGGAACTGGGAAATACCATCCTGAGTGAGGTAACTCAATCACAGAAAAACACACTTGGTATGCACTCATTGATAACTGGATACTAGCCAAAAAGCTCGAATTACCCAAGGTACAATCCACAGACCACAGGAAGCTCAAGGGATGACCAAAATGCGGCTGGTCCCACTCCTTCTTAAAAGAGGGGAAAATATGCATAGGAGGGGATATGGAAGCAAAGTTTAGAGCAGTGACTCAAAGATTGGCCATTCAGAGCCTGACCCACATGTGGCCCATATATATAAAGCCACCAAAACTAGATAAGATTGATGAAGCTAGAAAATGCTGAAAGGGACCAGATATAGATCTCTCCTGAGAGACACATCCAGAGCATGTCCAATACAGAAGTCAATGCTAGCAGCAAACCACCAAACTGAGAACAGGACCCCCATGGGGAGGAATTAGAGGAAGTATTGAAAGAGCTAAAAGGGCTTGCAACCCCATAAAAACAACAATGCCAAACAACCAGATCTTCCAGGGACTAGACC
Organism: Rattus norvegicus; assembly: GCF_021556685.1. NCBI lineage: Eukaryota > Metazoa > Chordata > Mammalia > Rodentia > Muridae > Rattus > Rattus norvegicus. The sequence continues at coordinate 9,861,940 of NC_141554.1, read as the reverse complement.
ACTACTGGAAGACTATACATAGACTGACCCAGGGCTCCAACTGCATATGTAGCAGAGAATAGCCTTGTTGGGGTAACAGGAGAAGGGGAAGCCTTTAGTCCTGCCAGGGTTGGACCCCAGTGCAGGGGAGTATTGGGGGGCAATAAGGGGATGAATAAGAGAAATACCTGTATGGTGGGAGGGAAGGGGAGGGTATGGGGACTTATGGACAGGAAACCGGGAAGGGGAATAATGTTTGAAATGTAAGTTAAGAAATATATCTAATAAAAAAATTAAAAAAAATAAAGTAGCAATGTTTATTTTTGATGGTCACCATAACATGAATTAAAGAACTAGAACATTGGAAAGGTTGAGAATCACTGACTTAATGGGACTTGTGGGAAGAATAAATATTTCAGAAGTTGGATATGGTACGGGACAGTCATGGCTAAATTACAGGGGATCTTATATGAGTGCCTGAAAGTTCTCACATGTCTCTAATAATAAAGAAGGACTAGCCTTCAGTAGCATTATCTGAAGAACTAATATACATCTTTGGGGCAGAGGTTTCACACTCCAACCTCTAGACTTGTGTTCTATTTCCCATCACCTTGAACTATACCACTATTGAGAGAATCTCAGAAGCCTTTATTTCTACAGAAACTAGACAAGTAGGTGATATATGGCTATTCTTGCCCAAGACAGATAATTAAGACTATTTAGCTACATCAGTTGAAGTTTCTGGATGGAATATATGCTGAGATTTCTTTCTGATCTAACACTGAGCATTCTTTATCTTTTTGAGTTTATAAGAAAAACAATCACAGAAATTTTAAGGTAAGGAACTTTGTTTCAAGTTAAATAATTGACTAAATTACCATATTACAAAAAATCTTTTAAAAGAACAACCCCAAAAGTTTGATATAATTGTCCCTTTTTTTATAAACAACCACAAATTACAAAATCATGTAAACTTCTCTTTTCTTTGAATCAAATTTGAAGCAGGAAAGAGAAACTAAAATGCTGAGGCAAATATAGAGCTATTTTAGGATGGCAAAAGATGCCGCAAGCACGTGATTTCTGTATATTACAAATATTTCAATAGTTCCTTCTGGAAAGTTCAATACAAAGAAACTGCACTTAACCTTTAATCAAAGGACTCTGTATTTGCGCTTTGTCTCCATGATTTTCCATAATTGGAATGCAGCAAGAGTACTTTTTTCCTTAGTGAATTAATATCTTAAAATTGGAGCTATTTCTTAGGATGTATATCAATATAAGATACCATAGTATTTAAGATGTTTTCACATGTTAAGAAAAAAAATTTTTTGAGACCTAGATGCTCAATAGTATCTGCTCAATAATATAGAAGTTCTTGCTAAACTCAGAAGCTTTTTGAAAGGCTGGCTTTCAAAGTGGTCAGCGTGCATTAAACCTGAAATTAAAAGGTTACTAACATGTGGTAAGACCGTCCGATTTTCAATTAAGCATAATTCCTCTGCGGAAAAGCTGTGGCTGGGAAAAAATTATCAGTGCTGATTCTTTGAATGAAGTTTTCTTAAGGGTATTAGGGATGGCAACTTACTTTAAAATGCAAAATAACAGATGACAACAGAATCATCTAGTCAAAGATATATGAAGCCTGCAGCTGGAAGGACTTTAGAAACTATCTTCTTTTCGGCAGAAGAGATACTTTGCTACCTCAACAGACTTCTTGGAACAACTTTCTTGCAGGCTTCTGAGTGTGTGAACCTGGCCAGATGGTGGGGAAATTTGACCTTGCTTCTTCAGCAGTTCCAAAGCTACCACATAAGCTAATATTTATAACTTAGAAAGGACTCTTAGTCATATATGTCCTTGGTAACATGTATCTCAGCCATAAAGCTTCTTAGAAAAATTCCAGGAGGCTTAGCAAGATGGAAGAGAGCAAATGCCTCAGGTACTTGACAAAGAAAAGGGAACATTAGATCATCCAGAAGTGCTTCATCCTCTGCCCATGTTACAAAGTAGGTGAACTCCCTTCATACTAATCCCAAATAATATAAAGTACCTCAGTGTGACTTTAACCAAGCAAGTAAAAGATCCGAATGATAAGAACTTTAAGCCTCTGAAGAAAGAAATTGAAGAAGACCTGAGAAGATGGAAAGTTCTCCCATGCTCATGGATTGGCAGGATTAATATAGCAAAAATGGCCATTTTACCAAAAGCAATCTACAGATTCAATGCAATCCCCATAAAAATACCAATCCAATTCTTCAGAGAGTTAGACAGAAAAATTTGCAAATTCATCTGGAATAACAAAAATCCCAGGATAGGTAAAACTATCCTCAACAATAAAAGGATTTCCGGGGGAATCACTATCCCTGAACTCAAGCAGGATTACAGAGTAATAGTGATAGGAACTGCATGGTATTGGTACAGAGACAGACAGATAGAACAGTGGAAAAGAATTGAAGACCCAGAAATGAACCCACACACCTGTGGTCACTTGATTTTTGACAAAGGAGCCAAAACTATCCAATGGAAAAAAAGATAGCATTTTCAGCAAATGGTGCTGGTTCAACTGGAGGTCATCATGTAGAAGAATGCAGATCGAACCATGCTTATCACCCTGTACAAAGCTTAAGTCCAAGTGGATCAAGGACCTCCACATCAAACCAGATACACTCAAACTGATAGAAGAAAAAGTGGGGAAGCATCTCGAACACATGGGCACTGGAAAAAATTTCCTAAACAAAACACCAATGGCTTATGCTCTAAGATCGAGAAGCGACAAATGGGATCTCATAAAACTGCAAGGCTTCTTGAACTAGTCTATGGGGGGAGGGCGGCAATGGGGGGAGGGTTGGGAGGGGAACACCCATAAGGAAGGGGAGGGGGGAGGGGGATGTTTGCCCGGAAACCGGGAAAGGGAATAACACTCGAAATGTATATAAGAAATACTCAAGTTAATAATAATAAAAAAAAAAGGTAAATTCAGAAAGGGGATTCTTTCACAAAGAATTCTGATTTCTTTGTTTACCACCTTATTACATTGGAATTCTCATGAATCTTATTTTGGAATTGTGGAAAGTGAAAAACATGTATCTTATAATTTGATTGCCTTGTAGATTTGCATATGCAGTTTGAAGCTATTAAGAATAAAAGGCTTTACAGGAAACACACCTCAGAGACAAAGACAGACACTACCTCAGAGTGAAAGGCTGGAAAACAACTTTCCAAGCAAATGGTCAGAAGAAGCAAGCTGGAATAGCCATTCTAATATCAAATAAAATCAATTTCCAACTAAAAGTCATCAAAAAAGATAAGGAAGGACACTTCATATTCATCAAAGGAAAAATCCACCAAGATGAACTCTCAATCCTAAATATCTATGCCCCAAATACAAGGGCACCTACATACGTAAAAGAAACCTTACTAAAGCTCAAAACACACATTGCACCTCACACAATAATAGTGGGAGATTTCAACACCCCACTCTCATCAATGGACAGATCATGGAAACAGAAATTAAACAGTGATGTCGACAGACTAAGAGAAGTCACGAGCCAAATGGACTTAACGGATATTTATAGAACATTCTATCCTAAAGCAAAAGGATATACCTTCTTCTCAGCTCCTCATGGTACTTTCTCCAAAACTGACCATATAATTGGTCAAAAAACGGGCCTCAACAGGTACAGAAAGATAGAAATAATCCCATGCGTGCTATCGGACCACCACGGCCTAAAACTGGTCTTCAATAACAGTAAGGGAAGAATGCCCACATATACGTGGAAATTGAACAATGCTCTACTCAAGGATAACCTGGTCAAGGAAGAAATAAAGAAAAAAATTAAAAACTTTTTAGAATTTAATGAAAATGAAGATACAACATACTCAAACTTATGGGACACAATGAAAGCTGTGCTAAGTGGAAAACTCATAGCGCTGAGTGCCTGCAGAAAGAAACAGGAAAGAGCATATGTCAGCAGCTTGACAGCACACCTAAAAGCTCTAGAACAAAAAGAACCAAATACACCCAGGAGGAGTAGAAGGCAGGAAATAATCAAACTCAGAGCTGAAATCAACCAAGTAGAAACAAAAAGGACCATAGAAAGAATCAACAGAACCAAAAGTTGGTTCTTTGAGAAAATCAACAAGATAGATAAACCCTTAGCCAGACTAACGAGAGGACACAGAGAGTGCGTCCAAATTAACAAAATCAGAAATGAAAAGGGAGACATAACTACAGATTCAGAGGAAATTCAAAAAATCATCAGATCTTACTATAAAAACCTATATTCAACAAAATTTGAAAATCTTCAGGAAATGGACAATTTCCTAGACAGATACCAGGTATCGAAGTTAAATCAGGAACAGATAAACCAGTTAAACAACCCCATAACTCCTAAGGAAATAGAAGCAGTCATTAAAGGTCTCCCAAACAAAAAGAGCCCAGGTCCAGACGGGTTTAGTGGAGAATTCTATCAAACCTTCATAGAAGACCTCATACCAATATTATCCAAACTATTCCACAAAATTGAAACAGGTGGAGCCCTACCGAATTCCTTCTACTAAGCCACAATTACTCTTATACCTAAACCACACAAAGACACAACAAAGAAAGAGAACTTCAGACCAATTTCCCTTATGAATATCAACGCAAAAATACTCAATAAAATTCTGGCAAACCGAATTCAAGAGCACATCAAAACAATCATCCACCATGATCAAGTAGGCTTCATCCCAGGCATGCAGGGATGGTTTAATATACGGAAAACCATCAACGTGATCCATTATATAAACAAACTGAAAGAACAGAACCAAATGATCATTTCATTAGATGCTGAGAAAGCATTTCACAAAATTCAACACCCCTTCATGATAAAAGTCCTGGAAAGAATAGGAATTCAAGGCCCATACCTAAACATAGTAAAAGCCATATACAGCAAACCAGTTGCTAACATTACACTAAATGGAGAGAAACTTGAAGCAATCCCACTAAAATCAGGGACTAGACAAGGCTGCCCACTCTCTCCCTACATATTCAATATAGTTCTTGAATTCCTAGCCAGAGCAATCAGACAACAAAAGGAGATCAAAGGGATACAGATCGGAAAAGAAGAGGTCAAAATATCACTATTTGCAGATGACATGATAGTATATTTAAGTGATCCCAAAAGTTCCACCAGAGAACTACTAAAGCTGATAAACAACTTCAGCAAAGTGGCTGGGTATAAAATTAACTCAAATAAATCTGTAGCCTTCCTCTATACAAAAGAGAAACAAGCCGAGAAAGAAATTAGGGAAACGACACCCTTCATAATAGACCCAAATAATATAAAGTACCTCGGTGTGACTTTAACCAAGCAAGTAAAAGATCTGTACAATAAGAACTTCAAGACACTGAGGAAAGAAATTGAAGAAGACCTCAGAAGATGGAAAGATCTCCCATGCTCATGGATTGGCAGGATTAATATAGTAAAAATGGCCATTTTACCAAAAGCGATCTACAGATTCAATGCAATCCCCATCAAAATACCAATCCAATTCTTCAAAGAGTTAGACAGAACAATTTGCAAATTCACCTGGAATAACAAAAAACCCAGGATAGCTAAAACTATCCTCAACAATAAAAGGACTTCAGGGGGAATCACTATCCCTGAACTCAAGCAGTATTACAGAGCAATAGTGATAAAAACTGCATGGTATTGGTACAGAGACAGACAGATAGACCAATGGAATAGAATTGAAGACCCAGAAATGAACCCACACACCTATGGTCACTTGATTTTTGACAAAGGAGCCAAAACCATCAAATGGAAAAAAGATAGCATTTTCAGCAAATGGTGCTGGTTCAACTGAAGGGCAATATGTAGAAGAATGCAGATCGATCCATGCTTATCACCCTGTACAAAGCTTAAGTCCAAGTGGATCAAGGACCTCCACATCAAACCAGACACACTCAAACTAATAGAAGAAAAACTAGGGAAGCATCTGGAACACATGGGCACTGGAAAAAATTTCCTGAACAAAACACCAATGGCTTATGCTCTAAGATCAAGAATCGACAAATGGGATCGCATAAAACTGCAAAGCTTCTGTAAGGTAAAGGACACTGAGGTTAGGACAAAACGGCAACCAACAGATTGGGAAAAGATCTTTACCAATCCTACAACAGATAGAGGCCTTATATCCAAAATATACAAAGAACTCAAGAAGTTAGACCGCAGGGAAACAAATAACACTATTAAAAAATGGGGTTCAGAGCTAAACAAAGAATTCACAGCTGAGGAATGCCGAATGGCTGAGAAACACCTAAAGAAATGTTCAACATCTTTAGTCATAAGGGAAATGCAAATCAAAACAACCCTGAGATTTCACCTCACACCAGTGCGATTGGCTAAGATCAAAAACGCAGGTGACAGCAGATGCTGGCGAGGATGTGGAGGAAGAGGAACACTCCTCCATTGTTGGTGGGATTGCAGACTGGTAAAACCATTCTGGAAATCAGTCTGGAGGTTCCTCAGAAAATTGGACATTGAACTGCCTGAGGATCCAGCTATACCTCTCTTGGGCATATACCCAAAAGATGCCTCAACATATAAAAGAGACACGTGCTCCACTATGTTCATCGCAGCCTTATTTATAATAGCCAGAAACTGGAAAGAACCCAGATGCCCTTCAACAGAGGAATGGATACAGAAAATGTGGTACATCTACACAATGGAATATTACTCAGCTATCAAAAACAACGAGTTTATGAAATTCGTAGGCAAATGGTTGGAACTGGAAAATATCATCCTGAGTGAGCTAACCCAATCACAGAAAGACATACATGGTATGCACTCATTGATAAGTGGCTATTAGCCCAAATGCTTGAATTACCCTAGATCTCTAGAACAAACGAAACTCAAGACGGATGATCAAAATGTGAATGCTTCACTCCTTCTTTAAATGAGGAAAAAGAATACCCTTGGCAGGGAAGGGAGAGGCAAAGATTAAAACAGAGACTTAAGGAACACCCATTCAGAGCCTGCCCCACATGTGGCCCATACATATACAGCCACCCAATTAGACAAGATGGATGAAGCAAAGAAGTGCAGACCAACAGGAGCCGGATGTAGATCGCTCCTGAGAGACACAGCCAGAATACAGCAAATACAGAGGCGAATGCCAGCAGCAAACCACTGAACTGAGAATAGGTCCTCTATTGAAGGAATCAGAGAAAGAACTGGAAGAGCTTGAAGGGGCTCGAGACCCCAAAAGTACAACAATGCCAAGCAACCAGAGCTTCCAGGGACTAAGCCACTACCTAAAGACTATACATGGACTGACCCTGGACTCTGACCCCATAGGTAGCAATGAATATCCTAGTAAGAGCACCAGTGGAAGGGGAAGCCCTGGGTCCTGCTAAGACTGAACCCCCAGTGAACTAGTCTATGGGGGGAGGGCGGCAATGGGGGGAGGGTTGGGAGGGGAACACCCATAAGGAAGGGGAGGTGGGAGGGGGATGTTTGCCCGGAAACCGGGAAAGGGAATAACACTCGAAATGTATATAAGAAATACTCAAGTTAAAAAAAAAAAGAATAAAAGGCTTTACAGATAATAAACCCCAATAACAAAATCACATACATACACTATATAAACACATACACAAAATTTGCTATTGAAATTTTTGTGTAGTTTGATATTAAATGAAACAGAATGAATGCTCATTCATCATTAGATGTTTTTGGTAATATAATATTGGGTTTGAATAAGCAGAAACTATACTAAAGTTACTCAGTCCTACAAGAATTTCCAGAACAGAAACAATATCACTGATCTCTGGACAGATGAATTGGTCTACTTTTTGTTGCTATAACAAATACCTAAAGCTGAAGTTTTATAAAGATATACTTTCATTTGTAAAAAAAAAAAAAAAAAAAAAAAAAAAAAAAAAAAAAAAAGAAGTAATCATTAACCAGATAGCCCATCAGTTCTGAAGGATTTATTAAGACCTGAGGACTCTGGGAGCCTGTGGACAATAGAGTGTCACAAGGCAAGATGCAATCACTATTCTCAAAGAAGTGGGAATTGTGCAAAAAGAAAATCTGTATTCAAAGTCAGCAAATAATACCACATACCATTAAAAGAACTTATTGGATGCTCTCAAGTGACAACAGAGGAGAGAGTATTCATGCTGGAATAAAGAGTTTTACGGAGAGATTATTGAATAGGAACCTAAGAGAGGACACTGTGTTCTGGAAGCAGGGTTCAAGCAGGAGTGAAGAGGTTAATGGGCATATCAGATCACATTATGGAATTGGGATGAATTTATAGAAAGTTTAATTTAACATGAACTTAATTTGCAAGCTTGTACTTCCTCGAGTGGTGCATTAGGACATGGATGGATTGCTTATATCTTTAACCATATAAATTATGCCAAAATTTTTCTGTAATTTCAAAGTGTTAATGGGATTTAAAACATAAATAAAAATTTGAACACCTTTTTGGAGAAAAAAAAACTGCAAGGCTTCTGTAAGGCAAAGGACACTGTGGTTAGGACAAAATGGCAACCAACAGATTGGGAAAAAGATCTTTACCAATCCTACAACAGATAGAGGCCTTATATCCAAAATATACAAAGAACTCAAGAAGTTAGACCGCAGGGAGACAAATAACCCTATTAAAAAATGGGGTTCAGAGCTAAACAAAGAATTCACAGCTGAGGAATGCTGAATGGCTGAGAAATACCTAAAGAAACGTTCAACATCTTTAGTCATAAGGGAAATGCAAATGAAAACAACCCTGAAATTTCACCTCACACCAGTGAGAATGGCTAAGATCAAAAACTCAGGTGACAGCAGATGCTGGCGAGGATGTGGAGAAAGAGGAACACTCCTCCATTGTTGATGGGATTGCAGACTGGTAAAACCATTCTGGAAATCAGTCTGGAGGTTCCTCAGAAAATTGGACATTGAACTGCCTGAGGATCCAGCTATTCCTCTCTTGGGCATATACCCAAAAGATGCCCCAACATATAACAAAGACACATGCTCCACTAGGTTCATAGCAGCCTTATTTATAATAGCCCGAAACTGGAACGAACCCCGATGCCCTTCAATAGAGGAATGGATACAGAAAATGTGGTACATCTACACAATGGATTATTACTCAGCTATCAAAAACAATGACTTTATGAAATTCATAGGCAAATGGATGGAACTGGAAAATATCATCTTGAGTGAGATAACCAAATCACAGAAAAACACACATGGTATGCACACATTGATAAGTGGCTATTAGCCCAAATGCTTGAATTACCCTAGATGCACAGAACAGATGAAACTCAAGAAGGATGACCAAAACGCGGATGCTTCACTCCTTCTTTAAAAGGGGAACAAGAATACCCTTGGCAGGGGATAGGGATGCAAAGTTTAGAACAGAGACGGAAGGAACACCCATTCAGAGCCTGCCCCACAGGCGGCCCATACCTCTACAGCCACCCAATTAGATAAGATGAATGACACAAAGAAGTGCAGGCTGACAGGAACCCGATGAAGATCTCTCCTGAGAGACACAGCCAGAATACAACAAATACATAGGCGAATGCCAGTAGCAAACCACTGAACTGAGAACGGGACCCCCATTGAAGGAATCCGTGAAAGGCCTGGAAGGGCTTGAAGGGGCTCGAGACCCATATGAACAACAATGCCAGGCAACCAGAGCTTCCAGGGACTAAGCCACCACCCAAAGACTGTACATGGACTGACCCTGGGCTCCAACCTCATAGGTAGCAATGAATAGCCTAGTAAGAGCACCAGTGGAAGTGGAAGCCCTTGGTCCTGCCAAGACTGATCCCCCAGTGAATGTGATTGTTGAGGGGAGGGTGGTAATGGGGTGTGGATGGGGGGGAACACCCATATAGAAGGGAAGGGGGATGAGTTAAGGGGATGTTGGCCTGGATACGGGGAAGGGGGATAACAATCGAAATATAAATAAGAAATACTCAATTAATAAAGATGAAAAAAACACAGAGTAGGTGAATTTAGTTTTCATTGTCCTCTTGTTTCTCTCTTTGCTTGTCAAGATGGATAAAATCTGGAAACATTGCAAATCAATAAGCAGAATGACATAGTTATAGAAGAGATATGAAAGCAAAATGTGTTGGGATAAGGAATAAAGGAGACTAGTGGCCTGGGCTGTGGACAATAATGGGAGAAGGATCAATAAAACAAATCGCACATGAAAATCTTGGGAATCTGGGAAGTCAGGCATGATGGTGCACTGGCCTACCAGCAAATTCCACAACAGTCAGAGCACACAAAAAATTCAGAGAGAGAGAGAGAGAGAGAGAGAGAGAGAGAGAGAGAGAGAGAGAGAGAGAAAAGAAAAGAAAATACTACAATTATTTTATATGTTCATTCAAATAAAACTAATAAAAATAGGCAAATCAAAAGATTTTGAAAATGAAGTACTCATCAATAGTGGAAATATGTACTATGACATGGATGTGCCTGAAGGATATTATACTAAGGGAAATAAAGCAGACACAAAAGGTCAACTACATGATTATACTCATTGATTATAGTCACATCAGAAGAGTTAAAGTTATAGAGACAGAAAGTTGAATAGAGAGTACCAGAGAAATTGGAATTAGTGCTCAAAAAATAAGGCGTTTCTGTTTGGGATGGAGATAAATGATGGTGCTGGTCACAGAACAATGGGAACGCATTTTAAAACCAGTGAATTGTACCCCTAAATGTGATTAAATTAGTAAATTTTATTTATATGTATTCCTCCAGAAATAAAAGAAACAGGGTATCAAAACTATTTTGAGTTATGTGCAGCAGCACATACCTGTAGTCAGACTGGAGAATCCTTAGTTTGAAACTACTCTTTGCTACACTTAACCCCCAATCTCAGAAAATAATATAATTTAAGAAGTGCTTGCCTTTTTGTTCTCATCTTTTAAAACTTTTTGCCGTTCAATTATCTTCTTTTAAAACTTTTTATTCGTTTATTTATGTATTTTGTGTGTGTGTGTGTGTGTGTGTGTGTGTGTGTGTGTGTGCGTGCTTATGTGACACTTGTGTGCTTTGCCTACAGAAGCCATAAGAGGACATCAGATCTCCTGCAGCTGGAATCACAGATGGTTTTAAACCACTAACATGGGTACTGGGGGCTAAACTATAGCCCACTGGGAATACAAGAGGTCCTCTTTACCACTGAACTGTCTCTCTACTTCTTCTCATCTTAAAATGATTCAAAGTTCCACTGGTACAATAGTGGCATGGCTGTTATTGAAATAACGAATTGTTCTCTGACTGAGTTTGAAGCATGCTCCACAAGAGGGTACTCATGCCTGGTAATGTCAATCTGGTGAAAAATCTATATCTGAAGTGGTGGTCTTGGACCAAAGAAGAAAGCTAGTAATATTGCTTAGCTAAATTTACATAGTTCCAAACTGCCTTCTAAATATGTATAATTATATCCATAGAATATGCTACTCTCAACTCTGACCAATAAAGTTTCTCTTTGCAGTGAAGGCAGTGAATGAAGAGATATGTGGGTCCTGAGAACAAATAACACTTATTTTATTGGCCTTAAAGGAATATTTATACCACTTTGACTAAGGCTCTGAGAACATCATGGAAAAGAGTACAGAAAGTATGGAGGATAGAACAAAGGGATGTGAAATGATATCTCCTAGGCATGACACAACCCGTGTAAGATTACATGATCTCACAGTAGCTGTAGCTGCCCCAAATGGGCCTGCACAAGATTTGGCTATTAACAGGAAATCATGGATCAAGAAGGGGATTAGGGGATCTCCATCTAGAACTATTGGGCACTGATAGATTCTGGAGAAGGGGAAGCTACTTTCTTCAGTTGTGTACCCACAGATAAGCCCACCAAGTTCCAATAGACAGCTGTAAACCCATGGTCACACAGATGATTCTGGTTAAACTCAGTGAGTCATAAAAACATAACAAAAAGGCACAAATATGGAAAAGAAACTTATAGCAGAGAGGTGTAAGAGGACGAGAAAGTTATAAGGGGAGATTAAGATGACAGCGATCAGAATTCACTGTGTGTGTGCATGTGTGCGTAATTGTCAAATAATGAATATTTTACAAGAAAACAAAATTATCCAGACAGAACTTTCTTTGTATCCTTTGATGAATAACATCCCCCATTATAAGTTTAGATTAGCAGTCAGCACTTTTTTCTTTGAATTTTCAATGTAACGAACACTCTAAGTTCTGTTAACGTGAAACTCTTTTCCACATCAAGTACACTAATAAAGACTCATCTTTTCCATCAGAATTCTTTTCCTAATGCATATGTCTAAGTTTGTCTTAGCTCACTTCCAGTAGCTGCACATCAAGAATCTCTCTTACAAGAACAGAAAACCCATACGACCATGGAGAGCCATTTCTTCTACAATTCTATTTACCTTCAGATAGAAATATTGCTTCTACAATTCTATTAACCTTCAACTAGAAAAAATGCAAAGCATGAAGTGTTATGGAATATAGTTATAATTTCAACATTTAGAAGGCAAATACAAAAAGATCCCCAAAAAAGCAAAAGATTTAAAAATGAGGAAGCCATAGTATAAAGTTACTCACACACCAAAGTTAAGAATCTGCCATACAAAGTACTTGCTGTTATTTTCTGCCACGTAACTTAGATATGTTGAATGACTTGCCTCATATACTATTTCAAAATTCTGCTAAAGAAATAGCCTGATATACCTAATTGTCTTTACTAGGGGAAAAGTCCTGATCCACTGGGCACTTGTGTAAAGTATTGGTGGTAAATAGCAATTTTTTACACATTTACTTTGGAAACTCACAGTAGCATGGAACATTATGTAATAGTAGTACTGACTTAAATGCTAAATTATTCTGCTTATAGCATGTCTCTCCCATGTGGAGATACGACAACACAAACTTTTCTAAACTTGTGTGAGCTATAAAATATGCACAGTGACCAATCAGTGGCTGAATCTGAAGTAAATGATATGTCTGGTAAGTTATCATGAGCTTCTCATTTTTATGCCAAGTTAGTGGTACTCCTTTATACTTCAAGAAATTATGTGCATAATGATGGTGACTAAAATTTGAACTATGCTGTTGGGTGACCTGGAGTAAATAAAACTATGGTCCTGAAAATTCAAGTTGTATCAAAACAATACAAAGTAAAAATTGTTTAAGATATATATTTATTTACTAGTTATCTTTTCTCCTCTAGAATATAAGCTATAGGAGTTGAACACTTTATCTCTTTCATTTACAACTATCTTTTCACTGCTCAGAACAAAGCCAACCACATAGCGTGGGTTCACTAAATACTTATAAACCAAAAAGAATGAAAGGAAAGGAGGAAAACGGAAAAAAGTAAATATATGGGAAAGTAAAATGGAAGACTCAGGTTAGATCAACTATAGAACTAGCTATAGAACTAAGCTATAGAACTAACACCCATAGAAATGAAACTACTTTCTTAAATTTCTAAGTCTTCTCATTTAGAGACTGTTTTAGGTGCTTTTGTTTAACTGTGAGCCAAATATTTGACAAAAACCACATATGGAAGAGGGTATTTAGTTTGGCTCACTGTTTCAAAGAGATTTCAGTCCACCATCATGAGAAAAGTATGCAATTCAAGCAGCTTCACCCATTGTGGTGAATTGGTGGTATGATGGCAAATGTTCACAGGAATGGAGGACGAATGATAGCGGGTGAGGAAGCACCAGAACCAGAACCAGGGGTGGAGATGGGTAACATTCCCAGACAACCTAGTATCAGACCACACAGCCTAGATGTTTGTGGTCTATGTCAAACAATTTGCATTTTCTTTCCTAAATGATCTTCTGTGAAGCTGCATTCAAACTGCACAGAATGCTGGGATTTTTGTCTAAGTAGCTTATTCCTGAAGTTGCATTTCTAATTTACTCAGGGGGCTGCTGAGTCTTAAAGCAGATGGACCAGACTGTTCAAGTCTGGGGAAAGGATTAACTTCAGATAAAAAACTTGTGTTTCTATGACCAAGGACTTAGTCAACTACCTAATTTAGAGTGTATGATTTATAAGAATTTTTAAGAATGTGGAGGAAATGACACTTAGCCTGTCTATAGAAATGGGGTTTGGTACATTTTTTACTTATGAAGACTAAAAGGAAGATGGTGCTAATTTAACCTTGTGGTTGGGGTTACAAATGAGAAAGTAAGTTTTAACTACCCAAGGAGGCCATCCATTTATTAGTCAGAGTTTCAGAGCATTCCAGACTCCTGTGTCAATTAAAGCACATCAAACTTCAATCAAATATCAAAAAGTCTATTTAGAGAGTTCCTTTGCTCCCCTTTCTCTGCCCCCTCTCTCTCCTTCCCTTCCTACCCCCTTTCCCTCCTACCCTCCCTCCATCTACCTCATCCTCTTGCTCTCCCTCCCCCTTCGTTCCTCCCCTCCCTATCCCTCTTGCATTTTCCTCCTCCCTCCTTCTCTTTCTTGCTCTTTTGTTTCCTTCCTCCATCTTATTTCTCTTTCCTCCTTTTTTCCTTCAGTCCCTCCTTTTGTGAGAAAACTTCCCTGATCCCTCACTCTCTTGCATGGCATACTCAGGACCTCATATAGAAAGTGAATGAAGTTGACTTTCACAGGAAGGAATGGCAAAGGGTCAACCAGGCTTAATCCTCTTTTAGCCAGACACTATTGCAGACAATTTGATTAGAAGAATTAGTTGGCTAGAATTAGTCTTGACTTTGGTACATTTCCAATATCTGTACTTTTCCTCATTGTCATTTGCATAAATACTTGAGAGTCAACAACTAAAAGAATTTAAAAAACGTACTGACTGAATTTTTTGTCAGAGACACTCTATTTCAGCTGGCATCTTTCACTATTTAAAAGGGCTCTGGTTTTAAATAGCACTTTCTTCTTTGGTCCTACTGGGTTTCAATTATGTGCAGAGCCCTGTGTTAAGACACAAAAATGACACCAACACAGCTCCTATCCTGACCACTGAAAACCAAGCAGGCACATAAGCCAAATGAGCTAAACAAATGCTGAACTAAACTTTAAATGAAAACATTTACAAGTGAAGGCCTAGTAATCCTCTGTTTGACTTTTGAACAGCATGTGCTTAAGTAGGGTGCAGAAAAGAATACTTTGGGGTTTATGGCCAAGCAAAGATAAGTACTAAAGAGGAGTTCAGAACAGAAGTGCATCTGAAAGGATTTGGAAAACAATTTAAACAAAAAAATTTTAGGTGAACTGTATTCAACCAAACAAGGTCCGTGTTGTGTTGTACACAATTGCAGGTCAATTGCCAATCATATAATAATCTCTGTATATTGCTAGCAGCCTTGGAGCAAAACTTCAAGAAACAGGTCAAAACCTCTTGTGCAGATAAGACGTATCCATATGTAAGTCCTCAGAAGGCAGAAACTTGGCCTTCTCTTTTGCTCCCCAGAGACTTGAAGTGTCTGGCACATGTTCAGTACATGATAGATGCTTCACTTCTCAAATTAATGAGCTATAACTCTGTCTTGTCCAACTCCACCAGCTGGTTATTTAAATAAGAATGTGCTCACGCTATGGGAATAACAACCCTGAATAACATTTGCCTCAGCTGCCAAAAGTATCCCCTTCCCCAGTTATTCCATTTATTTCCAGGGCCTCATGGGATGTTACATATATGCTCAAATATTATCCATTCTTACTTTTTTTCTCGTCTTTATCCTGAAAATGGAAGTATAGGAACCATGTCTACTCTGACAAATTGCTGCCCCTTCTATGAGTATGATATACCGTCTCAGTGCTTATCTCCAGTGTCCCAAAAGCTGCTATAGTGGAAGCCATGGTTACACATGGTCCTTCAGAGCCCTGGTGTCTAAGCCTTACTAATTTTATAGAAAAATACCCTCAGGATTATAGCAGCATTACAGTTGCAGCCATAAAGTGCTGCTGTGCTTCCCAAATCTGACATAGTCATCCTTCAAACATTGTGCTTCCTTTCTGTCTGTCCCAACAATGAGCAAAAGTTGGGCACCATGAAGCCATTTTTATACAACAGTCCATCTTTCTTCTCTTGGAAAAGAATGACTATAGGGTATGTATAAACATGAACTAGTTTTGTTTCACTGAAGTGAAGGGTATGGAGGGGTGGAGGTTGATTCCAAAGGAGGATAAATTCAGCAGAAAATGGATGAGAACATAGTTCAAACCCTCAAACACTTGTGGGGAAACATTTCAACCATATTTGAGAAGGAGCTACAGTCTTATTTACAAACATAGGAAGAGATACTATTACAACTCATGTCATGTACTGAATGTGCCTCAACAGTTTCTATATTAGACATGTGAATACGAAAATGATAGCATTCAGTAGGCAAGGTCTTTGATAGGTGATTTGATAGAAGCAGAGCCCTCATGAATGGGATTAGTGCTCCTATGAGGAAAAAATACCACAAAATTCAGGAACTCTCTCAGAGTCTGTCTCTTGGTCTCTTTTTCTCTCTGAGTCTGTCTCACCCCCTTCCTCCTCTCTCCCTTGTTCCCTTCTTCTTTCCTCAGTCCTCTCTCACCTTCAGGAAGGTATAGTGAGAAGCAAAGCAAAAAGATGTCCCTCACTAGAACCTGGTCATGTAAGCCCATTGATTTTGGACTTTCATAAAAATGTTTTCTCTTTAAACTCCTTAGTCTATGTCATTTTCTTTTAGTAAAGTCAATTGATTAAAGATACAGAAGAGGTGTATGCAAAATTAAACAGTGGAATTCTACAAATCTAAGTTTGAGTTTTAGTGATCCTACCATGACTAACAGAGACTCCTAGCTTTCTTATTTGTAAAATTTGTAAGGATAGTGGTAAAAAAATATCTGGTAAAAATATATTACATATACAAAAAAGAGCCATAACAGCTAATATACTATAAGGCATTCTTAATATACTATAAGATAATATTTCATAAGAGCTCTCCAAAAAAGCCTTATAATAAGTAAATAAAACTCCAAAGCAAGTAGTTTTTAGGAGTGTGAATGGAACTGTGTTAATAGAATCCTATTATTAGCATCAATAATGGCCTGTGTTCAATCCCCAGCATAGCTTAAAGTGTGTATGACACAGATGAATAGTCACAGTACTCAGGAAATTAAGGCAGGACGATCAGGGCCAGAAGTTCAAGGTCATCCACAGTCATAAGTAGAGTTCAAGAACAGGTTGGGATATGTGAGATTTTACATCAGAAAATAAAAAGAGAGAGAGAAGGGTAGCTTCAAATAGTGGTAAACACCTGTGATGCCAGCACTTGAGAGGCCAAGTTACATAAATTATAAGTTTGAGATAAGCCTTGTTGCCTTAGTCTGTATCTTAAGTCAAGGCCAATTGAGGCTACAATCTTTGTAGATAGACCTACACTTTAAAAAGAAAGTAAAGGTAGCTTTATTTGGTGCTCCCCACATCGTTTTTTATTCAACAACCCCCAAATCTACTAAGAAGGCACCCTGATCAATCAATGCACATGCTAGTGGCAGTACCTCTATTTTGCTTAAGTCTCAAAGAGAGGGAAGATAGTCACAGCTTGTTATAGAAATTCAGAGATTAGTAGATATTTAACATAAGATCTTCTGCTTGTGAGCTCATTCTCCCTAAGCCTTCAGATTATATACTTAATGTGACTCATCGTTCCAGAATTAATTCTGGATTCTAAAGTCTCAACAAATTTATTTCACTCAATACTGTGTGCACATTGGTCAAAAAGTTCCTTACAGAAGCCTCATGCCAGAGAGCTTTAGATATGAAACATGTAGTTTCCCATCCACCATTGTTTTCAAACATGCTTTGTGAAACCCCAGAAAATCAGTATCTCATGGACACATCCCACTTGCCACAAAGAACAACTTCTTTCTAATCAAATATCTTACAAATATTCTGGGTTATGGTCCTAGACACAGTTAACATTGGATAATTTATTTCCACTAACAACATCCACTAATATAAAGAAGGCTTTACATGTGTGATTGGAAATCCTAATTGTTTTGTGTAATTTATGATGTATTTGAGAGCGATTGAGTCTAACATAGTGGCTCAGGTCTATAATCACAGCACTTAGGAGGCTAAAGCAGAAGTATGGCTGTGAGTTCATAGCCACCCTAGGCTACATACTGAATTCAAGGCCAGCCTGGTATAAAATGTAAAACCTCATCTCAAATGAAACAAAAATAAAATGATTATTGTTAAAACAATCTTTAATCCTAGGTAGCACTGGAACAAGAAACTTCTTGATGTTTACTTCCCTGACAGGTACAAACCCCACCAAATCTTGTCTCTGTCTCAAAGTTAGATGACCATGCTATGGAATATGTGACCAAGGAACTAGAGTAACATTCAGGAATACAGACTTCATTTTCTCTGCCCACATTTTATGGCCTGCCTCCTCAAAATGCATAGAACCTTTTGTCCATCGTGTACAGACCATATCTGTGAAAGAAGAGAAGAACTTGGAAAAAGCTTTGAACTGACAGGCATTGACAAGTTTATTCACCAATGGCACCCAAACACATAATCATCAAGAATATAAGGATCACAGCCAACGTTTTGGACATTTTATGAGGAAAATGCCAATGGAGCTCCATTGTCTGAGGAAGGGCTTCCTGGGAGGAAGTTCTCCAGAAGTGGTGTTTCCTTTACTGCTGCTTGACAGTAAAGCAAACCCAAAGCACCTCTTCTTCAAATATATTTTGGTTTTAAGCTAGAATATGTTTTAGTTTATAAAGCCAGTCAAGTTAAGTGGGGGTGACTTAGGCTTTCTGCAAGTTCCCTGCTTATTCAGAATCAGGAATATTTCAATAAAGCTGAGCTTAAAATAGCAACTTTTTTTAAAGGGATCAACATTGGATCCTGACTCTCCTTACCATTCCAGTGGTCACTGCTTAGGTCTATGAGAACATATATCTCTGTACAGTGCTTTTTTTAAAAAAATCACAAAAATGATTATTAGGCAGAATACAGTTTGTAGAATTCATCAGAACTGATAAAAATACTTTAGATCTCTTTGATCACCATAGAAATGTTAGGAGAGAATTTATTTCTAGCACTGGAACACTGAGAAAATGGCCTACATGAATAGCTGCTTAGGAGACATCTGAAGTACAAATTCTTCATTAAATTTTTTCAGCATTGAAGAATCTCAAATTGGGGTTGAAGAGATACCCCAAACTTAAGAACACTAACTGTGCTTGCAGAGGGCAGGGTCTTGGTTCCTAGTATTCACATCATTGCTTTGAACCCTCTGTAACTCCAGTTCCAGGGCATCTGAAACCTTTGGCCTATATGGGTACCCACATTCATATGCATATACTCAGACAAAGACAAACATGGAAACACAATTTTTTTTAAAAACTCTCAAAAGTTTAAAATTAGAATCTCAATCTTTCCCCTTCCTTCTCCTCTTCTTTCATCCCTTACCTCATCCTCCCAACTACTACTATAAAATCTTGCATGCTTGTCTTAGTTAGGGTTTCTATTGCTGTGATAAACACCTTGACCACAAACAACCCAGAAAGAAAAGAGTTTATTTCAACTTACAACTTGGAGTCCATCATTCAGAGAAATCAGGGCAAGAATTGGAAATAGGAAACTGAAGCAGAAGCCGTGGAAGAGTGCTGCTTATTAGCTTGCTCCTTTTAGCTTCCTCTACAGACATATTTACAGGCCAAGATTTTGGAGAAATTTTCTCAATTAAGACTCCTTGTTTTTATTTTTTTTTATTAACTTGAGTATTTCTTATGTACATTTCAAGTGTTATTCCCTTTCCCGGTTTCCGGGCAAACATCCCCCCCTCCCCTTCCTTATGGGTGTTCCCCTCCCAACCCTCCCCCCATTGCCGCCCTCCCCCCCATAGTCTAGTTCACTGGGGGTTCAGTCTTAGCAGGACCCAGGGCTTCCCCTTCCACTGGTGCTCTTACTAGGATATTCATTGCTACCTATGAGGTCAGAGTCCAGGGTCAGTCCATGTATAGACTTTAGGTAGTGGCTTAGTCACTGGAAGCTCTGGTTGCTTGACATTGTTGTACATATGGGGTCTCGAGCCCCTTCAAGCTCTTCCAGTTCTTTCTCTGATTCCTTCAACGGGGGACCTATTCTCAGTTCAGTGGTTTGCTGCTGGCATTCGCCTCTGTATTTGCTGTATTCTGGCTGTGTCTCTCAGGGGCGATCTACATCCGGCTCCTGTCGGTCTGCACTTCTTTGCTTCATCCATCTTGTCTAATTGGGTGGCTGTATATGTATGGGCCATATGTGGGGCAGGCTCTGAATGGGTGTTCCTTCAGTCTCTGTTTTAATCTTTGTTTCTCCCTTCCCTGCCAAGGGTATTCTTTTTCCTCATTTAAAGAAGGAGTGAAGCATTCACATTTTGATCATCCTTCTTGAGTTTCGTTTGTTCTAGGGATCTAGGGTAATTCAAGCATTTGGGCTAATAGCCACTTATCAATGAGTGCATACCATGTATGTCTTTCTGTGATTGGGTTAGCTCACTCAGGATGATATTTTCCAGTTCCAACCATTTGCCTACGAATTTCATAAAGTCGTTGTTTTTGATAGCTGAGTAATATTCCATTGTGTAGATGTACCACATTTTCTGTATCCATTCCTCTGTTGAAGGGCATCTGGGTTCTTTCCAGTTTCTGGCTATTATAAATAAGGCTGCGATTAACATAGTGGAGCACGTGTCTCTTTTATATGTTGAGGCATCTTTTGGGTATATGCCCAAGAGAGGTATAACTGGATCCTAAGGCAGTTCAATGTCCAATTATCTGAGGAATCTCCAGACTGATTTCCAGAATGGTTTTACCAGTCTGCAATCCCACCAACAATGGAGGAGTGTTCCTCTTTCTCCACATCCTCGCCAGCATCTGCTGTCACCTGAGTTTTTGATCTTAGCCATTCTCACTGGTGTGAGGTGAAATCTCAGGGTTGTTTTGATTTGCATTTCCCTTATGACTAAAGATGTTGAACATTTCTTTAGGTGTTTCTCAGCCATTCGGCATTCCTCAGCTGTGAATTCTTTGTTTAGCTCTGAACCCCATTTTTTAATAGGGTTATTTGTTTCCCTGCGGTCTAACTTCTTGAGTTCTTTGTATATTTTGGATATAAGGCCTCTATCTGTTGTAGGATTGGTAAAGATCTTTTCCCAATCTGTTGGTTGCCGTTTTGTCCTAACCACAGTGTCCTTTGCCTTACAGAAGCTTTGCAGTTTTATGAGATCCCATTTGTCGATTCTTGATCTTACAGCATAAGCCATTGGTGTTTAGTTCAGGAAATTTTTTCCAGTGCCCATGTGTTCCAGATGCTTCCCTAGTTTTTCTTCTATTAGTCTGAGTGTGTCTGGTCTGATGTGCAGGTCCTTGATCCACTTGGACTTAAGCTTTGTACAGGGTGATAAGCATGGATCGATCTGCATTCTTCTACATGTTGCCCTCCAGTTGAACCAGCACCATTTGCTGAAAATGCTATCTTTTTTCCATTGGATGGTTTTGGCTCCTTTGTCAAAAATCAAATGACCATAGGTGTGTGGGTTCATTTCTGGGTCTTCAATTCTATTCCATTGGTCTATCTGTCTGTCTCTGTACCAATACCATGCAGTTTTTATCACTATTGCTCTGTAATACTGCTTGAGTTCAGGGATAGTGATTCCCCCTGAAGTCCTTTTATTGTTGAGGATAGCTTTAGCTATCCTGGGTTTTTTGTTATTCCAGATGAATTTGCAAATTGTTCTGTCTAACTCTTTGAAGAATTGGATTGGTATTTTGATGGGGATTGCATTGAATCTGTAGATTGCTTTTGGTAAAATGGCCATTTTTACTATATTAATCCTGCCAATCCATGAGCATGGGAGATCTTTCCATCTTCTGAGGTCTTCTTCAATTTCTTTCCTCAGTGTCTTGAAGTTCTTATTGTACAGATCTTTTACTTGCTTCGTTAAAGTCACACCGAGGTACTTTATATTATTTGGTTCTATTATGAAGGGTGTCGTTTCCCTAATTTCTTTCTCGGCTTGTTTCTCTTTTGTGTAGAGGAAGGCTACTGATTTATTTGAGTTAATTTTATACCCAGCCACTTTGCTGAAGTTGTTTATCAGCTTTAGTAGTTCTCTGGTGGAACTTTTGGGATCACTTAAATATACTATCATATCATCTGCAAATAGTGATATTTTGACCTCTTCTTTTCCGATCTGTATCCCCTTGATCTCCTTTTTTTGTCTGATTGCTCTGGCTAGACTTCAAGAACTATATTGAATAAGTAGGGAGAGAGTGTGCAGCCTTGTCTAGTCCCTGATTTTAGTGGGATTGCTTCAAGTTTCTCTCCATTTAGTTTAATGTTAGCAACTGGTTTGCTGTATATGGCTTTACTATGTTTAGGTATGGGCCTTGAATTCCTATTCTTTCCAGGACTTTTATCATGAAGGGGTGTTGAATTTTGTCAAATGCTTTCTCAGCATCTAATGAAATGATCATGTGGTTTTGTTCTGTCAGTTTGTTTATATAATGGATCATATTGATGGTTTTCTGTATGTTAAACCATCACTGCATGCCTGGGATGAAGCCTACTTGATCATAGTGGATGATTGTTTTGATGTGCTCTTGGATTCTGTTTGCCAGAATTTTATTGAGTATTTTTGCGTCGAAATTCATAACGGAAATTAGTCTGAAGTTCTCATTCTTTGTTTGTTCTTTGTGTGGTTTAGGTATAAATGTAATTGTGGCTTCACAGAAGGAATTCAGTAGTGCTCCACCTGTTTCAATTTTGTGGAATAGTTTGGATAATATTGGTATGAGGTCTTCTATTAATGTCTGATAGAATTCTGTACTAAACCCATCTGGACCTGGGCTCTTTTTGGTTGGGAGACCTTTAATGCCTGCTTCTATTTCCTTAGGAGTTATGGGGTTGTTTATCTGGTTTATCTGTTCCTGATTTAACTTCGGTACCTGGTATCTGTCTAGGAAATTGTCCATTTCCTGCAGATTTTCAAGTTTTGTTGAATATAGGCTTTTTTAGTAAGATCTGATGATTTTTTGAATTTCCTCTGAATTTGTAGTTATGTCTCCCTTTTCATTTCTGATTTTGTTAATTTGGACACACTCTCTGGGTCCTCTCATTAGTCTGGCTAAGGGTTTATCTATCTTGTTGATTTTCTCAAAGAACCAACTTTTGGTTCTGTTGATTCTTTCTATGGTCCTTTTTGTTTCTACTTGGTTGATTTCAGCTCTGAGTTTGATTATTTCCTGCCTTCTACTCCTCCTGGGTGTATTTGCTTGTTTTTGTTCTAGAGCTTTTAGGTGTGTTGTCAAGCTGCTGACATATGCTCTTTCCTGTTTCTTTCTGCAGGCACTCAGCGCTATGAGTTTTCCTCTTAGCACAGCTTTCATTGTGTCCCATGAGTTTGGGTATGTTGTACCTTCATTTTCATTAAATTCTAAAAAGTTTTTAATTTCTTTCTTTATTTCTTCCTTGACCAGGTTATCATTGAGTAGAGCATTGTTCAATTTCCACGTATATGTGGGCATTCTTCCCTTATTGTTATTGAAGACCAGTTTTAGGCCGTGGTGGTCCGATAGCACGCATGGGATTATTTCTATCTTTCTGTACCTGTTGAGGCCCATTTTTTGACCAATTATATGGTCAGTTTTGGAGAAAGTACCATGAGGAGCTGAGAAGAAGGTATATCCTTTTGCTTTAGGATAGAATGTTCTATAAATATCCGTTAAGTCCATTTGGCTCATGACTTCTCTTAATCTGTCGACATCACTCTTTAATTTCTGTTTCCATGATCTGTCCATTGATGAGAGTGGGTTGTTGAAATCTCCCACTATTATTGTGTGAGGTGCAATGTGTGTTTTGAGCTTCAGTAAGGTTTCTTTTACGTATGTAGGTGCCCTTGTATTTGGGGCATAGATATTTAGGATTGCGAGTTCATCTTGGTGGATTTTTCCTTTGATGAATATGAAGTGTCCTTCCTTATCTTTTTTGATGACTTTTAGTTGGAAATTGATTTTATTTGATATTAGAATGGCTACTCCAGCTTGCTTCTTCTGACCATTTGCTTGGAAAGTTGTTTTCCAGCCTTTCACTCTGAGGTAGTGTCTGTCTTTGTCTCTGAGGTGTGTTTCCTGTAGGCAGCAGAATGCAGGGTCCTCTTTGCGTATCCAGTTTGTCAATCTATTTTTTTTTTATTGAGGAGTTGAGGCCATTGATGTTGAGAGATATTAAGGAATAGTGATTATTGCTTCCCGTTATATTCATATTTGGATGTGAGGTTATGTTTGTGTGCTTTCATTCTCTTTGTTTTGTTGCCAAGACGATTAGTTTCTTGCTTCTTCTAGGGTATAGCTTGCCTCCTTATGTTGGGCTTTACCATATATTATCCTTTGTAGTGCTGGATTTGTAGAAAGATATTGTGTAAATTTGGTTTTGTCATGGAATATCTTGGTTTCTCCATCTATGTTAATTGAGAGTTTTGCAGGATACAGTAACCTGGGCTGGCATTTGTGTTCTCTTAGGGTCTGTATGACATCAGTCCAGAATCTTCTGGCCTTCATAGTTTCTGGCGAGAAGTCTGGTGTGATTCTGATAGGTCTGCCTTTATATGTTACTTGACCTTTTTCCCTTACTGCTTTTAATATTCTTTCTTTATTTTGTGCGTTTGGTATTTTGACAATTATGTGATGGGAGGTGTTTCTTTTCTGGTCCAATCTATTTGGAGTTCTGTAGGCTTCTTGTATGTCTATGGGTATCTCTTTTCTTAGGTTAGGGAAGTTTTTTTCTATGATTTTGTTGAAGATATTTACTGGTCCTTTGAGCTGGGAGTCTTCACTCTCTTCTATACCTATTATCCTTAGGTTTGATCTTCTCATTGTGTCCTGGATTTCCTGTATGTTTTGGACCAGTAGCTTTTTCCGCTTTACATTATCTTTGACAGTTGAGTCAATGATTTCTATGGAATCTTCTGCTCCTGAAATTCTCTCTTCCATCTCTTGTATTCTGTTGGTGAAGCTTGTATCTGCAGCTCCTTGTCTCTTCTTTTGGTTTTCTATATCCAGGGTTGTTTCCATGTGTTCTTTCTTGATTGCTTCTATTTCCATTTTTAATTCCTTCATCTGTTTGATTGTGTTTTCCTGGAATTCTTTCAGGGTTTTTTGCGATTCCTCTCTGTAGGCTTCTACTTGTTTATTAATGTTTTCCTGTGTTTCCCTAAGGGAGTTCTTCATGTCTTTCTTGAAGTCCTCCAGCATCATGATCAAATATGATTTTGAAACTAGATCTTGCTTTTCTGGTGTGTTTGGATATTCCATGTTTGTTTTGGTGGGAGAATTGGGCTCCGATGATGACATGTAGTCTTGGTTTCTGTTGCTTGGGTTCCTGCGCTTGCCTCTCACCATCAGATTATCTCTAGTGTTACTTTGTTCTGCTATTTCTGACCGTGGCTAGACTGTCCTATAAGCCTGTGTGTCAGGAGTGCTGTAGACCTGTTTTCCTCTCTTTCAGTCAGTTATGGGGACAGTGTGTTCTGCTTTCGGGCGTGTAGTTTTTCCTCTCTACAGGTCTTCAGCTGTTCCTGTGGGCCTGTGTCTTGAGTTCACCAGGCAGCTTTCTTGCAGCAGAAAAGTTGGTCTTACCTGTGGTCCCGAGGCTCAAGTTCGCTCGTAGGGTGCTGCCCAAGGGCTCTCTGCAGTGGCAGCAACCAGGAAGATATGCGCCGCCCCTTCCCGGTAGCTTCAGTGCACCAGGGTTCCAGATGGCCTTTGGCGTTTTCCTCTGGCCACCACACACACACACACACACACACACACACACACACACCATGCACATATACATACATACAAAAATAATAAAGTAGCCAAATAAGACTTTCCCAGACTGCCCACCAGGTGCTTTGTTTTGCCACAGTTCCTTCTTGTGCTCAGTCTATAACCTTGGAGAACATTCTCCATTCCAGCCAGGAGATCTTCCACAGGTATAGCGGGATAAAGGTACTCTAAACTCAGTGTTTACACTGAACCAAGTCACAAAATTCAAGGTAGAGCATAAAAGCAGACATTGAACAGCAAGTAGGAGCTGGTCCATATCTGGGGAATGGGATAATATTTCCTTCTTACACTTCTCCTGACATGGCAGAAATTAATCAAACCAATGATGAAATGAAATACAATGTTGTTATTAGCCTAAGAGGGTCTCAGGAGAACTAAAGGGACCTGGAACAAGAATTCCAAAGAGTTCCAAGCATGTGTGTGATGACACAGGTTCCAGAAAGGGTTGTCATGGTAGGAAGTATGCCAGTTCATTCCATTTCAAGATGAAATGAAATACAATGTTGTTATTAGCCTAAGAGGGTCTCAGGAGAACTAAAGGGACCTGGAACAAGAATTCCAAAGAGTTCCAAGCATGTGTGTGATGACACAGGTTCCAGAAAGGGTTGTCATGGTAGGAAGTATGCCAGTTCATTCCATTTCAAGACCAGCAGGCTCAGTCAACTACATCCAAACCTTGGCACTACAACTACTACAACTACCTCATGTCCTTGGGTTAAGTGAAGCCTCACAAGATTACTGAATTTAAAACATCTCTGACACCCCACAATGAAGAAATTCATGCAGCTGCCAAGCTAAAGACTGTGTTTCACAAAATGTATAGCTAGTCTTCAGTCCTATCACTTGAACTAGTACTGCCAGAGCCAGGCTCCCATCCATCTTCTCCAAATGTTACCTGATAATAGAGCCAATCTTTCCTCTGCTCGAGGGTTTTTGTACCTTCTCCAGTCTTCCACTAACGGGGCTTACCGCCGGATCATGAGTGTGCTAGGTCAAAATTGCAGACCTGCATTGTGTTGCATCTCTCCTCCTCAGCATGACAACATTAGACACAGCACTTCCAGTTTCGACACAGCAATTGAAGCAAGTTCAGAGGAGATTACCGCTGTGGACGCAACTTCATTGAGACGCCAGATCCTCAAGCTGAATAGACGATTGCAGCATCTAGAAGAGGAGAACAAAGAACGAGCCAAAAGGGAAATGGTCATGTACTCAATTACTGTAGCCTTCTGGCTGCTAAACTCCTGGCTTTGGTTGCGTCGCTAGAGGTAACCTCAATGCTCAAAAGTAATGTCTTTTCAGCTAGGAATATAGAGCTTGCAAGTTTCTTCCTTGTTTCTGCCTTTGTTTTTTAATGTCATTTCTTTTCTTTATTTATTGGATATTTTATTTATTTACATTTCAAATGTCATCCCCTTTCCTGGTTTCTCCTCTGGAAATCCCCTATCTCATTCTCCCCTGTTTCTATGAGGGTGCTCCCCCACCTACCCACTCTCCCACCTCCCTGCCTTGGCATTCCTCTACACTGGGGTATGAGATTGAGCCTTCAAAGGACTAAGGGACTCTCCTCCCACTGATGCTCAACAAGGCCATCCTCTGCTACATATGCAGCTGGAGCCATGGGTCCCCCTCTTTTGTTGGTGGTTTAGTCCCTGGGATCTCTGGGTATCTGGTTGGTTGAAATTGTTGTTCTTCCTATGGGATCAGCTCCTTTGATCCTTTCTCTAATTCTTCCAGTGGGGTTCCCCATGTTCAGTCCAATGGTTGCCATTTCTACATCCTGTGCTTGCTAATGTATTTCTTCTGAGACCCCGGAGAAGCAGTGAGCAATGGAAGCATATTCTGCCTCTCAGCTATATTTATTTACTCTTGACTAGTTCTGTAGTGAGGTTGAAGTTCTTGTCTTGAAGGCAAGAATTTAGTCAAAAGAATACAGTTTTATCTGTTTATTTATCAAAGTTAACCTAATCAAAAACTCTAAAGAAAATAGTATGCCATCCACTGGGCTCTGCTGTAGATTTCATAGAAGCATTTATGAATAATTATGAGGTTAGTGGCATATTTATGGAGTAAATAAGGAAATCCATTTTCTCTTCCAAATCATGATAGGCCAGGTCTCCCTTTTACGGCATTTTTTCTCCTGAGCAGATGTCAAAACTACAATGCAAGTGATATTACAATGACATCAGGTCTCTTCAGGATGCATATCATATATTAGTGCACACGTGTGGGAGAATGCTTTGTTGCCTTAATTTCTGGAGTGAAAACAATCTAACTGCAGCTTCAAGGATGCTTAACCACAAAAGGTTATCCTTATCATCAGGAGACACAGCTACCAAAGTGTAACTGGAGTTTTTCTTAGTTGTCTCATATCTAACTTCTGGCCTACCTCATATCACTAATACCTACTGCAAGAACTCCACATGTGGGTTTTGTAAATGAGGTCTAGTCTCATAGAGCTTGTCATTTTTTTATTCTGTTTTCTCTCATCAATTTACACAACTAACTTTGAATAGGACAAAAAGTACAGAGACAATGGGATTCATAAAAGCATCTGTAAAACAAAACCAATAATCTGACCTATTTCTCAATAAAACTGAATGGTTTTATTAGGTATTCTTGCATGCACTTTCCAATATTAGTACTTTTGAGATTCTGAGCTGTTCTCAGATTCAATTTGTTTTTGAGATTTTATTTTATGTGTACAGGTGTTTTGTCTGTATGTATGTCTATGTACTGCATGCATGCAATGACCACAGAGACCGAAAGAGGGTGTCATATCCCTTGTGACTGAAGTTGCAGATGGTTGTGAGCTTCTATTCTGTGTAGGTTCTAAAAATTGAAACTGAGCCATTTCTCCAACCCTTGTCAGGTTTAAGAAAATTTAGTCACTTAGTAGCTCAGGATCATTTTGATTAAAAACACATGAGAAAGAACTTAAAATAATTCAACATTTCAGCAGTTTATCTAATACTTGCCCAAGATTTGCATCCTTATTAATAACTTAATACTATAGATATTTTCCTATAAATACATGTTTACAAATTATTAATTTAAATCCTACAAAATACAGTACAAATGTAGTATATCTAATAAACTGTCAATGTAAACATGAAATAAAACAGATTTTGAAAGAGAAGAATCAAGTTTACAGATTTAGACTACCAATTTCAAGTTGTATGATGAGTTTTCAGTACTTAAGAATTAGATATTGACATGAATATAGCCACACAATCCATAACACATAATAGAAGGCATAGAAATAGACATGTGTGGATATGGTTAACTGACATTTTGTAAAAGAAGACAAGGGAAACAGAAAGGCAGCTCAGTCAAGTAGTTGTGAGCAAGAACACTTGAGTTCCATGCACTGAACTAGCATTAAAAAAATCCTTGGATATCCTGGCACATAGTGTAATCCCAACACTGGGGAGTCAGACAGATGGATACTTGGGGACCATTGGCCAACAAGATAGCTTTCTTGGCAGGTTCTAGTTCAATGAGAAATCCCATCTGAGAAAAGTTTTAATGATGATGATGATGATGAGGAGGAGGAGGAGGAGGAGGAGGAGGAGCACACTGAGAAATCACACACACAAACACACACACACACAAAATAACAACACATACAATACATACCCCAAAACACAATCACCAACACACACACACACACACACACACACACACACACACACACACACACACACACACACAAAGAGCATAAGGATAGTATTTTTGGAAAATATTGTTCAGAGCATTTGAAAACTCAGTGGAAATAAAGAGAATACAGATGTGAACTCTCAAACAGTAAGTTAAAATATATTTAAAAAGAACCTCAATCCTTATTAACACCAAACATAAAATTAGATTATTGGCTGCCTATACATGAGCTCAACAAAAACACCACCAATAGACATCCCAAAGTGGAGAAAGTCCATGATGCTTTCAACATTACACAACAATCCACAGTCAACCAATTAATGTTGAGAGTTTGAGAAATACTGTTCTCTGGGGAATAGCTAACCAATTGGTTCTCCAATACCAAATAGCCAATTCTGAAAAAATACAATTAACAGGTTACGATACAGACTGGGTAGATTATATTTAGGAATATGTGTGTGTATACATATATATATACATATATACATATATATATACATATATTTCATTGTCTTAGTCATGTTCTATTGCTGGGAAGAGACATTGTGACCATGGCAACTCTTATGAAAAAAAGGATTCAATTGGGGCTGTCTTAGTTTCAGAGGTTTCAACAATTGTCATCCTGGCCGGGAACATGGTGGCATGCAGGCACATGTGGTACTGAAGAAATAGCTAAGAATTCTACATCCAGATGAGAGTTCTACATCTGGATCTGCAGGCATCATGAATACAGAGACACTGGGCTGAAAATTGTCATTTTGAAACCTGAAAGCCTTCCTCCAGTGACACATTTCCTCCACCCCTCTAAATCCTTTCAAATAGTCTCACACTCAGGTGACCACTCATTCAAATCATGAGGCTATGGGGACAATTCTTATTCAAAACTACAAGATACAGACACAATATATATGTATACATATATATATATATATATATATATATATATATATATGCAGTAACAATTAAATAAGAAGCCCGTTAACTTGAAAAAGAGCAAGGAGGAATATAATGGAGGATTTTGAGTGAAGAAAAGAAAGAAATGTAACTATATTATAATCTCAAAAAAATCATGACACAAAAACCTAAAAATATTTTAAAAATAAATATAAGGAGTTATTTCTTTAATAGGACACAAAAATTTTTTAAAGGAAGTTGACCTACAAAGAAAATGTGGCATATGTACACAAATAGAATAAAAATTTGAACTTTAAAGGGGGCTGTTGCTTTTAACAACAGAAATGAACCACAGAACTGCCAAAGTGAAAAACAACTGCAAAATATACAACAGTACAAGGCTTCATTCACGTGTGAACTATAAACCACTGAACTCATGGAAGCAGAGTAAGACGATAGTTAGTAGAGGCAGGCTGGGAAAAGCAGAGGTTTTGATCAAAGGATACAAATCAACTGAGCATACTATTGGCTACAATACAGTAACATAGTATGTGTTTCAAAAATACTAAAAGTGAAATTTTAAAATACTTTTATGGAAAAAGATAAACATGTGAAATGATTGATTTGTTAAGTAGCCAGATTTAATCATTCTATATTGTGCCCTACAGATATATTCAGTTACTGTTTGTCAATTAAAAACAAAACTTAAAAATAAATCTAAGGAGTGAAAGTAAAACTGAGAAAATTTAATGCAAAAATTTACAAAGTCTGTTCTTAGAATATTGCTAAGAAAAAGAAGAAATCGATGGAAAGCTGAGGCAGAAGGGTAACGGGTTAGACACCAGTCTGGGCTATAAGGTAAGATGCTATATAAGATTAAAAGAATAGGATGAGGGGTTGGGGATTTAGCTCAGCGGTAGAGCGCTTGCCTAGCGAGCGCAAGGCCCTGGGTTCGGTCCCCAGCTCCGAAAAAAAAAAAGAAAAAAAAAAAGAAAAAAAAAAGAATAGGATGAAAGGAAAAGTACAGAAAAGGTAGCTTTAACTTAGGAAAATACATACCTAAATTAAAATATCTCTATTCCAAACATGTAACAATGTCTTTTCCTTCTGTTCTGCAATACTAGCAATTGAACTCAAAGCTGTATTCATATCAGAGAGATGCTTTCTGTGATGAATTGCTAGCTCTTGGACTTTGAAGTAGAGTATTGCTATGCCACTCAGGCTGGTGTTGAGCTCTCTATCTTTTTACCTTAGTTCCCTAAGTCCTGCAACCACAGGTGGGCGCATCATTGTGGTACTAAGAATGGAACCCAGGGTTCCAGGCATGTTTGTATCTCCAGATCCTCAAGAACACAATGAGAAGAGGAACAATTTAATTAGAAACGGGAAAAAGATATAAAACTACAGGAGTGACAAGTAATTAGATAATAATAGAAAGGCAGAGGCCTCAATCATTAAAGAAATGTATCTAAAATTGACAACAAATGGATGAAATGAAGATGCAGCCATTAAGAGTGCTAATTACTCTTACAAGAGGAAAGTCATGTTTAAGCCCCAGTACCTACATGGTGGCCAAAAATCATCAGGAATCTAATTCCAGAGGATCCAATGCCTTCTCTGGTTTTTGTGGCCATGTAACTTGCATAGTGCATAGGCATGCACACAAGCAAATAGTCAAACACATAAGATAAAATTAATAACTTTTTTAAAATGTCTTTTAGAAAGAAAAATTAGTCATGTTCACCCATGCAGCTAAAACCAAAAATGATTGTCGGCTTAAAAATGTCTGAAGCTTAATTAAAAGAACCTACATATTGCAAAACTGCATTTACATAAAATGCTAGACAATGCATAGATTATAGACCAGTGTGTATTGTATATCAATGTGTATGCACTAAGTGGTGGGCTATGGGTGGGAAGAAGGAACTGACCTAAAAAGACCACAAGGGATTTTTCCAGGATGATGCTTTTTTTTAAACATTATTATTTTTATTAACTTGAGTATTTCTTATTAACATTTCAAGTGTTATTCCCTTTCCCGGTTTATGAGCCAACATCCCCCTAACCCCTCTCCATCCCCTTCTTTATGGGTGTTCCCCTCGCCGCCCTCCCCCCAACAACCAAGTTCACTGGGGGTTCAGTCTTAGCAGGACCCAGGGCTTCCCCTTCCACTGGTGCTCTTACTAGGATATTCATTGCTACCTATGAGGTTAGAGTCCAGGGTCAGTCCATGTATAGTCTTTAGGTAGTGTCTTAGTCCCTGGAAGCTCTGGTTGCTTGGCATGGTTGTTCATAAGGGGTCTCGAGCCCCTTCAAGCTTTCCAGTTCTTTCTCTGATTCCTTCAATGGGGGTCCTGTTCTCAGTTCAGTGGTTTGCTGCTGGCATTTGCCTCTGTATTTGCTGTATTCTGGCTGTGTCTCTCAGGAGAGATCTACATCCGGCTCCTGTCTGCCTGCACTTCTTTGCGTCATCCATCTTGTCTAACTGAGTGGCTGTATATGTATGGGCCACATGTTGGGCAGGCGCTGAATGGGTGTCCCTTCTGTCTCTGTTTTAATCTTTGCCTCTCCCTTCCCTGCCAAGGGTATTCTTGTTCCCCTTTTAAAGAAGGAGTGAAGCATTCACATTTTGATCATCCGTCTTGAGTTTCATTTGTTCTAGGCATCTAGGGTAATTCAAGCATTTGGGCTAATAGCCACTTATCAATGAATGCATACCCTGTGTGTTTTTTTTTGATTGGGTTACCTCACTCAGGATGATATTTTCCAGTTCCAACCATTTGCCTATGAATTTCATAAAATCATTGTTTTTGATAGGTGAGTAATATTCCATTGTGTAGATGTACCACATTTTCTGTGTCCATTCCTCTGTTGAAGGGCATCTGGGTTTTTACAGCTTCTGGCTATTAAAAATAAGGCTGCTATGAACGTAGTGGAGCACGTGTCTTTTTTATATGATGGTGCATCTTGTGGGTATATGCCCAAGAGAGGTATAGCTGGATCCTCAGGCAGTTCAATGTCCAATTTTCTGAGGAAACTCCAGACTGATTTCTAGAATGGTTGTACCAGTGTGCAATCCCACCAACAATGGAGGAGTGTTCCTCTTACTCTGCATCCTCGCCAGCATTTGTTGTCACCTGAGTTTTTTTTTTTTTTACATTATTAAAACATTTTTTTTATTAACTTGAGTATTTCTTATATACATTTCAAGTGTTATTCCCTTTCCCGGTTTCCGGGCAAAATCCCCCTCCCCCCTCCCCTTCCTTATGGGTGTTCCCCTCCCAACCCTCCCCCCATTGCCGCCCTCCCCCCATAGTCTAGTTCACTGGGGGTTCAGTCTTAGCAGGACCCAGGGCTTCCCCTTCCACTGGTGCTCTTACTAGGATATTCATTGCTACCTATGGGGTCAGAGTCCAGGGTCAGTCCATATATAGTCTTTAGGTAGTGGCTTAGTCCCTGGAAGCTCTGGTTGCTTGACATTGTTGTACTTTTGGGGTCTCGAGCCCCTTCAAGCTCTTCCAGTTCTTTCTCTGATTCCTTCAACGGGGGACCTATTCTCAGTTCAGTGGTTTGCTGCTGGCATTCGCCTCTGTATTTGCTGTATTCTGGCTGTGTCTCTCAGGAGCGATCTACATCCGGCTCCTGTCGGTCTGTACTTCTTTGCTTCATCCATCTTGTCCAATTGGGTGGCTGTATATGTATGGGCCACCTGTGGGGCAGGCTCTGAATGGGTGTTCCTTCAGTCTCGTTTTAATCTTTGCCTCTCCCTTCCCAGCCAAGGGTATTCTTTTTCCTCATTTAAAGAAGGAGTGAAGCATTCACATTTTGATCATCCGTCTTGAGTTTCGTTTGTTCTAGGGATCTAGGGTAATTCAAGCATTTGGGCTAATAGCCACTTATCAATGAGTGCATACCATGTATGTCTTTCTGTGATTGGGTTAGCTCACTCAGGATGATATTTTCCAGTTCCAACCATTTGCCTACGAATTTCATAGACTCGTTGTTTTTGATAGCTGAGTAATATTCCATTGTGTAGATGTACCACATTTTCTGTATCCATTCCTCTGTTGAAGGGCATCTCGGTTCTTTCCATTTTCTGGCTATTATAAATAAGGCTGCGATGAACATAGTGGAGCACGTGTCTCTTTTATATGTTGAGGCATCTTTTGGGTATATGCCCAAGAGAGGTATAGCTGGATCCTCAGGCAGTTCAATGTCCAATTTTCTGAGGAACCTCCAGACTGATTTCCAGAATGGTTTTACCAGTCTGCAATCCCACCAACAATGGAGGAGTGTTCCTCTTTCTCCACATCCTCGCCAGCATCTGCTGTCACCTGAGTTTTTGATCTTAGCCATTCTCACTGGTGTGAGGTGAAATCTCAGGGTTGTTTTGATTTGCATTTCCCTTATGACTAAAGATGCTGAACATTTCTTTAGGTGTTTCTCAGCCATTCGGCATTCCTCAGCTGTGAATTCTTTGTTTAGTTCTGAACCCCATTTTTAATAGGGTTATTTGACTCCCTGCGATCTAACTTCTTGAGTTCTTTGTGTATTTTGGATATAAGGCCTCTATCTGTTGTAGGATTGGTAAAGATCTTTTCCCAATCTGTTGGTTGCCATTTTGTCCTAACCACAGTGTCCTTGCCTTTACAGAAGCTTTGCAGTTTTATGAGATCCCATATGTCGATTCTTGATCTTAGAGCATAAGCCATTGGTGTTTTGTTCAGGATTTTTTTTCCAGTGCCCATGTGTTCCAGATGCTGCCCTAGTTTTTCTTCTATTAGTTTGAGTGTATCTGGTTTGATGTGGAGGTCCTTGATCCACTTGGACTTAAGCTTTGTACAGGGTGATAAGCAGGGATCAATCTGCATTCTTATACATGCTGACCTCCAGTTGAACCAGCACCATTTGCTGAAAATGCTATCTTTTTTCCATTGGATGGTTTTGGCTCCTTTGTCAAAAATCAAGTGTGTGGGTTCATTTCTGCGTCTTCAATTCTGTTCCACTGGTCTATCTGTCTGTCTTTGTACCAATACCATGCAGTTTTTATCACTCTTGCTCTGTAATACTGCTTGAGTTCAGGGATAGTGATTCCCCCTGAAGTCCTTTTATTGTTGAGGATAGTTTTAGCTATCCTGGGTTTTTTGTTATTCCAGATGAATTTGCAAATTGTTCTGTCTAACTCTTTGAAGAATTGGATTGGTATTTTGATGGGGGATGCATTGAATCTGTAGATCGCTTTTGGTAAAATGGGCATTTTTACTGTATTAATCCTGCCAATCCATGAGCATGGGAGATCTTTCCATCTTCTGAGGTCTTCTTCAATTTCTTTCTTCAGAGGCTTGAAGTTCTTATTGTACAGATCTTTTACTTGCTTGGTTAAAGTCACACCGAGGTACTTTACATTATTTGGGTCTATTATGAAGGGTGTCGTTTCCCTAATTTCTTTCTCGGCTTGTTTCTCTTTTGTGTAGAGGAAGGCTACAGATTTATTTGAGTTAATTTTATACCCAGCCACTTTGCTGAAGTTGTTTATCAGCTTTAATAGTTCTCTGGTGGAACTTTTGGGATCCCTTAAATATACTATCATATCATCTGCTAATAGTGATACTTTGACTTCTTCTTTTCTGATCTGTATCCCCTTGATCTCCTTTTGTTCTCTGATTGCTCTGGCTAGAACTTCAAGAACTATATTGAATAAGTAGGGAGAGAGTGGGCAGCCTTGTTTAGTCCCTGATTTTAGTGGGATTGCTTCAAGTTTCTCTCCATTTAGTTTAATGTTAGCAACTGGTTTGCTGTATATGGCTTTTACTATGTTTAGGTATGGGCCTTGAATTCCTATTCTTTCCATGACTTTTATCATGAAGGGGTGTTGAATTTTGTCAAATGCTTTCTCAGCGTCTAATGAAATGATCATGTGGTTTTGTTCTTTCAGTTTGTTTATATAACAGATCACATTGATGGTTTTCCCTATATTAAACAATCCCTGCATGCCTGGGATGAAGTCATGCTGGATGACTGTTTTGATGTGCTCTTGGACTCGGTTTGCCAGAATTTTATTGAGTATTTTTGCGTCGATATTCATAAGGGAAATTGGTCTGAAGTTCTCTTTCTTAGTTGGGTCTCTGTTTGGTTTAGGTATAAGAGTAATTGTGGCTTCATAGAAGGAATTTGATAGTGCTCCATCTGTTTCAATTTTGTGGAATGATTTGGATAGTATTGGTATGAGGTCTTCTATGAAGGTCTGATAAAATTCTGCACTGAACACTTCTGGACCTGGGCTCTTTTTGGTTGGGAGACCTTTAATGACTGTTTCTATTTCCTTAGGAGTTATGGGTTTGTTTAACTGGTTTATCTGTTCCTGATTTAACTTCGGTACCTGGTACAGGATGATGCTTTGTATATTGATTGCGATGACTGTTTATCAATCTTTAAAATAATATTCTTTAAATGGCTATACTTTAATATGTGCAAAATAAATCTCAGTAAATTTGATTCTCTTAAAAAATCAATTTAATTCACTATATTAACAAAACAAAGAAGCCCAAAGCAAATGGTTATTTCAACAATGCAGAAAAAGCATCAAACAAAATTATTGATTCATAGTAAATGTTATCAGCCTCAGAAGACAGACAAGTGACACTGAAAATTCTGTTTCATGGAAACCCTAGAGCAAACATCCCATTAGTGAAATGTGGATATCCCTTGGAGACTGATGCCCAATCTTCCGGACATTCATACATTTAATATTGTACTACATGGGCAAATCAGTGCCATTAGGAAAGTACATAAACATAACTAGAACAGAAGAAATAAAACTTATATTTGTGTTTGTAGAAAAGCTGTAGTTCATTTTCCAAGTAAATTTATCAACAGTGATTTATAGCTAACCCTGGCCCCAGCATTATCATAGACCAGAAAATTTCACAGAAGTGAAATTTTAAGTAAATACCTTTTATAGCCGCATCACAAAAATCAGATACCTAAAATTTAATCTAATTAGTGAGGTGTAAAACTCTACACAGAAAACTGAAGAAGGAGGGAGGGAAGGAGGGAGGGAGAGAGAGAGAGAGAGAGAGAGAGAGAGAGAGAGAGAGAGAGAGAGAGAATGAGATTACACCAATAGAGAGATCCTAATAGCATAACAGGGGTCTGATAAAACTGAATACCAATTTTCCTCAGATTACTGAAATTCAAATGAAAATCCCAACTTTCTCATCAAAATTGACAATAGAGTCTAAAATTTGTAGTACAGGTGCAAAGAGCCTAGAATATTTGAAGCAATGTCAGACAATATTGATTTCGGACATTGATTGTAGAGTAGCTGTCAAACCTTCTGTAGTTCTGAAAGCCAGTCGCCAGGAGCGCCAACACACCTGGGAGCAGAAGTAAGACCAACTCTTCTGCTCCAAGCGACCCGCCTGGTGGCCTAGGACACACAAAGGCAGAAGTCATCTGGGACAGGACACTTCTAGTTTCTGGCTGTGCCCAGAGCTGAACCGCTCCTAACAGCTCTCTGTACCCAAATCCCATGGGGGAGAGAGCTGGACTCGCAGAAGTGCAAAAAAATCCTGAGAGCTCACGGGAGACCACCCCTTCTCCTCACATTCCTGGCCCAAGAGGAGCCTGCCTGATGCCCTCTAGATACAGGAACATAGGAGCAGTCAGCAGCAAGAATCTTCTGGTTTCTGCCTGCACACGGAACTGAAC
The DNA here is from genome assembly GCF_021556685.1 of Rattus norvegicus. Classification (NCBI taxonomy): domain Eukaryota; kingdom Metazoa; phylum Chordata; class Mammalia; order Rodentia; family Muridae; genus Rattus; species Rattus norvegicus. Next base: position 9,823,862 of record NC_141554.1, on the reverse strand, counting down.
TGAACCAGTCCCACAGCTCCCTGCACCCAAATCCCAGGGGGCAGAGAACTGGTCTCCTAGAAGTGAAGGCAATCCTGAGAGCTCAGAGGAGACAACTACTTCTGCCCACAATCCTGACACAAGAGGAACATGCCTAATGCCCTCTGTGTCCTCTGAGCACAGGAACCTAGGAGCAGTCAGGGGCATGACTCTTATGGTTTCTGCCTGCACCAAGAGCCAAAAGTCAGGCGCCAGAAGTACCAACACACCAGAGAGCAGAGGTAAGACCAACTCTTCTGCTCCAATTGGCCCACCTGATGGCCTCAGGACACACAAAGGCAGAAGTCATCTGGGACAGGACACTTCCATTTTCTGGCTGTGCCCGGAGCTGCACTGCTACCATAGTTCTCTGTACCCAAATCCAAAGGGAGGGTAGAGCTGGACTTTCAGAAGTGAGGACAATCCTGAGAGCTCAGAAGAAACCACCACTTCTGCTCACATTCCTGCCCCAAGAAGAATCTGCCTAGTGCACTCTGGATGCAGGAACCTAGGAACAGACAGGGCAGGACACTTCCGGTTTCTGCCTGAGCCCAGAACTGAAAGCCATTCACCTGGAGTGCCTACAGAACGGAGAGTAAGACCAATTCTACTCTAAGCGACCCACCTGGAGGCTTTAGGACACACAAACCCAGGAGCAACACTCTACTCAATGATAACTTGGTCAAGAAAGAAATAAAAAAAATTAAAGACTTTTTAGAATTTAATGAAAATGAATGGTTGAGAAGTACCTAAAGAAATGTTCAACATCCATAGACATCAGGGAAATGCAAATCAAAACAACCCTGCAATTCCACCTCACACAAGTCAGAATGGCTAAGATCAAAAACTCAGGTGACAGCAGATGCTGGCCTGGATGTGGAGAAAGAAGAACACTCCTCCATTGTTGGTGGGATTGCAGACTGGTAAAACCATTCTGGAAATCAGTCTGGAAGTTCCTCAGAAAATTGGACATTGAACTGCCTGAGGATCCAGCTATACCTCTCTTGGGCATATACCCAAATGATGCTCCAACATATAACAAAGACACATGCTCCACTATATTCATAGCATCCTTATTTACAATAGCCAGAAGCTGGAAAGAACCCAGATGCTCTTCAACAGAGGAATGGATACAGAAAATGTGGTACATCTACACAGTGGAATGCTACTCACATATCAAAAACCATGTCTTCATGAAATTTATAGGCAAATGAATAAAACTAGAAAATATCCTGAGTGAGGTAACCCAATTTGAAAAAACACACATGGTATGTACTCACTGGTAAGTGGACATTAGCCCAAAAGTTTGAATTACCCAAGATTCAATTCACACACCACCTGAAGCTCAAGAAGGGTGACCAAAGTGCAGTCCTTCTTAAAAGGGGGAACAAAAGTATTCATAGTAGGAGATAGGGAGACAAAGTTTGGAGCAGAGACTGAAGGAAAGGCCATCCAGAGACTGTTCCATCTGGGGATCTAGCCCATATACATACAGCCACCAAACTCAGACAATATTCCTGATGCCAAGAAGTGCATGCTGACAGGAACCTGGTTTAGTTGTCTCCTGAGAGGCATAGCCAGAGCGTGACAAATACAGAGGCAAATGCTAACAGCAAACCACTGAACTGAGAATGGGACTCCCATTGGATGAATTAGAGAAAGGACTGAAGGAGCTGAAGGGGCTTGCAACCCCATAAGAACAATAATATCAACCAAGCAGACCTCCCAGAGACCAAACCACCATCCAGAGTGTACATACGTACAGACCCATTGCTCCAGCTTCATATGTAGCAGAGCATGGCCTTGTTGGTCACCAATGGGAGGAGAAGCCCTTGGTCCTGCCAAGGCTGGCCCCCCATTGTAATGGAATATCAGGGCGGGGAGGCGGGAAGGGGGTGTTCGGGAAGGGGGAACATCCTCATAGAAGAGGGGGGAGGAGGATGGAATAGGAAACATAAGGACGAGAAACCAGGAAAGGGAATAACATTTGAAATGTAAATAAAAATTACCCAATAAAAATAAGAATTGAAAAAAAAAACCTTTTGTAGACCTAGTAATAAATACAATGTGGTATTCACATAAGAAAATCAAATAGATCAGAAGGATAGAATAGGTACCTAAGAAATTTATATAAACAGCTAAAAGCATCAGATTCATTAAGGAAGTTGTAGTACACAGTGGTAGGTAAAATCTTTTTGACAATACTGGATAAAATGTTAAATTAAATTTCTACATTGAATTCCATGCCTAACAACCAATTAAAAAGTCAGTTCCAAGAACATTCTACATTTAAACATAATATAACTTTTGAAGTAGGGAGAGATTTTAGTAGGACACATGCTAAATTAGTATTTATTAATAAAGAGTTAATTGAACAGATTAAATTTGAATGAAAAAATATCTGGTAATTGAAACTATTTAGAAAAATAAAAACTCATAAAGATATTTGCAATAAAATATCAAAAAGTTTATATTTAGAGAATTTATGTACAAAATACCTACATAAAAACTTTACCCAATATAAAAAATGAACAAGAATTGAACAAACAAATCACCAAAGTGGATATTTAAATGGTCAATACACATATTGAAAGAACTCAAATTAAATATACTGTAAAATACCACTACATTTAGCAAAGTGGCTAAAATTAAAATATTTGCCATATTAAGTGCTGATGAGGATATGTAGCAATAGGAACACACAAAGCCTCTGGGAGTATGAAATAGAACTATCACCATGATAAAACTGTTTGGAATTATATACTAAGGCTAATTTCTCCATAGTCTATAAACTAACAATTCTTCCTCTAGGTGTAATACAACACAATGAGTGCACACATGCCATTGAGTATCAACACAATCATATTTGTATCAAGGTTACTGAAGAAGAAGAGGAGGAGGCAGAGGGAGAGAAGGAGAAGGCAGAGGGAGAGGAATAGGCAGAGGGCAGAGGCAGAGGGCAGAAGCAGAGGCAGAGACAGAGGGAGAGTGGGAGAGAGAGAGAGAGGGAGAGGGAGAGGCAGAGGGAGAGGGAGGAGAAGAAGAAGGAGGAGGAGAAAAAGAGGAGGAGGAGGAAGGAGGAAGAGGAAGAAGGAGGAGGAAGAGGAAGGGAAGGAAGGAAAGAAGGAAGGAAGGAAAGAAAGATAGAAAGAGAGAGAGAGAGAGAGAGAGAGAGAGAGAGAGAGAGAGAGAAGGAAACAAAGAAACAAAGAGACAAAGAAGCAAAGAAAGAAAGAGAAAAGAAGAAAGCATATGACTGAGAACATAAGCTTCCTAACATGGGGGTGTGGATGTAGCTCAGTGATAGAGAGTTGCCTAGTCTGTGTGTGATGCATTCATGTACAGCACTTACAAAAAGATAATAAAAGTTTAGTGCTATGGATTAAAATGACAGCATGAAAATGAGGAAGCTACACCTACACATAATATGAATAAACCTCACAGATACCTCTAAATTAAAACTATTTTTTATGGTATTTGGGGATTAAATTCAGGGCCTTGAGCATGCTAGGCACATGCTTGGCCACTGATTTCCATCTACAACCTTCTTTACATTTTCTCCCTTATTTATTTATTTATTTATTTATTTATTTATTTATTTATAACACTGTCATGAAGTTCAAGCTAATCATTGATAATCAAGGATGATCAGTAATTGATTTTTCCTCTCATTTTTTATTGACAGTTGCATACATGTATATAATGAATTTTAGGTGTTTATACCCCTTAATCTCCTCTCTCATCTTCCTGCTCTCTTACTTAAATTTTTCTTCTTAGTAAGTCCCCCTCCTACTTACTTTATCTTATTTTTGTATGACACATCGATTTAATTAGAGTTGTTTGCCTGAGGTTATTTCTTGGCATATAGCAAACTAATCTGTACCTACATCACTAAATAAAATAATTCCCCTCACTGAACAACCATTAATAATCAGCAGTCTCTCAGGGAGGGGTGGGGCTTCTTGGGACCTTGTCCATGTAGGAAGAAATTTTCTTTCATTTCCAAAGCTATTTTTATTGATTATTTTATTTATTTACATTTCAAATGTCATTCCCATTCCAAGTTTCTCCTCCACAAACCCCCTATCCCATCGTCCCTCACCCCCTGCTCCTTTGAGGGTGCTCGACCATCCATCCACCCACCCACTCCCACCTCACTGCCCTAGCATTTCCCTATGCTCGAGCATTGAGCCTCCCAGACAAAAGACCTCCCCTCTATTGATGCCAGATAAGTAAATCCTCTGCAACATATACAGCTGGAGCCCTGGGTCCCTCCATGTGTACTCTTTGGTTGCTGGTTTAGTCCCTGGGAGCTTGTGGGGTGGGGGTGGGAGCAAGCGTCTGGTTGGTTGATATTGTTGTTCTTCCTATGGGGTTGCAAGCCCCTTCAACTCCTTCAGTCCTTCCCCTAACTCCTATGTTGGGGTCCAGGTGCTCATTCCCATGGTTGGCTGCAAGCATCCGAGCACCTGAATCTGTACTGGTCAGGCTCTGGCATAGCCTTACAGGGGACAGTTATAACAGGCTCCTGTCAGCAAACACTTCTTGGCATCAGAAATAGTGTCTCGGTTTGGTGTCTGCAGATGGGATGGATCCCTAGGTTAATAGTTACTTACTTTTCAACCTCAGAAGCTTACTTAGCATAAGACCTTCAACTTTTTGGTCCTCCTGCCTCAATTTCTTTAGTTCTAGGATTACAAGAGTGAGCTGTCATGTCTAGTTTTATGCAGTTCTAGGGGTACAACCCAAGCTTTTGTGTATGGTAGACAAGTACTCTACAAATTGAGCTAAATCACTAGCCCTTACCTTTATTTTTGGGACTAAGGCCCCCAGACCGGCCTTCAACTTGCAATCTTCCTGCCTCACTTTCTCAAGTAGCTAAGATGATAGGCCTCTACAAATGTGCCCATTTCACAAATATATTCCAGCAAAATAAGTTCAACAAAAAGATTATGAAATTCTATTTCCAGAAACTTCACTAATAGTCTTAATTCTAGAACTCAGGGTGGCAGTTATTTGGGAGTACTCATAAAGGTTGAGTTTTAAACAGTATCATTATGTATCAGTCACTGGAAGCTTTACTGGTGTTTGGACACAAACTATACAGGCCATAATAGGAAGGGCCATGAAGAGGCAGGAAAATCTAGTAATCCAACAACTCCATTCCTCATTATGTTAACTCAAAACCATTTCCTATACAGAGTCACGTGTTTGAATGTTTACTGTATTGCTGTTTGTGTTACAATAAATGAGGTTTAGTTTCTGTCCTTGGGAATGGCATGGGTAGAATGTGGTAGCAGCACTCCATGGACTCCAACACAGAATTTGAAGCAATGTGAAGAAACATATAAACAGTGCTTACTTTTTAAAAAGTTAAGAAAGAATGAGAACGATCTAACACAGTACAACTCTATCTGGACAAAATAAGGTACATTTTTTAAGAACACTCAGAAACTGAATGATACACATTTGGAAGAGTGAAGGAAATAGAAATACAGAGTGGTAAAGAAAAGAAAAAAATTAGTGCACTGTGTGTAATTCAGAAATAAAGCTATTACTGCACATGTAGTAGGTCATAAGACTCTTAGTTCTATCCAGAACAGCAAAATAGTAATACTAAAGGGCTAAGGATATAACTAGTAGTAGAGTGCTTGCCTAGCATATGAGGACTTAGCTCAACTCCCAGGACTACCACAAAAGGGAATGAGAAAGGAAGGTTATGATGTATGAAGCCAGTATCAGGCAGACATCATTTTAAGCAAATGGTCAAGGTTACCACCCCTGGTTGGACACATTCATATAAATGTATCTGCAGATATAATGCACTTAAGGGCATAGCTTCTGTGGTACTGCCAAATGTGTAACCCAAAGCTAAGGAGTCCTGAGTAATGGAAAATGGGGTACTCTGTGACATAACTGTCCTTTATTCTTTCAAAATGTCAGCCATGACAGACAAAAGAAGGATGAGAACCTCTTCTAGGTTCAAGACTAGAGATGTGGAAACTAGCAGTGGAACTACAGATAAGATTTTAAAATGGAAACAGGACAAGCAGGACAAATGACATGAATATAGACAAGGTATAGCATCTCCAGGTTTGCTTTCTATAATGTACACAGGATATTGACATCTGGAGGATTCAGAACATATAGGAACTATCCATTCTAAAAGTTTTGGTATAATTAACAAACTATGAATCTCACCAGCTCTAAGTGTCTAATTCCCTAGCAGAGACAGAGAGACACAGAGACAGACAGAGACAGAGAGACAGAGTGAAAGAGGTGTCAGGATATTCACAAAGTTTTATAACCATCACCAGACCATGAATTACATAAAGTTTCCATCATTTCAACAAGCAGCTTCCCTTACTCCCTTCTGTCTCCAGTTCCTATGTGCCAAACAGTTACCTAGTATGGTCATTTCTTGTCAACAGAATTGTACAGTGTGTGGCTTCTTTTTGAAGTTCAATTATACTGTAGTCTAAATTTCTGTTCATTTTGTTTTCTAACGTGGGAGTCTCATGTAGCCCAGGAAGCCCTTGAACTTCTCATCCTCTTGTCCCCATTCCCTACTTTTATCAGACCTACCTTATGCTTTCTTCTATGATTAAATGATATTTCAGTCGATGGACACTGGGGTTGTTGCCATCACTTGGTAATATAAATACTAACAGCACTGTAAGGGTATGCATACATGTGTTTGACTTTGCTTTAAATTCTTTAGGGCATAATAAGTATAAGTGGTGACCACTAAACTTATTTAAAAGTCACCACTTTAAAAAGGTGTGCCATTTTAGGTTCCTGCTAGCACTTTCCATCTATTTCGTATTATATTTTACAATTATATATATATACATATATATATATATGTGTGTGTGTGTGTGTGTGTGTGTGTGTGTGTGCGTGTGTGTGTGTGTGTGTGCGCGCGCGCGCGTGCATGTGTGTGTGTATCTATCTGTCTTCAGGTTGCTGTGCTTCTCACTTCTAGATAAAAGCATTAATAAACATTGGTCTATTTTCCCAGGTGTCTCAGAGAGACAAGGAGGAAAGTTAGGAGAAAATGAGGAGTTCCTGATCATTTCTATCCTTCAGTCCTCTTTTCACTCATGCCATTTTGATAAATGTTCCAAATGTCGAGGAGTTTCATGACATCAACTGGGTGTCTACAACTGATTTCACTTTTGATACCTTCATACTGTAGAAGAGCTCAATCTCACAATAAGTCCTACTTCAAATGCCAATTGCTTGTTGCCATTTAGGCTTACCTGTCCATATATGTATGTATAAGGAGTTCCCTGAACCCCTCATGCTGGGGAAGTTGTTACACAGAACCCAGGGAAGTTTACTTACCATTACTAATTTATCTTAAGGGATCTAGTGAAGAAAAGTCCACTGAAGTCACGAATGTGTTAAGATGTGTTGGAAGATACCTGGCTTTCATTGCTACACTAGGCTACATGCTCAGTACCATATCCATTTAGTAAACTGGAGGAGTTCTGAACCTCATAGTTATAGGGCATCCCATTATATTTATAGTTAATCAGGCACTAATGATTGCTGTTATCTGAATGTACCTCTCCCATTCATGTTGAAATTGTGATCGAAGTGTAACAGTAATAAGTAAGGCTTTAAAGAACTTAATTAGATTTGTTGGAACAAGATTTCAGAAGCTACTGAGGCAAATTAAGTGTATTTCACAAGTAAAAGGAACATGAATGGAGGATGTGACCAGAAGAGTAAATATGTACCCTTAAAATATTCCTGTTGAATGCCAACCAACCAGAGCTTCCAGGGACTAAGCCACCACCCAAAGACTATACATGGACTGACCCTGGACTCCAACTGCATACATAGCAATGAATAGCTTAGTAAGAGCACCAGTGGAAGGGGAAGCCCCTGGTCCTGCCAAGACTGAATCCCGAGTGAATGTGATTGTTGTGGGGAGGGGAACACCCATACAGAAGGGGAGTGGGAGAGGTTAGGGGGATGTTGGCCTGGAAACTGGGAAAGGGAATAACAATTGACATGTAAATAAGAAGTACTCACGTTAATAAAGATGAAAAAATATTCCTGTTGAAACTGAATGTGAAATACTTATGTAGGCTGAAGGTGGACTATGTTGCAAGCACTCCACGCTTATAGACTAGATGTGATTAGGGTTTGATGGATAGAATTCTTTATGTAAAAACAAGTGTTCAACTCACTTATGCCCCTTTACCACATGAGTAAACACCAGGAAAGTGGCTATTAGACAATGTACATCAATGTCTTAAATTTGGACTTATCCTCAGGGTTATTAGAAATAATTTTTGTTCAATAATTGCCAAGTCTCAGATATTTTGTTTCAGTTGTACAAAAACTGGACCAAAAATGATTACTGCACTGTGAGATTATAATAATTGATCATTGTACTATGGTAGCATGTCTGGGTTACATACCTAATACTACAAATATGGAATATAATGTCACCTACTTAGTCTGAAGGACGGAGGTCATGAAGCTCCAACCCACTAACCATATCTTGGTGGTTTTGGCATCTAGCCACCCTCTGAAAGCTAGCTACCCCTCCACCCCCTTGCCAATCATTTGTTAGCATACAAAAAGATTGACTCAGTATTCTAGACTCTAGTGTTCTTGGATGTTCTTGTATCAGGGATAAACTAAATGCAACAAAAGATGCTCTTACATCCCTACCACTCAGGAAAGTACAAGGGACTTGGGGACTGGACACAAAGTCTGAGTATGTATTTCTTGTTATATCACTATATTTGGACATGCTTTAGGGATCCATCATGCATTGTGTCACTGCGGAGAAGGAAATGAAACCTTGGGTATATCTAGAAATTAAAGAAAGAAAATACTGTCCTCCTGATAGCTATGAGTTTAATTAAATATACCCATGATGTATAGAGCCATCTCCCACACTTAAGGGGTTGTCAAAAACATGAACTATAGGGGCCTTTTTATCAGTGGCTTGGGCACAAGATAGGGGATGGAATGAACTGGTAGGAAACAAAACCAGAACAGATAGTACAATCTTTTAAAAATTATAAGTCATTTGCTTTATTTTCATTAAATTCAGCACAAGGTGACAAAAACTCACTAAACAATTAATTATATACAAGCATTGATCTTTGCATTACTTGTACTCCTTTTCTCCTTTTTTATTTGTTAAGTCACAATGTAAAACACTTAAATTCTTCATGAAAGTCTCTAGTTTATATAACATAACAATTAATAAATTTTTATACTGCATTGCTACTTTCTAAAATTATTTCTATGTTTCCATTTATTTATCAAAAGAGTAGATAACCCACATTATAAAATCTGTGTTTTAGAAGCAATTTCCATTTCCTTCTTCTCATCATGGAAAGTCATTCTTGAATTCTTTATATGTAAGCTCCTTGTTATTTCATCAGATAGCTGCTCCTATGTTTTCCTAGGCAATTGTCAGTGGTAGTGGACAGTCCATTAAATTCTAGAGTATGCTTTCAGGGAGCAAACAGTGTAGTGAGTTGTTGCAACATAATAAAATGTTCAGAATCTATGGAGACTGGAGAGTTCTTCATATATATCGTGGGACAATGATGGAGGAAGAACAGAAACAGACCAGGGTCCTGCAGGTGGAAGAGAAACCAAAGTTAGGAGGGATGCTAAGATGCTTTACTTTCTGTCAGCAATGACAAATAGCAAAAGAATGCATTTTATAATAATATTCCCATCTTTGAAAGTTGAGGCAAGAAGAGAAAGGATGACATTACATCTTCTCTTCTGTTTCTTCAGTTGACAAGTCTGGCATGTGAGACTGTTTTAGATGAAATCACAGTGAGACCATTAATTGCTAAGGTGATCAGCTTCATAGAGGTTCTTCTTTTGTTCTTTCCGATAAGATATGTCACACCCATTTATAGCTCCCAGAAGATCTGACTCACAAATATTAGAGTTAAAACATTGATAAGAGGGCCAATGGAGAAATGCTTCCAGGTAGCCTGAAACCCAGCAGACAATGTAGCTGTTGCCTAACAAACACAGAAATCTACATTGTATGCCAGGTTCATGCCCCAGACCTGGATATTCAGCCTGCAAACTATCCACACAGATGAACAAGTCAAAGTTGGTTTGTGTCTTATTTCCCATAAAGAAAAGAAAACAAAAGTCACAATTGTGGCGACTTACCAATAGGTGAAATTTCCTCAAATAATTCTATTGGTGATCATTCATCATGCTATTTTAAAATGACCTGTAATGGTCAAGAGATGTATGGAAGTACAGATAAGGAAATGATAGATATCATTTAGGAAGATGATACATAGAGAGCTAAAGAGAAAATGATATATTCACGGGAGGAAAGAGGAGGACAAGAAGGAAAACCAATCAATGGCCCAAATATCCTCATCATTCTTCAAACTCTGAATGACTTCCAAAATCGACTGGAAGATTAGAACTGAAAACTGTGTGTGTGCCTATCAGTGCATGTGTGTGTTGCTCTAGATAAAGCTATCATTTCAATAACGTTGTTATGGGTACCACAGCTGAAGCTAGATGATGCCATCAGAGACCCAGTAGCCAGATGTAGCTGCTGATTACCAAAGACAGGATCTACACTGGCTACTGAGCCACTGAGGGCACCCTAATCCTTTTGAGAGCTAGACAATTTGTGGCCTTCTGTGGAGAGACTCTGGAATGAAAAGAAAACATATCAATTACAGAAAATAATGAAACAATACTGAGAGTTTTCAGTTGCATATTTTCCTTGAGTTCTAGACATAAGTACATCTTAACTTTAGATTCACTTACTAAATGTCTAAAACACAGAAAATTATTAAAGGTTAACCTTTACAAAACTATTCAAAGTAGCACTTCATTAATTTGTCAGTTCTAAGTTGTCCCCCCTACAAAACAATACAGGCCTAAATCACTGGCGAGGTAAGCTCCCTTGATCAAGTTACTCATTTTTCCTAGAAATACTTAATAATACTAATGGAGACACTTTTCTGTATCTTAGTCCAAGGCTGGAGGATACAACACTGAGCAAAGTCCTCTGACTCTTAGAACTGAGAATCAAGAGATTATAAGGAGGGTAGGGAAAACAAGCAATTAATCCAGCAGACATGAGTCATTCCATAGTATAATAAAGAGTTGAGTGTAATGATACCGTTTTGAAGGTAGTTGAGGAGTGTGCAACTAAAGGCCTGATATTCACGCAGTTTTCAAGAATTGGTGGAGAGAAAGGACCCTAGGGGAGTGAACAAGGCAGGTGTCAAAAACGAAGGCAGGAAAATATCCAATACTTTGAAATAAGGAATTATATCTGAACATTTCACCAACACAGACAATGGCTTTCCCCCTTACATTTGGGTTCATTTTCTAATATAATCGTATGACTTTGCTCCAAGCACACATACCTTAGAGTTCTGCCTTCTTTTGGTTTAAAATTCTGCAACACTCACCCAGAAAAATTTAAGAGGATTATCATCAGGAAGAAAACTTGGAAAGGCTCACAATTTTCAAACAGTTCAAGCTCAATGGACTTGTACATGAACCATACAGTGATACTAAATTATATGCAGATTACAAAGAAAAGTGGCCCAGAACAAAGTTGTTAGTAGTAAGGAAACACAAGCAACTTTGTGGTAATCATAGTTTGCTTGGCTCTTTGAGGGAGGACAGAAGTGGGACTAAAAAAGGAAGTAAGCTTTTGTTTGGTTGCTCCCCCTCTTTGGCAGTTATAAACTAACCTTACCTATATTTTAACATTCTCTTTTTACAAAATATGCATAGTGATGTAAGAAGGAAATAGAGCATTTGGCCAGGTTTGGCAAGCTCTTATCCTCACTATAAAATAAAGCATTTGTGGAGCACACAAATGCATATCTTGAAACACTCTATAACTATGCCTTTATCATTCTTTATAGTTCAAGCTCACCAAGTGAGACATGAGTTTAGTTTGGTCAGTTCTGATGCCACAGTTAAATAGATGGTCATTTATAAACCTTAGTCCATCTTAGCTACAGTCTGTAGACCCATAGTGGTTAGGTATGGTGGAAGGGTTTAGTGGGGACATATGGATCTTTCTAGGAGGGGAAAACAGAATAGATTCAATGGATGGTCTGCAGGTAGGTGTGGGGGAGCAGGAATAGGAGGATCAGGTGGAGAGAGAAAGGAGATGCAAGGTTAAGGGACAAAATATGGGGAGAAAAACAGTTTGAACTGAGGAGCATTTGAGGGGTGATATGGCAATCCAAGTGGAGTTTCCAAATAAAGGGGGAGATGACATCCCAAGTGATCATCTCTTGACACCAAACAAAGCTTTTAGTACTAGGAGCAGATTACATCCAATTGAGTTGTTGGTCAAAGTGGTCACATGAAAACACAATCCTCATAGAAAACAATCCAGGCTTTTGCCAAGAATATAGGTTGCTCACAAACAGATGACAAGGTCCCACTGCTGAACACAATACCCATACAACTCATTGAGCATGGAGAGGTAAAACTGGTACCTACATAGAACCATCATTCACATATTCTAATGACCGAGACATGGAACATTATTCTGTAGGCTACCAAAAACAAACAAACAAACAACAACAACAAAAAACATAGATATCAACCCAGCCACAACACCTTTGATCTGCAATCTGTCCTGTCACAAAATATGCTAGGGCAGTGGTGGCACACACTTTGTGGGAGTAACCAACCAATGTTTGATTTGACTTCAGGCTTACTCCACAAGATGGAACACAAACCCAACACTGCTTGAGTGACCAGAACCAGAGATTTAGATAGCCCAAAGACCTAGGATAAAACCAAAACCTACTGGTTCAAAAAAGATGAAAAAAAATTGTGACAAAATGATTCCTGATGACATTCTGCTATACTCCTAGATCAGTGCCTTTCTTATTGAGTCATTATCGGCATCACTTCTTCCTGCTGTAGATAGAAGCAAATGCAAAGATCCACAGGCAGACATTGCTGAGGGAGAGAGACCTTGGACAGTTCTAAGTGGGCTGCCTCTACTAATTCCTTCTCTTGGAGCTCAGAGAAGCCTGCAGAAGAGGAGGCAGAAAATGTGTAAGAGACAGATGAGATGGAAGATACCAGGAGAATAAGGCCCTCTCAATCAATTATTCAAGGCTCATAGGAGTTTACAGAGATTGAAGTTACAAGCACCTGTGTAGCAAGCCTATGTGGGTACATATCTGGTCCTCTGCATACATATAGCTTTCAGCTTCGTATTTTAAGTGGCTCTGAAGTGTGTGAATGAATGGGTCTTTGATTTATTTGCTAGTAGCCTTCCATTAACTAAAGAATGCAGGCAACTTCTGTCACAAACACATTTATGGGTCTGAAAGAGCACAAGCTAGTCCATAATTTTAACAAAGTCAGCGTTAATTTAAATAAAATATCTCCCACTAGGTGGGATTCATGTTAAATATTCTTTTAAAATGTAAATATGTGCATGGAGGTAGAGTGGGGAGAGGGGGAGAAAAACTTTGGGAGGTACTAAGTCAGTGATTACCTTGATCATGAGTGATTGGAATTATGACATCATCACAGATGTTTACATGTATCCAAACTCATCAAACTGTCCACCTGAACTATGCACTGTTCTTTGTTTATCATACTTCAATAAAGCTGTTAAAAAAAACCACACACACGTGCCTCTCAAATGGCGAAGAATAAAAAGTAAAAAGTCTAATTAACAGTAAGTATAGATGAGCAAAGTAATGCATTCTTATACACACAGAGTTAAATTATGCTGGAAGAGAAACAAACCTTTTAAATACAGGTATCTAATTAAAGTACATTCCTGTGAACTTGGATTCCTTCTGCATTATGTTAGAGCACTTGAATCAGGCTATCACTATAACCAGGCACATGGTGGCAGGCTGTCTAACTCTTGCATACCTGAGGTCCTGTGACTATATTGACCAAAAACATTTATACCAGCTGATGGTCACTTGATCCTCACGACTCTCTATTTAGTAAATTGTTCTACAAGTCAACTTGAAGTTTGAGGTGAACATTTTCTGGGACATTCCTGTTTAAGACACTTTTAAAAAGACATTTTCTGCCAAATAAGTCTAGTCTGAACAGGTCTGGGAAGGAATCAAGTTGGCACAAGATCCTAAAATATGCTTCTGAAGGTGAAACTTCTTCCAGCTAATAAAGACAGACTCAGACTAGTTTTAGAAAATAATATTTAGCAATTAGATACATGCCTTTAATCCTTCTCAATGAAAAAAATCATTTTTAAAATAATTACTGGATGAGAGCATAAGTCCTTTGCTTACTAAATACATGGAGAGAAAAACAGGATAGCTTTAACCTGAGTGACAGACAGTCTTTTGTGGACAAATTCTAGAAATCAACTGCCTTAAATACATTTTTCTCCCTTCCTCCCCTCTCCCTCCTTTCTGGAAGAAATATGTACGACAGTTTCTAGATTCATGTCAGCAGTGTGCAAAGGAGTGAAGAACCCCTGTCCTTAAAAGAGGGAAATAAAATTACGTGCATCCCATTAATGGTAAGAAAATAAGGATATCAAATGATCGTTTTCTGAACCTGTAAATAATAGAAAAATATAGTCAGCTCCTCAAAAAACCAATGGCTTGGGTTTTTTTCAATCATAATCTATTGCTGGTCTTTACAGATTTAGTCTTCTGAGCCATGTGCACTTTTCTGAAGACATCAACATCATACGCTATAGGTCTCATGTATACGTCGTATTAACCACAGAGTTTCTGGATTTTTGCCACTGTCTGACTCCTTATGCCATCCAGTATTTTGAGGGTACTGAATTTTTAGTTCTGTAACTCTTCCCAGAAAAGTTCTACCCAGCTCAGACAAGATAAAAAGAAAGTAAGTGACAGGCCTTCTGTGTGGTGCCTATGCAGCTCCTCCAGCTGTGGAAGGCCCAGTTCTAGGCCTCCTTGATGGTGAGAAGGATGTTTCTCTGAGGCTGGCACTGTGATTACTTAGTTTGTATTGGTCAGAAATGAAGTTACAGTGTTGTTACACTACTGGTTTAAAAATGTGTTAAGAACACAGGTGCTTTGAGGTAATTATCAAGTCTCACTCTTGGTAATTCTCTAGGTATCAGCAGCATCTAGTAAACAGTGGTCACCTAAATCAACCAGAGGGCAATCACTTATAAAATTTCTGGGTACCTATAATAATTTCTTCAACATGTGTATGTGTGTGCACATACACACACACATAAACACACACACACACAAAAACCCCAACAGACAAACATCTCTATTCAGGAGTGTATCTATGTATGTCTTTATCCACATAACAGCACAAGAGGGTCCTGAGGTGGGGCACGGGGTACTCGAGCACTTTTAACCTTCACTATAGTCTGTGTGCCTAACAACCATGGAAGTCTACCATAAACCAAACTATGCTGTACCAACTGATAGAGTTCTGTGCTTGTATGGCAATTCATTTTTAAATAAGTTTATACAAATGCTCATACCACAAAGGAAAAGAAGTAAAGACAAACTGACAGATGGAGTGTGAAGATTTGGAAGCACCAAATTCTGATAATTTAAAAAGGATAAAAGGCCAAATGTTTATCATTATACATAAGACTCTATTTGATAAAGCTGTCAGCTACAACATGCAATGTTCAGCAAAAAGGAAGAGGAAAGAAAAATGTGGATTTTAGTAGTGTAACAAGGAGAAAATGGAAAAGGTAAGAAAGACTTAGTGGTCTGAAGTATATTGCATAAAAGGCAGTGGGGATATTGGTTGCTTTATATAATCTTTGGAGAAGTGAGAAAGACAGCAGTATATAGTTCTTACCTAAAATCAAGTATTTGCTGCCAAAGTGGTTGAGGCTGGTTGCCGTGTAGTGAAAATGAATCTATTACAAGCCAAGGACCATGTCACATCCTGACAATAGCATTCTCCTTCTGGCCTCAGTTTAGTTGTAGAGGCTGGGCTGTGCTCATACTGACCCTGCAAGGATTTTCCCAGTGCATGGCCGGTTCTGGAAAGCAAAAAACAAATACTTAGAGAAATACCACCAAGCCAGTTAAAACTTAAAGATTAACAATTGAGAAAGGTAGTGCTGGGAAGATATTTGATAGTCTCTAAGTACTTGTCATAAAAGCAGGAGGATGTGAATTCAGTCCACAGAATCAAAGTTGGAAAAACAAACAACAAAAACAGGTATGATATGATGTTCAGTTATAATCCTAGCAATGGAGAGAGAGAGATGAAGACAGGTGTATTCCTTGAGCTTGCTGATCAGTGAGACTCCTCTGATTGATGAGTTCCAATAAGACAAGGTCTTAAGAAATGGTGGACAGCACCCAAGGACAACAGACCTCTGGCCTATGCACCACACACAAGAGAAGGAAACATTAAAGAAAAAAGATCAAGAGATCTGCTTTCAACTAGAGACCATCTATTGTTATACTAAATAATATGCAATATAAAAAAGAAGAGGGTACTAAAAAGGATCACTATTATCAACAAAGTACAAGGGATGTCAGCCACCACAGCAAAACTAGAAACATAGGTAGGAGAAGATATGCACTCTGACATTCCTCAGTAGAGACATCAGCTTCTGGAATGGATCTTTAAAGGATTAGCAAGTGGAGAAAATCTGAAAGGTTTAAGAAGGGGGGAAGTAACTTTTGTGGCCTTAATTTAAAAAGTTAGAAAACATTAGAGTCCAGAATCCACAAGAAAGCAAAGATTATTCCTGAGCTTGGAAGAAGGCAAGAGATGAAGGAAGTCTTTCTTCCTGTGCAGAGAAACAGTGGTCAACTTCATGACTATGTTGAAAGCGGAAATGACAGGAATAAAATTGCTGCTTATATTGATGGTAAGTAACACAGGGGAAATCTGGTTCCCCTTTCTGTGAGGGGAAGAAGTGGTCATGGGAGGTATGCCTTGAAAGACTTAGATGAAAGTAAGGTGGGGTTGGGGCTGGGGGCGGGGAGGGTACTGCTGGTATGCCCAAGAATATAACTATCAGTTAAAAAGGAGAGATGTTAAGAGGGATGGAACGTAGCTCAGCAGCAGTGTCTACCTGTCACATGTAAGGCCCTGGCATCTATATCAAGCCACTCCTTCCCTGACAGAAGGCTCTGCATTTTTCAGCAGCTGAAATCTAGGCTCCAGACCTCAAAGTCCATGTTATTCTCCTTCTTCCTATGATATAAAGACTGTCTCAGGTTCTCATGGGAAATTACCATTCATTTTCTGACACAATCTCTCTTGTAAGCCTTATTGAGATGATCAAACCCTTTGTAGTGGGGGGAAAAAGTCCTAGACATGGCCATTCTTTTACTTTCCCACTTTAACAGTAGTAGCACTAATATGGAAATCCCACACCGACTGGAGGGAATTGTCATGCCCATCACCACATTTTTTCCTGTCCCTTTATAAAACTGGCAAAGAGCAGAATCATAAGTAATAAAAGAGTAGTAGCAGATGATTTGGCCAAAATGAAACAAAGGAACAGGCTCTTCCTTGACTGAATTTCATTTCCAGACAGAATTTTACGTTCTTTGTTCACCTTTATTACTATAGCCCCTAATGTTTTTAAAGCTAAAATACAGCTGAGTGATTTTTCCAACCATGGACACAACATTTAGAGACAAGACCTCTCAAGATCCGAGGAGATAAGACGTGTTTTGTTTTCAACATGCAAATAGTGATAGACAGAAGGCTCTTAGGAAAACTGTCATGTACCAATACACCAAGCAAGTTACAAAACAGTATGTCTATTGGAGCTCTCAACCAGGATATAAGCCACAAAACAAAAACAAACACAAAAATCAACCCCATATTTCTTTGACCCCATTACATTTGAAAAATGCACACAGCAGTATTTCCTTCTAAATATAAAAGGTCCTAAGAAATCTAGCAGGCAGGTAGACTATTTTGCTTTTCCTGTCAGTTTCTTTGCCCATAGAAATCTCATGCTTCCTCAATACATTTGTTAAGTACCATCTCAGAATAGTGGAGGCTATACTTGGCCCTATATAGTATATCACATGTGCTGATGCCAAGTTTGGGTGGCCAATTATATAAGGAGTGCTCTAAAGGCAATTTCTTCAAAACCACATAGGGGAAAAAGTAAGAGAGATAGTAAGGGACACTGAAAGTGACAAGTACCTGGAGAAGAAATATACTATCAACATGCCCCAGGTCAGAAAGGAAGATACCAATGCACAGACCAATCTTCCAGGAAAAAAAAATCAACAGCACCTGCCTTTACCTATGATTTTGTGAGTCACTGACAACCAATTATTTATGATTTAGTGTCCCTTTTGGAAGAACTGGAATCAATTACACTGGATTTTATTTGCTGTATTATATTCCAGTTTTGAATGAAGCCAGAGCACCAAGTGGAATTAGATTACCATTTCAATGTTCCTCTATTTCCATGTTGTGGAGGGTCTACTCTAGTCTCTACACAATACTGTACTAGTAATACAGACATGTGGGTAATCACACAAGCAATGCTGGGGTACACAGAGCTGGGTTTTCTCTGCGTCTCTGACTCTTATAACAACTTTAGAAAACTAAGCACTTGTGTTATTATCTGTTTATGATGGAGAAACTGAGGCTTACAAAGGGTCTTTTTATGGTTTATACATATATAAAATGAACTCCACAAGATCAGTGAGCTAAGAGTCTTGATCAAATAGTCACTGATACAAGCTTGGGAAAGTAGCAAGAGAGAATGGAGACAGTTCTCACCAGAGAAGAAGACAGAAGGGTTCTTGTGATTCAGGAAACAGCTTGGCCGGCCTGCCTGCCTGCCTTCCTTCCTTCCTTCCTTCCTTCCTTCCTTCCTTCCTTCCTTCCTTCCTTCCTTCCTTCTTCATTCCTTTTTCTTTCTCTCTCTCTCTCTCTCTCTCTCTCTCTCTCTCTCTCTCTCTTTCTTTCTTTCTTTCTTTTCTTTCCTTTCTTTCTTTCTTTCTGTCTGTCTGTCTGTCTGTCTGTCTGTCTTTCTTTTTTCTTTCTCATTTTTATTGGGTATTTTCTTTATCTACATTTCAAATACTATCCCCCTTCCCAGTTTCCCCTCCAGAAACCCCCTATCCCATCCCCCACACCCTGCCTCTATGAGGGTGCTCCCCCACCCACTCATCAACTGACTCCTACCTCCTGCCCTGGCATTCCCCTACACTGGGGCATTGAACCTTCACAGGACCAAGGGCTTCTCTTCCCACTCATGCCCAACAATGTCATCCTCTTCTACATATGTGGCTGGAGGCATGGGTCACTCCATGTGTTCCAGCTTGGCCTTTCTGAGCTCCTTTACTCTTTAAACAAACAAACAAAAAATAATACTGATTCATGTGAGCAAGGAAAGGCTTGTACACAATGAGGTAGATAACATATAACCCAAGGCTAGTTTCAAAAGCTGCAGCTTTGTTGCATGCAAGCCATACAGTGCTAAGTTCATGTTTATAAAGCCAGCAAATTGCTGTCCCACCAATGTTTGAGGAAAGAAACACTTCTTGAAAATTACACTAATTTAAATGACAAGGGGTAGTGAGAGATTGGGCAGCTTTAGACTACATCCACTGTTCAATTTTGATTGTTTATCTATACTAGAAGTTCTATATTTCAATACCCAAACCATTAAAACTCTATCAGATGTTCCTTCCCTAAGATGGGATAATCTTGATTTAACCAAACAAGGATATTTTCAAACCCTCCATCTACTGTAACAACGATATCTTGTTTTCTAAAGATTTTTCTAAAATTGAAGAATAACCAACATGCAATAAACCACACTAATTAAATTAGATGATTGGGAAGTTTGCAAAAAGAATCACCCATGAAACATTAACATAAATAATAAAGTGAAATTATCCACTAGATCTGGTTTCCTTTTGCCCTTTTGCAACCCTTCCCTCTTGCTACCCACCCCTCTATTTACTACTTCATATAATCACTACTGTAATTTTTGCCATGAACAATTTCTAGAAATTGATGTAAACAGAATTACATAGAGTATGTTCTCATAAGGGCCCTCCTTTTATTTAAAGTAGTAACATGTTCTATTACTCAGCAGTATCCATTGAGATACATTGTTCTCCCATTAACTTGAAGTTCAGCATTTGTGCTTTTCTAGTTCTTAACCATAACTAATAAAACTGCTGTGGGCATTCATGTACAGCATCGCTTTCTTGTCTCTCGAAATGGGACATCTGGGTCACATGGTAAGTGTGTGATTGACATTTTAAGAAATCGTTAAATTTTCTTCTAAAATACTTTCACCATTTCACATTTCTTCTTAGAGATCAAAACCATAAATAACAAAAGCAGTAACTCTTTTATGCAGATGGGCCCCTTGCTAAACAAAAATATAGAAGTTAACAGGAATGCATCACTAACTAGTCAGGCCAGATATAAAAAATCCGTGCATCCTCAACTTCTACTTGATAGTCAGCCTTTTTACATCTCAGCCATTCAAAGAAAATGTAGTTATTATTTTTATTTCCTTAAAAACTAATGATGTAGAACACCCTCATGCAGTTATCTACAATATATAGGTATCTTCTTCAGTGAAGAGTTTGTGGAGATCCTTTGCTCATGTTTTAATTTTGCTGGTTTTATTATTGAAAATGTTATCAGTTTTCATGAGTGGTTGAAGGCTGGAAATAAACTCAATCAGATTTTACAGAACTTATAGTACACAGTAAATTAAAAAGCCACAAAAGATTTTCTAAAGACCATGCTGAGCTAAACTATTCTGTTTTTGATGAGCTTGAAACTTCTTCAAAGCTTGCAAAGAATTTAATTATTTATATGACCACTGCTGCAAGATCGAGAACATAATTATTGAACATGGTAATCCTATGTACTACAAGATATCTAAAAGTGCCCCTTGGTTATTCCTCAGAAAAATTACACAATTTTTATCCATAAGTCACATTTCAAATCATCTCCTAATCATATTATAGTCCCACTGGTTCTATTTTACATAAATAATTAATACTTTTTCTTATTCAAACTCAGACCAACATCCAAAAGTAAATGAAGTTAAAATCTGTGTCACAATGTTTGTGTAAATGGTGGCAAATAAAATGTGACCTGCAAACAAGAACAGGACTTCCCATCGAAAATGTGTTAGGAGCAGCTAAATTTGTGGATGGTTCTAGGCACTGCTCTAAGGGAAAATAGGCCTTGGTTCTGTTGTATGGCACCACCAGGTCGGAGCTCAATTGTTACAGTTGATGTGGGTTTCCTTTTAGATGCCTGGAAAATGACTCTGCTGACCACATCCACATTCTGAAATACTTTTTGAGAACTTGTAACCAAACTGCAGGAACTGACTCATTTTGCAGTACCCAGCCACCACACAATCATTTCAAAGAGACTCAAGTCAAAGTCAGAAATACCAAGGTTTCAGAATACAGGCAGAAAGTTGTCTGGATTTACATGGCAGGAGGGGGAAGTCCCAGGGTACAGAGGACAAACAAGAAGGACCAAGGCAAGGAGATTAGGCCTCGGAGGAAGGACACAACACAATTCTTACAGACAGAATGTGTGCTGTTGTCCTCAAGGCAAGAGGCAGCTCTCTATTTCTAGATGTAGCTTTAGTGGAGAGATATACACAGGATGATTCGTACAAAATGGTGTCTTAAAAGGCCATTCTTGAATTCCCCATCCTCTTCAGTTCCTCAGCAAAGTGATGCTCAGTCCTAAGCACTCCCTTGCTTCATAGGATGGAAGCAGGAATGGACAGTATGTCTCAGACACCAGGAATAATGAAGGGCTGACAACTAGGCTTGGAAGCAGTGGTTTCATTTCTACTTACCCACAACTAAAACAGATTAGTCAGTTTCAATCTAAGACAATGATGCTATCCAGCCCAGCTGAACAAAACCATAAACAACAAAAGCAGTAACTCTTTTATGCAGATGGGCCCCTTGCTAGACAAAAATATAGAGGTTAACAGGAATGCATCACTAACTAGTCAGGCCAGATATAAAAAAGTTTGGATAAGGGCTCAGGTATCATGAAATAACATCTACTCAGGCAAGATTTATGAATAGCTATCAACCCCATTTGTTGTCAGGCATGATCTAGTCCAGGTGTCTATATAATGGTGTACATATCTTTTATGTCTGTTCTCACCCATGCCATATCTCTTAATATGCAAACTCCCAGATGAGAGTAACTGCATATACTTTAGGCACAAATCAAGACTTTCAGTATCAGATTAGAAAAAGAACAATAAGGAGTCATCTCTCTACCTTTTGGGAATGGCAAGTAGTTGTTTTCAAAACAACTTTAAGAGAAAAGGTATATGAATTACCACCCTTCCCAATTCATTTTATTTTCTTAGGTTCCCTTTTTGTCTCAAGTGGGAAAGTCAGTATGCTTTAACAATTCCTAACTTGTGAGAAACATAATTATATATATTGGAAGCAGTGGTTTCATGACTCCTCTAGGACCTCCCTACTTCCTACACTGTCCATTTCTCTATCTTCCTCTTGGCTCCATATGCAACTCATCCAAGGAAATAGATGTGCTCATAAAGTCCCAAGCTTCCCCCTATTTCCACACTGAGATCCTGAGTCAGGTCAGGGAAGGACAAAAGGCAGCAAATGTGCCCTTCCTCCCCCACACCACACTGTTCCCAAAGTAATATATATATATATGGAACTGAATATAAAACAGAATTAGTGGAAAAGATAAGTTGCTTCAAGTTCAAAACAAAATGTACAAAGACATGCCAAATGAGAAGAGAGTTACAGATAAACATAACTCAATCAAAATGCACCACTTTTAGACAGTCAAGCTACTAGTCACCTCTCTGAATACAGAGGATAGGAAGAACTACCTACATTGAGCTTCTTCATCTTTGTTTACTAGGAGCTTCATGGTAATCACCATAACTAGAATCATGAAATCAGCATTTTACTAAAAGAAAGTCTGCTACAATTTACATCCACCCTGGGTTCATACAGTGTAATAAGATTCACCTCTCTAGGTTACCTATCAGTATCACAAACATCCTTGGAAATATCCCTCTTCTAGGTAGTAACTACATCCTACCTTCCAGAAACATTTTGCTACGGAAAACAGATTCCTAAATGATTAGTTTGATGTGTCCACTGCAGTTCTGTTTCTTCCTAGAATAATTTTCCTCTGGCTACCACCATTGCTATCTCTCCTCTCTCTGTGTTTCTCTGTACAAATGTCATCAGAGAGGCATTACAGTCAGCTGTAGATAAGCAGATGAATTCTAACCCGACACTACTCCCTCTCTATCTGGGTTGCTTGTGCTTTCTGCCATGACATTTACTAACATCTGCCATATATTTATTAGCTTCCATCTACCATGTGAGCAAGGACTTTGTCCACTGCCACATTCTCAGATGCAGAACACTAAAAAGAACCTTTTCTCCATGTGGTATCTTTGCCTATTGATTCTCCTACATAGTTATCAAGTGTATCAAGTGTAGGTGGCACCTGAGACAACTTTTATCAACACCTTACTAAAAAAGTCTGAACTTTAAGGGTCAGGAGTAAAGGGGTGAATGAATGATCCATTTACCTAGTGTTAAGTGAAATTGTACATAGAAGAATGAAAGGAAGGAAGGAAGGAAGGAAGGAAGGAAGGGGGATGATAGAGAAGAATGAAGGAAGGGAGGGGGAGGGAGAGAGGGAGCGAGGGAGAGAGGGAGGAAGGGAGGGAGGGAGAGAGAGAGAGGGAGGGAGAGAGGGGGAGAGAGAGAGAGAGAGAGAGAGAGAGAGAGAGAGAGAGAGAGAGAGAGAGAGAGAAGCTTTTTGATAACTTCCCCATCATACAGGGACAGAAAACCCAAGAGGAGTTATTGGTGCATGGTTGCCAAACAAAATGTGGGAAAGTAAGAAACTCTGTTAACTAATTTGTTTGCTTACCTCTGATCTACATGTGTTTCCTAGGAATGCAGATCTCACAATTCACACTGAAATTGTGTCTTTTCAATGTTCTTTTCTTTGTTCAATGTTCTTTGTCTTATTGGATAAAAGATGCAGGTCAGCCTATTTCATTGAAGAAAATTTGAACGATTATTAAAAAAGAATCTGTGGGCGGTGAAATCCAGTTTGAACATAGTACTGAATTACAAAGTAAACCCTGTCTTCATGAAGAATATTCCTGACTGCAGTGTGGTGAAAAGTACCACTTGCTCTATAGTGTTAGTAGTATTACATCTTCCTCTTCCCACTTGCAAAAAAGCATCCCTCCTTACTTTTCACAGCTATACTTGAAGATTGAAAACAAATAAGCAACAGCAACAACAACAAATCAACCAACCAAACTTTACCCTCAACCTTAGATCAGAATCAGAATTCAAGTTCATTTTAAATTATTTATCTTTTGGGGAGGCTTCTGTTAATATTTACTCTTCTGTAGAGAAGTGGTTTGAAAGTTTAAGTGACATGAAATCAGATTTAAAATTTGGTCATGAAAGAAGGAAGTCAGTAAGTCCATTCATCTATCCATTTTTGCTATATAGTTTTCTCTCCCAAGACTTCTTCTTCATTTAAGCAAGGAACCTGGTTGACAGAAGATGTTTAACTACCGTTTGTGTCTGTGAGAGTTACAGTGGCCCCCAAAAGACAAGCATCAAACAAAAGACCTTTACTAAGGAAAAAGGGGCAAGGTAAGTTTATAACTTACAGCTACTCCTACTCTATAAAACTTTAATCCCGTTTTATAGACTTTTATCCTATCCCTTTTTTTTTTCTGTCTTTCTTCTGTCTGTAGGAAGAGCTTGAATGGGTGAAAATAAGGATGAATGAATGAACAGAAAAATGATGGAATGAAGGGATGCCTCATTTGCATGTCTTCCTAGAGGTAGGATTAGTTCAAGAACAATGAAAATTTTAAGAGATTCACAAATCTTTAAACCCATGGCCTTGGATGGGCTGCCCTTACCTGCCCTCTACACTGAATTCTTAGCATTTACATCATTTACATGGAGAGGAATGTATCATCCTTGAAGCTACATTTCCATAATCTGAAACTAAACTCCTGGTACAAACAGGACATTTTCTTTTTCGTGGGCATCAGTGGCTGCTTTTAAGCTGTTCCTACAGAAAGCTTTCAGAACTAGATGGAGGTAAAGGAAGCATATATTCATAAATACAGATTCTGGTTCCCTTTACCTTTCTACCAAAAGGTCACCCAGTGATTCAAGTGTTCACATATTTCTTCCCTCCACCCCCACCTTCAAGTGAAAACTTGAGGGGGAAAAATAGGGGAAGTTAGATGAGTAAATTTATTAGTGCTTTAGATCAACTGAAAACAAGGAATTCCCCCTCCTGGATTTCAGTGGCTTAATTCTAACTCATAAAACACCAGTGACTAAGATAGTTCCCACTGATTTGTGAAATAAGAAGCAGAAAAAGTCAACTGTGTATTTCAACATTGAGAGGCCCAGGTCTGAAATATGTTACACTTTCTACAACAGAATTGAGAAGATCACTACTGAAACTTTTGGCTTCAGCCAACTTTTACTCTGCATTTGGACCCAAATTACTTCCCATCTGGGCAGCCAACAGCCTATTTGGATTCAGATTCTGTTTCTACAACAGAGAAGTGGCCTGAAGTAAGTTCCTTTGTTTCTCTGTTCTTTGGACCCCTCACCTATAAAATAGACATAACACAATAGTACCAACAGCTTGCTATGAGGATCTCACACAAATCATTGCCAGTAGACTATCTACAATAGCAGCTACCTAAAACACACTCAATCTACAATGAATAGTAGCCAAAACTTTTTGCAATTTTAGTTAATCTACTATGCAGACAGTCACATAGAGTTTAACCATAAACACATAGGCCTGGAACTAAACTGAAATGGTTTGGGGAATACAAGTGAGTAGAGAACCATCACTTCAGGTTCCCTAACATGCTTTTTTAAATGTAGGATCAAGTAAGTGTGAGGTCACATAACTCACTATCCAGGCTCTGTGATTTAGAGAACCCAATAGACTCACTTAACTACCAAGGGGAAAAGTAAGCTTAAAACACAAACATACTTTTTCCCTAACCTTGGGCCTCTTACAGAATAAATAGCTCAGATTTGGAGGTGATTTTGTACGCAGGTAATCAAAACTATCAATGCAAGCAGCAAATCGTGGTTGGGTCTATACAAATTTAACCTATTTTTCTTAGTTAAGAACTCTACCATTGGGATTGGGGATTTAGCTCAGTGGTAGAGCATTTGCCTAGCAAGTGCAAGGCCCTGGGTTCAGTCCCCAGCTCCGAAAAAAAGAAAAAAAAAACAAAAAGAACTTTACCATTGTGTGTGTGTGTGTGTGTGTGTGTGTCTGTCTGTCTGTCTGTCTGTCTGTCTGTCTGTCTGATGGGGGTACCAATGGATTCTCTTTTTAAAATATTTTTTCATTTAAAAAATGGTGAAGGCAGAAAAAAACCCTATAACATTAATAGCAAGGTCTCCAGCAGAATAGACAGTTACTTTAGGAAATAATTTTTTTTAATGGCAAGAAGGGGAATATGCTTTAAAATAAAACCCTAGCCTGGCCTTCATTACAGACAATTCCACCCTGCACTTCAAGAGAGTTATTTTACTTTTTACGTACAAAGTTATCACTATATTTAGATTAGTATTTTAAAGTGATTTCAAACAAAATAGGTGCTATTTATAATAGCTATTTACAATAGCTATTATAAATGTTTATAAGAAAAGTAAATGTTTTGATTGTTATACTGACTTAAAAAGACATCAAATCCAACTTTTGTATGCATCAAATATGTTCCTTCAGAGAAACTAAGGGAAATGAGCTATAGTCCTATATTTATATAACATAGTTTACTGCTAATAGCTCGTGTGCTGTGCTTTATGTCTAAGATTAGTCTAAATAATTTAAAATGTATAAATTATAATAAACAGGGGAGTGAGAGATAAGTTATAGCTTAGAATCCTAACAAGTTGAGCCAGCAGATGCTAAGATTAAATCACTGAAATTTTAAATATATAGTCTGTATAACAATTGTTTTATATTGATCATTTTTCAAAGAAACAAGGGTAGTTTACTAGGCAAGGATAAGATATTTTAGATGAAATATACGTTCTAATTCAGCTGCTCATCTTTGAAAGTAGTTAATAAAATGACATTACTTTGCATACGCTCCTTAACTCTTATTCTTCCTGATATCCAGAAAATAAATGGACAATCCTTAATATTATATATACAGTAACTCCATTCAAACTGGTTTAGGTTTTTCTTCTGAATAAAAACACCTATCCTCCAAATTTAGACTATGTAATCAAAACAGTTTGTTTAGGAGAAATAAGTTTTCAGAACTATTACTATAAAAACCAGTATACAACAGTAAAAAAAAATAGTCACCAACATTTTTTTCATGTCTATAGCATTTTGAAATGCACATAAGGAAATTAAGTTGAAGACAGACATCAAAATATAGATCCAGAAATCTTTAAGTGTGTTCAGTGCCAACAATACCAGAAGCAGTTGACTAAAATGGCAAGCAAGGACATAAACTGTACAACATGCCAACAGGAAATAATTGCTGAAACCCTAAGCAGGGAAGAAGTCACAGTAACATAAAATGGGGAGGTTTAGAAAGAGTTTATTTTTAATGACTAGAAACATATAGGAACAAGAGAGCCACTTTGTACATGTTTGTTTGTTTGTTTGTTTGTTTGTTTGTTTGTTTGAGATACACTTTTAGAAGTCTCCTTTTCTAGATTCAATCATGCAGTTTAATTTCCTGGGGCTGCCCGGTTGCCCAAAGGCACTTACTTACTTTGCCCAGCATGACTCTTATGCTAAAGTGTCATTCCCTCTAAAGTGTCCCTTTCTCCCTTAATGACCTAGACAGCTTTCTGGGTAAAAAGTTTCAGAAAATAGATATGAAAAGATTTTTTGTAATTATATGCAAAAATTCCTTTGGAGTTAAAAAAAATTATTTCTTTTGTCTTAATTTGTCCCAATTAAAAAAGTAGACTCACTGAGAAGGAGCTTGGATTCATGAAACTCCTGTAGTCCACCCCACCACAGACCTGTGAACAAACATTTCACACAGGGGAGAGAGGACCCTGTTAATGACCACAGTGGTAATATCACCATCACCTTCACAGGACATAGGCACAGGGCAAGCAGGACTGCAGGAAACAGGTGACACACCCCTCTGACTCAGCCAAGTTTCACTGCTTGCAAATCCTGGCTCTATTATTTCCTTCCTATATCATTTTGGGAAATTGGCTTCACTTCTCTGTGCACTATTCTCTCTACAGTAAAATGGAGTAACAATCATACTGGCCTTTCAGTTAATACATGTAAAGCGTTTTACATTAAAATCTAACTCCTGGGTAACCATTACAAACTGGTCAGCACTGAACTAGATGCCGGGGATATATTTAGAAAAATATCTAACATATAGCATAAGTTTAATAAACAGTAATTCAAAAGTCAAAAAGTCTTATCTGGCACTCTGATGCTCATATTACTACAAATGTTTATAAGGAGACTGATTATTTAACATACATACATGCATACATATATACATATGTAACTCCAGGAGAGGTCTGGTACTCTATTCCAGAATCAAGTATGTGAATATTTCTCTGATAAAGCATACAGACTTAGTGAGCTAAATAAAGACTACAAGTGGCCTCATGTAAGCTCAGGTTAGGACTTGCCATCAGTTTGTGATATGAACTTTTTCTTTATTTGTCAGAACCTTTTGGACTTTAGAAGAATTGGTAGGTTTCTATTTATTAAGTAAGGGATAACCTTCAACTAAAATTTTTCTTCACTAGTTCTTGAGGTATGAGTAACAAAATAAATTGTTAAAACCATTGTGGAATAGAAAATACCTTCAGGCATGGAAAATGCAATAGTGCATAATTAAATCTATGGTACATATTAGTCTAAACAGTCTTTCTCTGAAACAGTGTTTCCGAGATTCTCATCCTGCCAATTCATTCAATAAACACCTCAAAGTCTCTTTTTAAAGAATGTTAAAAGATAAAATACTTATGACTGCTTGATAAAACGCTCCTATTTATTCCATAGGAAAAAGAAGACAAAAGCTAGGAAATGCCAAATGAACAGTTGGTTGGAAAGCATGTGTCTCATAAGAACACCGAAGCCTCCGCAGTCATCCTTAGAGGGAGAGGAATAAATACTATACCAAACTGGTAAGCCATCCTGCTGCTACCAAAGGAATTCTCTCCACATTGCATTTGAAGGAAATATTTGCAGCTCTTCAAGAACTTACAATAATTGGTTCAAGATGTTCTTCTCATGGCTGGTCAGCACTGGATAAAGGGTGAGCACAACCTCATGGAGGTTGACTTTTACTCATTACTCCATATGTTGGTACTTATCTCTCCCAATTTTTTACATACTGATTTTGTATTATATTATGGCTTCCTTCAAGGCCTATGCTTCCCACTTCCATGGTGATCCTGTATACAAAGGCAAGTCGAGAAGACCCAAAAGGAATGGAGATCATTATAATGACTCATGGTTTTCCCCCTTCTTGTTATACTTCTACTCATTAAGAGTATAGCAGGAGGTCTGAATGACATTTATGAACTGAGACCTTAAAGCTATATTTCAAACCAACTACTCAGTTTTCAGAGAAAAAAACATTTCAAGGCTTATTTGGGTTCTAACAAATAGCTGTTGTTGATTTAAGGCCCCCCTTTAAAGTAAGCTTACACACACACACACACAGACACACACGCACACACACTCACACACAGACACACTCACACAGACATACACACACAGATTTGAAAGTATACAGTACACTTATCAAATACTATTGGGTAGAAATGATTGAGGTATATCTCTCAAATGGCGTCCTTTAACGTTGTTTTGCAAAACCTCAAAGATCAAATATGCTAAAATACCAGTATCTTCAGGAAATCTGGGAGAGAATTCAGAACAATGCTTTTAGATATACATTTAAAATAATAAACTCAGAACAAAGAATGACAAATTAAATTTTAAAGATGAAGCTTTTGGGACATACTTTCTAACATTTACCATTCCAATTTTTATTATATCCCATTTTTATCACTTAAGACAATGGATTCTAAACATCTGAAGAAAATCTAAAGCTTTTATATACTCTTTTTCCTATCCTGCATGTATTTAGCTCAATATTAAATTACCATGGTTTTCTACCCAAGTATTTACATGACATACGGAAGTAAAAATAAGTATTAGTCATTGAATATATACTAGCAGTAGGATATAAATTAACTAGAAATACTATCATGCTTTTTCACCATTTTTCTGTCTCCTCAAATCTAGAAGTTCATGTATGTCAGGAGGGCACGCCTTAATTAAGCCAAATGACATGTGACATCCATATAAATTTGCAATGCCAATGTACTGATTTATGGCTGGATTTGCATCTCACAACCATGATTGTGTTTTAATGAAACTGAAGTCTTGGAGATTTTAGCCTAAGAAAAATGATCTCCAAACCTTTAAACTATGTGGGTGGGCCATAATTTATAGATTCCAACACACTCACCTTCCTATTCCCATCTGCAGCCCACTCAACTAACAGAAACCCGCAGTTCTGCTACCCTGTTATGGCTTTCTTTTTTTAAGTTGAGAATTTTATGATTTCAAAAGGAACAGAATGGGAGCCAGAAGTCAAGAATGTACAATCAACTTTAAATTTAGTTGGAGGTACTTAACACAAAATAAATAATATTACATTCTTTATAATTCAAAGCCCAGTTCTGTTCATGTCAAAATTGGACATTTATACTCAGAAATGAAGATTGCCCACAATACCTATATGTAAGTACTGATACTAAAAATATTTCCATCTAAATTTACGTAAGTATATATCACATCATTACTTCTACTGACCAATAAGAAACAGACAAAAATCAAGCAGTCACCTATTGTCCTAATCTGCTTGTTGGGCTCGATCTTTATGCAATCTTATTTCAGCAAAGTCAAGAAGTCAAACATTCACACTAATATAAAACTGCTATCTCAGTGTCCTTTGGAACACAGATATTCACAGCTTTACTGTCTTTTTCTGGAATAGGAACAGCTCAGATTCAAAACCGGAAAACTGAATTTTACATTTCTGAGAAAAAACGGAAGGCAGACACATGGGTATCACACCATTAAGAGTTAGTTGCTCATCACCATCTTGAAAATGTTATGTACTGTATGGAAATCAGCACCCTTTTGCTTTACTAATGTAATCAAATAGCACAGTCTTAAAATCATGACATGAATGCAAAACAAATTCTATGACCAACAAAATCTGCCGTTCACAATCAGATGTTTTGGGTATACTGCTTCAAGTTTCATTTTGTAAAGATCTAGATAAAATAAGACACAATGGGAAACAAAGGAGCCGACTAATTCTGAAAGTATCTCTTCAAATTTCAACTTGCTAGTCAGACTGAATGCAAATCTCTATCCATGGAAAGTTAATGTAGTAACTCAAGCAAACAGCCCATTTTGATTTCATGCTTTGCCCCACTAAAAAGGAAATCACGTCCAAAAAGTAAGATCTGGTTCTATTACATATGTTTGGCTGAACTAGTAACACCCAGCTCATTTTGTTAATTACCTGGTTCCTTCTCAGCCTTTATGCTTTACTATGGGGTTGCCTGCTTGTAAAATTCCTACCTTTGTTTATATATTCTCTGTTCTACACACTTGTTAGGGGTTTGTGAATAATTTTGCAATTCTCCCACACACCATATGATATCTATTAGGGACAATGCCACTTTTCACTTACCGATTCTGGAAAATGCAGTGTTTCCTGGTGACAGAATGCCGGGAGCTTCCGTTTGCTGAAACTCCCTCTTCTCAGCTTGGTAAATCTGATTATAAAACGCCTTTGTTCTGATCGCATAAGTCACTTCTTTCCACAAAAGTTTTCTAACGAGTTATCTGCATTTCATTCCTGTGACAAAATGAATCAGACAAAAGGAAAAAGGGGGACAGGGAATAAGTCCATACAAGTTCTTGGCGCACATTTTCAGCTACATTTTTCTCAGTTTAATCAGTAAGCTGCATTAAAGTGACAGTTTCCAGTTCAGGAAGTCAGAGTTTGATCAAATCAGCTACAAGCAATCTCAGTGTCTTGCTGGTGTGCAGACCCCATGGCTACAGTCACTTGGTCATTTATCACATGAGGAATCACTGGACAGTCCCCACCCCATCCTGCTCCTGATGAGCAGCAGCCAGCGGGAGAGTGGAAGGTGGACAGTCGTCTAACCCGGGACTTCTTATAGGGACCTGACAATTAGCTGCTGACCAATGGCAACCAGGATGTAGTACCTAAGTCACATGACAGGGAAGTCCCTATGCCTGTAGAATTTTTGAATTACTGGGGTTATACAAAGGACACTCATTCAGGAAAAGGTGGGGTTCATAAGCCGAAACAGAAAATGCCCTGGCTGTGACAACTCGAGCTTTAAAACAAGTAACACCCTAACCTCACCCAGACAGAGAAGGAGCTGAGACCCAGCCAGGATGGGAATCAGAAGAATGTCTGGCATGTATTAAAAAATAATCCCAAAGCAGAGGCTGAGTTTAAAAGCTCAGTTGAGCTACAAATGAAACTGCTCATCTCGCTTCTGACGGTCTCTCGTACAATTTCACATTCTAAGCTTCATTCTGCACAGCTCCACAGAGGCTTGCAGAGCCACCATAGGGAAATGGGTGAGGTGCCTCTCTTCCCTTCGCACAAAGGGTCCCAAGGGAAGATTCCTAAGTCAAACACATTTCTTTTTAAAACAATTGTAAAAATTAAGCAAATTTAACCATACTTGGGATAAATCTTTATGCTAACTACAAATCATGCCCCCTTCCATTTTCATTTGTCCATATCAAGAATACTCTTGTTAAGTAAACAACCCACTTCATGAAGTAGCTGCCAATTTATTTTAACACCCCCAATTTTTCTTAAATACCGCTTATGCCTCAGAAAAAAATTCAATCACAAACACCCTTACAATTTCTTCATTCTTTGAAAATAGTACTTACAAATATTCTTTGTTTGGATCTGTCCATTTCTTCTCCCCCTCCCCCGTCATCTATACTCAAAACACGGGCTCAACCTCTTCTTTCCAAACCAGATGCCCAATTTTGCTCAGGCAAAGCTGCAACAGCTCTTTTTCCAAGGCAAGCCCAGAGCACTGTGCTGCTTGCCATTCCGAATTTATGGAAGGAAGCATATGTCAAACAAACCAGGTGATGACTCACACTGCCTCCCCCGGCCACATTTTCCCCAGAATGGGAGGGTAGTGTAAGTACAGCCCATTTGGATGTGACTCAGTTTTATTAGACTGGAGGTTGTACTTGATCTGACAAGCTCCCATTTTTTTTTCTTTTCTAGCTCATACATTTAAGGATCAGAAAGCATGTTTTAATGGGTTTCAAAACATTCAATCAGGTAAACAAGAAAGCTCTGAGATTATATTTTAAGTGTCAGCTAAGCTCTGGCCCTTTCTAATATGTAATGTTTCAGAACCATATGCTGTAAATTTTACAACTAAGGCCACTAAACAATCAAGTTCACACAACAGTGGGGAAAAGGTTTTCTACATACAGGTCTGCCTCATGTCTTTACCATGGGAAGAACCCAGTTTTAAATCTCTTTTTGGGGCCCATGTGGCAGGTTCTTCAGGAAGTGGTCAGGGACATGAGAGCCGAGCCGTGTAACAGGCTTTCACTTTTGCATGTACTGCAATTTGCACTCTAACCTGAGTCATTCACATAGAATCACCAATTCTACAATGGCCCCACCCCAACATCTGAATAGTCTTTTGATGTCAACTTGTTTAATAGCTGAAGACAAAAAACCTTAAAAATCACCAAATAATCTCTGGGGAAATCCCAATCAAGTAAACTGCTTCTAAGTCTCCTCTTCAGTATGATGTTTAACTACCATGATGAGAGTGGCATTACATGCATGGAATTAGTTACTCTTAGGTATTTGGGAGATAGGAAGAAATGGAATAATAAGTGCAAACCTCTCCCCAACACACATACAATCTGAATGGCTCAGGCAAGCACTCAAACTACAGTTATCTCTTTTCAGCATACTTCCTTTAACCTTGAGCAAAGTCAGCAACTGCTTTGACAGAGGCTTTTACTGTTGATTAAACCTTGATGGATAACTAGTTATGTTACAATGTAGGACATACCTTCTATTTTTAAAACACAAGGCAAATAGCGAATTCTCCAACTCACAGATGAAGACACAGAAAAGATACACACATGGAAATATTATTTAAAAAGCTAATACGGAAGTTGATCATTGACTTTATAAATATATTAAAAAATTCTCTGTAAGTTTTTTTTACTGGAATAAACATCACTCCAAATTTTCATAAAGAATCAGATTTCAGAAATGAAATTTAAAAACTACTTGGAAGTACATCTCCAAATTATACTGTCTTTATATTTTAAGTACATACACATATTTCTCAACTAGTTATTAAAACCTGTTCATATTTCAACAGGGATATTAATCTAGCCACTGACATTTTCTGAGTAAAGCTTTATTGGCTTAAAGACAGTTACCTTTCCATGGTACACAGCGAACATCAAGTCTATAATTACTTAACTTCCAATGGAAATTAACACACAGCGTGAAAGCAGACATTAATAAAAATCAAAGAACCAAAACTCTGGCCTCTGAAGAAACCTATAACATCTGTTGAAAGTCTGTAGAATGGCTAGTGTTTCAATCCCGGTTCCTCCAGCCCTTCAGCTTTGCACCTGAACTGAAAAGGGTTGACACGGTGTTTGAGTCACACACAGCAGTTGTACTATCACTTAAAAATAATATTTAAAACTACTGTATTAGTGATGACAAACATCTGACCAAGCCATCATTTCTGTAGAGCATTTCAGAATCTGTTGGGGCTTTTTTCCATTACATTTTCTGGAGTATCCTTAAAGTCAGTGCAGAAGGGAGCTATGACCAGATGGAACCAGTCAGAAAAGACATTCAGAAATTCCCATAGCAGCCCAAACATGATGAGAAAAAGCCCGCCTTCCCGAACACAAAGGAACATGCAAGGTTGTGTAGGGTTGTGGCAAGAGGATAAGGAGTTAGTTCAAGGCCATCCTAGGTGAAATCCTGCCTCAAAATTAAAACAAAACAAAATAAAACAACAACAATAACAAAATAGAACTTTCATTCTAGTTGGCCCAGATACGACAAGACATCAGAACTGTCACCAGCCAGGAAAAGATAAATGAGTCAAAAAATTGGAGGAACATTATAGTCCTTTTCAGGGTAGAGCACTGTCCTGGGCACAGTGCAGAGCACCTCCAAACAGCCTCTAATCAAAGGGCAAAAGAGTACAGACTCAGAGTAGACCCATGATCTACTCTTCTGCTTTGTTTTGTTTTGTTTTCCTCCACAAGGCCACCACATAAAAGCCCATGACATTTACCCTAAGGGAAGCCCAGGTAGTTAGGTGAAGAACCTCAGTATATGTTCTCTGTTAGATTGTCTTTCATTAAGATATACATAAATAGGAGGAGAAGCCCTTGGAACTGCCAAGGCTTGGGTGCCCCAGTGTAGGGGAGTGTTAGGGTTGGAAGGTGGGAGAAAGTGGGTGGGTAGATGATGAAAGACCTTCATAGAAGCTGGGAGAGGGTGTGGGATAGCAGGTTTCTGGAGTGGAAAGTGGGAAAGGGATAACATTTAAAATGAAAATTTTAAAAATACAATAAAAAAACTAAAAAGAAAAAGATTAAAAAAAGAAGAAATTCTACTTCTGAGTACGCCAAGCTCTGGTTCCATCTGAAAGCTCTATGAAGCAGTTCAACCATCCCATAAAGCCTCCAGGAGCAAAAGCTAATAGTTTTCAGTCAACATGTAACAGAGTTGATGGATAATTAAAAAAAGACAGCAGGCAGACATCACTGAAGTACAAGTATACTTTAAAAATATGCAGATCCTAGGCTCTCCTGAAGGGCAAAGAGCGAGCAACCAATCCAACCTGTCTATAACGTAATGGGGGCTAAGACAACAAAATGGAGGTATGGTGGTGATGTGGGAAAGCTCCAGGACTCACTGCTTTTGGTGGGACCTTGGGTCAGAGGTACATATCTGCTTCAACTCTGAACTAAAAGGTTGTTTTTGGAGAAACAGCAGAGAGTTCTCTTTCTGCCAGAAACCCAAAATACCAAACAATGTGACTCTTTCATTTCTAGAAATCCCAAACTATAAGTCAAGGTGAACACAAAGAGCCCAGGATCCAATACTGGCCCTGGGATGGTATTGCCTATAGGAACATGGGGGGAGTCACTTTCTTTCTGTTTTTCATCACCTGGAGAATTGGCATAAAGAATAAAATGCCGGGACCAAAAAAAAAAAAAATCTCTCCTTAAGTAATGCTTACCACATTACCAAGCCTGAGTAGCTACCCCCAATAGTTCTCTTCCAAGGGAGGCAAGAATAGCCTCAAGCTTCCATGTCATACTGTCCATTTAAGCAAATTAAGTGACTTCATCGATTATATTTTGTAACAATCAAAAATCTTTAGAGAATGTCAAGTATGACAATGCATGTCCATAGTTCCCTGCCTTGGGAAGCAGAAGCAAGAGGAATACACACTCGCTCTGAGCCACAGAGTGCGATCCTGGCTACAAAACATAAAAAGTCCATTTCTTATTTAGCAAAGTATAAAAAAATTTTATATAAACTATACATCAAATTAATGTGCTCTGAAAGTACTTTGCACCTGAACTGAAAAGGGTTGACACGGTGTTTGAGTCACACACAGCAGTTATACTATCACTTAAAAATAACATTTAAAACTACTTTATTAGTGATGACAAGCATCTGATGATGCTATACTTCTGAAAGTATAGCAAAGTACTTTCAGAGCACATTAATTTGATGTATAGTTTACATAAAATTTCCAGGATCAGAATTCGGTATGTGCCTCCATGGCTGGGCTACATGAAATGCCTTGACAAACATGTACACAAACTACATGAAAATTTATGTAGGACACTGGGAGCATGTCTTTATGAGGACCGGACTGTGCTCTAAGCTTTTCATGTAATAGAAGGAGACGCCTGTCTTTTTGCAGTGATTTCACACAGAAGCTGAATACTTCACTTAGAATTTTTTTTTTATTACTTGTCTCCTGTCCCCACCCATTTTAAAGAACTAACTGACTCAGTTCTTTGATGACAACAACATGGTGGGTGGGAGTGAATACAGGAGTGGGCAGGGTGGGAGAAGAAGAGGGGGACAAGGAGGAAGAGGAAGAGAAGAAAAAGAGAAGGGAAAGAGAAAGGGGCCAAAATCTGAATCATGCCATGTGAATAATCTTAGGGTTTTTTCTTCTTCCTAAGGATATAAATCAAATTAAGCTTGTTTTGCTGTGGGCGAAGGAAAGAGAATACATTAATATCATGAATCAGAGCAATTATCAACTATGTAACACTCATTAAAAATTAACTACAATCACTGCTTTCTCACAAGCTGTCCAAAAAATGAAGAACACTTGTTAATCAACATAATCCTTGACAAAAACCCCTCAAGTTTCAATTTGATTATAACCTTCTTCTCTAAAAACAATATAATTATTTTTGCACATATATTTCAGAAGCAAGATTTACTTCAGAGCCCACTGTGAGACAGGTTTTTTTTTTTTTTTTTTTGCTTTTGAAGTTTAGTGACAAACACACAAGGGTAATACTAGGTAGAAACCAGGAAAAATTACAGAATTGTAAGATTGATTACTTAGAAAATAACTTTAACCTATCAAAAGCATCCCACTGGAAATGGTGACTACACTAGTGGGACAAAGGTAAAAGTGAGCATCTCCATCCTAATAGTTTGCAGTAAGAAGAAAGTTACCTCATGAACCTTAAACTCAAATACATGACTTCTCAGGACTCATGGACTGGTGTATTTATTAGGAGTAATTGGAAAAAGGTAGACCTAAATCAAATACAAATTAAGCTACTAGAAATATACACAGGAGTATTATGTAGAGGAGGATTATCACTCTGAAGGCACACCTCCAATTCCAGAACCTGGACACAATGACAGGTGAATTGCTAAGTTGAAGGCCAGCCCATATATGCACAGTAAGATTCTTTGTTAAATGAAAAGTGGGTATCTTGAAGAAAAAGTTTTTAACCAACCAAATTAGTATCTTCTTGTCTGAGGCAAATATAACTAAGGAGTTAAAGGGGCATATCCTCTCCTTGGCAATGTTGAATCTGAAACCCAGGTACTCAGGCGTGCTAGCCAAGTGCTCTACCACTTAGCTATGCTTGCTGCTTTTGCTAAACAAAATAATGGAGCTAACAAGACAGTGTTTTGTACAAATACAGTTCCTTACAGAATGATCCACAGAGATCAAAGAGGACAGTGCTTTTATCACATTGTTGGGTTTTTGAAAGTTCATTTCTATTTATAGGATAGTACTTTTGTACTAGTATCCTTAATGGAGTCTCTAATAAATTATTTCAAGATAACTTTGAATATGCCAAGGCTTTTAAGTTTCTTGGGTTCTTTGTATTCCTCGATTTAGAAATTTTAGTTAGTAACAATGAGATCTTTGTGGATAACAATTTGTACACTCAAGTTTACCAATCTGCAAATGGGTCTGAATAACAGAAACAAATCTTAGCCAAGATATACTGTCTATCAGTATTGGGTTTATATAAAATGAGCCACATCTCTTCTTAGCAATGTACCTATCTACACCCTTAGCCTTCAAGTTCTCTGCCAAGCTTATATGACTTATTTTTTCAGTCAGCTTTCTCCAATCTCATAATCTTAAACTTCCTACATAACAGAAACAATACCCTCAAGTCCAATTTTGCCACAACCTATTCTTCTGTACCTGCTGTAAATGGATAAAAGAAATTTCCAATTCATATTCTAATGTTTCTCCCCCCACCTCCCCACTTTCTCTCTCAAATAATAAAATAGTTCTATACCTGAGTAGATGGATTTGGAGAGTACTCGTTTGCAAGCACAAGGATCTAATATCAGTCATTAGAGTCCATGTAAAAAAGGTTGCACAAATCTATAATCCCAGTGCTGGGTAAGCCAGAACAACTGCCTCCCGAGGGTACACTGGCCAGCCTGGGCTAGCCTATTTTAGTGAGCTTCAGGCTAGTGACAGACCCTATATCAAAAAAAAAAAAAAGATGGATGCTGCTCGAGATGACAAGTTCTACCCCTGGCCTCCACACATGCATGTGCACCTATGCACACATAAACACACACATGCAGATCTTCTAAATATTGATTCAAGGGGAAAACGGTGAAAAGAAAAAAATTAAGACAGATCTCATCGATCTCCAGAGTAAAACACTCTAAACAGAAGAGGCACCGAACAGTCTGCTTAGGTACTTTCTGTTCTCTACTACACTAAACATTTGGAGTGGAAGCCAGGATGGGTATAGGGGTTGCCAAGCATTTGTTAAGTGCTGGAAATCACGAGTCTCACAAGCACCATGGATTAAGTGGAAGTGAATTCCAGACTGTTTGTAATTGATCATTAAGTATGCAATAAGAGATGAAAAATATAGTAATAAAGACATGTCCTAGAGAACATGAATCTGGTTAAGGGCAGTAGATGTGTGGGTGGTAGAGTGGTGATCTTTGTTGGGAGTTGACAAAATAAAGGAGTCAGTGAAGCACAAAGCAAAAAAATGGTGAGTAGGTAGGTCAGCATTCCAATGCCTCTCACAAAACAAATCACATCTACTCTTGAAATCTGGCTTTGATAGGTAGAGAACAGTGTAATGCCAGAAAACACAAATGAAACAGAGTAGGGAATTAAACAAAATAAGAGAAAGGGAGTTCCATAGACAAGGGGTGAAAGCAATTAATGGTCCTATTGAGTAGTGACATCTCTACATGGTACACATGCATAAAGGTTCAATGGGTTGCAGTCACATATTGGTGGCAATCAGCAGTTTTCTAATTGGATGTATGCTCACTCAACAGAAGGGAAATTATTCCTGGTACTAGGGATTTTGGTCCTATCCCTTGAAGCTGACTGAATTTATTTTGACCTTCTGCCAAGCCACTTCCTCCAGTATGATTCCTCACTACATTCTAAATCTTATCTTTATACCCACAAATAAGTGTAGCTACCACCCCTCATCAAAGAAGCCTTTCTTTATAGAAAATGGAGACCATCACAGAAAACCACAATTGGACACAATACAGAGATGAACAGACCATGGAAAGCTTACACCTAGTGGATATGAATACATCACACCTCTTGCATCTACAGCTCAGGGAACATAGAGGACAAGGAGGAAGAAAGATTCTAAGAGCCAAAATACCAGGAAGCTTGCTGTGAAAAGCTTGTCTAGAAATTGGCAGAACAATGGCATTATCAATGGACATGTTAACATGAAGGTGGGTGTTCCATCCCTAGACAAAGAAGTACAGGTAACCAATGAATGTTGGGATGAGAATCAGCCTCACCCAGGGATGAGGCCCCTCATTGGTTTTCCAGTCCAGAGCCCTGCAGTCATATACACACCATCAACAAAAACTGACTTGGTGGATGTTATTTACAAATATTTGTGCATACCACAAACATATATGTAACAATAACAAAAGAAAAAGAGGCAATCAACAAGAATGAAAAGGCTGTATAATATTCAGTGTTGAGCAGATAACAACTGATGTCCCATCCAATTTTAGAAATGGTAAGATCTCAGGGAGTGTCCAAGAGAAATCCCCCTAGACTCTGAGAAATATACATACATGTTGTGTTTTCCTCTCCAATTGGGTGAATCCACATTCCTTATCATCTATTTCTGACCACATTGTCCAGTACACACATTCAGTCATTCAAAAATCTTACCAAATACTCCGTAACTCTTAGGTACTGTGCTGGGTGTAGGGAATATAGTCTAGAGTTTCCAGACTATAGGGGAAAGAAATAGAAACAAAGAAATGCAAAGTAGACTAGCTAGTGATAAAGTACTCAAGCAGAATATGGGAGGTATAGGGAGAGGCAGACTAAGTAATCATGGGAGCAGATTCCATAAATATCTGGGCAGTGAATGAAGAAGGCATGGCAGAGAGAAAAGAACGGGAAGTGGAAATATATCTTCTCAGGGATTAGATCAGTAAAATGTCTAGTGTCACATATCAGGATGAAGAGGTAGAAAGAAGAAAGAAATGAGTCTGGTTACACTGAACAGGCACAGGGAAGCAGGTTACAAAGGGCTTCCTGGAATAGACTAATTCTTAGCTCTAAGATACAAAACCATAGAAAGTTTTGAGTCATGAAAGTGAGTTATTCAAGGATTTTTGGAGGGTGTTTTATAGCAGCCTTCTTTTGGTTACTATGGCAAACTATCTGATATAACTTACATAAAGGTTTTCATTTGGCTCAAGTCTTCAGGTTTTAGGCCACAACTGGTTTGTTCCACTACTTTAGGTCTGTGCTGAGAGTGAGGGCTGTTAGAGAAGTAAACGTAATATGGAGGACTGAGGCCTTTGAATATGAAGAGGTCAGATCAATAATAGGGAGCTCAACAAAGGTGTGCTGGCTAGTTTTAATGTCAACTTGACACAAGCTAAGGATACAGGCTAAGTTGAGGAAATTGAACATGTCTCCATGAATGACCTCAATGGCTACAATAAGCAGGAAAAGCGCCATGGAATATCTCCCAGAGAGTTGGCAAGTACCAGAAAGTATCTACCCATAGCCATACAACAAAAACTGACTAGAGTTCTTGGGAAGTGAGGACATAATATCTTACCATCTTACCTTGAAGACTATATAGAACATAACTGCATATGAAATTACGATTGATTGATTGCAAGAATTCTACATTCCTGTTGCCTGAGAACAGCAGCATCAAAATACTTAGGGTGTTATCAAGGAGAGACACACAAAAAGCTGGGTTACCTGAATTAGTTTATCACAGATAAGGACAGGCAAATGGGTTTCAGAACACAGATTGCCCAGGTCAAATGGCAGCCCTACCCAACTCAACTGGTTACAGGATATATTACCTTGGAATTAGCAAGAATTAGCATAAGAACCTTTCAGGAAAACCACAAAAACAGAGCAGTAGAATGTTACCCAACGTTAGGACATCAAATGTATGATAAAATTTGAGAGCAAAAAAATCTTAAGTTGCAAAACTAACTTTTAGAGTGTTTCAACATGCCAACAGAGCTGTAGTGAAGA
Source organism: Rattus norvegicus (assembly GCF_021556685.1). NCBI lineage: Eukaryota > Metazoa > Chordata > Mammalia > Rodentia > Muridae > Rattus > Rattus norvegicus. The sequence continues at coordinate 9,781,656 of NC_141554.1, read as the reverse complement.
CTGAATACATACAATTCACATTTTAGAAGAGAATAACTGGAAATAGATTGTACCCTTGCCTCAGGTACCCTTTGTCCATGTCACCTCTGAGGTTCTCTTCTGGAACTACAGAGGAAAAATGGCATAAAACACTGTCTACTAAACTGCTGAAGAGACTGTATCCTGAAGGGAAATGGTCCTCTGAGTGGCTCTCCACTGTGAAAAGAGACAGATCTAAGCAAGATCAGCAAGATTAGGTTTAGCAAGTAAAAGAAGGCCACCAACTCTCAATTTTACACCTTATCATGTGATTTGGAGCCCCTGTATAAATACAGGATTTTTTTCTTGTTTCTCAACTTTCTTTTCTTTGGTTCACTGCTATGCATTTGTGGATTTTGAGGTGCATGTCTACAGCATTGCTGGGGATAGTATATTTAAGCAAGTGTCTGACAACTGAACTACATCTTCATCCCTATAAGCTAAGAATTCTAAGAGGAGTGTAGTCTTTACACAAAAACTCATCAACACATCATCCCTCCCTGTCTTCCCCATCTCAGGTGACTAAGAACTCCCAGTGATAACCCAGTCATGCCTGTTCCCACCTGTTCTACCCAAGATGGAAAGAAACTGGTGTTAAATACTAAATAGAATAAGATGGCATGAACCGGTTTCCATTTTCAAAACTCTAGTACTGAACAAAGAACAGATGTGCCCAAACAGACGGAAATGATGTCTCAGTATATGAAACTATGTACTTGTATCACCTATACATGATGTGTTCTGAAGACCACAGAAGTACATGTTCTTGACAAAGATAATTTTCATTGTAATTAACCTTACAATGCGCAGTTCCATGGCTAGGATCTGGGACAGGAGAAACATAAATGATAGAGACCTTGCCCTTTAGAATTCATGATTCATAAAGACTTAGTACAAAAGTGAGGAAAGATCAGACCTGGTATGTAGCTCTGGTCCGGTATGTAAAATGGTATAATACATGCAAATCTCTAGGCTCTATCCCTAACACCACAGCAAACAAATCAGGAGGAGACTGTACATCATCTAAAGAAGCATATGGAAATCAAAGGAACAGAAAGAGCACCTTCAGCTTCTCCATGCTTTCTTCAAGTGATCTGGGGGATGGAAAGTGAGGTGGGTGGGTGGGTAGCCCAACACTGTAACCTGGACTAAGGCAAACTTCCTGCCAGAAGCTAGAAGAGCCCTGCTGGCAGCTCTATTCTTTGCTGCCTGCCCCAGCCTCAAATTCCCACAGTACTCAGCCTTCAGAATACTCAAGTATGTGTGCTGAATAAGGTGAACAACACTTGATTGAGCTGCAAGGACTGCCAAGACACAAGGGTGAGCTAGGTGTAATACTGCAGGAGGGCCTGAAAAGAATAAAAGAACATGACTGGCAGAGATAGAAGACTCAAGGACTTGTACCAATTTCTTTGTTTTTGCTGTTGCCTTCTCCCTCATATCCCCTTCTAAAGACAGATCATCTCTGTAACCTAGGCTATGTTTGAACACTATTCTCCCACTTCAACCTCCCCCACATGCTGGATTTACAGGTGTGAAGTACCCCACCAGCCAAAATGACTTTTAGTCTTTGTGCTTATGTTTCTATCCCTAAAGAAAATGAAAGAACTGCAAGTGTGGCCAATGAGCCACACAATGGTGACCTATAAAGAGCTCCATAAACAGCATATCTCAGGCATTATCTACAAGTAGGGAGTGAGTCCTGTATCCCTTCTCAAGCCAGTATCCTGACCCAGATCTCACCTAAGATACCTCATCCCACAGAAAGTTCTCTGTGAGAAGAAACTTGTGAAACAGGGAGATTTCAAGCAAGAACCCCGTCCTAAAGTCCAAAGTCATTAATACCAACAAGAGATGGAAGTAAGCCAGGGCTGATAATGGGACAAGGACTCTCTTTACCAGAAAAGGCAATTCTCCACATCCCCATCTTCTTAATTTAAACATGTATGGACACAGGTCCAAGAAGCCCCATATCCCAGGTTAGGGATGGAGGGGATTATTTGTTGTTTTGTTTTGTTTTGTTTTGTTTTGTTTTGTTTTGTTTTGTTTTATCACAGGGTCTCTCAATGCAGTCCTGGATGTCCTCAAATTCACTATATATATATAGGCTGGCCTGGAACTCCCAAAGATCCACCTGACTCTGCCTCCTGAATGCTGAGACTAAATGCACATGCCATCACACCAAGTCCAACTTCCCAGATTTTCAATCAAGAAGCACACCATAGCATTTCTAAGTATATAGAGTTAAATAACATATAGAGTTCCTTCACTGCTCATACCTTCTTGCCCATGATCTAACATATGTATGAGCTAGAAATAAAACATAAAATCAGTAAACAAACCAGATATCACATTAAGGAGCAAATTATATGTCAATGCCTTTCATTTTTCCTCCAGCAAGATAACTGGAAGTATATATCTGTAACAGAGTTCTGCCTAGCATATACAAGGACTAGGATTGAACAGGGGCACCGTGTGCTACAATCAAACAAACAAGCAATAACCATCACCAATAAAAGCAACTCCGTTCTGTCAGCAGGGAATATTTATACAGTTTTAAGTCAAGGTGATGAAGTATGGCATGTGTCTCTAGACTTACAGTAGTGCTAAGATGTGGGCTGGGGTGCCTCCTGAATTACTGGGGGCATTTATTAGTATATATGTTGCATGCATGTATACATGTGGGTGAAGGCCAGAGTTTGAGGTCAAGGATCTTCCTAGACACTTCTTTCTGTATTATTTCTGAAATAGGGTATCTCACTGAACTTGGAACACATCAATTCAGCTAAACTGGCTGGCCAGCAAGCTCCAGGGATTCACCTGTATCTGTCTCTCTAGCACCAAGGTTCCAGCTGTGTGCTAATGTGCCCAGCTTTTGCATGGGTGCTGCAGATCCAGCCTCTGGTTCACATGCTTATGTCACAAGTACTTTACCAACTGAGCCAGCTTTCCAGACCAAATTTCAAGGTTACTGAGTTGGACTGAGTGAAACTTCTATCAAATGGAGGATCCTACAGGTGGGAAGGAAACAAATCTTTGAAGGTATTAAGAGACTGACTTCTTGGAATTGGAGAGATGAATCTGTGATTAGGAGCTCTTCGTTGGACTTTTGGAGAACAAAGGTTTGATTCCCAGCAGAACAAAACTACAAACATAGGAGCTATGTGATCTGATGCCCTCTACAGGCTTTTGCAAGAAGCAGGCACACACGTGGTTCATAGACAAACATAAATCCAAATATTCATACACATAAAATTAAAATCTTAAAAGCATTAAAGACAGTGACTACAACCATTAAGTAAGAACCTTAACTGGAGCTTCTCAACAAAGACCAGCGTCCTTGAAATGAGCAGATTCTAGGAAAGCTAAGACCAAATAGTCTTTTTTTTTATTTAAAATCCACAGAACTATGGAGTTTATACTACAGAAGGACAATGACCAATGTAAATTAAACTTTAGAGGACAGGAAAAGAATAGGGCTGAAAGAGATAAACGGAATAGGCTACATAAGACAAGCTCGGGTTGGGGATTTAGCTCAGTGGTAGAGCGCTTGCCTAGCAAGCGCAAGGCCCTGGGTTCGGCCCCCAGCTCCGAAAAAAAAAAAAAAAAAAAAAAAAAAAAGACAAGCTCATGCAGTGAAGGATTTCCAGCAGCAAGGTCAAGATGAATCCTAATTCCCTCACTATAGCTAACAGATTTCCATGAATGATCCTCTTCATTTATACTCCCTTCATTTTCCATGCTTGCCACAGATAATGAATCAGTTCTACATGCTACAAGCTATTGCAGGTATACTTCAAATTATGGTCAGATCTTTTCATCCTTCCTTTCAAAGATCAATAGATTATCTACAATGTCTTTTTCTCCTATCTCTGAGACAACATCTCTTTATAGCTCAACTAGGCTTTGACCTCATAGAGATCCACCTGTGTCTGCCTCCCAAGTTCCGGAATTAAATACATTGGCCAATACCACCTGGATGCTGCTGCTTCTTTTAAAAACAGTTTATAGTAGAAAACTTCAAATTACATAAAAAAGTTAAAAGAATAGTATATAAGGTATACCTGTACCTAAATAAATTTCATTTTTTGTATAATAATAACAACTATAACAATCTCGCCTCAGATGGTTAAAAATACATCAGTAGGCAAATAAATATGGAAGCTCATATGTAAACCTTTCTCAAGGCAACAAATAGATTTTGTTTATTGTTTGTTTTGTTTTGCTATTGTTTTTCAGACAGAGTTTCTAGGTCCAGGCTATCCTAGAACTCACTATGTAGCTCAGGCTGGCCTTAAATTCATAGAACTCCTCTTGCTTCACCCCATAGCTGTTTGAGTTATAGGCTATAGTCATCACACCCAGTAAGAGATTTTTATTTTTTAATTGCATTCATTTACTGTGCACTATATGTGGGGACATATGTTATGGCATGAGTGGAGGTCAGTGGACAATGTGTGGGAATTGGTTCTGACCTTCTATCATGTGTGTCTGAGGATCAAAACAGGTTGTGAGGCATACACCAACTCACCAACCTGAAATAATTTTAAGATAATTTTCTGGAGTGTTCGGTTTTTTCTCATGGTTAAAGTTAAATTATTATCAGATGAAAGTTAAACTAATTCAATTAACTGCATCATTAATCTCTGGGTCCATATTCCATATTTTTCTTTAAAGATATGAAAGTTTATTTTTAAATAAAAAGTGATTCTTTTCTATTTTCCCATACTTCTTTATTGTTCATATGTTTAGTAGAGTCATGTTGTCATCTTCTTTAACTATAATTTGAAAAGAGCACGGATCATTTTTCAGATATCAAAGCAGATGCCATAATTTAAAAAGGAGTTACCATTTCTTCTTCCAAGGACTAGAATAACATGCATTCCTTGTATAAAGCCAGCAGCCTTCAGCTCCAATTAAGCCTCATCCTTCATTTACTTCGCATCACTGCTCTTAAAGTTCCTAACTCCCTGTTTACTAACCATGTCTCACTCAGCACAGCGACAGTACCTCTTCTTACCCAAGAAGGATGACATGTATCCGGCATGCTGCAGAAAGTAGTTCTTCTGGTGCTCAAAATCCCTACATTGTCCAGTGGCTGCAGGAAGTCCATGTTCATTCTCTTGTCTTGTCCACTTTAAATCATTTTTAGATGACTTTGCTCAACATGAATATGGCATAAACAGTTTGGATCATTAAGAAACAACTTCATGTTGTATAAAAACATAATTACTTTCTTTAAATATTTTGGGGCTCCTGAGTTGCTAATCTGCAGCATTGCAGGTGTACTCTCCTGTGCTGGAAGGTACTTCAGGTATGCCAGACAAACAACCATTAGTCCATGTGAGTCTCTTCCCTACTGTGCCATTCATCACAAACTTTACCTTTGATTTCTAAGTTTCTCCTCTCCTACAAACTCTGCTCCCACCTCTTCACTGAGGTTTTAAACTGTGGTAAGTATTCTGAAATGTCTAATAATGACAAGATCATACCAGAATTCTTGGTTAGGTTCTTTTACAGCTTTGGCCTCTTAGGATACTATAGAAGAGAAAGGGTTGTGGGAGGTGGATGAACATACTGGGCCTCTAAACTGCTATCATCTTGGAACCCAAGGTACAATCTAAACACATAAAACAGATCTTTGTGGAGCTGGAGAGGTGCCTTAGCGGTCAAAGGCACTTGGTTCTATTCTGGAGGACCCACTTTTGATCCCCAACACCCACACCAGGTACTATATAATCACCTATAGTACCAGTTACAGGAGATCCAACACTCTCTGCTGTTCTCTATGGGTACCTACACACATAAAGTCACATGGGCACACACGTACAAAAATAAAAATGAAAAAATAAATCTTTTTAAAAGAGATCTTAACAATTGGCTTATATTAATATTATGTGATGCTCACAAAGCACTCTTCTTACAGTATGATACATTTTTCTTTGTCATCCCACTTGTTTTTATGCTTACCCACAATCTCCTTAATGCTAATTAATGCTAATCCAATGTAGTGCTCCTCAGTACTTTATGTTACTTAAGGCTCAGAGACAATTTAATAGTGGCCTTTATATATCTATATAGTGCATTCAGACCTGGTCACCAAACTCATTATCACCTCCATGACAAAGAGCTCTAGGCAAAATAGAAGACACCTATGTGTTGGGGGGGGAGCTTGAGAAAAATAGAATAAACCTATCCTAAACATGAAAATGTTTTTAAAGGTAGCTTACACCTAAAGCTTTAATGGTAGTGAACTTCAGTGTCTATTCTTTATGATGTCTCTTCCAGGAACCTGATTTCTAATGCAAGCTCATTAATTTCAAAAAATGGCATTATATCCAAACTAAAGACCATATTTCTTAGGAGAAGTTATGGCAACAAAGTTTGGAGCAAAGACTGAAGGAATGACCATTCAGAGCCTGCCACACCTAGGGATCCAGCCCTTATATAAACAACCACCAAAGATAGACAATATTGAGAAAGCAAAGAAGTGCAGGCCGACAGGAGCCGGATGTAGACCTCTCCTGAGAGACACAGCCAGAATACAGCAAATACATAGGCGAATGCCAGCAGCAAACCACTGAACTGAGAACGGGTCCCCCGTTGAAGGAATCAGAGAAAGGACTGGAAGAGCTTGAAGGGGCTCGAGACCCCATATGAACAACAATGCCAACCAACCAGAGCTTCCAGGGACTAAACCACTATCCAAAGACTATACATGAACTGACCCTGGGCTCCAACTGCGTATGTGGCAGAGAATAGCCATGTTGGGGCACCAAGGGAAGGGGAAGCCCTTGGTCCTGCCAAGGTTGGACCCCCCAGTGTAGGAGAATGTCAGAGCCGGGAGGCAGAAAGGGGGGTGGTTGGGGAGGGGAAACACACTTATAGAAGAAGGGGGAGGGAATGGGATAGGGGGCTTATGGATGAGAAACCAGGAAAGGGAATAATATTTGAAATGTAAAAAAACAAAACAAAACAGACAAAAAAAAAAAACCCAAACAACAACAACAACAAAAAGACCGTGCTTCTACCTTCTATAATTTCTCATCATAGAAAGGATTCTTAAGTTTTAGGAAGAAACTGAACTAAGTAAATACTTCAAGTGCTTTTTCCACTTCAATGAACCCTCCCAGGCAATCATAAAGACACAGGACCTTAACAAGGATGTCTAATAATAGCAGCTCATATACCCCCCTCCAGTACTTACAACCTCCCACCCAAGTTTCTATGGTGATTTTCACTTCTTTCCCTCATTCCTCCTAGCATATTGTATAATTTATTGGGGATACATAAAATACTGAACATTTAATGCTTTTCATAATAAATTTTTCTCTTAGAACTGAAAATTTAGGCCAGAGACCTCTATAAGATCCTAAATGGATAAAGAATGGTTATGAATCCTAGGATGCTTTTCTAAGACTCTTTACATTTTACACTCAGGAAACACTAGAAATTGCTCAAGTGAAGATCAAGTTTCAGCATGCCATGGAGTTGGAAAATCACCAGTGAGATATTAATTACAGCTTAAATCTGACATATACTCCCCTATGTTCCCTGGGTACAATATATTTCCGTGATTAAAAATACATTCCGTTTCCTCAAAGTGCAAATTCAATCTATCAAACTACATGATAAGACCATAAAGCTGCTGAAATTCTGTAACCTAACCTGCTAAAGGATTGTGAACAGCCCTTCTCCAAGGAAAAGTTGAAAGAAATCTAATGTATCCTTTACAGCCATCCACATCTGAAAATTACAAAAGGTTTTAAAATCATTCCCAATAAAACTGCTAAATGTGAACAGGACCACAAATTCACAATCTAAATTTACATCTCTATATGTGTTAAAAATGACACCAAAATAAAAAATTTCTCTTGTACTTCTACGAACACCAGAGTATTTAAGAGGTCTGCAAGATCCCTGTAAGCAGATATTGGCATAAACTCCTGCATACTGTAGGTTATAGCTTTAAAAGGTGTCATAGGAAAGGCGTATGAAATGCTGTGGTCTCCACCCACTGCCACTTAAGACTTACTGCCCACGCACTGCACAGCCCCTGCCAGTATCCTGCATCCACCCTTTCTTTCAAGCCTACTACATTAGGCCATGGAAACTTAGGATATGTGGCCAGAGGCCCCTGCTTTGAATCCAGCTGGCCTGCCACGTGGCATGGCCATGACCTTAGTCACACTTCCCCTGACATCCTGTGAGTGGGCTCAAGTTGGAACCAGACCTTCCCACTGTATAGCCTGCCCTGATCCTGGAAATGCAAACCCCTGCTCCCTAAATCATTCCATTCTCCCTTCTACAGCAGGGCTTCCTGTTCCCCACCCCTCAGGAACAACAGGTCTTTGAGTATCCTCACCACTCTGGGAACACCTTATATCATTTATTTCATCAGTCCCTATCTTACTTGAGATTATCAGAGAAGCTTGTTCCCAGAGCCTCACTAACCACTACAGTCACAATAACTATTTTATAGGCATTATAAGCATATTTAACACTCTAAATTCCAGATGTGAGCTTATGAAACACGCACAACAAAACTCTTCTCATGAAAGAGGTACCTGTTCATTCAGCAGAGAATGAACTTACTATATTAGTCACAGAAGCATTATCTCCACAGTCCTTTTTCTAAACTGGAATGAAAAGATTTCCCAAATTCTTGAGTTTGTCTGGGCCTGATTGTGCATGCCTATAAACCCAGCTACTTGGAAGACTGAGTCACAAAGACCCTAAGTTCAAAGGCTGCCTAGACCACAGAGTAGGATCTTATCTCAAAACAAAAAGTAAAAAATAAGAGTAGGCATATAGTTCAGTGGTTCAATCCTCAGTGAGGATAAAAGAAAGTGACAAGGAAAATCTCTGTAATCTCTCTCTCTCTCTCTCTCTCTCTCTCTCTCTCTCTCTCTCTCTCTCTCTCTCTCTTTCTCTGTGTGTGTGTATGTGTGTGTGTGTTTGCTTAGGTTGGAGCAAAAAGCTTTTCTGCATATTAGGCAAAATCTCTACCACTGAGGTATACTCTCAGTCCCTTTGCCTTAATAGTAAGAAAAAGTAAAATATTAATAAATTTCTCCATTCCAATGTAGTTACTGAGGTTTTGTTTATGAGCCAATAGAACTAGGACTGCTCAGTGACAAAAGTACACACATCTTCCTCCAAAATTTTGAAAGTAGAATGTAGGAATTATTTTTCAAGCAAGGATGCAAAGCTTTGAAAAGCTACAGTCAAGGAGCAGTGTATGCCCACACCATTTAACCTCATCATCATCAAATTCACAATCCAACACAAATGGAGTCTTTACATTCTGTCTCCTATCTTAACCAGGGTTTACAATTATAAAACCTTATGTCATTATAAAGTTGCGTGAGGACTTTACAGTCAATTGTAGCAGACAGCCTACAAAAGACAACCAGAACTTGAAATACCAACAAACTGGCAGTATCCATTATGCCCAAACTGGAGTCAACACACAGTTACCAGACACCAGTTGCTGGCAGAGGAGAAGCAGGAGATGGCCATAGCTCTGACACTTGGAGACATGTGTGTGTGTGTGTGTGTGTGTGTGTGTGTGTGTGTGTGTGTGTGCACATGTGTGTTTGTAAGCCTCCATGTCCCTCCTTCTCCCTGCTATCTGAAGCTACCATGCCCAAAATATCCCAGTGGTGTATATGACAGCCAGCAGCAAGAGAAACTTGCAAAGCTAAAACCAAAGCTCCCTCTGGGTTTATCAGAACTGTGGTTCTGAGAAGGTGGGACTGAATCCCATTATGGCTTGCTGTCCAGTCATTTGGCTGCAGAAACTTAGGCATTGCTGTGCACTTCATGACAGATGACATTAACTGAAGTCCAAGTTTCCTGGCCAAATGACCAGTAACAAAAGTCCCATAGAACTAGAAGGATCTAAAAAAAAATCACAGAAAGGAGGAGCTTAGGAAACAAATATACCCACTAATTGCTTATAAACACCCAGGCTTACATCTCAGGCTTGAATACATAGATCTCATCAGAAATAACCTACAAAGAATTGGCAGTGAAAGTGCTGAGACTCCAGATTGACCATCTGGAGTAGATACACTAAAGGCACTGGCAATGGATGATACCACAACCACAGCTTACTAAAGGTAAAATAGTAATTGCTCACTGGGCCTAACCCTGTCAACTGCAGGATAAAAGGAAAACACAATTATCCAAAGATTTAAATAAAATCCAGTCTCAAAATATCTCAGATATAATCAATATTACTCAACATGAAAGGATAACACATGCCAACACAAAAATGGCTAATCAGAAAAGTAAGGAAGATATAAAGAACTGTTGGAAATCTGAGAACTTAACAACCAAACAAACAAAACTTGGAGATAGAGCCAAATGTTAGCTCATTTGAACAGTGAAGAGATAAAAGATCTGAAACAAAGCAAAATAGAACCTCAGATGTCAAGAAAATAGTAACAGAAGGTCTGCCATGTTGCATGGGAGAATGGTGGGGAGAAATGATACTGTTGAGGGAGAAAAAGTTGACAACATATTGGCTGAAGATATATATTTCACAGGCTATGGAAACACATAATTTCAAAAAGTAGAACTCAACTTTACAAAGAGTAATCTCAAAAGCTGAATGAAATTCATTAGAATAATCCCAAAGAAAATGAAGTTGAAAAGTAGATAAGATAACTGATAGTTTTCTGTTGTACAACTTTATCTGAACAAGTCAATATTCTACTCAGTAATATACAGAAATAAAAAACTACCAATTAATCAAACCTTAATACTTAAAAAATATTCTAAATAAATACAGAATATGCATTCTTTAAAAGGAAAACAAAATCTTTATCTAGATGGACTATGTTCTGAAGATGACTTTAAAAATCCATAAGAATTAAACTAATACAAAGTATACCTTGTGTTCAAGATGAACTTAAATTAGAAATCAATAGCAGAAAAACAAAAGGAAAATGTCCTTGGACATTTTTGAAAGTTAAACATGCTTCTAACCTATGGATCAAAAACCCCACTGTCTTGATGGAACAAAATAAAAATACAACACATCAAACTGTGATGCATCTAAAATTGTACATATGGGGAAATTTACAGCATTAAATCTTTTAATTTGAAAAACACATACTCACATGTGCACACACACACACACACACACACACACACACACACACACACACCCCACAACCTATTAATACCAAGAAGAAAGAGAGAATAGCATTACAGATCTCTAGATATTAGAAATGGGATAATACAAACAACTCTACATATTTCATGAAGACTGCTTGATGATTTGTTTTTTATGTTCATGAAAGGTTTTGGTCTTTTGAGTGTTATTTTTAAACTACCAGGATCAGGTTACTGGAATCCTTATAAAATAAGTCAGAATATTTTCTCTCTCTTTTTAGAAGAGACTAAAATAGGTGTTCTTGCTTCCTTAAATGTTTTCACTAGATAATCCCAACATCAAGATAGGAAAATTCAATTTTTGAGAGATTTTAAACCATGAATCCACTTAGGGCTACAACTATTCATGTTAACTATTTGCAATGATTAATTTTGATTACTAAATTGGCTGAACTGAGAAACATCTATGAGATTAAACCAAAGGACAGCTCTGGGAGAGTCTGTGAGCACATTTATACAGAGTCCTTTTTAATTGATCCAAATGGTTTTACCTATTAATGGATGTAAAAATCTAAGTAGGGTATCAGGAGGTGGTAGAATTAGACAAGGTAGGATTTGGTTGGGGAATTTTAACATTGGCTTTGTGTCCTGTAGGCAGTATATTGCTCTGGTTCCTACATGCTACTGGTCCACTGATGAGCCAAAGTAAACATTTGTTTCCTGAAGTTTTTTGTCAGGTATTTAGTCAGTATGATAATAAAACTAATTCTAACACTATTTCATCAGAAGGAACTACTGGAGACAATCACAAGATCCACACCAATTGAAGAAGATACCCTCTGATCTGGTATCTTCTTAATTATCACAGAAAATTCTCCAGTCTTTTAACAGAAAACAGAAAGTGGGGTGGTTTTGGGAGAGAAGGTAAGAAGACTAACACACACTACTGTGATTATTACCATAGCAATCCAAATCCCTACAAAGTATAGGAAATATTTTATGAAGTGAACAGGAATCAGTGTGGCTGGAAGTAAAGACAAGAATGGGTTATGCTAGAAGAGGCACGAGTTCTAAGAATAAAGCATGCTGAGAAGACCAAGGAATTCTCTCAATACCTTCTCAAATCAGAGAAACCATTTTTTTTTCTGAATCAATTCTGGGACTCTCCTGAAATTATTCCATCATCCATCCACCAGCTCTCTGGTTATTATCATATTTTTTGTCTATACATACCAAGCAACTTACTGTATTCTTTATTCCTTTGGAGGGAATTTAACTTCTCTAGAAGTTTGAAAAGCACTGTTCTCAGATTTCCCACAGGGGGTGACTTCGAATTCTGCCATACCTTCCTCAGGAGAGCTATGGGTCAGCCATACCCAACCCAAGGCAGGGACTTGTATAGAGTCTGTTGAGATTTGGAAATAAAATCATGGTAGCCAACTGACTGGCTACAGTTCTCACTTAGACACAAACAGAGACTCATAAAGTTGAAAGCAACCTCATAAATCTCCTTGACCATGCCCTTACTTCACAGATGAGGAGATTGTGGTTTAGCTACAGGAAGTGATTAGTCCAAAGCTGCATACCTTCTTGAGGTAAAAAAGAGATTGAACCCAAGTCCCAGTGTCTCAGCACAGTGGCCTTTATACTACAAATAAAAGCAAACATTGAACAGCTAGTAAATATGAAGTAATATGCTGTGGGGAAAGAAATTTTACTACCACAGAATTTGAATTTTAATGAATAAGTATATCTAATTACTACACAAAAACTAAGAAGGAGATGAGTATTAATTATTAAGGAGAAATGAAGAGAGCAAATAAATTATCAAAACAAATCTTCCAAAGACATACGTGACCACCACCAACACAGGCATAGTGATCCAAACCAAAAAGTCATTTGGGAAATGAACACATATGCCCTTCGTTTTAGTGGTCAATTAGGAGATCATTCTGTCTACAAGTCTACACCTCACTGAACGATTCTGCCCAATATAAAATGTATAATCTGAGAGGAGAGCCTTGACGTGATATAATAAGGAGCTAGCCCCAAAACGTCTATCCAAAGTAATGACTCTAGGCATAGACAACGTTTTAAGACAAGCTATGGGTCAGATACTACCGAGGAGGTAATCTTGGAACTAAGAAAGCATGAGAAGAGAGCCCAGCCACCAGCAAGACAACAATCCAGATGAAAGGGACTCTTTAACAGTTCTCTACTTAAACACAGAAAGAACAAAAAGAAGACATGATAAAATGTGTGCACGGATAAAGCATCTCATTTTACTAAACAATTAATATAATTAACACATGTAATGGAAATTTTCTACCTAGACTTAATAGTTATTCCCCTAGAGGGGCTCTCAGCTACTGGCCTTCTCCCATTGTAAAACATTCTGTCTCTCTCATGTTGCCTTATGAGGAACAAACCCATCACAGAATCTAAAATTTGAGACTCAAGTGGCTGCCATTGAAGACTTATACATGGCAAATTACGACAAGGAAGACTTTAAAAAGACAAGAACTCAGGTTTCAGCCCATAAATTATAATTCTAATACAACAAACAATCCAAAAACAGGTATGGTGGCTCAGGCCTTTAATCACAGTGCTCTAGAACAAGAGATTAGGAAGAATTTAAGGTCACCCACTGTTACAGAGAGAAGGCAAAACTGAACTACACGAGACCCTGCCTCAAAACAAACAAAAAAAGAGGTTCAGCTTTGTTAAATACAACTATTAACAGAAAAACAAACTTAGTACACAACTCTCTATGAAACATAGAGCTTTCTGAAAGAAAAAAAATAATCAAGTTACCCACAAGGTGGCTAAGGCAACCACTCAAATAAAAAAAAAAAAATCCTAGACTTTTCTAAACCATACTTCAAACTGGGGCAAACTGAGACCTATCAGCCTTGGAAAGAAAAAATAAATAAATAAATAAAAAATCTTGTTTAACAGGTTACCAATTTCAGACCAAAAAGATTTGTGACCACTCACCTGAGTTATTTGTTCATCCTTTCTTAACCTCTAATACAGGCTGATAACTCACAAAGCTGAGTAGCATGGGATCTTTGAGAAGATGTCAGTCAAGTAGAAATATCACCTTGCACTTTTCTCAGGCTGCTTCTTACTACTTTATTCCTTGGGTAACTTCAAAGATGATGAAACCTTTTAGGACTCAGTTCTCCATCTTTTTTATCAAGAAGCAGACAAGTATGGATCTAGCTAAAAAGCAAACACTGGTACCTCCTGTAAGCCAGATATTTTATTATCAAATATGGTTATCCTCAAATATGTAGCCCCTGAGAAGGAACAGGTTTTAAGATTATATACAATAAATAATCCATGTTCAAATGGAGCTTCTTCTAGATGTTTCATTCACCCTAAATAAGACAGTCCATTACAATAACCTCTCCTTCTTTCAATAGAATGTCTACTAACTCAATTTCTCATGTGCACTAAACCACTCATACTATTAGCAGACTGTGTCTTAAAATGAGTCTAGTTACAGGCTGGAACTCTCTTGCTACTGAGTATATAGTTGTTTTGATCACTTAAGGGAAGTACATCATCAATGTGATTGATAGCTTCACATTACAGATGATGTAAAAGGAACCCAGAGCTTAGGAACAACATTGTTCAGCCCAAACCAAAGATTGTAAAATGTAGACAAAAGGAGTCTGAGGATTTACAAAATCGCTTTGTATGACGTGTTTATTCATGTGTGTATTCATGTGTTTACGGTATATGCAAATTTCAACTAAGCCACCAAACCAACAAACATCCTATTCTAGAACATTCTCAAATAATAAAGAAAAGTCATGAAAGTAAAGGTACTTTTGAGTCAATAAGAAAAACAAATTCATAGTTACTAAAGAAAAAAGATTTTTTTTTTACAATAGGTCAATCTGTAATTTAGAGAAAACATTAGGACTTGCTAAATACTGTATAAATTCATCACATAGGTCTGAAACTTAATATTACATGCTTAGGAAAATCAACTTAGCCATACACTATTTAACATTTATTAAGTGCTAAGAACTGCAAGGAACAGTAATGATGAGACCTGCTGCCTTACAGAACAAAAGCATCCAAAAAAGCAAATTAAAATAAGCAATCTTGGAAGCAGCTAACTCCACATAACATCTTTGCTCTATGATGTTCTTTCTTTGTGGTGATAAGGATGCATTTTTTAAGAGTGGAGAAAAAAAAAACTATAACCAAAGGTTAATAAAACACCTACACTGAAAGCTAACAAAAGAAACTTAATTAGGAGGAATTATACTAACACACCAAACTTCACCTTTTAAATTTCTACAGGAGAAATACAAACTCATTTTCATAATCTAACTCATGTCTTAGATCCTTGACACTGTCCCTAGAATGTCTAACTTACACCATTTTGAGAAGGTTGTCCTAGAAAAGCATGAAGCCATTTTTAATTATAGATAACCACAAGAAGAACTAATACAAATTTCTATTCACTGAAAGAAGAGAAATACATGAAGTGAGCCAAAATGTTATTGAAATGCTTAATGGTAAACTCCAACTGTCAAAATAAAATGGAGACTTGTGAAGAATAATCACATCCCTGCAGACCATTAGTTCAAATGATCTTCCTAAGGATCCAGACTCAAGCAAACTTTTAATATTCAATAAAAACAGAGCAGGCAGAGTTTCATTTCTTTTATTTCTTCAAAATGTTCTTATATGGGTGAATAGATTTACTTGGGAGGCTGGATTTCACACACAGGCTTGAAAAAAGAACTTGTTTTCTTCCTGTGTTCCAAGAGGTCATTTTTATAATTTGTACATTTTGTAAGTTTATTTTGTGTGTTTAGAAGCACTGGCAGGGTCAACCCTGGTATGAGGAGCAACAGCAAAGAGGATACTCATGCAAAAGCCTATGAGGTGACACTAGACTGAGACTTCAGAATGACCTCAAGGCCTCACTGACCTTCTATCTTACCTTACAGGAGTAATAGTTAACAGTTACAAATACCAACAAAGGTAAAAGCAAGTGTCAAGAAACTTAGCCTAGTTGGGCTCCTTGGGTAAAAAAGAAATGAGAAACAGAGACAGAATGATAAAGAAAAAGTGGAGAGGAGAGTACTACTGTTGAGTGGATGTCATCATCTGCATTTTTTACTTGGCTAGACTTAAATCTCTGAGAAGATACACATTTGGCCATATCTGAGAGGACATTTCCAGAGAAGTCTAACTGTTCATCGCCCCCAGTATTTTCTGTTCATATGTTCATATATATATATATAAAGACAAATTAAACACATATTAAGAAAAAAATTTCTACAAAGGCAACAAATTTTCATTTTCCCAGTCAAGAAAAACATTCAAGGAGAGCAAGCATGAGAACTGCCAAAAACCTTCTGCCCCCACAGCTTGGCTGCTCAGAGCTCCAGGCCTGTTGGCATCTTGGGCCAGAGAGCATCTATCCTTCTCCTCACAGTCATTAACTGACAGCAAGCTTTCCAAATTTGTCTCTGCTAACCCAGGCCTCTCCCGAACCATTCTTTATCTGGGAGGCAGTTTCCCTTCATACATGACCTTTAATGGAAATGATTTTGTTAAGATGGGTGAGGAACCATAATGGAAATCAGAATCTCCTCGGGAAACACCAGGCTTTTTCCCCAGCTTTCAGGTACATGAGCATTCACTATGGTCATTAACTTCAGTGGAGGTTTAAAGGCTTACAAAAGGTAGGATTGTGAAGAATGAAGTTACAAACCACAGAGTGACCGCAAAACTGTATTTTGCCTGATTTACTATTCTATTTTCTGAAATACAGCCTGGGGACAACAAAAAGGGGTAACTTCCAAAGGTCACTTCTAACATTTCATAGAAATTGTAATGGAAATGTTTCAATATATTAGGTTTGAACTTTAGATTAGATGGACCAAACTAATTAATAACTAGAGTAATATGTATGCTTAAATGTTACAATTATTTTAGATGTCTGAAACATATACTTTAGTGTTTTAAAAAATATTTGAGGGCTGGAGAGATGGCTCAGTGGTTCAGAGTGCTGGCTTTTCTTCCAGAAGACCCAGGTTTAAATCCCAGTGTACACACAATGCCTTACAACAATAGGTACCTCTAGTTCCAGGAGAGCTGATACCCTCTTCTGACCTCCACAGGTACCAAGTACCCAAGTGGTACAGTTATATGCCAGCAAAACACACATAACATAAAAGAAAATAAACCTAATTTTAAAAAGAAAAAAATTGATGAATTAGGTCATGTCATTTTTAGATTTCATTTTTATTTTCAAATTTTCGTTACCATCAAAACAAAACACTGTGAGCAAACTGAGGTTTACTTTGCAATGGCTTTGTGATGTCTTCCTTTTCTAACCTGCTGTGTACATCAGACCAATGGCCAAAAGGCAAAATGTGAAATTCTCCCAAAGGCTCAATTTTCTTTTTAAGTAACATGATAAAACTGTCAAAGACAAGTAACTTAACTTTTCAAGGCAAGCAAAAGCTAGGAAACCCATTGCAAACATATAAAAAGGTGAGTGATGTGTACAAATAGGATAAATATTTTTAGATCAAAATCTTGTTTCATTACCTTTATATCCTTCTAATTTTGGGCTATTTTCAAATGAATTTTAAAGCAGCCAGAATCTCCAGAAGTATTTTTAGTAAAGAACCTTTAAACTGATGAAGAAGTGTTTCAGATTCTGGAGTGTAAGGAGACATGAGTAAAAGCACTGTGAGATCCTGGATAGGATCCTGGAACAGAAAAAGGCTTGAAGTGGAAAAACTCAAGTCTACATTGAGTCTGGAAGCTGGAACTTTTGCACCATGTTAATTTCCTGGTTGTGATATGTGTGTATGTCATGGTTAGTTGAGGGAACTAGAAACTCCCCACCATTTCTTTAAGTCTTCTGCCAGTGTACAATCAGTTCAACCTAAGCAATGTTTAAAAACGAACACTGCAGGAGAAAAAAAATAGTATTCCATGCTATACTAAGAACCCAAATCATGTGGCAGTGTAGGACTACATGCTTATAATCCTAATTCTCTAGAGGCAAAGGCAGAAGACTGTTGCAGGTTCAAGACAAGCTTGGTCTATATAGGAAATTGAAGGCAAGAGTTAAACAATGAAACTCTTGAAAAACAAAACAAAACAAAACAAAAACCTAAACCTCACTACAGTGCACACGAGTGAAATGACTCCACTAGATGGCAGTATATTTTCTTCAGTGACCAACCTCATCCATCTAAATAGAAATGTTTCTTTTCCCTAGCTAATTCTTAGCATATTAAATAAGCACATTTATTTATATAATAGATTCTATGGTTTCACTGACTATACAAAATAAGTTTCTGCTTGATTTCCTAGAAATGTCTTCTTTCAGGATTCAAACTTCATTATCATTCCAAAATTCTAAGATGAGGTTTATCAATCCAAGCATGCAATACATTAAGCATTCCTTTGTGCTACCAGCCTTTGTATCATCTGAAGAAACCCATTCCTTTTATTGTTTATCAACATGGGAACATTTAGGCCTCCTACAGACTTCAAAACCCTACCCCATCCAGACAGCAATTCTATGAAAAGCAGTGAGCAGTTTCTTTTCACCTTGTTTACAGGTCTCTTGGATGCAGGACACCTCTCCCTGCCAAAAGTTTTCTCTACTACTCAAAATAGTTAAAAAAAAAAAGAATCCAAACATACCAGAGTATCACAACCAAAATGCAAACACCCATACTGCTCATCTCCCTATTTTCAAAGACCTAAACTTGGATGAAACAGGACAGCGTTCAATCTTTTAATTTTACAGAAGAAACTGCTGCTGTACTTAAAAATGAACTGGGGGCTGAAAATGCCAATCAGCTTTTCTATATGACACAGGTTTTATTCTAAGCACCCAAATGGTGCCTCACAAACAGCTGTAAGTCCAGTTTGAGGCAATCCAACATCTTTTTCTGGCTTCTTCGGGTACCAGACATGTACATGATGCACATATATATATGGACGCAAAACATGTATACATAAAATAATTTTTAAGAAAGGAACTGAAAGTTAGGCATGGTGGTACAAGGCTATGCTCCACTTATAAGAGTGAGGCAGGAAGATCACAATTTCTATCCTTGTAAAAATGTCAAAGAAAACAAGTTGGCTGTGGAGGGGAGAAGAATTATTCCCAATTTCCCCAAAGGGAATTTCTTATGACCAACAGTTTGGCTGCCTTTTATATAGAAGCCACCTTTAATTAGGTCTCTTCTACTTATAGCCCTTCTAAATTCATTAGTGTTACTCATTATGAGTTCACCAGTATTAGTCAGCACGTTGGTTAGTCACCAGTTTTTTAAACCACCAACCATCCCCTCCCCTTTCATCTTTTCCTTTTCTTCTGGTATTTCGCAACATTAGAGAGGATGAGTAATTATACCCAAGAAATGCTGCTGGGATTTTTTTGTCTGTCTGTGGTCTAAACAGCAACCTAACCCCTATTAATATAAGGAATGCAACTCTTCACAACAACTTTGCTTCT
This sequence comes from Rattus norvegicus, assembly GCF_021556685.1. Taxonomy (NCBI): domain Eukaryota; kingdom Metazoa; phylum Chordata; class Mammalia; order Rodentia; family Muridae; genus Rattus; species Rattus norvegicus. The sequence goes on along the minus strand of NC_141554.1, from coordinate 9,761,993 downwards.
CCATGAAAAGAGAGACACACCTGGATTTTAGGGAATCACATTCAGGTTGAAGATTTTATTCCAAGTATCTTGTCCAGCCTTTGTTTTCTGTAACCTTATTAGTGACAGCTTACATATTCAAACTATTTATGACTTTCTTCACATAATAAGTATATGGGTACCATTCTTCCAAGAGGAGGGAAAAAATAGGCCTACTCTAGGAATGGAAAATGATCCCAGATATGGGTCTTTCCTGTTGTTAAATTTTTCTGACAAGTAAAGACCAACAAAATCAGTTCTTATTTATCTATCCATTGGAACAGTGTTCCCCAAATCTACCATCCAATCCATAGCCAGCTTAATAGCCTGAAAGAAAAGGGCTCTCTCAATTCCCAGCAACCACATGGTAACTCACAACCATCTCTAATGAGATCTGATGCCTTTCTGGTGTGTCTGAAGACAGCGACAGTGTACTTATATATGATAAATAAATCTTTAAAAAGTGTTTTAATAAAGGGTACCCCTTCTCTGGGATATATACACCTCGAAGCAGATGTTCCACCAGAAAGAGTACTGCTAAAGGAAAACTGCCCTAATCTTGGAGGCTACCTACCAGCTACCCTGCTCTTTGGAGACTTTATCCTTCCTAACCCATCCTACAACAGAATCTTCTCTTCCTAAGGGACCTATCCTGTTCCTTTCTGGAGACCTCATCCTTAAGGTTAGCTATTTTACTCGAAATATCTAGCATTCAGGTATACTCACTATATACAAAGCCAAATCTCTCCAACCCCCACCTTCCCTTAGAGCATAGAGACTGGGAGCAGCTTCTTCACCTACCCACACCCATGATTCCTTTTCCATCATTCAAGCAGCCTGGCACAGAAAAGGTGTGACAATTAAAATAAATGATGCAATGAAAGTTCTCCAGTGAAAGCAGTAATAAGCAAAAGGTACTGTCAAGAATGCCACATTTTCCTAAAGTTTATAATACTAAGGTAGTCTGCTACTGCAAGGAAACTATTTAATCCTACATGGATAAATGCCATGATTAACTGCCCTGGAATTGTAAATTGGGTATATTGAACCAAAGGAGGATTTTTACATGTTATGAAATACTATGACAGGACAGCTTCTCCTTACATGTCTTAGCATTTAAAAAAAAAAAAGCAAGACATCCTTTCAGATGAACCCTGGAAAAATATTCAATTAACTGCTAGTCTCCTTTTTGGAGTAAGGGCCAAAATAAGAGTCAATTGTAAGATAATGAAGTAAAGGGTGGAAAATCTAGTGAGATACACAGGCATCTGTTAAAACAAGTGTATTAAGACGGCAGTCATCTAGATGGTGGGCATATTCATACTCATAAAATTTTTCAACTCTGGTAAAGATTTACAATGTTAGGGGAAAGAACAACCATAAAATTATGTTTCTAAAAAGATGCATATGCATATCCAGATGTGACAGTGGACACCTTAAGGCAGAGGCAAGTGGATCTCTGAATTTAAGGCCAGCTGGTTTACAAATTGAGTTTCAGGACAGGTAGGGCTACAGAGTAACACAGTCTCAATAAAAGGAAGGAAGGAAAGAAGGAAAGAAAGGAAGAAGGAAGGAAGTAAGGGAGGAAGAAAGGAAGGAAAAGGAAGGAAAGAAGGAAGAAAAGAAAGAGGGTAAGAAAAACAGAAAGATACAGGCATAAAACACAACACAAAAGGACTTGGTAAATACCTCTTTAAATCAGGAGAAATGGCACACACTTGTATTCCCAGAACTTAAGAAGTAGATCCACAGAAATCAAGTCTGAGGCCAGTCTAGGTTATATTGTAAGACTTTGCCTAAAAAGAAATGTTTCTCTAAAATATTTCTTTTGAGCTGAGCTCAGTATCTCATACCTGTAATTTCAACACTTGGGAGCTGAGGTAGGATGATTGCTGAGAGGTCATAGCCAGCCTAAATTACATAATGAGACATTGTCTCTTTTTTTTCTGGAATACATGTTGGCATCAGTAAATAAAGCCCATGGCTCTCACTCACCTCTCTCACTTTGGAGGATGATTGATTGGTCATGATCCTCACATGACTTATAAGAATCAACTGACAGTCCTATCATCTGTCAGCGATTTAAGAAGGCATTTCTTCCTCCTCACTGTCACCTAAGGCAGGACCAAATCAGGTGTCATAGACACAGAATGTTGCTTTTGCTGTGACAACATCACCTTCTCTTTCCATTGTGCCAAAGCTAGGCCCTATATGTGTACCTGTCAACACTGGGCACCTTTCACTGCTTCCCTCTTTCTTCACTGACTTGGGGGAAGCCCGACATGTTTTCATAGGAAGACATCAGACAAAACAGGGGAAAGCAGAAGGGAGGTATTCTCAGTGATAGCACAGTAACAGTTCAGAGGTAGCCCGTTAAGTGGCAAGGCACACGGAAAACGTGGGCCTCCAGCGTTTGATAACTCCAACTGTACATCCCCAACCATCAGAGGGACAGAGAAGGAGAAAGGAGGATTTTTCTCACAGATTCTGTTAGGCACTGAAGCACCTAGGCAAACATCAATTCCAGTTGCTAAGGAGGAGCCTGCTTAGCCAATTTGCAACAAAGTGAAGAAATAGTGAAAGTAACACTACATCATTCCAATTCTTCCTAACCCCGTCAGTTCCTTGAAGTCAAACCTTGTCTTCATCTCTGTACCAGCACTCCTCAGGCTTAGCACCACGTCACTGAGTTTACTTCCCATGCACTTTCACTAGAGGCTGGGCTACCTCATCTCTGAGTTGCAACTAAAATCCATATAAATTAGTGAGAAAACCCCACAGCATCCAATGGGAAAACCCAGTACTAACCCCAGTGAACTTGTAGGTCTTCAACAACCCCATTCCTGCCTTGCCCCTTTGCCCCATTTGCCCGCAAAACATTCTAGGGAAACCCAAACAACTTGAGGAGAAAAGGCCACCATTTATCATGTGAGCAACTGAACTGCTTTCATCTGCTGCCCTCTCCAGGGGACAGTCTGTAAAAATGTAATTCTAAGAATAGGGGAATGTCAAGGCAGGGGAGGCAGGAAGGAGTGGGTGGATAGGTGGGGGAACACCCTCATAAATGAAGGGGGAGGGGATGGTAGATGGGATAGGGGGTTTATGGATGGGAAACCCAGAAAGGGGATAATATTTGAAATGTAAATAAAAAAATCCAATACAATAAGGTATGGAAAAAAAGAACATTGGAAATAAAGTTAATTTTTAACAGAAGAAGAAGGAGGAGGAAGAAGAAGAGGAGGAGGGAGAGGAAGAAGAGGAGGAAGAGGAGGAGGAGGAGGAGGAGGAGGAGGGGGGGGAGAAGCAGAAACAGCAGCAGCAGCAGCAACACTACCACTACCACCGCCACCCCACCCCAGTGAGCATGTGGGGAGATGGGTATGGGAGCAGTGTGAACCTAAACTAAGATTTCAGCTTAATGACTTCCATATTTTCAGAGTGTGAACGTCTGACATTAAATATCACACATAGAAATTGGGGTTCATATCATGTGCGACTTTGATTTGATGTTTCTATGTTTGAGATTTGGTTGCTTTACCTTACTTTACCTCCAAAAAGAAAACTTCCAGAGAAACAGTTGGCAAAAAGTAACAGTAACTACCGAAATGAATTAAGAATATGTGCTTGCTTGCAGTTTTGCATGTACACACACATGCACACACACACGAGTAAGGGGATATGCACTCGGCCTTAAAAAGACAGAAATGTCATCATTTTCAGTAACATTGATGAACCTGGAGGACATCATAAGTAAGTCAGAAACAGACAAATAAGCATAATTCCCCTTATAATGGGAAATCTAAAGTAGGTGCTCAAGTAGAATGTGCTTGCCAGGGGGTTGGGGGAAGGGGCTTTGTTTAAAGTAGTACATACATGATTTTCCAAGAAAAAGAGAGTTCCATGTCACATCAAGGTGAGCCCAAAACATTATAATAGCATGCATTCAGTATGGTTTAGATGACAAATTGAACCTTTTCTGTTTCTGTCATAGAACAACAACAACAACAACAACAAAAAATCAAAGCACCACCTTTGTTCTCCATCACTAAACCTACAGTTCAACATTTTGTATTTAAAAATAAAAAATATTTAGGTGATATCTTTGAAAAATGCAACAGTGAGAAATAAGTTGCTTTGAAGACTCAAAACAAATCATCATAAGACACTTGAAACTACTGCGTGGGACATCCTTCCCAAATGGTAAGCATAGTTTGCTAAATTAGCTTCTAAATCAAATGTGACAGTCTTGGAAACTAAATAACCTCAGTCCTACTTTTTTACTGCCTCCATCTTGCTGTGCTGTAATCTCACTGCCATGTTTGAATGAGCCAATCACTTATAGCCGCGCCAGAAATTAGCCAATCGTGTGTAACTGCGCCAAACCCCCTAGCCTTCCCTATATAAACCCCTGACTTTTGAGTTTCAGGGTCGACAACTCTGTCTCCTGCGCAGGATACGTGTCAACCCAGAGATCCCCGTAATAGATCTCCGTAATAAACCTCGCCTTTGCTTATTAAAAAAAAAAAAAAGGCTGGCAGGGGCAGTTAGGTGGCTCAACAGTTTGATGTTAAACGTATGGCTTTATTGTTCTCTATTTTATCTTTAAAGACAGTGTCTCTCATTGAACCTAGAACTAGTTGCTTTAGCTATACCAGTTGGCTACCAAGCCACCCACCAGGTCTATCTCCTCAGTGTTGGGATTATATTTTCATGGTGCCATGGTCAACTTCCTATGTGGATGTTGGTGATCTACAACACAACAAGGGGAGTATGCCTCATAGAAGATACAAAGACTTAAGACTAAGTAGCAATAATACAGATGGAGTTTTAATCCTAACTACACACTATAAATAGACCAGCAATTTAAAGTTGCAATGCAAAACACATATCCCTTGTCCTATACTGGTGATAATGTCATTCAAAAAGCAGCACTTGTATCTGTATTTTAGTAGGCTAAAAATATCTAGATGATGCTAATGTACGGTTAATTGATACTAGCAGATTAAGAGTGGATGGTGTGGGGCACACATGCAATTTTAGTGGTGATACCCTGAAAACCAGAACTCGATCCTTAGCAACACACACACACACACACACACACACACACACACACACACACACACACAACTTTGTGTAGTCTATGATCATCCAAAAGTGATTATGTGGCCTCTCTCCAATCTTATTAAAAGGAGAAAGAAAAATCAGGTGCAAGACAACACAAGATTCAGGTTGGTTTTAGTTTGTTTGTCTTAAAGAATCTTCTGATCCAGAGTTACTTGGGGGGTAAGGTTTTGGATTAGTCCTGCTTGTCTTGCATGTGCAAGACCCTGGGATCAAATCTCCAGAAATGCTACTTCATATAAGCAAATGAAAAGAAAACAATTCATGCTATATTTCATGTTAAGACCATTCTATGGAACTGACATGTTATGAAGAAAAATGGAATAAATGGTACAACTTATTTAGTAGTCTTATCAAAACTCCATAATGCAAAAATCACTCAAGATGTAACATTTTAAGTTGCTCTTAATGAAAAACAGTGTCAGGAGCTGGGGCTTGTAGCTCAGTTGGAAAAGTCCTTATCTAGCATACCTGAAATCCTGGACCCCCTCCCTAGTGCCACAGTCATGGTGGTGCATGTCTATAATCCCATCACCAGAGGTGACGAAAAATAAAACTTAGGAAGTTCAAAGGAATCCTCAGCCACCTAGTTGAGTTTGAGGTTAGACTGAGCTATATGATACTGTCTCAGAAAATAAGAAAGGCAGGAGGCAGGCAGACAGGAAGGAATCAGACACGAGTTTTGCTTCCCTTATTCTCCATTTTTATGCAAAATCCATTAATTCTCAAATCCCATTGCTTGCTTTATTTTCCAAATTTCTCCCATGGAAAATAAATTGTTACTATAGCAATATTTTCCTGTTTTGGTATCATTTTCCACTCATTTGTTCTTGGGGTGTTTGCACATAACAACTACATAAATCTGTTCCAAGATGCTCATAACATTAGAGTCCTTGGCAATATCTAGGGGATGAATATATCTTAAAGCTATGGGACCCGATAGCTCAATACCACAATTCTTAATGTCTCTGAAGTACTATTTGTGCTGTATGTGTCCCAGATCTATCGATTCTTAAAGTAATACACCTCTTTATCCTCATTCAAATAGACTACAGAAGGCTCCAGCTGTTAGCTTGCTAAATGGGCTTATTATCCCTAGATTTTGAAGCTAACACCATTAAGTCCCTACTTATATACCTAAAGACTGATTATTCTGTTTTTATTTCCTGACAATTACAATTACATAGTATAATTCTTACTTGGATTTAGAGAGTATCTTTAGAAAAGGGCTCACATATTACTGTAACACCTATTCCAATCAATAGACTATTTGTAGATGGGTATGTTGTATTAGCATATTCTACCCAGAAATAATGTAAGTAGAATATTAAGAAAATAGATGTGACTCTTTATGTAAAGATTTGCTTGCTTATAATTTCTGCTTATAAACTAGTTATTAAGTAATGGGTTAATGCCTGTCCAAAGAAAACTGGTCTGTTTCGTGAGAGAGTCAAATATAGAAAGTGCTAATAAAGTAACAATAACTGCCCCTGCTCATGAACTCCTTCAGGAATGAGACTTACCAGAAATGAGTTATGCATTCACATGTGTGAGCACATTAGATACTCAGATCCATGCATATATTCTAAAACATATACAGCAGACAAACTGAATGGTGAATGACCGAAAATGTAAATTAAAGCTAAATGTCTCCCAAACTTCTATGACTTATTTTTTCCTGTTTTAAAGTTCACTCAAGTCTATTAACAGTAAAGGGTGAAAAAAGAAGGCTGCCAATCAGCATGACAAGAGCCCTTTCTCAAGTTGCGTTCATCAAAAGGTTCCCAGTCTAAGGATCCACGAACTTGTCACTATCTTTATATGATAGGATTTCTTCTGGGCAGGGTTAGCATTCAGTATGGAATTCAGTATGGAATCTATACTGTTTTTTTTGTAGATCTCACAACCCACCACAAGGAGGCACCCCAGGGAAGAGTCTAAGGTTAGAGAGTTCTCTAGGAAAATACTAAATAGGCTGTGTTGCAGGGAAATACTATGTATCTGTGAGATATATAATAAAAATATGTCATACGAATGGGGCCCAATTTATGAGTAGAGTAGACCTCTACCATATACAAGGTTCAACAACTAGTGACTTGGAAATAAAAAGGGAAAACAACATACAGTTGACAGATAAAATTACACATTTATACAATAAAACCTGTATCTGGTAAAAAAAACATCAACTTCAGGACTTTGAAAAGAATTGGTTGGTTGGAAGAATTAAAACAGATGCACAAAGCAGCAAATGTCATTTTAACCAATGGTCAGGGCCTTAATACAAACATAATTTGGCAAAATATCAGATAGACTCCTTTTAATGAAAAAATAAAATCAAGATGTATAGAGTACTTCTCTCAAATATACATGTACACCTACAAAAAGTTTATCAATATTATTGGTACCTGAGAAGCTCTATCCCTGTAACACAGAAAGACCCATGGGCAGCTGCTTCCAAACATATACTGATTTGGCCCCACATACTACAGTTTGCCTTAAAACCAAACAAATAGCTTAGGTTTGTTGCATACCTGAAAATCTGTAAAGAATTTTCAACTTTTTCTTCATTCAGTGCCCATAGTGTCCTCTGTGAACTAGGTCCACTAACCCAGATCAACACAGAGAAATCAAGAACAAGATTACTATCAAAGACAAGGAACAAATTCAAGAAAAAAAACTTTATTCTCCAGTTCAAAACTGAACAGGTCTGTTGCAAAAACTCCAAGTATCATGTGTTAACCTACTTTGATGGCTGAGTCTGCTATTACAAAATGAAGCATTCCAGTAAACCAAACAATGCCACAGACTACCAGTATGAATTCCAAATTAAACCTTCTAAGTAACACTTTCTTAAAACATTAAAAAAAAACTGTTTCTAAATTCTTACTGTTCTAACTGCCAAATTCTAAATATTGCCTATATGAAGTTTTTATAATACTAACTATAGCATTTATTTCAGTCATATTAAGAGGCAGATAATGACACATCTGCAATCCCAGCATGTAAGTGGCTAAGGGTGAGTTTGAGATCTGCTTGGCTACACACCAAGTTCCAAGCCAGTCAAGGCTATTATAGTAAGAAACAGGTCTACAAAATGCAATTACACATTAAATAAAATCAAAATGTTTGCTAGAGTTAATCCAAGGCCTAGGTGCAAATTCCAACATCAGAAAATTAAAATGTTTTCTAAGGATCACCTATAACCATGCTATCCAAACTTCATATGCATATAATGCTATTAGAGGTGTTGCTAAAATGCAGAAAACCACATTCTGAGATGGTGTCCATACACAAAAATAATAGAATATAAAAGCTAACAACCTCCTGGGGCAATCTAGTTTCTAGACTGCCCTGTAAATAACAGAGACTCTGTAATAATGATCTCAAGTCATTTCCATGCTGTGTCCCTCCAAACTTTGACCCAAATAAAAACAGAATCCAGAAATGGATACCTGTGAAGTGAGTAGGCCATTAGAACTATCAGAATCTCTGGCGCATGTTGGCACTTTTTGGCTTTAAGGATGAATCGAAAGGGTGCCAACTAAGGAGCAAGAGAACATGCCTCACCAGTTGATTGGTCAATCAGTACCTTGACTTTAAACTTCTGTCATTTTTTTTTTATTATTTACAAATTCCCAGTATTCTCATTTGTGTCTCTCTGTGTGTGTACACATCTGTGTGTGCATGTGGAACAAAGGTAAAACATTAGGTATCTTTCTCAATTATTTTGTACTATAGTTTTTGAGACAGGGTCTCTTACTGAACCTAGACTTCTCCAGTTCATCTAAGCTGTCTGGCCAATGAGTTCCAGGGATCTACCACTCTCCACCATCCCAGCATTCAGTATATTGTTAGCAGTTTTTGGACGTTGGAGCCAGAGATTTCGGATATGTTCCCAAATAATGATTATGTGCTTTATAGAAGGGTTTATACTGACAATGTAGTTCAGTGGTTGAAGGCTTGCCTAGCAATATGAGACCAAAACTGTGTTCCAAAAACACAGCAAAACTGTGTTCCAAAAACACAGCAAAAATAAAAAGGATTTAATAAGTGTAAACTACAAATTCAGCCTGTCTTTTTCACAATTAGAAAATCCACAGCACTATGTACACTTCAGTTAAAAACCTAAAAAAGTCAAGTTTCATCCAAACAGCAGCACCAAAATAGCACACTCAATTTCATGGCAAAATTACATCTCTGGAGGGAAGCAGCATTTTCTAGCAGTCTGTCTATCACAGTATGTCAGGCAAAGTGCATACTTCCCACACAGTGTTCCCTCCATTTCAGAGGCATCAAGTGCCTGTAGACAGAGCCCTGTTTCAAGGTCAGAGTCTTGATTCAAAACCAACCAGTCTAGACCAGGTGAGATGTGAGCACCTATAGTCCAGGTTAGTTAGCAGACAGCTGAAGCAGAAGCATCACCATAAGCCCAGGAACTTAAAGCCAGCTTTGGATGATGTATTGAGACCTTGCCTCAAAACACAAACCAACTGGACAGCTTATTTTGTATTGGTTACTGTGTGTATGTACCCATTCTTAGTTATGTATATTCACACAAACAAATGTGTAGTGGCTAGATATCAATGTTTAGTGTTTTCCTGAGTCTTTTCCCTTCTTATCTTTTCAGACAGGGTCTCTCACTAACTTGAAATGAAGATTCAGCTAGGCTGGTTGGCTAGCATGCCTTTTTAATCTGCCCTTCTAATATTGGGATCATAGGCATGTGTCACCACATCCAGTTTGTTATGTGGATACTGGAGATGGTGGTTACACTGCAATCATTTTAGTGAGGAGACATCTACTAGGTCTCAATTTTCATTTTATTTATTATTAGTAGCATATGTATATATAAGTACATGATGTGCATGTGTAGAAGCCAGAAGATAACCTTGGGGATTCAGTTCCCTCCTTTTTCCTTTACATGGGTTGGGGGATCAAATTCAAGTCTCCCTGCTAAGTCATTTTGCTGGCCTCTACTTCTATTTTTGGAGAATAGTTTAGTTTGGAGAATGCAGTACAGACTCACCTCAAACTTGCCATCCTCCTGTTTTATCAACCCACGTGTTGATATTACAGATACATGCAACTAAATTCTCGTATTTGTATTATATTTTATTAGTGAGATATTATATATCTCACTAATCATATTTTGATTTTCTGCCTCTGATTATTATATCCCCTCTCCCAGGTAGCAGATGAAATTACTAGTTTAACTACTGAGATTCTTGACTAATAGAATCTTCCTGATATTCTCTTTTCTTGGCCAAATGGTGTATCCCAGACAGCTTTTAATTCAGCATTACTTTTACAAGATAAAACTCTGAAACAATTTGTGGGCTACTTATGATAATAATTACAGAGACATCTAACAACTTGAGTTAATAATGTAAAACTTAAAAAGTAGACCACTGATTACAGCTATGGAAACTACACCACACACATGCACAGAACAGTAAAGGAAATTATAAAATAGAATCAAGAATTTGCTGGAATTAATCTTATTTTGTCCTTTCTTCTAAGTGTATTAGAGTCATACTGTTCAATTACATATACGTTTGTCTTCAACTTTCAAAATGCAGTCTGAACCACTTTGTAAAATACAGCTTTAGACCATATAAACTATGAGCATGCCCTGGCAAAAGTACAAATACCACACCTCAAAATTTTCCTCTTTATTGTGCAATAAAACCTCAAGGTCATTGGTTACTAGCAGTTTGACCTTGTGGAAGCTAACTACAATATAATGTTTCCTCATCCATAAAATGATTTACTATCTACTTCTTGACCCATTTAACACATTAAACATGGCAATATAGAGAGCACCTGACTCATAAGCTTTCTTTCATGATAGCTAATATCAGAGAAAACAGATGTAATCATATCTCTTACAGGAAGGACATCAATGAGGCATTAACTAGGGATAAAAGTCAAAGAAAGTTAAAATCCTCAGCAGTTCTTATACTCAGATATGAGGGCTGTGAAAGCACAGATAGCTTTTAAAGACCCCTATAAGTACACTGAGTCTATCTAAGATAATGTCTTTTAAAAAGAAGTCAGTCTTCTTTAGGGAGAGAGAAGTGCTGTTATCCGAATGGGAAAAGGGTCATAAGGTAGAAAGGAAGAGAACCCTAATATTTTAACACTTAAGAATTTTGGGGAGGGAATCCTTGATCAAAACTGTGTATGTACTTTGCATGTTTATAAATCCTAAAATTCTTGGGATACTGAGGCATAGGACTATGCATTTAAGTCAATCCTGAGCTATGTAGATGCTGTCTTAAATGAAACAAATACTATTAAGTAACTAAATAAATCAGGGTTTCAACTAAAAACAGGAGCTACTAGTAGTGCCTTAGTGGTGGTTTTGCCTTGAAGCAGCCCTTGCTACCTCTGTAAGTCTTCCTAAGCTGCATCTTTGAAGAGAAAAAAAATGAAAAATATGATTCCACTATCCCTTCTGGTCCTCTATTTCAGTGGTTTCCAAGAGACAGCTCTTAATTTGAATCATGTCAGCTGGACTACCAAAACAAAAACAACAGAAAACTTAAGGTGTGAATGAAAGTCAAGGGGTGTGTGTGTGTGTGTGTGTGTGTGTGTGTGTGTGTGTGTGTGTGTAAAATTGAAATACCCATGGGCCATTTTCACATCTTGCTTTTGACAGTGACAGCCACAACAAACAGATGGCTGCTGCTGACAAGGACTGCAACATTAAACCTAATGATAATTAATGTTTTATAGTTTTCTGTTTTTAAGAAAGAGACTTCACACATGAAGAGGTTCTACTTGATCCCCACAGCAGAACTGAAACCAAAGACTGTAACTAGTCCATCCCTGGTCCGATTGAAGAGACTAAGGCTTCTAGAAGTGGAGGCTAGGGCTGGTGAGTTAGGTCGGCAGGTAAGTGCACTGGCTCTTCCATGGCCCACGTGTGATTCCCCACACCTATATGCCAGTTCACAAGAGTCTGCAACTTCACTTCCAGAGACTGTGATCATGCCCTCTTCTGCCCTTTGCAGGCACCAGACACACACATGGTGCACAGACATACATGCAGGCAAAACATCCAAACAGAAAATAAAATAAACCAAAAAAAAAAAGAGTGGAGGATTTGCCCAAGATCCCACAGCAGATGAATAAATAGCCTAGGATTGAATCTGAATACTCAAAATTTATTAGACATCCATATACCCTGACTTATTTCCCACTGGTGTCTCACAAAATGTAAATAAATTAGAGAAATCTGCATACTAATATTATCTGATTTGATACTGACAATATTTTTTTTGAAATCCCAAAATGACCTTAATTTCCAAGTGATAGATGATTCACTGAAATCTGAAGGACTAAGCCAGGATTAGGAATCAACCAGTCATTTGAACCTACAAGGAAGTGTATATCAAAAATGGAAGCCTAAAATTCCTTCTAATGTTCAATTTAACACAGTGCATTACTCACATGTGTAGAAATGCAACTGTAAACCACCCTCTGGCTGGCAGTCTAGAAGTACAGTGTATACATCTATGTACAATACCATATTTGGTTACATTGCCTTGCTTTATATAAGGTAACATATGATGCTTACAAAAATGACTTAAGTAACATCATGACAGATTTCTTAGAACTTACTTCAACAAATGTATGGGTGTATACCATCTTGAAGAAGCAGCAGCCCTTTTCAGGTAAAAAGGCTTATGGGAAACAGAGCCAAAAATTTGAACACAGAACCTCCACTAATTCTGAACATTTCTTACTCTGGCCAACTCTTACCCAGTCTCAAATAAAATAACTGAAATGCTTAACAGCCAGGTGTGGTGCTACGTGTTCCAGAAGCTGAGACAGAGGGATCTCCAGTTTGAGCCCAGCCAAGACTGCATAGAAAGACCCCATTTCAAGACAGAAAGTAATAATAATTGCTCCTCAACAATGAAGTGGTTCAAATTTAAGTGATCTGAGAGGCGTATGCTTGGCTTTGCACACACGCAAACCATGCACATTGCCTATTAGCAGTACTCATTCTCAGGAGCAAATTCACCTCCAAAAAGGGAGGGATTTTAATGACAGCCATGCCTCATTTTACTACAGGGAGAAGTGACTGTATGTGATAAGAAATCCATCAGCTGAAAGTACCTTCATTACCAACTCCTATCTATAAGTCTTTTCTAGACAAATTAAAGCTGGGAAACTGAAAAGCCTATAAAGAAAATATTTTGAAGAGAAACATACTGTCTAATTAGTCCCATTTTCCTCCTTTGGAAATGAGTCAGCAGGTGCTTACCACCAAAATTACATTTTATCACAAAGCTAGAAACTGTTTAATATTTAAACAGAAGACCCGGGGACAGATAAGAACATGCAAATGGCACATATTAGGAAACTGCACATCTCATCTGACAGTTTATGTAGAAAAATCCTATGAGATTGACATGAAATTACTGAGGCACTCAAAGACACAAATACAAGGAAAAAACCCTTCTGAGGCTACCAGATAATACCATTTCCTTCCTTCCTAGGCATATGGAAACTCCAAGCTCACACTGCTGTCTGCCAAGAAAAGGGAAGATTTGCAGTAAGGAGAATAATGAATGAAGCTTTATGGTACACCACAGGGACTAAGGTGAGGTGCTAGGGAGACAGTTTATCACTTACGAAGTGCTGCTTTGCAAGCATGGGGACATGAATTTAACCTCCAGAACCCTGTCTTTTTTTAAGGTGTGATAGTATGGGGAAATGGACAGATCCCTGGGGTCCACTGTCTAGCTAACTTAGCAAGTTCTAGGCGAATAAGACACTGTCTCCCACAGTTAAACGCTGGGAAGAATCCTGCACAAGAGAAGAAGGACGGCTTGTAGGAGACTGAGGGAATGAGGATACCACGAGAACACAGTCAACAGAATCGACTAAGCAAGACTCATAGGGTCTCACAGAGAATGAGGCAGCAAATTCGTAGCCTGTGTGGGACTAAGCTAGGTCCTATACATATACCTTACGGCTGTGTAGCTTGGTGCTCCTATGAGAATGGGAGAGTATCTATGACTCATTTGTCTGTGGTAGGGACCCTTTTTCTCCTACTGATTTGCTTCATCCAGCCTTAATGAGGGTTTGTTCCTAGTCTTATTGTACTTGTAAGGTCATGTTTGGTGGATTAGCCTCCCTAGGAGACTTGTTTATTTGAAACAAAGGAAGAGTTGATCTGGAGGAGAGGGGAGGTGGAACAAGGAATTGAGAGAAGTAGCAGAAGGGGAAACCTCTAGAAAAAGTCTGAACTATTAGGCAAGAGGTCTCTAGAAGTCAGTACAAAGTCTCTTAATAGTTGCACAGTATTTCCAAGTAAAAGGTTTTATTAGTAGTGCTCACCCAAGACCATGATTAATTGAAAGAATCAAATATTTAAGTGGGCAGGAAGCTACAAAAAAGTAGCCTCTCCTACAATGTATAAATGACTCTCCTACAGTGTATAAATGCCATCCAAGGTCCAAAAGTGCAAGATTCACTGTATTCACCCAACAAAGGAAAAGGAGGACACTCTATAGGATGACATAATTTGAAGCTAGTATCATTCCTTTAGGAATAAGGTTAGTGTTAGTGTAACATGCATCAGAAATACAATAAAATATAACTAATATTTATGATGCTGGCACTGGGATTAAACTTTATGACAAGATTTTTCTTTTCTTAATATGAGTCCTAGTAATCAACATAGGTCCTTATGTCAGCACAGCAGTTTACCAACTGAGGTTATCTACCCTATAACCATGTTTGGAATCCCAGTAATAGTTTTATGCTAACATATTAAAAACACAGCATTAAAACAACATTTTTTAGAATCAGGAGAGACTTTGGTGTGACAAATGGTAATACCAAAGCCCAGAACAATAAAGGTGAAGCTCATCTACCCAAGCCACTTAGGAACTGACTGGGAAGCATTCTGATAGCCTCCTGACCTCTAGACCAGCTGCCTGAATCCAACACCAGGCAAATCCATGATCATATCTTCTCCCAAGATTCAAATTTTCAGTAAAACATTTCCACAAACATGTGTGATCTTCCAGAGATGCAAAGCAATGCACGTTAGAAACTTATTCACCCTAATCACATAGGTATCATCCTCCATCACTAAGAGAATGCATGTGAAAACAGATGCTCACCATGAGACTTTTCCTGGGCAACAGAGGAGGAAGCCCCAGCTCTTTAATCCCTATGAACGTTTGTCTTGGGTGTGTGGTATGTTTATCTACAGAACACACATACACATAGATGACTATACCTGGTTTTCACAGGCAAAGATACTTGTGTCAAGATGTGGACAACAGTCGGGTCTGAGACTATCATTTGAGCTCCAATCGTCAAGTTATTTCTCCCATCATGGAAGGAAAGGATAACCAATGACCTTGTTTTGTGTGGAGTCAGTCATCAGAACACAAGCTATTCCCTTGGTGCACACAGCAGTTAACCTTACACAGCTGTTCCAGGGTCAGATAGCTTCCTATCCTCCACAAACCTGAAGCTTTGGCACTGGATGAAGCCACCAAACCTTTCCTCTAGAGCAAACTTTTTAAGATTCCACTGTTTTCCTCTGCTCTTATTATCCTGGAAAAATAACTGCTAGGTTTTGGTTTTGCTGCTATTGTCAAATTATAATGCAAGCGTCTCCTTCACACAGCTGGGCTGCTGGTAGATAAGCCAGCTCAATAGCCACAGATAACAGCCTCAGAACTAAACCTATGCCCAGAAAACCATCGCATGGACAATGCCACAGCACCGATGCAGGGGGTGAAATGTACTACAAACATCATTAATTTGGAATAGGAGTACAAAACATGCAAATCATTCTTAATGTCCTCTAATATAAGTTCAAATTAAAGGAGAGTGATTAGTATGTACTCCATCTTAAGCGTGTATTTTTAAATCTCTACGTAAGAACCAACAGTATGCTCATTAATTTTCCTCAGTATTAACAAAGGTGCCTTCTGAAACTACCACCTCCACCTAGTAAACTCATTATTTGCCTCCTATATTTATCTTTATGGAAGACTGTGGTAGATAAGAGACTTATAATGATACAACGAAATTGTTAATCTCTGATAAAATTCAGTCCTGATCCTCTCTGTATGGATCCACAAATAGCACTGCATTTTCTCATAGCTATTGCTAGAATATTGAGATTACTGCTGTGGTGTAGCTATCTTAGAGGCATAACATGATCACTGCCATCATGCAGGAAGACTGTTGTGGTGACCTACAAAACAGCTTGGCCTCAAACTCATGGCAATGAAAAAAGTAGAAAACAGTGATAGCCTCATCTATGGTTATGTTAAATGAATTAACCTGACCCTCAACTAAGACTCCATTCAACACTCCCTCCTGCCTACCCCAGTTTTCAACTGACCTTGGGTGTATAAGAATATATATGGTATAGAAGGCTAACTCAGAGTGGGACAGCACTAACAGATTGTGTGTGTGTGTGTGTGTGTGTGTGTGTGTGTGTGTGTGTGTGTGTGTGTGCGTGCGCGTGTGCGTGCATGCGTGTGTGATGAACTGGTGACCTATAAAGTAATTGCCCTTTTTATCCTTTTTTTATTTTTCAGCTGCACAAAATACGTTCTACTGACTCCCTTCCTGTGGTGAACAAACATTTCCTTATACCTCCCACCCCCAGGAAAAATAAGGCACCAATTACAAACTATGCGATGAAAACTATACGAACACAATCATCTTTGCACTGTACATACTATATGTGCGTACGAACAGACCACACAAGTAAGTGTCAATCGGTACATATATACCATGTATGCATGTCAATAACTACTTCTTAAGAGTTCTTACTATGTAATATGTTAAAGTGCTCTTTCAGAAAAATAAAGCATGAGGACCCACAAATACTATCTCAATTAATACCCTATTTTCAAATCTATTAAACTACTTTGATTTCACTTATTACTAAAATACTGATCCTTCAACTGAATTATTGTGATCCTCTAAATGGGCATTGGGAGACTTAAATGTCTATAAATTTTTGTTCTCTGGAAAAAGAAAATTAATGAATGAATATTGGGGATGTAGTTCATTTAATAGACTTCTTGCCTAATTAGTATGCACAAAGCCCTGGGTTATATATCCAGCACATATTAACTAATGATAATGATGTCTATAATACCAGCACTCAGGAGATTGACACAGAAAAGTACCAGTTCAAAGTCATCCTAAGCTACACAGCAAAGTCTGAGGCCAGCTGAGAGCTGAGATCCTGGCTTCAAAGCAAAACTTATTTTGCTAATATAAGTTACAATTCTTTGTTTGGTACTTGTGACAAAGTCTCACTATAACTTAAACTGGACTTATCACTTTCCTGCCTCCACCTCCAGAGTGCTGGGATTACCCAGTCATACCCTCATGCAATGATTAAAATTCTAAACGTATCCACAAGCAAAAGTGTCTGATTTGGGTAGAATTAACAGGCTATGGATTATTTTGGCTCCTGCTATGCCAGTGGCGAGTACTGGATTCACTACCTACTCATAAAAAAAAGTCTAATAACCCTCCATGTGCTGCTCATTCCTCTATGCCTTTTGATAACATCCATTGACCATCTACAATTTGTAGAAATGGCTGTAGCTGTGATAAGTGTTATATATGGTTTTTGTTTTAATTTTTTTCTGAGACAGGATTTCTCTACGTAGCCTAGGCTGACCACAAAACCATGATCCTTCCATGTCTACCACCCTATTGTAAGGTATACAGATGGGTACAGAAGCCAAGTCCTAGAAGAAACTATCCAGGGGTAAGGTAGTTTACTCTCTTCAACACTAGTCACTACACACACACACACACACACACACACACACACACACACACACACACAACATATATACTTTAGCATATTATGCTTGTATCATAGACCTAAGCAGACTTATCCTAGTCCTCAAAAAGATTCTTGAGTGGGGATCAGGCAAGTCAAGAACATTTAAATTCATGCTGCAAAGTTTCAACAGTTTCTAAAGGCTAGAAAATACACAAAAGTTTAAGATCAGTAAACCACTAACAGATATTTTCATACAGGTAAACTTTTCCCTGACATTCTCCTAGGAGATGACTTTTAAAACAAATTCAAGAAAACCAATCATTGGTCAGTATTAGAGGGCACTCCACGACAACAAAGTTCTCTTCACTCAAGGCTGCCCACTAGCTTAATGTAGAGGCAAGAGGAAAGCTGGTGCTCCTTTTGCTGAGCTAAGGAAATCCTTCCCCATACCACAGCATTAATGGTACTTCCACTTCATCCTGGGACATCAAGGCTAACAAAGTATGTTTTTGTAGATGTTTCACATCAAAAGATGTGAAAGTAGGGCCAACCATAAAGCCATCTTGGGGTACCCTTAGGCACAATTAAACCCATGGGTCAAGTCAAAATTGCCCACTGTGCTAGTGAAATAGTGAAAAAAGGCATCAGCCCCCAGCCTGGTCTAATCTCTTAGTCTTACTACTGAGATTGATTCCAGATTTCTTGCAACAAGATTGCAGTCCCCTTCATCGGGAGAGTCAGTCTATTTTCTCACATTTATCAGCACTATCAGCACTTCATTCAGACTGCAGAAATATCTTTCAAGTCTAGATTTCATGTCCAAGGAACTCTTGTATGGCTTGGTTTGTTCTTAAAGTCTTGGGTGTGAACAAGCTTGACCTACCTAGTTATAGATTGGAAAGCATGTAGAACAAGTAGTTGGGGCAAGAAGAAGAGCCACTTTTTAAACCACAAATGAACATCAAAAGATAGGCCCAGCTTTAACACCCCCTGCCCCAGCCTCTGCAGCCTACTCAAATTGCCCAGTCTTAAAATCAGGATCTAATTAAGCGATTTAAAAATACTAACTAAATTCAGTAGTTTGGTGGTCTGTTAAACAGTAAAATCTAACTCAGATGATAAAGAATTGATTCTTCAACAAAATATGAATTAGACCTTCAATATTTCAAGGACTGACCAGATGGTTACTGGGGATGAAAAATTAAACACAGAACAGTGCTTGCAATTCCAGTCATTTTCACTAATCACACACATAGATAGCAGTAACACGATCTGCTTAGGAGAACTAAATCTACAAAAAGGCCATATTACAATGGTACAGCATCAAACATCTATAATTATAGCACTTGAGAGAGGCAGAAAGATGATGAGTTCGAGGCCAGGATGAGTTACATTCCAGGTGAGACCTTGACTTTAAAAATGAGGCCCCATGTGAGGAGGTTTTAAAAAGTCAAGCACAATTTTGACAAGAACACTGGTACTTTCTAAATACTTGCCTAGAAGACACAATCTGGATTCCTTCCTCAGCAGAAGGAAAAGAAGACGAAGTAGAAGAAAGAGTGAGAGCAAAAACAGAGATGCAGAGCAAAGATGAAAGAAAGAACTCAAAGAATGTTCTAGGAATGGCAAACAGTTTAGAACAGATGGAGTGTAGAGAGGAGGTGGCAGATGATGGAGCAGGAAACCAGATGGAAGGCAAATCCTGAAGGGTTTAACATCTTGCTGTAGAATTTGAATCCCTCTTGTAAGACTTGAGTGCTACAGATTGTTCTAAAGAAATAAATGGAATAATTAGACCTGTTTTAAGAAAGCTGATGACTATTTCTTTCTTTTTTTAATATTATTTATTTAATGTATATGAGTACACTATAGCTGTCTTCAGACACACCAGAAGAGGGCATCAGATCCCATTATAGACGGCTGTGTTGGCCCGGAAACCGGGAAAGGGAATAACACTCGAAATGTAAATAAGAAATACTCAAGTTAATATATATATATATATATATATATATATATATATATATATATATATATATATATATATATATAAAAGAAAGCTGATGACAAGTGGAAGACAGATTAAAGGACAGAGTCCAATTTGACATAGGGGGGGGGCAACTAGAAAGCAATTACTACATTGGAAAAGGGTCAGTGAGTGAGGGTAAGAAGATATCTTTTTAAGATGCTTCAGAGATGAGCAAAGTTTGATACTTGACAAACAACTAAGTATGAGTTGGGAGGGTAAGGAAAGTTGTGTGGGAAGATAAGTAACCAAGGCAAGTCTGTACTTTGGAACCATAGAAGCATGGTAAGCATATTAATTAAGGAAGAATAGAAGAGTAGACTAAAGGGAATGTCCATGTTTCCTAACAAAGTCACTTGTGTGTGACTTATCCCTAGGGACACAGACAAGAGACCATTAATAAATGATCCACATCCAGACCTGAAGTAGGGAAACAGATAGAGGGCATCTTTTTGTTATGTTGCATGGTAAAATTTTACTGTTTTGTTTTGTTTTAAAGATAGGGTTTCAGCAGGGTAGTGGTGACACACTGCTTTTAATCCCAACACTTGGGAGGCAAAAAAGCAGGTGGATCTCTGAGTTGGAGGCCAGCCTGATGTACACAGTGAGTTTCAGGATAGCCAGGGCTACACAGAAAAACCATGATTCAAAAAACAAAACAAAAAAGATAGGGTATCATTATACAGCTCAGGCTGGCCTCAACCTTCTGATCTGCCTGCCTTGACAACTTTGGTGTTAGAATTTGGTGGTTATCTTAAGAACACTGAGGAAAAGGACAGTTCAAAATATGACAGTGAAGGTGTGAATGCAGAATATTCAGGGAATGATAAAGATGCAGAAAACAAAATGATAAAAGATTTCAGTGGGAGGGCCAATTAAAATCTCAGGGGCTAAAGAAAAGTAACTCTAAACGTCAGTGATGGTGATTGGGAACAGAGGGAAACTTGGGGCATCTACTTTGCTCATTTTATTCTGTCATTTTAGCTGTCAGTCTTCCCCATGGGTTCTTCCCACTCTAACCAGGACCCGAATATATCAATGACAGTAATGCAGACAACATGAGTAGCAGTGTCTATGTCCAGGCAAAATATTGATCATTTTAAATAGTTCTATTTTGATTTTGAGGTAGAGCCTCACACATTAGACCAGGCTGGTCTCAAACTTGGGCTACTCCTTCTGTTTCTGCCTCATGAGCACTAGGATTATAAATACACTCAACAGACTAAGAAAGGGACTGGGGCACATACAACTTTTAAAAGCATTTTTACGCTGCCTACTACAGAAAGGGCTATCAGCTTTGATATTTGTGGCATATATTTGAAATGTGCTTACATAAACTCAACAGCTCAGGCTGGCCTCAACCTTCTGATCTGCCCGGCTTGATCACTTTGTCGTTAGAATTTGGGGGTTATCTTAATCCATAATCTGAATGCTACAAAATCTGAAACACTTCATGCCTGATCTCACATCATGATAGAGTCAAAACAAAGGCAAAATTAAAAAAAATATTTAACATCAAGCAGTATGGATAATTTAATTTATATAAATATGAAAGAGATTCATGCTTAATCTCAGGTCCCATTAGATAGGGATAAATATTCTAAAACCTAAAATATCCGATGTACTGTTGGACTCAAACATCTCAGAAAAAGGTCTACTTAACTCCGTAGCTATCTTAAGAAGACATCTACCAAATAGATTATCTGCATGTGCCCTTTACAATTAAAAAAAAAACTTAAAAATAAAAAACCCTGGGAGTTTCAGGACCTGTAGCCAGACCCTGATGACACCAGTTTAACACAAAAAACAAACAAACAAACAAACAAAACCAGGCTTAGGGGATGCAGCCTTTGTGTGGTAAGGGTTAGTTAATGGAGGCATACTCTGCCGGAACAAACTTGTCACTTCTGAGGATTGTCACCTGTTCATCCAAGAACTCCACTTGAGGGATCTCAATGCTAAGCAAAGGCTTCTTGAGGACCTGCCAGCTGAAATTCAGATACTCCTACCATAGGTAGTCATAGCTAGCTATGAGATGCTTTAAAATATAAGGCCATCATTCATCATGTAAACCCAGCATTCAGGAGACTAGGGCAGAGGAATCAGCTCAAATTAGAAGCCAGTCTGAGACTATACAGTCAGTCTTTATTTCAAAAAATAAAAATTTAAAAAGGAAAAGACCTCTGAAGTAGGCAAAGATTTTCTACGAAGAACAAAAAGGCAATAGCCATAAAAGAAAAAAGAAAAAATGTAAGTGGACTGTATTAAAAACATCAAAAGTCATGTTAAGAATTAAAAGGCAAACCACAGGTTGGAAGAAAAGAGGTGGGTTTTTTTTTTTTTGTTTTTTGTCTAAAACAGGGTATCACTAGTGGCCCAGGCTGTACTTGAACTAACAATCTTCCAACCACCATCTCCAGAGTGATAGGATTACAGGTGACTATAACCAAACCCAGAAATACACATACATCTCACAAAGGACTCACATGATGAATAGGATATTTCTAATGATAAAATAAGGGGGATCAAAAGTGAGGAAAGAGTTGGGCATGGTGCTTCATGACATTAATTTCATTGTGAGAGCCTGGACCAAGAAAATTGCAAGTTGGACATTTGAAGGTCAACTTGAGTTATATACCAAGTACAGGGCCAGGCTGAGCTACTGCCTTAAAAACAAACAAAACAGCAAAAACAAAGCAGTAAAAGATTTGAACAGACACTAAAAAAGGATATACAAATGTCAATAGTATTTTAAACTCACAAGGATCACTTCACAGTAATTAGAATGGGCACTACTGGGATGAGAAATCAGAACCTGCATGCTACTGTTAGTAGTGTAAAATTGTCTAACGCACTATACAAACCATATAGCAGTTCCTTAAAACAATAAAAATACATTCTTTCAGACAATCTTCAATCTTCTCTGTCCCTGTCTCTGTCTGTCTGTCTGTCTCTCTCTGTCTCTGTCTCTGTTTCTTTCTCTCTCTCTCTCTCTCTCTCTCTCTCTCTCTCTCTCTCTCTCTCTCTGTCTTTCTCTCCCTCTCCCCCCCCTCCCTCTCCCTCCCCCCCCCCTCTCTGTATTGAAAGTACTGATAATAGTCTTCAGGAGGTATCTGTACCCTTTATGTGTATGGCAGCATTATTCACAACAGCCAAAAGGTGGGACTAGTCAAGAGTCTGAAGACCAGTGAATGGATATTGTATAACATACATAGAAGCAGTATTCTAACTGAAATAAGATGACGACAACCCAGAGCACTTTAAGATTCTACTCACAAAGCACCCACAGTGCTAAATTCATAGACAGAAACTAGTATGTTGGTTGCCATATTAACAAAGTGGAACAAAGCGTTATATCTTATCAGAGCTTTGTTTTTTTTAAGATTTCTTGTGAATAGTAGAAATACTTATGTAACAATGTGAACAAACTTAATGCCACAAACAATATACTAGAAAATAGCTTAAATAATAATTTACATGTATGCATATTTTAACCACAATTTTAAAGTATGTATTTTAAAACCTATGAAAATACAACTGTGCCCTCATCAAAAATAAGTAAAATTCAAATAAAAATTATTTGTGAGTAGTTTCCTGTTTGGGAAATTGAGATCACTTTAGCTCAGGCATTACAGACCAGCCTTAGCAACAAAGAAAGAACATGTCTCCAAAGGAAAAAAAAACACTATTATAGAAGAACCAGAAGTTTTTATATGCCACTAGTAGAATTTTAATTGGTACAACCACTATAGGAAACTGCTGGCAACATCTACCAAAGCTGAGTGCTATGAGTACCACACATTTGCCTACGTTTATGTCGGGAGAACTGAGTAGGAATGTGCACCAGAGAAAACAAGCAAGAATGTTCAAAGATGCTTTATTCAGTTTAGCCAAATCCTGAACACTTCCCAAAGATGTAACAAGAAACAAGTACATTATCACTCAATTTATTCAATGGATCCATTAATCCCATAATCTGTGAAAGAAGACATACACCAGAGAGTTTCTATTATGTGATATTATTTATATGGACCTTAAAACCACATCAAAGCAATGGATTGACAATTTTTATTGTTGTTGTTTTAATGGTAATTTAGTTTACCTTCACGATGGAGTTCAGATGAATATTGAATAGATCAGGCACAAACTCTTCTGAAGTGCACCAGGCTTGATCTGTCACGGGCTGCATCGTCACAGAAAACATTGAGTGAGCAGTAGTATACTTTGGATTAATGCACTTTGTACTTTTCTACATTTGTTAGACCTCAAAGGTAAATTATGTCTAAAACACCTCTGGTTTTTCAGTTGGGAATCTCTGATTCAAAAGTCAACACATCACAACCTTAATCTTTTTCCTTCTCTAGGTTTAGACCCTATCCTACTGGAACTTCCCAGTATCTAATACATCTGATAAATCTGACGCCTTCTTCAGAGCATACTTTCTGTTCCTCTATGCTTCGTTATTCCTTGTCCTAAAACCTCTCTTTACCTATTGGGTCTTTTCATAATTATCTGTTCTTCTTTGGCTTAGTCTATACCTGGAATCTATACTTCCTATTTGCTTTCCACTGGTCAAAAGTCCAACTTGACAATGTTTGCCTTTCAGGGTTTTTGGTTTGGTCTTTTGAGACAGGGTTTCTCTGTGTACCCCTGCCTGTCCTGGAACTTGCTCTGTAGACCGAGCCATCATTTGCCTCCTACACACTGAAAGTAAAGGGTGTGCTACCACTCCCTGCCCTGCTGCTTTGTTTTGTTTTGAGGCAGGGTTTCAGTACATAACACAGATTTTACCTGATACTGCTTCCTGAGAGGCAAGACTAAAATTATATACCACCATGTCAGTCAAGGCCCTTTTAATTTTCAAAATCATCACAGAATTTTATTTTAGATTTCTTTTAGCTCATGCCCAGCTTGCCCCAAATGAAAAGGCATGTCAAAAAAATCACAATATAGGACTGGAGATAGTCAGGGTTAGAACACTTACCTGGTATGTATTCAAGGCCCTGGGTCCCATTCTTAGCAGCACTCCACCCCCTAAAACAACTCCGTGTGTGTGTGTGTGTGTGTGTGTGTGTGTGTGTGTGTGTGTGTGTGTGACAGAGAGGTGGGGAGGGAGGGTGAAAGAGAGAGGGTAAGTGAGAATGAGTTATCAAACTTTGGGGGAGGTTCATAATATCTATGCCAAGTCAGGTCCTGCCACCTATCCTCAAAAAGCCAGTAAAAAGAGCCAAATTAAAAGTGGTAAAGAGAAAGGGGAAATGTATGGAATGTAGCCACAATAAAAAGAGGGACAAATAGACTCAGTATCTCCCAAGCCATTCAAAGTCCTAAAGTGAGATTAAAGGATTTACATATCTAAGCAATCCTGGTCAAGGTATTCTCCCACCTACCAATGACCCATCATGATCTGGACTGAAAGGTGTTCTGACAAGTTGCTTTAACTGTGTGACATCTCTTTCACAGAGATTACTCCTCTGGCTGATGGCTCTTTCTTCTCCCACCATGAAATTCCTGAGGACATTTCCATTTCTTCAGGGTCCACTCTTTAATAGTCTCACAGTCAGATTGAGACATACACTATCTTGTTAAAATATCTCCAATTTGCCAGTCAGGTTACAGTGTTGTCACATTCCAGCATTTGATAAATGCATGGCATCCCTCCTATCCCTATCCTTTCTACCCACCATCCACCCATCTAAGAAGGGAAACCTTGAATCTTTTATAAAGGAATATTTCATTGCCTAATTGTAATGAAATTACAGTCCATTAACACAGGTAACAACAACTTTTCCTTCAGAAAAGAAAAAAATGATAATGTCTTCCTCATGTACCCTGGCTCCTGCCATTAGTAATAAAGTGAATATTAAAGAGCTTCATATGCAAAAATCTTACCTGTAATAATAATCAGAGTCAAATCCTTTTGCTGTTACAATTTTGCAAATTTGATTGCCTTTGCATTGCATATAACATGCCTGTACTTTAGTCAAAGGGCTGAACTGCTGGGCTGGAAAAGCAGCCAGGTAACAACTGCAAAGCAATGAGAAGGTTCTAAACACAGAAAGGCTAGTGTGAAAGAAACTACTTGGGCCAGGCTAACTGGTAGAGTCCTTGCCTAGCACGCACAAAGCCTCAGCATAAACCAGGAGAGGTTGCACACACCTATAATGTCAGCACTTGGGAGGCAGAGGCACGGAATGGGAAGTGCAAGGAAGCGTTGTGACGCAGCTGTATTCTGATCAATGTGGTATAAAATTAACAGCAGCAGTTATTATATTGCCTCAGCAAGGCAAGTCAGAAATGTAAATTAAAAAAATTTTAGAGCAGCTGGCAGATAAATGTTTTAAATAGATCAGATCATTCCTTAAAATATACCATGTGGACACAATGGAAAAACAACACTTCTCTTTTAGAACAATGAACTGGGATAATCTGGCATGCTGCATATTTTTATTTAAATGCACTGAAATAATTAGTCTTATTTTTTCCTCTGACAGCACCTTGAAATATGTTTCACTTCAAGAAAGACTATAGAAATGTCAAAATATTTAGCATATAAGCAAATGGGTTAGCTCTATTGGAATGAAATATTTATAAAGACAGATAGATGGATTAATTGACCTACATACCTGTAGATTTTTGGATTCCTGTGTTTGCTTGCTCACTCATATACATTCAACTCTTTTTTTACAGAAATCACTTCTGGAAGCTTTTGGCTTCAACACTGCCACCTGTAGACATAAAAGAGAAATAAAGCATGTATTATTCATTAGCGATGCATCTTTCCTGGGCATCTAACAGAGAAAACAAAAAGGAAAGTGAAAAAAGATTTGCTCCAAAAGAACAAAGTGTTCTTTCTCTCAATTCGACATACCTAAGTCATCCCCTTCCGCACTGTTTTGATAAAGTAGTTGCTTAGAAATGAAAACGTACCTAAGTCCCAGGTCATCAACCAAATGGTCTTCTCCTCAGTTCATTAAAAAAGAGAGAGAGGGAGCATTCAGGAAGGTTTAGAAGGAAAATGACGGAATATTTGAGATCATCCTGGGCTAGCTATCTGGTTCGAGTCTAGCCTAGGGGGGAAAAAAACAGGGAGAGTAGGGAGTGGGGTTGAAAGGGAGACAGCAAGGGAGGGTAAGAAGAATAAGGGGAGCGGGGAGAGCACATGCCAACATAATTTAACAGCCATTTCAAGACCTACCTTTTAAAATTACAATACAACTTGCCCTGTACAATAATCTGGGGATAAATAATCCTATAAATTAAACAGATAAAAAGAGATAAGGTACCCATGTTAGGGTTGTTTTATCAAAAGATCCTATGATGCCTATTTAAAAATTATAATTCCAGTCTGAACAGAACTTAGTTCAATCTAAACCGATTTTCGGTGGGTTGTCTACATTATAGTGTTCTGGCCCTGAATAGAATACGAATCCTAAAACATCTTCCCTGCATCCTACTGATTAAAATATTGGTAGATTCCTTCTTTTGTCCTTAAAAAAAAGTCACAGAAAGAACAGAGGAAATATACAGAACCAATTACCAGAGTCCAAACAGCCATAAGATAAAAGGGAGAGAAATAAAAACAAACCTTGAAATTCTGGAGTTAATTGGAAATAAAAGGAGGCACCTTGCCTGGCACTTGCATAACAGAGCTGAACCTCATCTGATCACCACAGTGTTCCCAGGACAAGTGGCCACCTCCTCCCTGGCACCAATGTGTTCAGTTAAAGGCACAAGAAGCACTTCCCGGGCCTACCGCTTGTAGACAGCAGAAGACCTCACCAAACCAGCCTGGCTCACTACCCTGCCAAGCCCATGTTTCTTACCCACACCAGATATGCATCCCACTTACCCATAACTTACGTTAAAGCCTGAAGGCTTGTTATGTTTTAAGGAACTACATAAACCCTGGAAAACCAAGTCTCCTTGAGACACTCACCTCCTCCTTTCTAGGAGGTACACACACACACCACCACCACCACCACCACCACCACCACCACCACAAACCTCTCTCTTTCCTTCCCAATCCCGGACGTGCACTGAACCATCCCAAAGAATGTCTTTGAGTACCCGCCAAGGACCAATACCGCTCCATGTGCCTCCAAGAAGCCCTCTTGCAAACGTGCACGAGGGCCCAAGGCTTGTATGCGCGTCCAGCCCTCAGAGGGAAGTTCTGCACACCCACCATCCCAGCCCCCACGGCTGCTCGGACAGCAGGAGGGAGCCCCCGGGTGTGGCATGGCGCTGGTACACAATACTTTCAACTCTAGCCTTCCCTGCACTCTGGCCGATCGTGCCACTAGTTTCTCCTCACCTAGTCCCTCTGGTCCCTGCTGGCCCAGAGCAGGGGCATCCTGGATATTATTGAGTGGGGATCACGAAGACTTGGGGCGACAGGCAACTACCACCCAGATTGCTAGTGGGTTAAAGGGTCGCAGTCTCCAGAAGCCTCATGGGTGCTCAGTTCCTCTGAAGAAGACAAGGTGAGGACAACCCCAAGAGACCAGAAGGAGGGAATCCTACAAGAGGTAGTCCTCCCACACCTCTCCCCTACCTAGCCTCCCGCACCGCTCCTCTACCTAGCCTGAGCGACCTTTCAAGCTCGCACCCTACCGGGCCGAGCACGCTCCTCTGGCAATGGGACCTGGCCAGTCCTTACCCCCGTCGGCTTTAGAAGCCCTGCTTCCCAGGCCGCAGCGACCCCAGAAGCGGGCAAGGCACTCCTGTTGCTGGGGCGGGGGGAAACCTACCTGAACCCGGGGTGCACCCTCCGGTTAGCTGTTTCCAGCAGCTGGAGAAGGCAATGACCGACGGGCTGTGGACCCCACATGTGGCATCGCTTTCTCAGAAGTAGGCAGAGCTTCCCTAGAGCTAAAGGACCGGTCCTTCACCTAGCTCTGGCTCGCAGGTTCTGTTACTGGGTCTTGAGACTCGCCCAACCAGAGCTTTCATCCCCGCCCCTTTCCCGCCACCCGCGCCGTGCCGCTCTGCGCTCCGCCCCTGGCCGCCCGCCCTTCGCTGCGGGGGCTGGACCCAGAGCTGCCTAGCTTGCGCCTCGTGGTGGAGTTCTGGGGCCCAGACTCACCGGAAGACTCGGGGCTGCCCTAAGATCGCCCAGACCCCCCTCCCTCCTAACAGTCCAGCATTCATCGAGCCGCCTAGGCTGTGGGCACTGCACACTCTGCCCTGTTCTTCCACTGACTCTTCACTCCCAGCCAGACACCTTCCAACACTGGGAGGGTTACTGCCTCATGCTTCTTCGGAAACCAGGCGCAAGTCGCCGGGCGGGGCTCAAGTAAAGCGGAGTAGGAGTAGAATGAGCCCATGAAAGGAGGCAAAGAAATAAACCTGTCAACTGCCAGGGGATGGATGCAAGTTGCAGCCTGTATCCTATTTCTGTTACATTAAATACCTGGATATGCTGCGGACCCCTTACAGCCCCAGTAATGTTCAGAGGCATCAATCCAAATATTTCCATACTAATTGGTCTTGGGTGTTGGTTCTTGGTTGTTGGTTCCTGTTCTCTCTCTCTCTCTCTCTCTCTCTCTCTCTCTCTCTCTCTCTCTCTCTCTCTCTCTCTGTGTGTGTGTGTGTGTGTGTGTGTGTGTGTGTGTGTGTGTGTGTGTGTGTGTGTGTGTGAACATGCAATAGCAGAAGACAACAGGCTTTTAAAACTGCATTTCTTATATGTATTACATATACCACGTTTCTCATTTAAAAAACAAAATATAAATAACAGAACAACTATGTTTTACAGAAATAGAACCAATGTATATGTATTATTTAAACTCACTGTAATTTTACTGGTTTGATTTAAAGTATATATTTAAAGTATTTTCTTAAACAAGCTCAAAATTTGGGGATTAGCAACTCCAAAGATTTCATCTTTAGTTCTAAAATGTCAATTTCATGGAGATTACTAAATGTAGTTATTTAGGAAAATGAATTCTTTTTCATCCAGGTTAATTGTATTTTTAGATTTGGCAAAGCACGGATTATTTTTAATGCCAAGAAAAAATAAGATTCCTGTTAATTTTCTAATGATGGGATGGCTGTTCTGGTAGCTTTTACTTGAATTCTTTCTCCTTCAGGCAAACTTCCTTTCTTTTTTTCTCTTATGTTCTCCCTCCAAAATTTTCTTTCAAACATAACATTTTTTGAGCATTTGTGTTCTTAAACAAGATAGGAAAATTCATGATCATTCATTATCAAAATCCATGTGAATCTCATGGTGCTGAATTTAAAATCCTGACTTTAGTCATTCATTTAACAGCCATTCATTTAACCTAATAATTGGGAACAGCGCTTCTCTGTTCTAATTGTTTAGAAACCGGGTTTGACCGTATATATAGCTCATCCTGGCTTTGAGCTCTGGGTTCTTCTCCTGCTCCAGAAAGAGCCAAGAATTGGTTTGGGTTTTTTTTGTTGTTGTTGTTGTTGTTGTTGTTGCTGTTCTTTTTGTTTTGTTTTTTAAAGTTTCCTCCTTATAAGAATAAAGTGCATACTTTTAATTAACACTGTAAAACAGAATTAAGCTCATTGACTGATAAAAATATATTATTACGGGGTTGAGGATTTAGCTCAGTGGCAGAGCGCTTGCCTAGGAAGCGCAAGGCCCTGGGTTCGGTCCCCAGCACCGGAAAAAAAAAATATTATTACTATGCATGTTTCTGGGTAAATCAGGACCACATAAATGATAAGTTGTCCTAAAGAAGAGACACTGAAGTGAAGAAAAGAGTTTATAGAAAACTGATAGTCCCCCTTTTTTACAGAAAGCATGACAAATGCCAGTGATTATGTCAAGAGTGACTGCTGCCTCTTCCCTCTTCTCTCTTCCAGTTTGAGCTAGGCCCAAATTTATCTCTTTTGATCATCATAATGAAAATCAACTAATTCATCATTCCGGTGATATTGCTTAGTAAATTAGCAATTTGAAAATGCTTTTATTACCTAATTAGTCCAAGTAAATGCCTCCGATAAATTCAGTTTTGTTCTAACATTTATTTCTGCCTCCAAAGAAACACTTGTAAGAAATACAAATGGCAAAGATAAAACTAATAGCAACTATACGTCAAATTTTTTGGTTGCATGTGGGTTACTGAAAAGTTAATGTCAAGTGACCTTTGGATCCTAAGTTATATGTCAGATATTGGTTCTCCATTGCTCTTTGGTTGCTTCTATAATGAGTTCCAGTGTGGCCTGATCTATTCTCCAGAAATGTGTTTCATTTCTTTCTGTTTACCTTAGTGAATATTTGTCTACACTCTTTCCATTGAATCACCAAGAATTAGCCCCTGAACTATATAGCTCACTTGACGATTTTCCTTTAGGTTTTAGTTCTTTGGTTTCAAAAAAAATATTGGAATGATTAAGCATGTAAATCTGGAAAGAGTACTTCAGACATAGTTCTAAGAGATAACAGTTACATTTCTCAAAACCAGGAGGGTGTGACCTATTTGATTAAAAGGAAACAAAGTAAAAAAAAAAAAATACACCAGCAGAATTCTTGTGTTCTGGCCAAAATTAAGCTAAGATCTCATGATATGTAAAGGGTATAATTCAAATAAATTTCCATCTGTTTTCTTCTACTCCGCTAACCAAGCACCATTATATCTCATATTTAATTCCTATGTAGTTGACTTTTGGGGGGCTTTTAAATAAGAATGTGTACTAGACATTCACCCCCACAGTCCTCAAGGAATCCTATGCTATCCTCCATGTGGTTTCAGAAATTTTCTTTACATACCTGCAACATAGGTGAGGACAGATGTGGACATCCACATAGAACCCTGGAAAGAGAGCTCTACTTGAAGTCTGTGTTCAAAACAATGAATTAAAGCAAAGCATGAGCTGTTGCTCTGACAGTTTCATCCCACTGATGTCTTCGCATTCTAGTTCTCACACCAGCAAAGTTCCCAAGTGTGTTAATTTTCCCTACGTTAGAAGATGTCTGATGATAATTATTTTAGTAAATTTTGTCCATTTACCCTTTAAGCTGTGAGCCTAAACATAATAAACATACCCCTCCTTTTCCCCTTGTAATTAAGAATTGATTTACAAGGCTGCCATGGACAGTGTTTTTTGTCATTTGCTACTTTGGCTGAGAAAAAGCACTAAATTTCTTTACTCTGGGCAATTAGTATTGGTGGATAACATCATTGATTTAAATTTGCAGAATGTCAGTTACTTTAATTGGTCTCCTTTTCTTAGAGAAATAAGTCAGCAGTTATCACAAAAGACAATGAGGATAGAGACAATACCACTCATCTAATTCTAAAACTGGCATGTTACTGCTTTTAAGTAACTTAAAAACAGCCAACATCAACAATTCAATTGAAAGCTCATTCAACAGGAAGGAATTCATGCCTGTCACTGTAAACCTAGCCAATTACTAATGGTTGCTGAGGTCATGGACCCTAGAGGAGAATGTACTACTACCATTTCTTAAACCAGTATAATCCACAACCTATTTCTAAATACATATCCTTATACTCACAGGTAACTGTAGCCCTCAGTCCTCATCAAAAAAGCTTCTTTTAGCAGCAGATGGAGACTACTACAGAGATCCACAACTCGTCAAAATGCGGAGAACTGTCCAGGGAGATCCCCATCCCCAATTGATACAGTACAATCCCTGTATTCAAGGCTCTTACAATGTTGGGGACAGAAAGATTGTCAGAACTAAAGAATTGGGAAGTCTGTTGCCATATAGTGTCTTATATATGTGACATGGAAGCTGTACCCATGAAATTTCAACAATATAGTCTCCTAAGCAAGATCTGTACAATGATGGCACCAGATGACATTCAAACATGGGTGGATGGAGGAAATCTCACAATAGCCACCCCTGGATGAAGAGCTACAATCTATATACATGTGCTTGTGTGTGTGCATGTGTTTGCAATTTATAGAAGGGGTCATGAATTTTGCTTTAATTTTGTAGTTTTTAGACAGGGTTTCACTATCTGTAGTCTCAGTACTCTTGAAACTCAACTTGTTCACCAAACTGAGCTCAAACTCATAATGATCCTCTTGCCTCTGCTTCCCTAGTACTGGAACTAAAGGTGTGTGACATTGTGGCCAGCTTGAGGAAATGAATTGAAAGGCAAGTGGGGCATGAGAAGAGTTGTAGGCAGAGAGGATGGGTTGTTAAAAATAATGTAATTATAGTACTTATATAAAATTCTCAAAAATGATATCTAAGTCTTTAAAGTAAAAATATTAACATGTGCATGTGAAATAAAGCATAGCTAAATGTAAACTTGAAAACTTGTGACAAATCCTTCACCTATAAAACCTTTGGTAAGCTATTTCTTTCACTCCTCCCTCTTTCTCCTCCTCTTCTTCCCTTTTCTCTTTGTTGATGGTTGTTTCTGATGCACAAGGCAAATTAAAGAATGCATCTGCGGGGGATTTAGCTCAGTGGTAGAGCGCTTACCTAGGAAGCGTAAGGCCCTGGGTTCGGTCCCCAGCTCCGAAAAAAAAAAAAAAAGAACCAAAAAGAATGCATCACTATTTATCTTATTAACATAAAAGCATTTTTAAAAAATCTAGACCCCCTACATTCCCACCACCATTTAACTGTATCATTTCATGGCTTTCAGGAAACCGAAAGGAAGGAAGGGAGAGAGGGAGGGAGGGATCAAAGAGAAAAAGAGACCTCCTGGAAGGAGATAGAAAGGTCAAAAGGCTCATGGTGTTAAGGAAACTTACAAGATTTAGCAGCTCAGAAAATAACAAGAATGAGATGTACCTCTCCAAAGTTATATTAGTGGTAAACAACTCAGAGTGGGGAACACCTGCCAGACCCTGCCACCCAAGGATAGATCTTTTGGGGGAGTATTTAAATGCTGGGGGGCATTTTGGTGATAAAGCTACCTTTGAGTCTCCTGTAATTAAGCCATCTTGCATGCCTCCATCAGTAACAATCAATTCATTGCTTCAGCAACCTAGACTTAGGTGTAACTATAGCTTTGGTCTATTGTGAAAGACAAGAGGATGCCTTCTCTGAAATGAATAGACAATAATTCATGTTTATTCACCTGTCCTAGGAAAAGACATGCAACACAGTGGTTGCATGTATGGCTCCTTGGGACAACTGCAAAGACTATCAGGTTAATGAACTTATTTTTTCCATTGTGGACAGTTCTGCTTGATATTTTTCATGGTTGACAAATGTATTATTGGTCCATAAATGTTGTGCTTCTAATTTTGTCTCTCATAAAGATAAGCTGAAATTGTATTCTATGCTACATTAGAAATTGATATTATTTAGAAAGAAGGTCATTGAAGATGTGATTATGGCATACATTAAGTTGAAGTCACAATGGTATAAAATGGTCCTTTAATTCAATTTTACTGGTGGCTCTTGCAAAAGAAGCAACAGAATGAAGTATCCCATGTCTAGTCAGAGGAACATTAAAGACTGCAGTCAAATTGCCACAAGTCAAGAAACCTCTCAGAAAACCAGAAATCAGACCAACAAAAAGTAATACTTCTCTTACAGAGACTTTAGGGGTACCCAACTCTAATAGCACCTTGATTTGATTCTTCCAGTCACCAGAACTGTCAAACAATACATTTTTCTCGGTTTGGCCACTCAGTTTGAAGTACTTTGTAGCCCTCAGGAACCAGTCCATCAGGGAATCAGTACATCATCTATGTCCAGTTTGCAGTACATGCTCAAGGGTAGCATATTTAAAGATGATAGGCAAACTACTGGGAGGATGGCTCAGTTAGTGAAGTGGATGGACTTTTTATGAATATATGGACCTAAGTGTGAATCCACAGCATAAACACAAAAAAATTGTAACATGCACGCACCTATAATTCCAGGGCTGGGAAAGCAGAGACAAGAATGCTTGGGACTTACTAGCCAGATAATCTTGCTGAGATAGTGAGAACTAAGTTAGATGAAAACCCCTTTCTCAAAAATAAAGGTGTTGTAGTGACGGTTCAATGGTTACAAGCATCCCAATACTCATGAAATAAGCATGGGACCTATGCAAATCCTGTGACTCTGGGTCCAAGGGAGGCTTGCTATCTTCCAACGTACTCAAAATAAGAATCCACATTCAGGGAGAGACCCTGTCTAAATATACATAAGGAAAGAGTAACAGAGGAGGACACCCAATTGTGAGCACATTGTGCACATATATTTGCAAGCACACATAAACATATGAATGATTGAGTAAATTAATGAATGAAGGAGTGGATTTTAAAAACAAAGGTAGAGAGCAATAGAGGAATGCAGCTGATTGTGACACTGGCATTCATATGCTCACACACACATGTATATACCCTGAGCACATGTATACACCACACACATATAAAAGGATGAGTCACAGAGTCAAATTTTCTCACAAAGAACAACCACAGGGTTAAATCATCCAGAACTTGAATCTTGAGAGTTTATATCTAGTAGCTCCTCTAAACTGAGACTCCGTTAGAATCTTAGAATCACATAATCTTAGCATGTTTAAAGGATTTAGGAGATTTTCCTTTTCTTTTGAGACACACATCAGGGCTTGTGACTTTAAAAGACATTGAATGAGGCTCTCTTCCCAGAGTGTGCAATACCCAAAGTATGCCCTATTGATTCAATTCCACCTCTAGTTACTGGATTGTGATAGTTTCTTTCCTAGGAAACAATGATGAACCAAGGACTGTTTAATTTGCAAATTATGCTAGTTAGCCTGGGAAATCTTCCAGATTTATTGATATTTTAGTTTGAGACTACTAAAGATCAAACTCTTCTTAATAC
The DNA here is from genome assembly GCF_021556685.1 of Rattus norvegicus. Taxonomy (NCBI): domain Eukaryota; kingdom Metazoa; phylum Chordata; class Mammalia; order Rodentia; family Muridae; genus Rattus; species Rattus norvegicus. Next base: position 9,726,269 of record NC_141554.1, on the reverse strand, counting down.
TTAAAGAAAGAGACTCAGCACATAGTGTCTCCTCCATAAATCTCTGTCAGTTTAGCTAAGGAACCAAGACTAGCAAGAACCAGGCAGAAGGATAGGGTAAGCTGTTCATGCTGCAATAACAAAATACCTGAGAATGAGTCATCTGTAAGAACCTGGCTTTTTTCCCCTTAGTTCTAGGAAGTAAGAAGCTCAAAGTGCTGAGAAATTAGGTATCCAGTGACAGCCTATTCTACATACAAACCCTTATGTCTTTCCATGATAAAATACAAAAGGGATAAAGAACCTAATTAGCACTCCAGAACCCCTTTCCCTTTGAGACAGGATCTCTATCTCAGGCTGGCCTGAACTCCCAGCCAAACCAAGAATGTCTTTGAACTTAATATCTCCATGCCAACACCTTCCAAATTCTGTGATTTCAGATGTGTACCATCAATTCTGGGTTGTTTTGTTGTTGTTGTTGTTGTTGTTGTTGTTTGTGTGTGTGTGTGTGTGTGTGTGTGTGTGTGTGTGTGTGTGTGTGTGTGTTGCTTGGAATCAGGCATCATGCATGCTAGGTACTCTTTCAACTAACAACCTCAGGTGACTTTTAGAAGTTACTACACCCATCCATCCATAAGAGCATAGCTTTTCTGGTTTAATTACCTGCTAAAGTCCTTCTCTTCTAATACTATTGCTTGGTAGATTAGGACTAAACAGGGATTTTTGGAGGAGACAACATAATTTTAACCATAGAAGATGCATGTGTGGAAGACAAAGAAAGAAAGTCAATCCAAGGAAGACTTAGTCCTAGAACTTTATTTAAAAGAAGCCTTGAGAAAAACCAAGGTCTATCTGATTCTGATAGAAACATGGGACTGTAACATGGGAGCAGAAGGTCTCTTAGAAGCCTCATTCTTTTTACTCCTTCCAGTTTAGTTAGCATTTGTGGACACGATAGTGTCTGCATCATTTCACCTTATCTTAGAACCTCTGCCAACTATTGCTCCTTCTCCAGCCATCCTCCTAAAATATCAAAGTTGGATAACTGTATGTGATATACAAATGCAACTTAAAGCACACTTTCTATTGCCGGCCCCCACCTCTTAGCTTCAATCACATGCAACTCCTATGTCCTATGATCTTCTTTAATAGAAAATGCTAGAGCTGCCATTGCTAGTAAGAATTCATTTTGAAATGTATACCTGGTGTAGATTCCAATATAATCCAAAAAGCAATATGTGAAATCCACCCCTTTTGTGTATTCCCCACAAAAGAGGGCCAAGTGCTTTTGCAAGGAGTCTGTACCATTTAAAGATGAATAATGTGCCTTTTCAGACAGAAGTGTAAGGAGAATTAGAAAGTATCACATCTCTGAAGAATGAGAAGCTGGAAATAATTCTCTGTAGCCCATTGTTACAGCTTAGTACCTAGACTCTTAAAAACTTTTAAAAATCTTTGCAATAGTCAAGAGCTGTTTGGAATTTAACCATATTTACTTTCACAAAAATGTACAAAGATATTCCAACTATTGCCAACCAATTGATTCAAAGCAGTAGAATGAAAATAAATTTGATGTTAACTTGCTTTTTAAAAAAATAATACCTGTGGGACAATATAAAAAATCCAAAACTTGGTGGTCTGCTCCATGATGTTATATAGGTTGTATTTTTGGGGGTTGTTCATTTGTTTACTTGCTTGTTTATCAGACACTGTTTTCTATAATCAAGGGTGGCCTCAAACTTGATATGTAAGTATGGATGACTTTGAACTCTTGATCTTACTACACCCACCTCCTAAGTGCTAAGATTATGGGCATGTGCCACTATGTGTGCATGTGCTCAGGGCTTTTGATATGGTATTTTAGTAAAGAATTCTTTTTCATCATGCATATGAATTCCACCAACCATTAAACCAACCAATCAGAACATCAGTAAGAAAGCTGACTCCATCTGTGAAGATGTTGCCCAGAAATTGGGTCCCAGGTCATAAAACCTTCCCTAGCTTTAGGGTAGTGATACCCAAGAGACACAACAAAATTTCTTCATCACCCAAGAGCAAAACAATTATTAGATATTGCTTAACTGCAACCCCCAACCCTACTCTATCAGTTACTTTTCTGTTTCTAGGATAAAGTCCTATGACCACAGCAACTTATAAAAGAAATAATTTCAGAAAGATAAGATTCCATCATAGCACAGAGGCACGGCAGCAAGGAGCAGGCATGACAACAGGAAGCTGAGAACTCATATCTTCAAATGCGAGCAGTAGGCAAAGAAACTGAACAGAAATTGATGTGAGACTACCAATACCCTTCCTCAGTATTTCCTCCCACAAGGTTTCACCTCCCAAAGGTTCCAGAATGTTCCCCAAACAGTACTTCCAAATGAGGAACAAGCATTCAAATATCTAAGCATCTCAGGAACATTTATCATTCAAACTACTACACCCACCAACATCCAATATACAATAAATGCATTCACTGCTTTATATTTCTCGATAGCATTGATCCCCATCAATATCCCTTATCTTATTCCTATTCATCATCCATTCCTTACAAATAGAATATCCATTTGCTGAGAAAAAGGTTTTTGTTTAATTTGTTTATAACTGTGACCTGGCACATAAAATTGTGTCTGATACATTCTAGATGATTTGTAAATGTTTGTTGAAACATTGGCTGTTACAAACATTAGTTTTTACTACATTTGTTTATTTGTGCATGTACATATGTGGTTGTGCACACGTGCAGGTCAGTGGGAACTTATGGGAGTTAGTTCTTTCCCTCCACTACATGAGTTTCAGAAGTCAAACCAAGATTGTCAGGGTTGATGGCAACAACTTTTACCCACTGAATTATCTCACCAGTCCTGATACAAATGCAGCAAGTTCATATGTTAAACTGAGTCAGACCAAAGAATGTTCAGACTTACTCTACTTATTGATAAGAAAGCTAATTTAATTTTTGACCAATTTTATCTTATTGAAGCAAAGACTTGATAATGATGAAGGAGAAAAATTCACGATGAATACTTTATACTCTTTTTACATGTATTTTTCTTCATATATATATATATATATATGCATGTATATATAGAGAGGAGGAAGAGGGAGGGCGAGAGAAAGAGAGAGAGAGAGAGAGAGAGAGAGAGAGAGAGAGAGAGACTGACTTGTGGGGCCTAGACTGACTTCAAACTCATAATCTTGAACTTCTGATCACCCTGCTTCTACCCCTCAATGCTGGAATTTCAGGTAACACTTGTCTCTTACTTGGGAATATATTATGTTGATCTACCTGATAATATCTGAATGATAAGCAGTATCTACCTTTTTTTCCATAATCTAGCTTCTTCTCCCAGTTTTGTGTAGTAACCCAGGTGATTCAATGACAGAGATGGGGAAGGGAGTCTTTGACTCAAAGAACACAGGAGTAGGTGACATTCTTCCAGAGAACAGGAAAATACCTAAACCCTAATTCTAGACACTCAACTAGGAGACCTCTCTCACCTAGGCAGAGATCAAAGTTACTTTCCCACTTGGTCTATTTACTGCAGAGCACAGAGCAAGAAAAAACAGTGCACATCTACTTTTCTAACCGTAGGTCTGTGCTGCAGATGTGGTGGTAGGCACCACCTTCATTAAGGCTCCCACTACATGGACCCTTGGCAAGTCTTTATTGAGATGGCAGGTTTACAGTGCAAGAGGATCCTCTAGGAAAGTGGAGTCCACCATCACTGAAGTCAGGATTCTTTTAGACTTCAGGAACTCTAGGCCCTCTTATCCACACTTCCAACATTAGCTCTTCTTTTGTGCTTCCTACACAAAAATTATCCAAGATGCTTTAAGATACAGACACACTTGGGAGACCAAAACATGTTTGGGGCTATATAGTGAGTTTTGGCAAGCCAGGTGTGAATAATCACACCTCCTTTTAAAAAAAAGGCATGGTGGTTTATATTTGCAATCCCAGCTCTTTGGAGATGGAGGCAGAAGGCTCTGGGGTTCAAGGGGAAGGAAGGAAGGAAGGAAGGAAGGAAGGAAGGAAGGAAGGAAGGAAGGAAGGAAGGAAGGAAGGAAGGAAAGAAGGAGGGAAGGAAGGAAATAAGGAGGGAAAGAAGGAAAGAAGGAGGGAAGGAAGGAAGGAGGGAGGGAGGGAAGGAAGGAAGGAAGGAAGGAAGGAAGGAAGGGCAAAAACAACCTACATACAAACAAAACACCCTAATAAACAGATCAAAGGAATTTTTAAGTAACTTACAGTGCAAAACTGAAAAGCAGGATTGTTTGCACAAAAATTCATTAGGAATTTCGATATACCAGAGTATTAAATCAAGTGCAGAGCCCTTTCTAATTGGACCCTTGTACAACTGCAGAGGCTTCTGGTCCACGAAACCAGCCCTGCATGCCCCTTCAATTCAGTAATTATTTGGTTTGATTATGACTAAGATTCATTAATATTTTCTGTATGCACTTAAGTTAAAAAACCTTGATTTTACCATAGGGAAAAAGAAAATACAAAAGATTTTTACAATTGACTTTTTTAAATTGCAACTGACACATGCTTCCAAACTTATTCTAGTGCTCAAAACCCTCACTCTGGTCGCAGCCTCCCCAGGGTGAAATCATTATGACAACATTCTTAAAAAAGCCTTTCAACCCATACATAAGTTATAAAATGTAGTCAAGAATCCCCTTTTGATTCCCCTTTTTAAAAACAAAAATGGCATAGTTTCTCATATGGAAAATTGATATGATTTGAAGTTTTATTACTCATAACTCACATGAAATTTAAAAGAACTCTAAACATGATTATTGCTGAATGTAAATTTATTGTCACAGCAATAGAATTCATTATGATTCCTGAAAAAAATTAAATTACTGTCAACCAGCTTCCTCTTCTCCTAAGCACTTAAGAAAGAAAAGCAAGTACACTGCTCTGGCAATTTCATCTTGAAGAAAGGTTCAACCCCCAAACCAGCCTAAGCATCTTAGAGAGTCTATGTGCCCTCTCCCTTCATGGTACCTAAGATCTTACTCAGAAGTATATCTTAAACAGATATTCTTTACTGCCCTGAGTTATGATGGCCATGGTTATACATGGAAGATAACTGAAACCTCCTTTTCTTCTCTTCTTTCTCTTCTATGGAAACCTAGTTTCTTCCTAGATAAGGATGCATGTTTCCAGTTTGAGTTCTGGAAGCCAGTGGGTGGTGCTATGTGGGAGAATGTTTGACATGTCCTTATATTCACAACTCATAGGTTCTCCCTGACCTAGATCTTCCATGAGACTATCCAATTAGTTGTTTATGGTGGGGCCATTCAGATACAAGAAGTGAGGTAACCAGAACCCTCTGAAAATACAGCATCTTGGAATATCATCACTCATCTTGACCCAGGATGTCACCTGCAGCTACATCCTGAACCTGAAGACAGGTATTTGTAGAAAACATTAATGATTTCTTCTTCCCTGGGACTTTAGTGGGTTCCAGAAAGGACTTTCTGGAGGTTGCTCCTGGTCCTCTGGCCAGATCCCCTAGCCCAATGGTTTTCAACCTTCCTAATGCTGCAACACTTTAATATAGTTCCTAATGTTGTGGTGACCCCACCACCAACAACTATAAAATATTTTCCATTGCTACTTCGTAACTGTAATTTTGCTGCTGTTATAAATCATAATGTAAATATCTGATATGAGACTCCTGTGACAGGGTCATTCAACCCCCAAAGGCTGAGAACCAGTGTCCTAGATGTTCCTTTATGTGTTCTGTGCACCTATGCTTTGATTCTAACACCTCGCACCTGTAGCTGTCTTTGAGGAACTACCATTTCACTGAACCTGTGAAAGACCCGATAGGTGTATGTCCATAACTATAGCCCCTCTCATCCTTGAAAGCTTTTAAGAAATAGCTAACTGGTACAGAATTATGAAAATTCCAAACCCTTATTCTAAGAAAAACAAACTGAGGTAAAAATCAAGGTTTCTAATCTAACAATGCTATGGATTTACTTTGAAATGTTCATGTGAGAATGCTTCTTCCCTAGATGATGGTTCTTTTGGGCAAAGCTGTGAAACATTTAGGAAGTGGAACCTAATGTGGGTAGTAAGCCACTAGGAGCTGTCCAATCCTTGAATCGTCTACCCAGGTCTGCCTCTAGCTTGAAGTCTCTGTTTCCTAGTTAAGCACAATGTGAGGAGCCCCCAGGTTCTCCCTGCCATGCTCCACTCTACCAGGACTCCCATTCTATGATAGGCTGAAGTCCTTTGGAAAATAAGGTCAAATAAGCCTTTCCTTCCTTGAATTACTCCTGTCAGGTATTTTGACACTAGAACCAGGAAACAAATGTACCAGGGAATGAGAAAGGGGTTGAGATACCACCTAAACTCACCACCATTGACTTCTCCAGAATACTTCACTGGTTTCTTCCATACATACTCCTTCATAATTAGCTTTACCCAAATGATTTTTCATCCTAGCCCATGCTCGGAAGGAAAGGCATGTGTAATGATGATAAAAACACTGGTAAGTAAGCTGACTCTTAACGTAGTCTGCAGAAGAGGCAAAACATCATCCAACTTTCCACAGTCAGAGAATAATAATAGATCATCAACCCAGCAGTGATTCATTCCTCCTATTGTTAGAAAACATTTATTAAGCCCCAAGTGAACCAACACTAGAGCAATTCCTTTGTGGTTGTGGTGGTTTGAAAAAGAATGGTTCTATTGGCTTGTAGACTTGGATGCTTGTGGCCTGTTGGAGGAAGTACATCACTGGGGGTAGGTTTTGGGAGGTCTCTCTCTTCCTGCTGCCTATCCATCAGGATGTAGAGCTCTCAGTTACCTCTCAACCCATGTCTGCCCCTGTGAGCCTGTTTGATGTCATGCTTCACACTATGATGATGATAATGGCCTGAACCTTTGAAACTGTAAGCCAGTTCCAATTTCATGCTTCCTTTTATAAGCACTGAGGTGGTCATGGTATCTCTTCACCACAGAAGAACATTGACCAAGACCAGGATATTTTAACATTTTGTATGCTTAGTAGTTATTGTCATCTTGGCTGATTATAAGGCACTAGAGGCAGGTAACAAATCATTTCTCCCTGAATCACAAGGCCTTACACAAGGCCTTACAGCTCAGGACATAGTTTATATACTAGGCCATAACACCATTGAGAAATGTTTAGAACTTTCACCAACTCTAGAAAATATTCATCTCACTGACTATCATTTGGGGTTTTAGCAGCAGAAAGCAGAAGAACAAAGGTGAATGGAATTCTGGAGAAAATTTAACAAGGGAATATTTACACAGGTAGGGGTGGAGAAAAAAAGACCAACAATGAAGGCAAGCAAGTTGGAACTTTTAAGTGGGAGAGAAGCTGATATTATTCTTAGGTCTAGGGCGAGGGAGGGGGGAAAAGGAGAAACCATGGGAACCTATAATCTAGAAAATGCTGCTAGACAGGAGCCAAGGACTCCAGTAGAATAATATCACTGCCAATATAATGGAAGTACAGACAAACACTATGTTTTTCCCTTCAGCTCTCAGATCTCTTCCTAATGACTTGCTGTGGGCAAACACAGCTAGAAGGTACACCACAGAGAGACTTGAATGTTACAATCTAAAGAAGTCCAAATCAGTTTGGGAAAGCTACAGAATGATCTGGAAGGACAAGTGGGAAATAAACTTAACATTGAACAATAACTCGAACCCTACACTAGGCATGGCACTTGACTCCAGTTACGAGCAAGTCCTAGATAATGCTAGCTCTTATTCTAGCAATTTGCATCAGAATGTTTCATATTTACCATTTCCCATCAGTGTACCCTCCTACCTATATCTCTGTTTTTTAGGTTCCAAGATGTGTGCCTCCTTTTGCTTCTAGATCTGATATTATTTCCAAATCTCTTTTATGTGTTTACCCTTTCTTTATAAGGTCCCAATGACAAATTAAAGTACTATTCCATTGAAGTTCACTCTGGGGAACCTATGAATTTATTGAATTTATTTTAAGAGCACAGCTAAAGGTGTGCCTACAGCTGCTTCACAGGGAAGTTTTCATCTGTGGATGATGGCTTCCTCATAGCCACAGAGGCGGAATGCCCCCACACCAGTTACCTTCCCATGGTTCATATAATCCAACATCTCCTGAGACCACAGCCCATTTACAATTAGGGCCCACTTACACACAAATGGCTGGGAGATGCAGAAGAGATGAGCTTGAATGTGAGGTAAGGGTTTGAAGTCCCTTCCATCTCCACCTTCTGTGGAAACATTAAACAGTCAACATGCCCACTCCTGATGGTCTTTTGCAAGCAGGCACAGCTAATCTGATGAAAATGAAAACTATTTCTCTCAGAGGTCCATGTTTGTATTTTCCCTAATTTATTGTACCTCAGTTGTCAGTGGGTTACTGGATCTCGATGAGCAAGTCTCATTTTGGGAGTTTCTAGGAGAAATTTTCCCACAGTTGATTCAGATTTATGGTGCCAGCCCCAGCCACTCAGCAGCCAGTTGCTCAACTGCTAAAAATTCAATATTCAAAAATAATAGGGCATTTTTATAGTCAGGAGTAGACCAACTTAAGACAATGCCTTTGGTATGGTGCATGTACACAAATTTAGAGGATTTTTAACTTTTAAGGGGTAATCTATTAGAAATAACTTGGCCTAAATTTTGTGTGTTTATAGCTAACATAGACTAATCAACAAACTTCCTTTCTATGTAGGGAATGGGTCTGATTTTTCTAAAGAGCAAAATAATGTGAACAGCCTTCCAGTCTCCATCTGTGCCGAGAGCTAAGGCTGTCCTATAGCCCTCCATACCCAAATCCTACCCTGACTAGAGAGAGCTGGTCTCCCAGGAGTGCTCTCACCCCTAAACTCACCAGTGAGATCACCACTTTCATTCCAATAGTTGTCCAAAGAGAGACCCTCCAGGAGAACACAGGGCACAGCAACTACAGAGCAGCCTGGGATGCAATCCTTCTGGTCTCCATCTTAGTTCTGGTCCCAGAACTAAGGCTTTTCCAAGCCCTTCCTTACCAAAATTCCACCTGGAGAGATCTGGTCTCCCAGGAGTGCTCTCACTCCTAAGATCACAGGCTCACAGGCCCACAGGAGGGACAAGCTCCAGTCAGAGACAGCAAGACCAACTAATACCATGAATAACAAGATAATGAGAGGCAAGCTCAAGAACCTTATCAACAGAAACCAAGGCTACTTGGCATCATCAGAACCCAGTTCTTCTACCCCAACGCACTTGAAAAGCAAGATTTAGATTTAAAATCACATCTCATGATGATAGAGGACTTTAAGTAGGACATAAATAGGAGAATCTCAGCAGTCCTCAGTTGCTGCTGCATCCTCTGCCCATCGCCATGGATGCCTACAAGCTGGTGCTGATTTGACATGGTGAGAGCACCGGGAACTGGGAGAACTGCTTCAGCAGCTGGTTACATCTACCTGAGCCCAGCAGGCTTCAAGGAGGCTAAACACAGCAGGCAGGCAATGCAAGATACTGGCTATGAGTTTGACATCTACTTCACTTCTGTGCAGAAGAGAACAATCTGGACACTCTGGACAGTCCTGGATGCCACTGACCAGATGAGATTGCCAGTGGTCAGGACTTGGTGCCTAGATGAGTGACACTATGGGGGTCTAATGGGTCTCAATAAAGCCAAAACTGCTGCTAAGCATGGTGAGGCACAGGTAAAGATCTGGAGACAATCTTACAATGTTCCACCTCCTCCAATAGAGCCTGATAATCTATCCCTTCTACAGCAACATCAGCAAGGATTGCAGATATGCAGACATTGCTGAGTACCAGCTACCATGTGAGATCCTGAATGATACTATTGCTAGAGTACTGCCCTTGTGGAATGAAAAAATTGTCCCCCAGATTAAGGAGGGAAAAAGGGTCTTGATTGTTGCCCATGGCAACAGACTTTGGGGCATTGTCAAAAATCTGGAGGGTCTCTCAGAAGAGGAAATCATGGAGCTGAACCTGCAAAGGGGTAGTCCCATTGTCTATGAATTGAACAAGAACTTGAAGCCCATCAAGTCCATGCAGTTCCTAGGAGATGAGGAGACTGTGCAGAAAGGCATGGAAGCTGTGCCTGCTTAGGGCAAGGTGAAAAAGTGAAGGCAAGGAGGCAGACTCCTACCCCAACATCCTCCCTGCCTGTTCCTGCTTCCTGCACTCTGCCCTGCATCTACCACACTGACTACATCTTTAGGATCTTCAGTTTAAGTTGTAGCTGCAGATGGGGCTCCCATTTTTTTAATATTTTATCCTCTGCACTTTTAGGGGTGCAGGTTCTTGGTACCCTGTACCAGGAGTATTGAAGGATAGTAAGTGTAATTTTTCTTAGCTCTTTGTTTACTAAGAGTCTACTTAGGAAAAAGTCAGGGAGGAACTGCACTGTGGTATGACCAACGAGAAGAAGCTGCAATCCAGTTTTGCCCCTGGAACCTGTCCTGCACTCTTCTCAAAATTAGGTAACGGGGGGCATAGTAATTCCAGTGTAGAGTGAAAGTAACATCATGGTCATTAAAAGACCCTAGTTTCTCTTTGACCTTAAATGAGTGCTGGCCCTAGAAGGTTGGGAACAATCTTGTCAAGTCTATGTGTTACATTTACTTTTACAAAAAAAGTGTGTGTGTGTGTGTGTGTGTGTGTGTGTGTGTGTGTGTGTGTATCTATATACATATATATATATATGTATATATATATCGCATGCCATTCCTCATATCAAATGGGATAAACTCCTTGTACCTCTTGCTGTGTTTGGATCCCTTTGCCTTGTTCTGTAGAGGTAAAGTACCTCTTGATCACGTCCAAGTTTCTGTCTTTTACTGTCTACATCATGTTCCAGCTGCTTGACACTACTGTATGGGTTCAGAACTCATTCGGCCATAGCAACTAAGTCTCTTTCCAGATCAGTATAATAAAGGAGTGATGTGTAATTAGAAAAAAAGAAGGACATAAATAACTCCCTAAAAAAACACAAGAGAGCACAGGTAAACAAGTAGAGGCCCTTGAAGAGAAAACATAAAAATCCATTAAACATTTACAGAAAAACACAACCAAAAAGGTGAAGGAATAGAAAAAAAAAACATCTGGGATCTAAAAATGGAAAGAGAAACAATAAGAAATCACAAAGGGAGACAAACCTGATGATAGAAAACCTAGAAAAGAGATCAGGAGTCATGGATGTGTAAGACCCGACCTGAGTCTTAATGACCAGGAGAGTCCTATGAATGAGATATGGGACCAGGGATCAATGCAATAGTATGAGGATTATTATTATTTCAACAAGTTGGGATCTGCATAACTCCCTAGGACAGGCGACCCTGAACAATCCTTAAAGTACAGTTTTATACATTTCATAAAGAGCGAGTTACAGAGATGGAGATTGAGCATAGTGGAGCATTAGTGAGCTCAATCAACCCTTAGGTCTCTATAAACAAGGGCAGAGCTGGAGTCCTTGAAATGTATTCCTTTAGGTAAAGTTGAGATAGTACTGCTGTGAGGGCAGGGCTCCTGGTGACTTCCAGGAACTGCCCCAGAAGTGATTGCTGCACTCCCTCCTGGATGGGAGGGGCTGTCTGAGGCTGGTGGAAAAATACTAGCTCTCACAGATGCAAGCATTACCAACAGACTATAAAAGATAAAAGAGAGAATCTCACAGGCAGAAGATACCATAGAAACCATTGATACAATAGTCAAACAAAATGCAAAATGCAAACAGCTCCTAACACAAAACATACAGGAAATCAAGGACAAAATGAGAAGATCAAACCTAAGGGTAATAGGTATAGAAGAGAGCTAAGATTCCCAACTTAAAGGGCCATTATCAACAAAATTATAGAAGAAAATTTCCCTAACCTAAAGAAAAAAATGCCCATAAACATACAAGAAGCCTACGGAACTCAAAATGGATTAGACCAGGAAAAAATTCCCATCACATAATAGTCAAAACACCAAATGAACAACAACAACAACAACAAAAAGACAAAATATTAAAAGCAGTAAGAAAAAAAGGTCAAGTAACATATCTAGGCAGACCTATCAGAATTACACCAGACTTCTCACCAGAGAATTTGAAAGCCAGAAGATCCTGGGCACAAATGCCAGCCCAGGTTACTATATCCAGCAAAACTCTCAATTACCATAAGATGGAGAAACCAAGATATTCCGTGGCAAAACCAAATGTATACAAAATCTTTCTGCAAATCCAGTACTACAAAGGAAAATAGATGGGAAAACTCCAACACAAATAGAGAAACTACAACCTAGAAAAGGCAAGAAACTAATCTTCTTTTAACAAATCCAAAGGAAGATAACCACACAAATATAAGTCCACTTCTAACAACAAAAATAAAAGAAAGCAATAATCACTTTTCCTTAATATCTCTTAATATCAATGGGCTCAATTTCCCAATAAAATGACATAGGCTGGGCTGGAGAGATGGCTCAGCAGTTAAGAGTAGTGACTGTTCTTCTAGAGGTCCTGAGTTCAATTTCCAGCAACCACATGGTGGCATACAACTATCTGTAATGGGCATCTGATGCCCTCTTCTGGTGTGTTTGAAGATACCAACAGGATAGCCACATAAATTAAATAAATAAATAAATAAATCTTAAAATAAAAAGACAAAGACTAACCGACTGTATATGTGAACAGTACCCAACATTTTGATGAATACAGGAAGTGCAACTCAGGGACAAAGATAGACACTACCTCAGAGTAAAAGGCTGAAAAACAATTTTCTAAGGAAATAGGTCCAAGAAACATGTTGTAGTAGCTATTCTAATATCGAAAAAAAATTGACTTTCAACCAGAAGTTATCAAAACAGATGAGTAAGGACACTTCATACTCATCAAAGGAAAAATCTACCATGATGATCTGTCAGTTCTGTACATCTATGCTCCAAATGCAAGGGCAACCACATTCATAAAAGAAACTTTACTAAAGTTCAAAGCATATGCTACACCTCACACAATAATAGTAGGAGATTTCCATACCCCACTCTCATCAATGGACAGACCGTGAAACAGAAACTAAACAGAGACAGAGTGAAACTAATGCAAGTTATAAACCAAGGGATTTAACAAATATGTATAAAACATTTCATCCTAAAACAAAATAATATACCTTCTTCTTAGCACCTCATGGTACCTTCTCCAAAACTTACCATATAATCGGTCACAAAGCAGGCCTCAACAGATACAAGAAGATTCAAATAATCCCATGTGTCCTATCAGATCACTACAGACTAAGGCTGGTCTTCAATAACAAAAACAACAGAAAGTCCACACACACAGGGAAGCTGAACAACTCTCAATGATAACTTGGTCAAGGAAGAAATAAAGAAAAAAAATTAAAGACTTTTTAAAATTTAATGAAAATGAAGTCACAACATACCCAAACTTATGGGACACAATGAAAGCAGTATAAAAGGAAAACTCATAGCTCTAAGGGCCTCCAAAAAGAAACTGGAGAGAGCATACACTGGTAGCTTGACAGGACACCTAAAACCTATAAAACAAAAAGAAGCAAATACACTCAAGAGGCATAGATGGCAGGAAATAATCAAATTCTGAGCTGAAAGCAAACAAGTAGAAACAAAAAGAATGACACAAAGTATCAACAGAACCAAGAGTTGGTTCTTTGAGAAAACCAAAAAGATAAACTCTTTTTTTTTCTTTTTTTCGGAGCTGGGGACCGAACCCAGGGCCTTGCGCTTGCTAGGCAAGCGCTCTACCACTGAGCTAAGTCCCCAACAAGATAAACTCTTAACCAGAATAACTAGACAGCACAGAGATAGTATCCAAAATAACAAAATCCAAAATTTAGGGAGATATAACAACAAAAACTGAGGAAAATCAAAAAATTATCAGATCCTACTAAAAAAAAAGCCTATATTCAACAAAACTTGAAAATCTGGAGGAAATGGACAATTTCCTAGACAGATACCAGATACCAAAGTATTATCAGGATCAGATAAACCATCTAAGCAGTCCTATAACTACTAAAGAAATAGAAGAAGTCATTAAAAGTCTCCCAACCAAATAAATGCCAGACCTAGATAGGTTTAGTGCAGAATTTTATCAGACCTTCAAAGAAGACCTAATACCAATACTCTTCACAATATTCCACAAAATAGAAACAGAAGAAACACTATCCAACTCATTCTTTGAAGACAAAATTACACTTATACCTAAACCACACAAAGACCCTAAAAAGAAAGAGAACTTAAGATCAATTTCCCTTATGAATATTAATGCAAAACTCAATAAAATTCTTGCAAACTGAATCAAAGAAGACATCAAAATGATCATTCACCATGATCAAGTAAGTGGTCCTCAACCCAGGGATGCTGGGATGTTTCAATATACAGAGATTCATCAATATAATTCAATATATAGACAAACTTAAAGGGGAAAAACACATGATCATCCCATTAAATGTTTTATTTGACAAAATTCGACACTTCTTCATGATAAAAGTCTTGGAAAGATCAAGAATTCAAGGCCCCTTCCTAAACATAGTAAAAGCCATATACAACAAACCTAGCCAACATTAAATTAAGTGGAGAGAAACTTGAAGCAATTCCACTAAAATCGGGGATTAGACAAGACTGCCCACTCTCTCTCTCTCTACCTACTCAATATAGTACCCAAAGTCCTACCCAGAGCAATTAGACTACAAAAAGAGGTCAAAGGGTTACCAATTGGAAAGGGAAAACTAAAAATATCAATATCTGTAGGTGATATGATAGTTTATTTAAGTGACTCCAAAAACTCCACCAGAGAACTCCTACAGCTGATAAACACCTTCAGCAAAGTGACTAGATATAAAATTAACTCAAACAAATCAGTAGCCTTCCTCTACTCAAAGGAGAAATAGGCTTAGAAAGAAATTAGGGAAATGACACCCTTCACAATAGCCACAAATAATATAAATTATCTTGGTGTGGCTCTAACCAAGCAACTGAAAGATCTGTATGACAGGAACCTCAAGTCTCTGAAGAAAAAAATCGAACAAGATGGAATGACCACCCATGCTCAGGGATTGGCATTATTGATGTTGTAAAAATGACCATCTTGCCAAAAGCAATCTATAGATTCAATGCAATCCCTGTCAAATCCCAGCGCAATTCTTATTGGAGTTAGAAAGAGCACTTTTCAAATTCATTTGGAATTACAAAAAACCCTAGATAGTGAAAACTATCCTCAACAATAAATGAAATTCTGGGGGAATCACCATCCCTGACCTCAAGATGTATTACAGAGCAATGGTGGGAAAACAACAACAACAACAACAACAACAACAACAACAACAACAACAAAACAACAACAACAAAAAAAAACCTGTATGGTATTGGTACAGAGATAGGCAGTTAGATCAATGGAATAGAATTCAAGACCCTGAAATGAACCCACACACCTATGGTCACTTGATCTTTGATAAAGGAGCTAAAACCTTCCAGTGGAAAAATGGCAGCCTTTTCAACTGGATCTGCATGTAGAAGATTGCAAATCAAGCCATGCTTATCTCCTTGTACACAGCCCAAGTCCAAATGTATCAAGGAACTCTACATAATACCAGATACACTGAAACTAGTAGAAGAGAAAGTGGGAAAGAGCCTCAAACACAGAGGCATATGGGAAAATAATGGTTCCTGAAAAGAATACCAATGGCTTATGTTCTAAGACTGAGAATCGAGAAATAGGACCTTATAAAATTGCAAAGCTTCTGTAAGGCAAAGAACACTGTCAATAAGATCAAACAGCAACCAACAGATTGGGAAAAGATCTTTACCAACCCTACATCCAATAGAGGGCTAATATCAAATATATACAAATAAACCAATAAGTTATAACTCCAGAGAACCAATACTATTAAAAATTGGGTATTTTTAATAAATAAATGAAATGTTCAACATCCTTAGTCATTAGGGAAATGCAAATCAAAACAACCCTGAGATTCCACCTTATACCAGTCAGAATGGCTAAGATCAAAAACTCAGGTGATAGCAAATGCTGGCAAGAATGTGAAGAAAGAAGAACACTTCTCCCTTGTTGGTGGAATTGCAAGCTGGTACAACTGCTCTGGAAATCAGGATGACATTTTTAAAGAAATTGGACATAGTGATACCTGAGGACCCATCTACAGCAATTCTGGATATATACCCAAAAGATGCTCCAACATATAACAAGGGCACATGCTCTACTATGTTCACAGCAGCATTATTTACATTTCTAGCCAGAAGCTAGAAAGAACCAGATATTCTTTAACAGAGGAATGGACACAGAAAATGTGATACATCTACCCAATATAGTACTACTCAGCTATTATAAACAATGACTTCATTAAGTTCTTAGGCAAATGTATGGAACTAGGAAATATCATCCTGAGTGAGGTAACCCAATCACAAAAATCACACATGGTATGCACTCACTGATAAATGCATATTAGCCCCAAAACTCTGAATACCCAAGGTACAATTCCCTGATCATATTAAGCCCAAGAAGAGGGAAGACCAAAATGTGGATGCTTCAGTCCTTCTTAGAAGGGGGAACAAAATACTCATGTAAGGAAATACAGTGACAAAGAGTGGAGCAGGGACTGAAGGGAAGGCCATCCAGAGACTGTCCTACTTGGGGATCCATTCCATATGCAGCCACCAAACACAGGCACTATTGCTGATGCCAGGAAGTGCTTGCTGACAGGAGCCAGACATGGATGTCTCCTGAGAGGATCTGACAGAACTTTATAGTTACAGATGAGGATGCTTGCAGCTAACCATCAGAAGGAGCATGGGCACCCCAATGGAGGAGTTAAAGACTGAAGGAGCTGAAGGGGTTTGCAACCCCATAGGAAGAACAACAATATTAACCAACCAGACCCCCCCCCCAGAGCTCCCAGGGACTAAACCACCAACCAAAGAGTACACATGGAGGGACCCATGGCTCCTGCCATATATGTAGCAGAGGATGGCATTGTCAACAGCATCAATAGGAGGAGAAGCCCTTGGTCCTGTGAAGGCTCATTTCCCCTGTGTAGGGGAATGTCAAGGTGGTGAGGTGGGAGTGGATGGGTGGGAGGGCAAGTGTCCTCATAGAAGCATGAGGAGGGGGTGAGAGAGGGGGGAACTGGCAAAGGGGATAACATTTGGAATGTATATACATAAACTATCCAATAAAATGCAAAAAATAATGCAAACAAGACTTTTTTAGAATGTATCCCTCCATTAGGAAGTGGGAATAGATAGCTACAGAACTCTCTATCATGTGACTGTTGATACAGGAATTCTTAACACTATGTAATGCCAAAGAGAAAAGTGTAATTCACTTATCAACTATATGTGATTCTGTAATTTACTTATCTACTGTTATATGAAAAGGGGAATGGAATCATGCAACATGGCTCAACATAGGGTGAAATAGGAACTGTCTACTATGGTTAGCTGCTGAAAGAAGGTTAAAGACAAACAAAAATCACAATAGAGGCAATGGCTTTAACATGTACTGCTCACAGATTTCAGTGAAGTTCTGGCAAGTGTCACATCAGGACTACACCATGAGATATTTACAATCCTTTAAAAAATAAACACACACCTTCCAGAAAACCAGAAAGGCTGGTCTACAAACCTTCTCCTCTCCCTTTGTTTCTCCAGTCTTGTTCCCAGAATTTCAACAGAATACCAGTTGCAGCCTTTCCTCCCCACTGCCATATCTCCTACAGATCCTACAAACCATCCATCCCCTTCTATCTTTCTTCCCATCCAGCATGTCTGTTTCCTTTCCTCCAACTCCAGCAGATACCTCCTGACTTGAGGTCTCCATCAAATCCCACCCTTCAGAGTTCAGGGAATCCTGTGCTAGAGGAGGCAGTAAGTGTAAGAGTCAGAGGTGATGGAGAACACCAGAACAAGGCCCTCTGAATTAACTAAGCAAGGCACGCATGAATTCACTGAAACTGAAGCAGCAAGCACAGAGCTTAAGTGGGTCTACAACAGGTGCTCTGTGTATATATTATAACTATTAGCTTGGTGAAACTATTAGCTCCTTATAAATATAAGGAGTCCTGACTGAGAATGAATGAGTGGGTCTGTCTCTTGTACATGCTTTTGGGACTCTATCCTCCTCTTGGGTTGCTGTGTCCAACTTCGATATGATAGTTTTTATTTCACTTTATTATATTTTACTTTGTCAAAAAATAAAATACAATTTGAAAAAGTCCTTTTGTATGCAGCAAATTTTATCATTTGTGACACAGAAGTATAAACAGTGTTAAGTCAGTAGGAAGTCAGTGACTGATTTTCACCAATTGTCCAAAAATCTTTTTGTTTGCTTGTCAATGTGAACAAACACCATCCAACAATTTCACTAACCAAATGATTGTACCCAGAAATCAAATACTTTCTCAAGAAAACAGGTTGCAGATTGTGATTGCTATTTGTAGCATAAAAGCATCACCTGATCAAAAGGTTTCATATTCAATGTTTTTGGTAGTCATAAAGAGATAGAATGCAGATCGATCCATCCTTATCACCCTGTACAAAGCTTAAGTCCAAGTGGATCACGGACCTCCACATCAAACCAGACACACTCAAACTAATAGAAGAAAAACTAGGGAAGCATCTGGAACACATGGGCACTGGAAAAAATTTCCTAAACAAAACACCAATGGCTTATGCTCTAAGATCAAGAATCGACATATGGGATCTCATAAAACTGCAAAGCTTCTGTAAGGCAAAGGACACTGTGGTTAGGACAAAACGGCAACCAACAGATTGGGAAAAGATCTTTACTAATCCTACAACAGATAGAGGCCTTATATCCAAAATATACAAAGAACTCAAGAAGTTAGACTGCAGGGAAACAAATAACCCTATTAAAAAATGGGGTTCAGAGCTAAACAAAGTATTCACAGCTGAGGAATGCCGAATGGCTGAGAAACACCTAAAGAAATGTTCAACATCTTTAGTCATAAGGGAAATGCAAATCAAAACAACCCTGAGATTTCACCTCACACCAGTGAGAATGGCTAAGATCAAAAACTCAGGTGACAGCAGATGCTGGCGAGGATGTGGAGAAAGAGGAACACTCCTCCATTGTTGGTGGGATTGCAGACTGGTACAACCATTCTGGAAATCAGTCTGGAGGTTCCTCAGAAAATTGGACATTGAACTGCCTGAGGATCCAGCTATACCTCTCTTGGGCATATACCCAAAAGATGCCTCAACATATAAAAGAGACACGTGCTCCACTATGTTCATCGCAGCCTTATTTATAATAGCCAGAAACTGGAACGAACCCAGATGCCCTTCAACAGAGGAATGGATACAGAAAATGTGGTACATCTACACAATGGAATATTACTCAGCTATCAAAAACAACGAGTTTATGAAATTCGTAGCAAATGGTTGGAACTGGAAAATATCATCCTGAGTGAGCTAACCCAATCACAGAAAGACATACATGGTATGCACTCATTGATAAGTGGCTATTAGCCCAAATGCTTGAATTACCCTAGATCCCTAGAACAAATGAAACTCAAGACGGATGATCAAAATGTGAATGCTTCACTCCTTCTTTAAATGAGGAAAAAGAATACCCTTGGCAGGGAAGGGAGAGGCAAAGATTAAAACAGAGACTGAAGGAACACCCATTCAGAGCCTGCCCCACATGTGGCCCATACATATACAGCCACCCAATTAGACAAGATGGATGAAGCAAAGAAGTGCAGACCGACAGGAGCCGGATGTAGATCGCTCCTGAGAGACACAGCCAGAATACAGCAAATACAGAGGCGAATGCCAGCAGCAAACCACTGAACTGAGAATAGGTCCCCCGTTGAAGGAATCAGAGAAAGAACTGGAAGAGCTTGAAGGGGCTCGAGACCCCAAAAGTACAACAATGTCAAGCAACCAGAGCTTCCAGGGACTAAGCCACTACCTAAAGACTATACATGGACTGACCCTGGACTCTGACCCCATAGGTAGCAATGAATATCCTAGTGAGAGCACCAGTGGAAGGGGAAGCCCTGGGTCCTGCTAAGACTGAACCCCCAGTGAACTAGACTATGGGGGGAGGGCGGCAATGGGGGGAGGGTTGGGAGGGGAACACCCATAAGGAAGGGGAGGGGGGAGGGGGATGTTTGCCCGGAAACCGGGAAAGGGAATAACACTTGAAATGTATATAAGAAATACTCAAGTTAATAAAAAAATATTATTTAAAAATTAAAAAAAGAGATTTAACTCATTTAACACATCTTATTTGAAATTTTACTCTGTGCAGGCACTGAGCTGTAAAATAAAATTGTCCTAGAAAATTGCTATGAAGAATTAAGAATTCAGATCATGGATCTCTCACAAGCCTGGCAATTTGAATTTGTACCAAGTTATACTAAAACCAAAATTAAACTGATAGTCATGGGATGGATAATAACATGTATCTTTTAATAAGAAGTATGGAGCTGGGGACATGGCTCAGTAATTTAGAGTGCCTGCTGCTTTTTCAGAAAACCAGAGTTTGGGTTCTATTATCTATGTCAGGTGTCTTACAATCTTACAGCCACCAGTCCTGGGGATCTGACCTCTAATGTGGTCCTGGGTGTATGGGTGTGTGTACCTGCTGAGAGAGAGAGAGAGAGAGAGAGAGAGAGAGAGAGAGAGAGAGAGAGAGAGAGAGAGAGAGAGAGAGAATTTTATTTGGTTTAAGAGTTTCTTTTTGGACAACAATGACACAGCCCTCACCCCCCAACCTCACCCCCATATTATAAAATGCTAAAATGCAGTACAAAATAACCAAAAAGTTCTAAAGCCAGGCAATCCACACTCCTCAAAACATGACCCTGGAGATAGAGTGACAAATTCAAAGATTTCCACATTTCATGCCTCATCCTGAAACAGTTTTAAGACAGTAAGTTTGTTTTTTATTAGACCATCTAGGAGGGCTTAATGTAATTACAAGGGTTCTTTTGAGAAAAAAGAGGAGGACAGAGAGGGAGAACTAGTTGAAGGTGAAATGTTGCCAACTTGGCAGACTAAGAGAGTTAGGAACCAAAGAATGTACGCAGCCAATGGAAACTTGGAGATAGAGACAAATATATCTCTCCTGGAACCTCCAGAAGGAAAGCATCTCTCCCCATACCGTGATTTTACCCCTATAAAGGTCCTGAAGTAATTTCAGACTGTCATAACTACATGTTTGAAGTGACTAGGTATGAAATTAACACGAAAGATATCTGAGAAGTGCTCATAGGAAGTAACAAAGAACACAACTGAATGGTGGTGACTATGGCTACATCAGGCCCCAAGGAAATATTCCACAATTTTCCGTGTGAAAAGTTTAGAAAATTGTCATAAGACCTACCTTTGAGGGGCATGGACTGTTTGTCCTACTTCGGAATGTAGGCCCCATTCCTTTTGGACTTTTTTGACTTCTACAATTTAGAAAGGCTGGTCTATGAAGTTTGAAGCTAGGTCACAGAAAATCAGTTTCTAGTGAGAAACATGGCTGTTCTGCAATTTGGTGGATGATCACATCTTTTAATGAAAGTACCAGTATGAATGTATTTTATTATGGAAAAAGAAATCCAGCTGCATTCAGTTTAAGATGACAATACAAATAATTATGGGGACTTTTCTTTTTTTTGTTATTCGACTCTTTTTTTAAAAAAAATTTTTTATTAACTTGAGTATTTCTTATTTACATTTCGAGTGTTATTCCCTTTCCCGGTTTCCAGGCCAACATCCCCCTAACCCGTCTCCCTCCCCTTCTTTATGGCTGTTCCCCTCCGCATCCTCCCCCCATTGCCGCCCATTTTAAGACCTTGTAACAGTATTTGGGTCCATTTTCTTTTATCAGCTTTGGACATACTCCTTCCTTTCACCCCCATGTTTTGTTACTTTTATGTGACAAGATTTTGAGCATGATGTCCTTCATTTGTTATGACAAAGGAGCAGAATGCTTTTCACTCTCTAATTCTGAATTTAGTATTCAAGGTTGTCTCTAGCAATGATGAGTTTTTAAATTATTATTTCGGTGTGTTCTCATCATCCAGATGAGATCATTTAAAATGTTTCAGAAAACAATAGTAATAAAAACAACAAACAAATGTGCATGCATACTCACACAAGCATATGTAAATGACACTGAAGTTTGAAATTATATCAAAATTTAAAATTTCAAAAATCTATCTAAATCATAGTCCCCTTTTTATATTGACTGTTTTAAATGACCTATAGATGTCACATTCGGAGGTTTCTGAAACTGAACTGTAGGTACTAACCATGACAGTTCTGGTGATTGTTTTTTGAGAGCCACAGAAAGACATCATTTCCATGGAGCTCCAAGCAAAGCTCATCTCTTCAGTTAAACAAAGTTGAACACGTCATCAGAAATGATTTGGAAATAATTTTGACTAGTATGGCCAAATGTCCCCACAAAACATGATTGCTTCCCACTGGAAAAGAATGAGGATGTTAGGTAGAGATGAACATTCTTGCTTCAATGACTTGCTAGAGGATGACTCTTTAATCTTATGAATATTTAACAAGTGTGCCAAAAGGCAGTACAGTAGTAGTTCTCAACCTTTGGATCAAGACTCCTTTGGAGAGGGTCGAACAACCCTTTCACAGGAGTTACCTAAGACCATCAGAAACACAGATATTTACATTACAGATCATAACAGTAGCAAAGTTACAGCTATGAAGTAGCAGCAAAATGTTGTGGTTAGGGGTTGCCACAGCATGAGGACCTGTAGTAAAGGGTCACAGCATTAGGAAAGTTGAGAACCATTGGACTAGATGCTATCACAGACATCTAAAATGGTTTACCTGTTTTTCTGATTTGTTTTACCATTCACTCTGTATGTTTATGTATATCTATATGTTTCTTGTTATTGTTTGTTGAACCAGTTTAGAATAAGTTGATAATATTATATCTCATTCATCAGGATGTTTCTAAAAATAATGACATTCACTTACCTAAACAAAATATATTGTCCATAATTTTAAATGGATTTTATGATCCTAGTCCTCACAAAATTCTGAGTAAATAAAATCTTATTTTGAGCACATTGCTGTAATCAGGACAGTGTTGTGGACTTTTGGTCCTGGAAATCTCTGAGAGTGGAAAACTCCCCCTCCCATATAACAGATGTACAGATTTAGTCCTGTTACTTTTCTCCCTTCCTGAAAGGAGGAACAGCAGGAAGAAAGGACAGAAAACTGAACTCAAAAGAGTGTGACTCATGACTCACATTAGTACTATCACACTGTGTTACCACATTGTGGTACAATCAGGTTCACTGTCTTTCTAGGTTTTTAAAAGTGTGTTCTCAAAAGGCCCTGAACTGCACTTAGCTCATTGGTGTATCTACCTGAAACTTAGAAGATGAACCCTTTCATTTTAAGTGTTGCAATGTCTACTCTAGTCAGATTTCAGTAAGATTTACTTTTTCTGGACCTAGGTAAGTATTCTTTTTTATGATCATGATGGGCTAAGCTTGCAAGATACTGATCTATGCTATCATACTCCAGGAAAAGTTTACTTTTTAATTTTCTATAGCTCTCCCACTTAGAGCTCAACTGCCTGATACAGTATTTAGTTAGTTCCCTGCTTATTTGGATTTGGGAAGTTCATTTTAAATACACTTTATCTTCTCCTTAGCTTTACTTGAGTTACTTATCTACCAGAATCAGTAAAAAGTATTATTCACAATGTTCCATGATTTTGCTACTTAAGAACTTAATAAACTCTATCTATCCAGAAATGAAAACACACAATATTAAAATAATCGTTTTAAATAGCAAGATAGAGTTGTTTAACATTTAATAAAGTAAAATCTTTCATTTTACTTTGTATAATAAAAACAAGTTGGTGGCTAAGTGAAGACATTTACTAGATAGAAAAAGTACAGTCAGAAGCATGGAGTATGTAGTGGTGTGTGTGTGTGTGTGTGTGTGTGTGTGTGTGTGTGTGTGTGTATCTGTGATAGCATTTCCCTATACAGTCCAGGATAGCCTTGAACTTGCAGCAATCCTCTTCCTACTATCAAGTTCCATTAGGTCAATTCTAAGTGTGTGCTATCACAACCAACTTAGAAATGTTTAATGCTGAATACAAATGATGAAAGCAAATATCTTTCCTTTTTTTCTTTTTGAGATTAGTGTTCAGCATTCTACAGTTAGGTATGATCTTGGTCATAGACTTTTCATACATATCATTTTATTGTTGGTTTGTGGAGGATTCTGTTACTCTTAGTTTTCTTAGAGGATCCATCAGAGGATGCATAACTCAACAATTAGCCCAAATAATAAAAATCAAGTGGTTTTGAGGAAATTTGCAGTATGTGAAGCTGCCATAAACTTGAACTTAAGAGACTTAAGTAAACCCAAAGCTGAGTTTGTACTCTGAACCCATAGTCCCATGGTGTTTCTCGGGTCCTTTGAGAGATTCCTAAGCAGAAAATATCTGTTATTTTAAATATATTTCCATGCAAAAAGTCTTGATACAGTCTATTAAAAACGCAGAGAAGTGCCACCTAAGATAAAAAACGCTTCCAGTTCTTTCTTCCTACTACAAGTCTTACTTTCAATCTAATGAAGGAAAAAAACTCCAGAAAACAAAAGAAAAATTCCTTGTCTCTTGTGCTATAAGGGGCCATTGTAGACAGGGCTTTTATGGATAGTGTTACATGAATTTCACCTGAGGTAACACCTAAGACCCTTTTACATTTGGAGCACTAGGATTAGAAATTAGCCATCTTCCCTGGGGTGCCAGGGAAGGGGTATGCACAGGGGTATCCCACTTACTCTCAGAAGAGGGGAAATAGAGGAGGGATTGTGCAAGAGAGTGACTGGGAGGGGAGCAATGAGCAAGATGTAGAGGGAATAAGTAAAAAAATATTAAATTAAATTGAACAAATTAGAATAATTAAACATACAGAAAGGTTGATGAAGGCCTCTTGTGGTGGCACAGATCCATAATCCCAATATTAGAGAAACTGAAGCAGTAAAAAAACTGAGTTAGAGGCCAGCCTGAGCTACTTAGTCATAGTCTGTCTCAGAAGAGAAAAAAGAATAGAAAGAAAAAGAAAAAAGGCTGGATTTTTAAAAAAATGACAAATCTACTAGATAACAAATACCCTGCACAACTGTATACTAGGTAACCAGTCATATTTACCACCAGATTATCAATCTAGGTTGTGACATTACATACTGATTTACTCTGCCGTAAGAAATGTTTCCTCATTTATCTCCTCAGTTAGATCTCTGATTTTTGGTCAATAAAAAATTATAGGGCAAAGCTTATTTATTTTTCACACAGTAAATAAGAAATTCTTCTTTTCAGCTTCAACAAAGAAGTACGTTAAAAACTCTTAAGTTATGGTGATACCTAGTAAGAGGTGAAGAAACAGGGTAAAGGAAGCTTGAATAGTCTCCACTTTCACAAAGAATAATTAAGAGACAACACATCTACATTAATGGAGGTGCTTAATCTGGGTATATTTTCTGGATATCCAAGATGTTCAAATAAAACAAACTTAAATGATTGGGCATCACCATGGTGCATTTAACAGTTCTAAGTTACCTTGTTGATCTACTGAAGCTGATCTTAGCTACTGATGTTAGCTTTCTAAAACTGTGCAGATTTTCTATAACCTCGTGAAGGTTTTTTTTTTTTTTTGTTTGTTTGTTTTGTTTTTTGTGAAAAAAGAACTCTGAGAACTTTTTTTAATTGTGTGAATATGGGGAGGTCACGGATTGTGCTCATGAGTGTAGTACTCACAGAAGCCAGAAAATTGGCATTATCAGATCTTTTGCCATTGGAGTTACAAGCAGATGTGGGTGCTGGGAACCTCGAGCCTCCTGGAACCTTTGAGCTATCTCTCTAGTCCTTATTTCTCACAGTTTTAAGAAAGGACTGAATGTTCTTTAGCATTCTCATTATCAGATGTCACATTTCTTAGTTCATATTCTGGTAATCTATTTCTGTGAAATCTATTATAAACCAAACCTAACAAAAGCAATGCACATTCTATTACATTGATGAATCTATGGGTTGGTCACTCAGGTAGAAGACCATGTGGGTATGAATATCTTGGATATCCAGAGAACTCATAAGCACCTCCATTAATAAAGATGTGTTGACTTTTCTTTATTCTCCAAAGGTAAGGGTACTTCTCAATCTTGTGATCTTGCAAGCCTATGACTGATTGAACTGGTAGAATCAGGAATGGTTCTGTGTGGCTTTCAGGGCTAGATCCAAAGTTATGATGCAGCTTGTACTCTGTCTACCAGAACTTTCTCTCTTGGAGCTCTGAGCCATCACCTAAGCTATCAGAATATTATGAGATATCTGGTTCTGACAAGGCCCTTAGTTTCAGTTCATTTCCATTTCAAAGTCATTCTAGACTGGGTGTCAGACATGTAAGTTTAGAACTTTCTAGAATATAGTCATTCCACTTACAACTATCTTAGTCATTCCCATTCATCAGAGTGACTTATAAACATAATAAAAGTTTATTTTTGTTAGGTATGACTGATATATTTCACAGAAATATATAATCAGAATATTAACCAACAAATTGGCTTAGTAATTATACCTATGTCAGGCATTGTATATTTAAATTTTTTAAATCAATTCTTTGCTCTCAGTGTGTCTCTTAATCACACTTCAGAGGCAAGATTGCTGTTATCTGTCATGGACTTATTCTCCCAAATGAATTCACATCAGAAGGGTAGATGACTTTGTGAACCAGCTAATATTACAAGCACCAAAGTACAAAACAAAGACTAATTTCCTTTCAGAAGGCAACCAACCTAGCTTTAGGTAGTAAGGCACTGTATTCATAAACACACTGCAGCTCAGACCCAACATTTAGACTCAGACACTTTCCCTTTTGATTGTATACCTTTAAACCAACTACTTAATGATTTTGTACCTCTCTCTTCTCACGTGAAAAATGAGACTGAAAGGAAAATTATACAGATTTAAGGTTTAAAAATATGAAGTTAAAAGAATAAGTTTCAAAATTCAGACTCAGGACTAAACACTGTGAAAAGCAAGTCCAGGCAGCCCCGCCCTGCCGCTAGGACTAACAGACCATACAGATAAAGAAAAGGAATGCAGGAACCAGCCCGAGTTATCAGGACTGACCCAAACCATCTGGCAGAAAGGCACCTCCCCCAGCTTACTCAGAGTCACACCTTAACCAGATGTCCTTCAAACCCTGATACGCCCCTAGCTCCTAAAATCCTGAACGCTCCAGTCAATACGTACTCTCCTGCTGTGCTGTAATCTCACTGCCATGTTTAAATGAGCCAATCACTTATAGCCACGCCAGAAATTAGCCAATTGTGTGTAACTGCGCCAAACCCCCTAGCCTTCCCTATATAAACCCCTGACATTTGAGCTTCGCGGTCGACACCTCTGTCTCCTGCGCAGGATACGTGTCGACCCGGAGATCCATGTAATAGATCTCCGTAATAAACCTCGCCTTTGCTTATTACATCCAAAATGGTCTCTCTGTGTCTGGAGTCCGTGATTTCCCGCGACTTTAGAAAGGTTCTCTCTTCGGGGATCTTTCAAGACCATCAGTATTACCTTCTCAGAGGTAGTTTATGTGGATTACATGAAATAGGCATAAAGTACACATAAGTCTTAATATATATCAGACTTTACCATACAAATGGTTGAGAGGGTGATCATGAGGTTAAGCATAGGTTATTCAGGCTAATACTGACTAAAGCAGTTTCATTAGAAAGAAACTAAGCCTTGGTTAAAGAGCTTCATGCTGACATCTAAACAAAATCCCAATTCATTCACCTCTCCAGTCACCTAGCTATAGGTGTGTTAGAAGCACTTCAGTTCTGGAATCAGAAATATGAATGGGTCTTAATATTGTTACTTATGCCCTTGAGCATTCACAAATTAGCTAGGTTTCTAGTTTCACTGCCAAGGAACAGCCCTCGGTTTGGAGAGGGCTTTTGAGGGAGGGGTGTCTGGGTGCTATGAAAGAATGCCTCAAAGTCAAATAGCCTGTGTTCTGCTCAAGACAGCTTCCTTTGGAGATCTCCAGACAGCTTCTCCAGATAGATCAACTCTCACAGACCAAGGCCCAGTCTTTTATATGCATGTCAATTCAATCATTTACTCCAGGTTCTCTTTTGATTATCCCATGAATTAGCATTCCCTCACCCCAGGCCCTGATTCTTAGAAAAAAAGCAGCAAGCTCATTCTTCTTTTTTTCTTTCTTAGCAATGCAAATGAATTCAGAAATCTGCCTGCCTTTGTATTCACAGACAATAAGCTAGCTGGGTGGGATCTCACTTTGAGATCACTATTCCTACCATGCCTGAGCCTAACCTCACTCTGTCCCAGGCTGACCTTGAACTCAGGAATCTGGCTGCCTTTGTTTCTCCCTGTCTTTGTATCTTTCTGACAGACTGACTCTCACGTGCAGCTGCCTCTGCTCTTCTAAGACTGTGAAATACTTTATTCAATTGATATTGCATCCTTATATTTTGCATAGTAGAGACATGTATTTGTAACTCATATTTTAAAAGTTCCTTCCCACCACTTTAAGGGCCGTCCTGAAGGTCTCAGCATTCACCATTTTGCTGAGACATTAGACCCACCCTTGCTGTCTCTGATTATCATGGAGTCATTAACTTTGGCAGACAGGATATTTCCTGATAACCTTGGTAAGGAGAATAGGTCTTGATAACCTTGGCAGGAAAAATATTTCCTAAAGGAATATATATAAACAAGTCTCACACGCAGCAAGCTTTAATACTCCTGGAGGCCCATGCACTGCTGCCTCTATCGCAGGGGCAGGAAACTATGCCATACCATCCCTCCCACGTGGCCAAGCAAGACTCAGCATTTCCCCATGGTCACATTGATAAAACAATAGCTACACTTATGGAGTATTGTGAGAATAAAAGAGATAAAGAATCTACCATAATAACACTTGATAATAGTTCCTGCAAGGGCAGATTAGGGAATATACTTTAACTACATTTTTATAAATGCTTATTTATGGACAATTCAAATATTCTTGAGTTACTGAGGATATTATACATGATAGGCAAGTGCTCTACCAATAAGCTGCATTCCTAATTTACCACAGATCAACTATTTTTGTTCTATTTTTGATGTTAGAGTTGGACCCTTTTACATGATAAACACATGCTCTGCCACTGAGCTACATCCAAGGCCCACTAATGGAATTATTTGTCCTCCACTCACAGTGTTGTTGGCCTTTGCTGTGATAGATCCCATGAACATGTGTTGTTTGCTTTCCCAGAAAGAATAGAATCTAGAAATTCAAGCTTTCAGGCTTGACTTGACTTTTAAAAATCTTTAGTGCATTTCTTACAGACATAATGTTGAGTGGGGAGAAAAAATAGCACAAAAGAATATGCACTGTGTGGTTTCGTTCATAGGACATTTGGGAAAAGGCAAAACACTATGGCAACTCAAGCAGAATTGTAATTTCTTTTGATGAGGTGCTGTCTGGAAAAGGAAATAAGGAAGACTTTGGGCATACTGGATATGTTCTAAACCTTGATCTGGGTGTATATGTATTTGAAAACTGGAGTACACTATACTCGTGCACTCCCTGCATGTGTACTGGATCTCATTAACAATGAATGTCCCAGGAAGATGCTTCCATTACTCCCTTCCTTTAATTTTCTGCTGGTGCAGGCAAGGAAGATGAGAGCAATACAGATGCTTTTACATGTGTCTCATCATAGACCAAAGCCTTCATTTTGGTAATTACTTTTAATTTAGTAGAAAAGGCTTGATGTGGCAACAACAGTGTGATTCAGCTCTCTGCTTTCCCACAGCACTCTGTGAAATGAAGGCACAGCAGGGGGAATATATGTAATTCTTTTCTTCATATACAAAGGGCTTATAAATCGCAATACCAAGCTCAGTGCTAGCCATTTCCTGGGGAATTAATAGCCAGCTGAGGTTAACAGTCCTTCGTTCAACTTTAGACCATCAAGCCTTCTTGCTGCTCATTAATTCCCAGAAAATACCCTGTGCCTTGATGGTTATTGCTTAAATACATTAAAATAAAGTTAAGGGGCTGACTTAATGTTTAGCTGTGATAATGTAAAACACAAGGAAGCACTCCCAGCAGACACATTCACTGCTGTGTGTTTTTATTTAACTTGTTTTCCTCTGTGTTTTGTGTGATGTGATGGGCTGGTATACGTGGACATTTTCGGCAGCTGTTGCAGCTGTTTGTGTTATTTTGTGTATAATGCTCAACACTCAGTTCAATGAATTTATGCAGGAGCCTCACCAAAACCTTTACAATGGGTTCTTTTTATCAGAGAACATTTTGTATTTGAGTCCACGAAAAATGACTTAGACACAAGAGAAAAGTGTTTTGGAAAATTTGGGATCAGTAAATTAACTGCTCCTTATGAATTTGGCACAAAGGCTTTTTTTATAAAAGCAAGAGTTGTGGTTAAAGCAGGCCAAAAGGAAGCCTGTGAAATAGGGAGGAGTCTTTTAAAAATGCATTTTCCATGTGCCTCTTTGGAGTGTAGAAAGAACCTTTCCTAGGGGCCTTCTGTTTATTAGTCCCTAGTGGAGGCAAGTCATCTCCAGGTAGTTCTAAGCAATTCTTGAAATAGAAAAGCACATACACTTCTAGTTTTTAAAGTTCCTCTTCACTTAATTCAATAAAATGAACATTTGGTACAAATATATGTAAAACCAAAAAGGAAAGAGATAGCAGACTATGAAGTCTCATCATCTGAGGTTCATAAACAAGTGCAAGAAAAGGACAGACAAGTCCTAGTGCAGGGTGGATGGTTCATGTCTCTAAGGAAGGCAAATAGCACATCTGTTCAGAAAACATATGGAGGCCTGAGGACTCAGAGTTCAGGTCCTGGATTCCATGTCCACCAACAGTGCAGCAAGAAAAGAGAAAAAAGACAAGATGGAACACTCATTGGGAATAGAAAGGAGTTATTCATTGACCAGCCAAATGAGAGTACTCAAAGCATTTGGACTATTTTTTTTTTCCTTTTACCAATTAGAAGCCCCATCCTCTAAAAGGATGTGACTAGACCAACAAGGCCGATAAGTAAAGGACAGTTCCTTGCAAACCATTCTGAGAATGATATGAACCTCACAAACTAATTCTTTGAATGTATGGAGTTACTGCAGTGGTTTTCAACTTTCTCAATGCTGTTACAGTTACAGTTCCTCATGTTGTGGTGACCCCATCCATAAAATTGTTGCTACCTCATAATTATAATTTGGCAACTGTTATTAATCATTATTTATTATTATCATTACCATTACCATTATTATTATTATTATTATTATTATTATTATTATTATTATTATTATTGGTTTGCCAAAGGGGTTACGACACACAGATTGAGAACCACTGTGTTAAGGGATAAGAAAGTTGTCAAAAAAGTCAAATTCATCAGTCCAGATTTAAAATAAGAATATTTCAGGACAGTTTTTTTACTATGCTGAAGTTAGAAGTCACAAGATATGAATCTTTCAAATTAAAAGATAACTTTTTGTCTCATATAAATCAAAAAGGGCTATAAAATCTTAAATAAAGAATCACTGCTAACCAACAAAACAGTTTGTCTTGAGAGAAACTAAATTCTTAGCATTGTCTAAATTTTTGTAGCCCAAGTCCACTTTGAATCTACTTTAAATTTTCTATGGCTCAGAGATTTCTCGGTGTAGTAGCAAAGTACTTAAAACATTAAAGAAGAAGTATTGGGGTCTCACTATGTACCCCAGGCTGTCCTGTAATTCATGTGGCCGAGGCTGTACTTAAACTTGCCATTTTCTTGCTTCAGCCTCTCAAGTGCTAAGATTACAGGTGTGTACTACCAAGTCATATTGGGTTAGTAGAAGAAAGGACAAATTAATACAGATAAATTCATATTTCAGTGGCCAGCACTCCTCTTTCAAAATATTATCATGATCAAAATAGCACATAAAAGAGACAATAAACTGGGAATAATCTGTACTCTGTTAGATTAGTAACCACCAGTGGATGTATGTATGTTCCAAATCCCTGGTTTAGACGACATTCTTGGTAGAGGTTGTTTCATATAAAAAAATGTGTGAAATTAACTGGCAACATCTGTATTAGTAACATTGAAGGAACTTATCTGTGGCAATGAGAAAAGATGCAACTAGAGTTTGCATTAATGTGAAATTTAATTGTTTACATAAAAAATGAAAAATAAAACGACATTACAACCTGAGTATCCCTTATCTGAGAAGTTTGAGGCAAGATACATTTTGATTTTTTTGAATTTTTAAATTTTGGAATATTTCCACACGCATAATGGAATATTTTATGGATGCTATCCAAGTCTAAATATGAAATTAATGTGTATCACATGTACCTTGTCCACATAACCTAAAGGAAATTTTATGAAGCATTTTCTATGAATAGGTTCATCACATGGTATCCTATACTTGTAGCATTTTGTTGAAGCTCAAAAGTTTTTAATGTGGGATCATTTTAGATTTTGGATTTAGTAATTAGGTATATTCTTTCCCTTCCCTCCTCTGTCTATCTCTGTCTTTTTCTTATTATCTATTACTATCATCTTTTCTTCTCATCTTTCCCTATATACTATGAATGGCAATTATACATTTTCTACCTCCCAGATTAGAGGAATGCATAATATAAATGAATTTTCTACATGGCACAGTGTTATATAAATACTAAGGCTTATTAAGATTTTGGGGTTTTATTGGTAAATATTCTTGTAGCAACTATCTTATCCATGGATCTTTCCCTTCATAGCATACCACAAGAAGTCTGTGACCTTCACTTCAGACTGTCTCTAGGATAAAATAAGATGATTTTTAATAGCAGCCAAAAAAGGAAAAGAGAAGAAAAGAAAAAGTGACAAGACAATAATACTAAGTAAAAAGGACTTTTAGAAACATCTTTTTTAGATAATCCATACATTTTAACCACATTTAATCATGAACATATTCCATATTGGGCTCATAACTTACAGAGGTATCACCAGAAAGAAAGGTGTTGTACTTTGCTTTTCTCCATTTCCAGATGGTTCTTTTCAGCTAGCCCAGTTATTTTCATCATACTCCCTTTTATCTGAAGTTCACATAACCTCTACAACATGAATCTAGGGCAAAAGAGGAGAGATTAGATCTAACACTATTGATTCATTGATGTGGGCTCTGTTGGTTTTGATTTTAGAAGGTCAATGCCCTACGGGCCAAATTTGTTCAAAGAACACACACGCAATAATGGTATAATACTTTCTGCCTTCAAAAATCCAACCACCACTGTAGGTATCCATGAGAAAATGTAATGTGTGCTTTTAAAAGTAAGTCTCTGTGTGGGATAGGGTCATTCTATAATTATGTTTTAAATAAATGATGAACCTTTAAAACATATGATAATAATAGTATTTTTGATACTTCACATAAATGGTTCGTGTTTCATTTTTAATGTGTTGTCAACTTACTATTATTTAAATTTTAGCCATGTTTTTAAAAGAATTCACAGATGGAAATAATATTATATTAGTAATTTACTATAGAGCAATGAATTTCCATTATGCTTATATAATAGTACATTATTAGTGTTGTGAAAATTCCTTTGAATGCAAAATTATTACTTAGTTGTGCTGAGTGGTAGGCCGGTAGAAAATGAGAAAAATTCCAAGTAGAGTAATTGAGGAATTGTGACAATGCCTTAGGGAAGAGGCTTTCAAATATATTTCAAGAGCCAGGGACATAGCTCAGTAGCAGAATGCTGTACCGGCATGCACAATGTCATGGATTCTGTCCTTAGTATCACAAAAGTACAAAATTACAGAACATGAATAAATAAATACAGCAAACTCTATTTTTGAACCTAGGTATAGTGGTATATCTAGTGATTCCAACAGTTAGGATACAGAGGCACAACTATATCCCACAAATCAAAGAGGAACATGGTTGAGAGTGAATCTAGGCTTGGGTGAGTTTTCCTGCGTGGCTTTGCTGAGATTACTTACAGGAAAATGAGTTTGTCTCATGCAACAGCATCAGTGAAAAGTCTACTCTGGTATGGGGCTGACAGCAAATAAAAACTGTAGCATATCTTTTAGGGTGCTCCACTGAATTCCTTCCTGTCTTCAAGCAATTGCTTACTAGTTATATAAGCTCAGAAGGAGCTTCTCTGTTCCTCTTAGGAAGGAATACTTCAATTCAAACAGAACAGGTACATAACACCTGGTCTATGGATCAGGATTGCAAATGGGAAATAACACAAAGAAAAGGCAGCAATCTAGACTCTAGGTTTGTGAACATTTGGACACAGTTATTCCTACTTCTGTTGATTTCAGGAAAGTCCTCATAGTACTGAGTGTGCTGAGTATGTGTGTGTGTGTGTGTGTGTGTGTGTGTGTGTGTGTGTGTATGGGGGTTGGGGTTAATTAATACCTTGAATGTATTAGAAATTGATCAGTTCTTCTTTATAAATATTCTATTCCTATGATTAACTCTCATTTTTGTACCAATGAAATTTCACAGACCCTTTTTATGTCCAAAAGTCAGGATCCACTTATTTTAAAGTTAAAAGTATTTATTTTTTCTTCTCTCACTCTTCCTCATTGTCTGAGGTTAAAAAGGCAATCATAAATTTGATATGATAAATTTTCCTTTCATTCCCTACCTCTCTTTCAATATGCCAATCAAGCTTGCTTTCTTTGCAGATTCATAACACTTCACCTTTGGTCTCATTAACCGATTTGGCTTTTGTTGCACATGAAGAAAACTCATCCTAACACTTAAAACCCTGGGAGTTACAATTCAGAACTTCAACTGTCCTTTGGAGTTTTAGCTCCTTCTGTTTATTCTTCATTTTCCGTCTTTTAGGGGGAAAATATCCTTTACCTTTTAACCATCTTTCATTAACCCCGTCTTCCAAAATCAAGTATGATTTACGCTCATAACTTGTAGATGGGTCTACTTTCACAAATTTCAAACTGCAGTCAAACTTTACTCATGTATTTGCATCTTGGTTTTTTTGAAACTTAAGATTTCCTCAAGTGCTGGAATTAAAGGAATATGCCACCATGCCCAGCCAGAATTGCTCTTAAACCTAAGCAAACTGAATGCAAATCTTATTTTGAAAATATTAATGAATAGATGACCTAATGGCACCTGATGATCAGTTTAAGTTAATGTAGCTACTTGATTGCTGGGGGGGCGGGGGCAAGGGCAGGATGAGATTACTCTAAAACATAGAAGTTTAACTTAATGTTAAGGACACAGTGTTAGAGTCGGATTATCTACTTTGGAATCCTTGCTCCACAATTAGAATTTTCTGTGTTATCTTGGAGCAATTACTTCTTGGAATCATAATTTATTATCTATAAGACATGAGAGAATACTGCAAATACCTCCTAGAGTTGTCTGGAAAATTGATTGAAATTAAATATATAAAATACTTAGCACATTGCCAGAAATGTAGCTTGTACATTGGCAGCTGACCAAGTCTGTTTTTACAAAATTTGATCCTGGAAAAAGGATTTGTATATAAATTGTCTATCTGGTCAATAGTCCCAGAGAAATCTGAGAACTGAGTGTAGAGACAAGTGAAACCAGCCAATGCAGTATGTCATTTATTAAGTTGTCATTGTAGGTAACTGGGGCTCATACAGTTCATGATCTTGATAAACTGGACAGCACACATTTCAAAACTGTGCCCATACTCCCTTCCAGACAACAAGGGAGACAGGGGACTTGTTGCTTGAATCTTTTAGAATACATTAAAATATTATTTAAGGAGAGACCCAACCGCCTGGTCAGGTGGGCACTCCTGAGGCTTCAGAGCGGAAGAGACCACCAACACTGCTCACCCCTGCCCACATCCCTGGCCCAAGAGGAAACTGTATAAGGCCTCTGGGCTCCCGTGGGGGAGGGCCCAGGAGCAGCAGGACCCCTGTGCCTGAGACACCACCAGAACCAGAAGGAAACAGACCGGATAAACAGTTCTCTGTACCCAAATCCCGTGGGAGGGAGAGCTGAACCTTCAGAGAGGCAGACAAGCCTGGGAAACCAGAAGAGACTGCTCTCTGCACACACATCTCGGACGCCAGATCAAAAAGCCAAAGACCATCTGGAACCCTGGTGCACTGAAGCTCCCGGAAACGGCGGCACAGATCTTCCTGGTTGCTGCCGCTGCAGAGAGCCCGTGGGCAGCACCCCACGAGCGAACTTGAGCCCCGGGACCACAGGTAAGACCAACTTTTCTGCTGCAAGAAAGCTGCCTGGTGAGCTTGGGACACAGGGAAGCAGAATTACTGTAGGACCGGGCACGTTCTGTGTTTACCGGAAGTCCCACACCCTCGGATCCCGGCCCGCAGCAGCTCTCTGCCCCCAGACCCTGTGAGAGAGAGACCCAACCACCTGGTCAGGTGGGCACTCCTGAGGCTGCAGAGCGGAAGAGACCACCAACACTGTGAAAGACCCCCAAAGAGGACCTTTCCCTCAGGAGGAGTCCCAAGCGCCCAATGACCGAGCCGAGTCCACTCGGATGCAATCAGCAAGAGGGTTTATTGGAAAACACAGGTACCTGCGGGCACACAGTCTCTTCGGAGGACTTGCGCGCCCAGCAGCTCCAGCATGGGGCTTTTATAGGGATTGGGGAAGCAGAAGCGGGAGTACAGAAGCAGATGCATAGTTACAGGGATTGGTGGATTCAAACGAGGCACATAGACATGTTCACATATGATTGGCTATTTCACATGATGAGGTAATAAGGTATAGCTACACACATTGGCAGGTTTGGGGCGTCCTGGATGTCGGGGGCTGGGGGCTTATCTCTTCCTGCCAGGTGGCCTGTGAGTGGTACTCCTGGTCTGTTCTGCATTCCTTTCCTTTTATGGTCTGTTAGTTTTCACGGTGACTCGGCCCTAGGTATCTGGGCGTGCCTGGGCTCATTCAAGCCTGTTGCAACTCTGAGTTAAGACTCATGGGGTGGGTCTTTCATTTTCCCCCATTTTCTTTTAGACTTGAGTAAAATCCTTTACTCAAATCGAATTCTAAGGAATCTCTTCCTGTTGTCTTACCCTCTGGTATTGTTGGGTGAGAACAAGCGTCTGAATGACTTGAGAGTCTGTTCTTTATGAACTGCATCAATCTGTTTAGAATGCAGGGGCCAAAGAGGAAGATTAGGAGGAGGATGATTAAGGGTCCCATCAAGGTGGACACCAGGGTAGCAAACCAAGGGGATCGGTTAAACCACCCCTCGAACCAGCCTTGTTGGGAATCAAACAGCTTCTGTCTCTGGGCCAAGCGTTCTCGGAGCTTAGCCATGTTATCTCTCACTAATCCTGTATGGTCTGCATAGAAACAACATTCTTTCAGTGTAGCACACAGGTTCCTTCTTTAAGGAATATCAGGTCTAATCTTCTCCTATTCTGAAGGACTACCTCTGAGAGGGAGGTTAGTTATTCTTGGAGGTCAGCTAAAAAGTTTTTCACTCTTTTTATATCTGAGTCAATGGCAGTTCTGAATTCTCTATAAACCTTGCATTGCAGGGCAATGGCAGATGTCCTTGTGCTGCCCTTGCAGCACCTAGATAGCCTTAAGTAATTCTCAACTCTTTTTTTTTTTTTTTTTTTTACTAAGTCTCTAGCATCAGGATTCCAATCTGGACACTATCTAAACCTGCACACCAAGGTCATGACTAGCTTTTAGAACTTCTAAACTTGTACAGATTGTGATCCCTGAGGCACAGTCCCAAGAAGTGTTAGGAGTACTAACATATGCAATGTTACATCATTTGTAATAGAAATCAAGCCTATCCCCACACCTATCTTGATAAAACCCGGGGCAAACATGAAATTAAGTCTAGGGAGCTTTTTGAAGATCTGATTTTCCCTCTAGGTCCCAGCTCTCAGCCCCAACAGCTAGTACACGGCTGGTGAGGGCTGAGAGTTGATGGCTGTCAGGGTGGTCAGCAGCACCAGGTACGGTCCTTTCCAGTGAGTATCTGGGTTCGGTGCCATCGTATGTAGCCGAGTCTCCGACCTGGAACTGATGAGATGTCTCAGGGGTCTCCGGGGCATAGGCTGCTGTCAGCTGTGAGCAGATTTCTTTCTGTATCACCTGTAGGTCTTTTAGCCTAGCACACAAATCATTATTACTATGGCACTATGACATGTTGGTTCAGTAACATCATCTAATACAGTCAGGGGGACTGAGGCCCCATTTAAGATCTCAAAGGGGGTAAGGCTGAATCTGGGAGGGTATTTCTTGCTCTGAAGAGAGCAAGAGGGAAGGAGTGTCACCCAGTCTGTGCCAGTCTCCATGGTTAATTTGGTCAGGGTCTCTTTTAGAGTTCCATTTATTTACCCTACCTGTCCTGAACTTTGAGGTCTGTAAATACAATGTAATTTCCAATCGACCTCTAAATACTTGGCCACACCCTGGCTTACCTTGGCAACGAAAGTAGGGCCGTTGTCTGACCAGATTACCTTGGGCATTCCAAATCAGAGGAAGATTTCTTCCAGTATCTTCTTGATGATTGCAGAGGCCGTCTCTTGTTTGGTGAGGAAAGCTTCTATCTATTCCTGAAAAAGTATCTACAAGCACTAGGAGATACTTGTGATTATATTTTTCTGGTTTTATCTCAGTGAAGTTCACTTCGACTTTTCACCAAACTCTCTAGGTCTCTTTGCCCTGTTTGCTTGCTAAGCATTCACTTATTGACATACCTTATACTTTCTACTGCCTCTCTGGCTAAAATCTTAAAGTCTATTACATACACTTAACTACTTGGACAAACTTTTTATCTCCTAAATGAGTCCATTTCTGTATTTGGCAAAGTGAGTCTTTTCTTTGTTCTCTGGGGGAGTATAGCTTCCCCCACAAGTGTGCCATTGTCCTTTATCTTTTAAGCAATTTGGGCCTTTTCTAAGTGAGGCCATCCCTTAGTCCGATCCTAGTTCTCAGTGGCTGTCTCTTGCAGGCCTGCAACCAGGATAGGCTCCTGCATAGCCATTTCCCGAGCCACTTTATCTGCTTTGTTACTGCCCAATGCCACTGAATCTCTTCCCTCCTGATATCCTGAGCAATGAATAGTACTCACAGTTGTTGGCTTCACCAGGGCATCCAAGAGATGGCAAAGGCATCTGCGGCACTGATGTACTGGGGGGTTGAGGTTCAGCCATCCTAGATGACATTGTGTTGTCCACCATGGCAGCACCCACTTATCTCTGACCTTCATGAAGATAACTGTTCCCGTCTGTGGACAAGGTAGCCTCGGCTTTCAGCAGGGGTCAATTAGCCAGTCGCAGAGGTCTTTCCTCCACCCATGGGCTTCTGCCAGTGCTTGACACTCGTGTTGCAGTGACTCCAGATCCGGATTGGGCAGCAAGGTGACCAGATTGTCCCCAACCGGTAGAGAATCTAGTCCATGGCAGCTGACCAGTGGTCCCATCTTTTGGGACACTATTCAAAGGCAAGACATCAGCCACTCTATCACAGTTTAAGTCCTGGATTGGGTGATAATTGTTAGTGCCCAGCTGGCAGGAGTGATATGTTCCAAGTAGAACAGCGCTAAGCCATTCATCTCCCAGCATCAGGTACTGGTGCACTGAGACAGGTCTTAAGCTCCGCATACACAGTCTGTAGATATGCATACACATGGCCTCACCCAGCCATTTCAGCCCACGCAAGCCATTTTGGGGAGCAATTTTCTCATGAGCAAGGGATGGGGGCAGTCAGGGATGACTATGAACTAGTGGGTTACCCGGCCCACGCCAAGGTCCACTGTTCTTCGGGCAGTCCATAAGTATTGTTTGTTGCCAGTAGGCCCCTGTACCCAAGGTCTTTGGATACTGGCCCACTGGAGCATAGGACCACAGAGCATTGGGTCCCTGTATCCATAAAACAACTGGGCAGGCTTCCCTCCTATCTCTGCACATAGCCAGCACTCCAGGACCGAGAGGCTCTCCAGTGTCCCCTCTTGTTCTTTCTGGGGCAGTCCCTGACCCAGTGTTTTTTTTTTTTTTCCTTTGCATTAGGCACACTGATCTTTAGCCAGGAATTCTCTTCTGTTGCCAGGTACTGTCTTCTTAGGTTCCCTAACTACTGTGGCCAGTATATGTTCCTCTCTTGTCTTTTATCTCTCTTTAGCTCTCTAGCTTCCTCTTCTTTTTGTCTCTTTTCTTCCCTAGCTTTCTGCTCTTTTTACCTTCTTTTCTCTTTCTCTTTGTTTAACGTTACTTTCTCTGTAACTTATACTAACTCTCAGCAACTTAGCTTAACCCTTCAAATTTCTGTAACTTTCTCTTCATACCCTTTCCTTATCTTAGCCAGATTGGTGGGGTATTTTCCAGCCCCTAGGAGACCCACCCTTGGAGCCTGGAGGCAGACCTGGAGCACTCCCTACCTTCAGGCGTATTGGAGTCAACATTCAGGAGCCTTCCATCCATGTCTGGAACATTCTTTCTGGCCTCTAGCAGGATTCTGTCTTTCCTTGGTGGCAAAGAAGATCTGTAACAGTTACTAACAAGCATCTCACGTGGGATGGTGAGAAAACAAGAGGAGAGAGGTCCACTGAAGAGGACAAATAGCATTTAGTCACACAGCTAAACCAGGAGGCCTTTTTTTGGACAAAAAGGCCACTGTAAATATAAGCACAAGCTTTGCTCGCCTAGCTGTTACCGGCTGTCTCTCTGGGCTTAGATTTTCCCTTAAGGAGTACCTACCTCCCTTCAGTGTCAGCTTGGTGGCTTTGTCTCTCAAGAGAACTAGCCTCCAAATGACACTAGGCTTTTAGTAACAACTAATAACAAAAGGATGGATAGATGGTTAGAACCTGGTTGCTAGATGCCAGGTGGCTGAAAAAAGAATCGTAACCAGTTCACCTGGGGCTATCAGGACCTCAGTAGCAGCCCTTTACCAAACCGTCTCACTGGGTTTAAAAGCCCATGGAAAAGAAAACATTAATCCTGACTGGCAAAACAAAGTTCTTCACAGTTGTAGATTCTTTGAAACTATTTTAGGGGCTCTTTCTGTCCCCCAACCTGGGGCATTTTAACCATAGGGGCAGGAACTGGCTGCTGTGGGGATAGGACCAAAGGCACTCTCCATGTTAATGATGATCAGCGAGAAAAGTAATTTAATGTTGGAGACTGACTCCTCCCTTGGAATAAGGACAGCATATAAGGCAGGCTTCCTTAAAGAACTTCTCTTAATGAGCGCTCTCCTTCTGTGAGCAAATGTCAGAAATTCCTTTCTTGTTTTCCTTATAGTCCTCTCCCACCTCGCTCTCAGCCTTTTTAGATAGTTCTTCCCGTAGCATTTCTAACACCGCCTGTCCCCTTTTTATAGCCTGTTGACAGCATTTCTGATCTTTTAGGCAGCTACTCACTAAGAGCCATACCGGCTGAAACTCCGCCTTTAAGATTCCTTACTCCCAAGGAAATTTTAAATCTTTCCCAGTTCATCACAGCTGGCTACGAGCACAAGCACAGATAAAACACTATGTTTTTGTTTTGTTTTTCTTTCCTTTTTTTTTTAGAGCTGGGGACCGAACCCAGGGCTTTGTGCTTGCTAGGCAAGAGCTCTACCACTGAGCTAAATCCCCAACCCCCAAAACACTATGTTTTAAAAATTAACTTTGGCTATCAACCAACACACTGCCACTAGAGCGGGGTCCACAAAATTAAGTTTCTTACTCACTAAGCGTTAAGGGGACCAAGTAAAACTCTTCGACGAACAAAGCAAACAGTTTCATGATTTCAAACACAGTCATCGGTCCAAGATTTTAAACACAGTCGTCAGTCCAAATTCAAACACGAAACAAAAGTCAAAAAGACACTAACAGACACCAACACGTCCAGAAAACCACAGTCAGGTCACAAAGAAGACAAACAATTCCAACAGTCAAACAAGTAACAAACAGACACGCCGCGAGGCTTTGGTACCAAACTGAAACCAAGAATTCAGACGGAGTCAGTGAGGGTCTTGGATCCTCTACTCCAATAAAATTCAGACGGAGTCATCAAGGGTGCGGATCCCTCCGAAAATGGACGGAGGTGCCACGGATCCGGATCTCCCTCTCCTCCAACCACCCTTGGAACGTCTTCCAGGGCTGCGGGGGAGAAGTCCGAGCTCGTCAGCTCCTTCTCTGGCCCGCCCAGATAGTCCCCAGATCTGAGCCTATTGATCGATCGTGCATAGGACAAGACACAACAGACAAGACAAACGCCGGCCGGCTTACCTCCCGGTGAGTGGTCGGTGGTCTCTGGGCAGAGGGTCTCCAAACCCCGGGCGAGCCCCCATAATGAAAGACCCCCAAAGAGGACCTTTCCCTCAGGAGGAGTCCCAAGCGCCCAATGACCAAGCCGAGTCCACTCGGATGCAATCAGCAAGAGGGTTTATTGGAAAACACAGGTACCTGCGGGCACACAGTCTCTTCGGAGGACTTGCGCGCCCAGCAGCTCCAGCATGGGGCTTTTATAGGGATTGGGGAAGCAGAAGCGGGCGTACAGAAGCAGATGCATAGTTACAGGGATTGGTGGATTCAAACGAGGCACATAGACATGTTCACATATGATTGGCTATTTCACATGATGAGGTAATAAGGTATAGCTACACACATTGGCAGGTTTGGGGCGTCCTGGATGTCGGGGGCTGGGGGCTTATCTCTTCCTGCCAGGTGGCCTGTGAGTGGTACTCCTGGTCTGTTCTGCATTCCTTTCCTTTTATGGTCTGTTAGTTTTCACGGTGACTCGGCCCTAGGTATCTGGGCGTGCCTGGGCTCATTCAAGCCTGTTGCAACTCTGAGTTAAGACTCATGGGGTGGGTCTTTCAACTGCTCACCCCTGCCCACATCCCTGGCCCAAGAGGAAACTGTATAAGGCCTCTGGGCTCCCGTGGGGGAGGGCCCAGGAGCGGCAGGACCCCTGTGCCTGAGACACCACAAGAACCAGAAGGAAACAGACCGGATAAACAGTTCTCTGCACACAAATCCCGTGGGAGGGAGAGCTGAACCTTCAGAGAGGCAGACAATCCTGGGAAACAAGAAGAGACTGCTCTCTGCACACACATCTCGGACGCCAGATCAAAAAGCCAAAGACCATCTGGAACCCTGGTGCACTGAAGCTCCCAGAAATGGCGGCACAGGTCTTCCTGGTTGCTGCCACTGCAGAGAGCCCGTGGGCAGCACCCCACGAGCGAACTTGAGCCCCGGGACCACAGGTAAGACCAACTTTTCTGCTGCAAGAAAGCTGCCTGGTGAGCTTGGGACACACGGAAGCAGAATTCCTGTAGAACCGGGCACGTTCTGTGTTTACCGGAAGTCCCACACCCGCGGATCCCGGCCCGCAGCAGCTCTCTGCCCCCAGACCCTGTGAGAGAGAGACCCAACCGCCTGGTCAGGTGGGCACTCCTGAGGCTGCAGAGCGGAAGAGACCACCAACACTGCTCACCCCTGCCCACATCCCTGGCCCAAGAGGAAACTGTATAAGGCCTCTGGGCTCCCGTGGGGGAGGGCCCAGGAGCGGCAGGACCCCTGTGCCTGAGACACCACCAGAACCAGAAGGAAACAGACCGGATAAACAGTTCTCTGCACCCAAATCCCGTGGGAGGGAGAGCTGAACCTTCAGAGAGGCAGACAAGCCTGGGAAACCAGAAGAGACTGCTCTCTGCACACACATCTCGGACGCCAGAGGAAAAAGCCAAAGACCATCTGGAACCCTGGTGCACTGAAGCTCCCGGAAACGGCGGCACAGGTCTTCCTGGTTGCTGCCCCTGCAGAGAGCCCGTGGGTAGCACCCCACGAGCGAACTTGAGCCTCGGGACCACAGGTAAGACCAACTTTTCTGCTGCAAGAAAGCTGCCTGGTGAACTCAAGACACAGGCCCACAGGAACAGCTGAAGACCTGTAGAGAGGAAAAACCACACGCCGGAAAGCAGAACACTCTGTCCCCATAACTGACTGAAAGAGAGGAAAACAGGTATACAGCACTCCTGACACACAGGCTTATAGGACAGTCTAGCCACTGTCAGAAATAGCAGAACAAAGTAATACTAGCGATAATCTGATGGCGAGAGGCAAGCGCAGGAACCCAAGCAACAGAAACCAAGACTACATGGCACCATCGGAGCCCAATTCTCCCATCAAAACAAACATGGAATATCCAAACACACCAGAAAAGCAAGATCTAGTTCCAAAATCATTTTTGATCATGATGCTGGAGGACTTCAAGAAAGACGTGAAGAACTCCCTTAGAGAACAAGTAGAAGCCTACAGAGAGGAATCACAAAAATGCCTGAAAGAATCGCAAAAATCCCTGAAAG
This sequence comes from Rattus norvegicus, assembly GCF_021556685.1. Classification (NCBI taxonomy): domain Eukaryota; kingdom Metazoa; phylum Chordata; class Mammalia; order Rodentia; family Muridae; genus Rattus; species Rattus norvegicus. Next base: position 9,681,921 of record NC_141554.1, on the reverse strand, counting down.
AATTCCAGGAAAACATAAATAAACAAGTAGAAGCCCATAGAGAGGAGACACAAAAATCCCTGAAAGAATTCCAGGAAAACACAATCAAACAGTTGAAGGAATTAAAAATGGAAGACACTGAGGAAAGAAATTGAAGAAGACCTCAGAAGATGGAAAGATCTCCCATGCTCATGGATTGGCAGGATTAATATAGTAAAAATGGCCATTTTACCAAAAGCAATCTACAGATTCAATGCAATCCCCATCAAAATACCAATCCAATTCTTCAAAGAGTTAGACAAAACAATTTGCAAATTCATCTGGAATAACAAAAAACCCAGGATAGCTAAAGCTATCCTCAACAATAAAAGGACTTCAGGGGGAATCACTATCCCTGAACTCAAGCAGTATTACAGAGGAATAGTGATAAAAACTGCAGGGTATTGGTACAGAGACAGACAGATAGACCAATGGAATAGAATTGAAGACCCAGAAATGAACCCACACACCTATGGTCACTTGATTTTTGACAAAGGAGCCAAAACCATCCAATGGAAAAAAGATAGCATTTTCAGCAAATGGTGCTGGTTCAACTGGAGGGCAACATGTAGAAGAATGCAGATCGATCCATCCTTATCACCCTGTACAAAGCTTAAGTCCAAGTGGATCAAGGACCTCCACATCAAACCAGACACACTCAAACTAATAGAAGAAAAACTAGGGAAGCATCTGGAACACATGGGCACTGGAAAAAATTTCCTGAACAAAACACCAATGGCTTATGCTCTAAGATCAAGAATCGACAAATGGGATCTCATAAAACTGCAAAGCTTCTGTAAGGCAAAGGACACTGTGGTTAGGACAAAACGGCAACCAACAGATTGGGAAAAGATCTTTACCAATCCTACAACAGATAGAGGCCTTATATCCAAAATATACAAAGAACTCAAGAAGTTAGACCACAGGGAAACAAATAACCCTATTAAAAAATGGGGTTCAGAGCTAAACAAAGAATTCACAGCTGAGGAATGCGGAATGGCTGAGAAACACCTAAAGAAATGTTCAACATCTTTAGTCATAAGGGAAATGCAAATCAAAACAACCCTGAGATTTCACCTCACACCAGTGAGAATGGCTAAGATCAAAAGCTCAGGTGACAGCAGATGCTGGCGAGGATGTGGAGAAAGAGGAACACTCCTCCATTGTTGGTGGGATTGCAGACTGGTAAAACCATTCTGGAAATCACTCTGGAGGTTCCTCAGAAAATTGGACATTGAACTGCCTGAGGATCCAGCTATACCTCTCTTGGGCATATACCCAAAAGATGCCTCAACATATAAAAGAGACATGTGCTCCACTATGTTCATCGCAGCATTATTTATAATAGAAAGAAAATGGAAAGAACCCAGATGCCCTTCAACAGAGGAATGGATACAGAAAATGTGGTACATCTACACAATGGAATATTACTCAGCTATCAAAAACAACGAGTTTATGAAATTCATAGGCAAATGGTTGGAACTGGAAAATATCATCCTGAGTGAGCTAACCCAATCACAGAAAGACATACATGGTATGCACTCATTGATAAGTGGCTATTAGCCCAAATGCTTGAATTACTCTAGATCCCTAGAACAAACGAAACTCAAGACGGATGATCAAAATGTGAATGCTTCACTCCTTCTTTAAATGAGGAAAAAGAATACCCTTGGCAGGGAAGGGAGAGGCAAAGATTAAAACAGAGACTGAAGGAACACCCATTCAGAGCCTGCCCCACATGTGGCCCATACATATTCAGCCACCCAATTAGACAAGTTGGATGAAGCAAAGAAGTGCAGACCGACAGGAGCCGGATATAGATTGCTCCGGAGAGACACAGCCAGAACACAGCAAATACAGAGGCGAATGCCAGCAGCAAACCACTGAACTGAGAATAGGTCCCCTATTGAAGGAATCAGAGAAAGAACTGGAAGAGCTTGAAGGGGCTCGAGACCCCAAAAGTACAACAATGCCAAGCAACCAGAGCTTCCAGGGACTAAGCCACTACCTAAAGACTATACATGGACTGACCCTGGACTCTGACCCCATAGGTAGCAATGAATATCCTAGTAAGAGCACCAGTGGAAGGGGAAGCCCTGGGTCCTGCTAAGACTGAACCCCCAGTGAACTAGTCTATGGGGGGAGGGCGGCAATGGGGGGAGGGTTGGGAGGGGAACACCCATAAGGAAGGGGAGGGGGGGGATGTTTGCCCGGAAACCGGGAAAGGGAATAACACTCGAAATGTATATAAGAAATACTCAAGTTAATAAAAAAAAAATGGAAATAGAAGCTAAGCCAAGAGCATATCAGGTTTTATGCCAGCATGGGTTACACAGTGAGATTATCTCAAAAAATAGATTAAAGGCTGCCAAGGTGACTCATCAGGTAAAGGTACTTGTCACTAAGTCATATTACGTCTGAGGACCCTCCACATAGTAGAAGGAAAAACTGACTGCTGAAAGTTCTTTGACCTCTACATGAAAATCATGACACACACAAATAGACAAATGAGCAAATAAAACGATGTAATTAATTGAGAATCTAGGGGCTTGTATGCTTGTTTGTTTGTTTGTTTGTTTGCTTTTTCTGCTCTAGTTTTGTTCTATTTTTGAGAAAGAATTCTTCCTATGAAGCCCTCACTGCCTAAAACTTGCTATGTAGTTCCAGTTGACCTCAAACACATAAGAGATCTTCCTGCCTCTACCCAACAAGTGGTGGGACTAAAGGCATGTGCCACCAAGTGTTGCTGTTAATCCTGTTGTTGGTTTTCTTTGTCAATTCCTATTACTATGAAGAGACACCATGACCATGGCAACTCTTACAAAGGACAACATTCAGCTACCTTACAGTTTCAGATGTTGAGTCCGTTATCATAATGGTGAGAAACAAACATGGTGCCAGCGAAGGAATTGAGTTCTGCATCTGGATCCACAGTCAGCAGGAAACTGTGTGTCACACTGGGTGTGGTTTGAGGATAGAAGACCTCAAAGCTCACACCAACAGCAACACTTTTCCTCTAATAAGGTCACACCTATGGCAAGAACTTTCTCCTAATGAATAAAGATTTCTGGAGAACAATCACTGGGGGAGGAGTAGGTAGGACTTCCAGATCAGATGGGGAAGGAAAGGAAGGGAAAAGGGACTTGAGGTTTTTTTGAAGGGCAAGATTTTGGGGTACAAGATGTAGTGAACTAGAAACCTCTGGTTCAATGGCAGATCCACCAGGATCTGCCACTGGAGGATTTAATTTAGTATGGCTTATTAATTAGGATGTTAGTTACCTGGAATTGTTACCTGTTGATTCTAAACTAAGATTGTGTGCTGTTCTCCTTCACAAGGTGACCCAACTGAGTTCCAGAGAAATGTACAGTGGCAGGGCACCCCAGCCAACCACGGAATTAGGATGCATGGGGCTGGCATTGCAGCAACCCACCATGGGAACATAGCAAGTCATGTGGAACAATTTAGGGAGCTCTGGGCCAGAGACTCTGCCGAGATCAGAATAGCCCACCAGTGCCATATGGCCTGCAAGTGCCCTATCTAGTGTGGGATGGTTCCTTTTTCAGTATTTCCCATTACACACACCTACTAATAGCACTACTGCCTATAAATCAAGCTTTCAAACACATGAATATTTGGGGGGGTCATACCTATTCAAACCACCACATTGTTGGTTTTATTTCATAGAAAAATATTCTAGCATGGTAGCAAATGCCTATAATTTAAGCATTGGGAAGGAAGGAATGCAAGATTATCCTTTGTTACATAATGAAGTAAGGCCAGCCTGTGCTACATGAAATCCTGTTGCAAGTAGAGAGTGGGAGAGAGAGGGAGAGAGAGTAAAAGCTATGTTATATCTATGTAGATTTTGGGAGAATCCCCACATGGAAAGCTTTTATACTAGCAATGTTCTGGAATAACTATTATACACATTTTTAAACTATACCCTTAGTAGCTCAAGTCTATTCATAAATCTACTTATGTAGGTAAATTGATATTCTTTTCATTTTATATAATAAGATCAAACTAATATATACTATTTTCTGAATAAAATATTATAAACTTTACATCACATTGACAAATATCACTCTATGTTACCACTGTAAGAAGTACATTAGGGCTGGAGAGATGGCTCAGCCGTTAAAGGCTAGGCTCACAACCAAAAATATAAGAAGTACATTATATTTTTCCTTGTGGAGTCCTGTACTGTACTTAAAACAACCCTTCTGGCCAAAAGATGTTTTCTCTACATTTTTATTTATGAATAATACATACAGAAAATGTGTTATCTATACCCGGTAAATAAATTTACACACTTTTGTGAAAATTACCCTGGAATAAATAAGTAAATTATAGAGCTGGTGTTGCAGGATATTCAATCTCACTGTGAAATCTGAGATTGTGTTATTTACTGGGAAGACCTGTTTTAATTTTGGTATGGAGCAACCTTAGCACACACCTTTAAACCAAAAGCATTCTGATTTAATATTGAGAATGAATATTAAATGAAGTCAACCATATGTAAGAGGCAGCACAAGAAACCAGTTGACAGGAGGTGAACATAAGGACATCAGATGCTTCACACCTGAGAGTTAAGTAATGCTAAAAGGAAAAATCCCATGGTAACGATGGGAAATATCATAATACAGGGGTTTGGACACTATATAGTGTTACTTTAGGTGGATTGAAAATGGAAGTAACAAGTGGCTTCATCCCAGGGATGAAAGGATGGTTCAATATATGGAAATCCAACAACATAATCCACTATACAAACAAAGTGAAAGGGAAAAAAAACACATAATCATGTCATTAGATGCTGAGAAAGCATTTGACAAGATTCAACACCCCTTCATGATAAAAGTCCTGGAAAGAACAGGAATTGAAGGCCCATATCTAAACACAGTAAAAGGAATATACAGCAAACCCGTAGCCAACACTAAACAAAATGGAGAGAAACTTGAAGCAATCCCACTAAAATCAGGGACTAGACAATGCTGCCCACTCTATTCCTACTTATTCAATATAGTACTGGAAGTCCTAGCTAGAGCAATCAGATAACAAAAGAAGGTCAAAGGGATACAAATTTGAAAGAAAGAAGTCAAAAATCACTATTTGCAGATAATATGATAATATACTTAAGTGACCCCTCAAAAGTTCCACCCGAGAACTACTAAGTCTGATAAACAACTTCAGCAGAGTGGCTGGCTATAAAATTAACTCAAACAAATCTGTAGTCTTCTTCTACTCAGAGGATAAACAGGCTGAGAAAGAAATTAGGGAAATGACACCCTTCACAATAGTCCAAAATGGTATAAAATACCTCTGTATGACTCTAACCAAGCAAGTGAAAGATCTGTCTGACAAGAACTTGAAGTGTCTGAACAAAGATATTTAAGATCTCAGAAGATGGAAAGGCCTCCCATGCTCATGGATTGGCAGGATTAATATAGTAAAAATGGCCATTTTGCCAAAAGCAATCTACAGATTCAATGCAATCCCCATCAAAATTCCAACTCAATTCTTCACAGAGATAGAAAGAGCAATTTGCAAATTCATTTGTAATAACAAAAGACCCAGGATAGTGAAAACTATATTCAACAACAAAAGTACTTCTGGAAGAATCACCATCCCTGACCTCAAGCAGTATTACAGAGAAATAGTGATATAAACCATATGGTATTGGTACAGAGACAGGCAAGTAGATAAGTGGAATAGACTTGAGGACCCAGAAAAGAACCCACACACTTATGGTCACTTGATCTTTGACAAAGGAGCTAAAACCATCCAATGGAAAAAAGATAGCATTTTCAACAAATGGTGCTGGTTCAACTGGTGGAGGTCAGTATGTATGAGAATGCAATCGATCCATTTTTATCACACTGTACAAAGTTTAATAAACTCCAAGTGGATCAAGGACCTCCACATAAACCCAGATACACTTAAACTAATAGAAGAAAAAGTCGGGAACAGTGTCAATCACATGGGCACTATGGAAAATTTGCTGAACAGAACACCAATGGCTTATGCTCTAAGATCAAGAATCAACAAATGGGACCTCATAAAACTGCAAAGCTACTGTAAGGCAAAGGACACTGTCATTAGGACAAAACAGCAACCAACAGATTGGGAAAAGATCTTTACCAATCCTCCATCTGATAGAGAGCTAATGTCCAAAATATACAAAGAAATCAAGAAGTTCACTCCAGAGAGCCAATTTAACACTATTAAAAAATAGGGTATATAGCTAAACAAAGAACTTTTAGCTGAGGAATAGCAAATGGCTAGAAGTACCTAAAGAAATGCTCAACATCCTTAGTCATCAGGGAAAGGCAAATCAAAACAACTCTAAGACTCCACCTCATACCTGTCAGAATGGCTAAGATCAAAAATTCAGGTGACAACAGATGCTGACAAGGATTTGGAGAAAGCCGAACATTCTACCATTGTTGGTGGGATTGCAAGCTGATAACACCTCTCTGGAAATCAGTCTGGAGGTTCCTCATAAAATTAGACATTGTACTACCTGAGGACTCAGCTATACCTCTCCTGGGCATATACCCAAAAGATGCTCCAACATACAACAAAGACACATGCTCCACTATGTTCATAGCAGCCTTTTTTATAATAGCCAGAAACTGCAAAGAACCCAGATGCCCTTCAACAGAGGAATGGATACAGAAATGTGGTATATTTACATAATGGAGTACTACTCAGTTATCAAAAAAAAAAGACTTCCTGAAATTCATAAGCAAACGGATTGAATTAGAAAATATCATCCGGAGTGAGGTAATCCAATCACAGAAAAATACACATGATGTGCACTGATAAATGGATATCGGCCCCAAAGCTCTAATTACCCAAGATACCATCCACAGACAACACGTAGCTCATGAAGAAGGATGACCAATATCCAAATGCTTTACTCCTTCTTAAAAGGGAGAACAGAAATATTTATAGAAGGGGATAAGGAGGCAAAGTTTGGAGCAGAGATTGAAGGAATGGCCATTCAGAGCCTGCCCCACATGTGGCCCATATATATACCATCACCAAAACTAGATAAGATTGATGAAGCTAAGAAGTGCATGCTGATAGGAACTGGATGTAGATGTCTCCTAAGATACACAGCCAGATTATGTCAAATACAGAGACAATGCTAGCAGCAAACCATTGAACTGAGAATAGGACCCCTGTAGAAGGATTAGAAAAAGGATTGAAAGAGTTGAAGGGGGGGTTGGGGATTTAGCTCAGTGGTAGAGCACTTGCCTAGCAAATGCAAGGCCCTGGGTTCAGTCCCCAGCTCTGAAAAAAAGAAAAAGAAAAAGAAAGAGTTGAAGGGGCTTAGAACCCCATAAGAACAATAACACGGGGTTGGGGATTTAGCTCAGCGGTAGAGCACTTGCCTAGCAAGTGCAAGGCCCTGTGTTCGGTCCCCAGCTCCAAAAAAAAAAAAAAAAAGAAAAGAAAAAAAAAAAACAATAACACAAACCAACCAGAGCTCCCAGGGACTAAACTACTACCCAAAGACTATACATAGGGACTGACCCATGGCTCCAGATGCATATGTAGCAGAGGATGGCCTTGTTGAGCAGCAAAGGATGTAGAAGCCCTTGGTCCTGCCAAAGTTGGACCCGCAGTGTAAGGGAATTGGGGGTTAGGTGGATGGGGAAGGGAACACCCTTATAGAAGAAGGGGAGGGGAAGGGGATAGAGGGCTTATGGACAGGAAACCGAGAAAGGGAATAACGTTTGAAATGTAAATAAAGAAATAACCAATAAAAATGAAAAAAAAAGAAAATGGAAGTAGCAAATGAAAAGATAAATGACTAGAGATTGACATAATACTGATTATATTTCCTGTCAGTCGGATAATTCACATTTTTATCCTCAATAGCCATAGTGGATTTTTTATGCAAAATAAGAAAACTGGTTAGATAACTGAGAAATGTGAAAAGTGGATTGATAATATAGAAGGCTTAGAAAGACTTATAGATGAAAATAAGAAAAAAACTCACAGACAAAGAAATTTAGACAAGCACTTGTTGCTCCACTCTATGAAAAAACTGAAGAGGAGCATCCCATGGTTGTTAGAAAATCATAGTTTATCCAGTTACTATATGAGAACTACCAGTCAATGATAGGCACCCCCAAGGTTATATAACAGTTAAATGGAATCCTATACACATTAGATTTGAGGATATGTAAGGACATGATTGTTTCATATGGTATGCATTCATTCTGCATGAAGCAGATATTAAATTAATAGGCAACTCAGAACAGAATTATTTGGTGACAGCAAAATTGAAAGCTGATCCTCGTTTCCTGGTTGCTGCCGCTGCAGAGAGCCCGTGGGCAGCACCCCACGAGCGAACTTGAGCCCCGGGACCACAGGTAAGACAAACTTTTCTGCTGCAAGAAAGCTGCCTGGTGAGCTTGGGACACAGGGAAGCAGAATTCATCTAGGACCGGGCACGTTCTGTGTTTACCGGAAGTCCCACACCCGCGGATCCCGGCCCGCAGCAGCTCTCTGCCCCCAGACCCTGTGAGAGAGAGACCCAACCGCCTGGTCAGGTGGGCACTCCTGAGGCTGCAGAGCAGAAGAGACCACCAACACTGCTCACCCCTGCCCACATCCCTGGCCCAAGAGGAAACTGTATAAGGCCTCTGGGCTCCCGTGGGGGAGGGCCCAGGAGCGGCAGGACCCCTGTGCCTGAGACACCACCAGAACCTGAAGGAAACAGACCGGATAAACAGTTCTCTGCACCCAAATCCCGTGGGAGAGAGAGCTGAACCTTCAGAGAGGCAGACAAGCCTGGGAAACCAGAAGAGACTGCTCTCTGCACACACATCTCGGACGCCAGAGGAAAAAGCCAAAGACCATCTGGAACCCTGGTGCACTGAAGCTCCCGGAAGGGGCGGCACAGGTCTTCCTGGTTGCTGCCGCTGCAGAGAGCCCGTGAGCAGCACCCCACGAGCGAACTTGAGCCTCGGGACCACAGGTAAGACCAACTTTTCTGCTGCAAGAAAGCTGCCTGGTGAACTCAAGACACAGGCCCACAGGAACAGCTGAAGACCTGTAGAGAGGAAAAACCACACGCCGGAAAGCAGAACACTCTGTCCCCATAACTGACTGAAAGAGAGGAAAACAGGTCTACAGCACTCCTGACACTCAGGCTTATAGGACAGTCTAGCCACTGTCAGAAATAGCAGAACAAAGTAACACTAGAGATAATCTGATGGCGAGAGGCAAGCGCAGGAACCCAAGCAACAGAAACCAAGACTACATGGCACCATCGGAGCCCAATTCTCCCATCAAAACAAACATGGAATATCCAAACACACCAGAAAAGCAAGATCTAGTTTCAAAATCATTTTTGATCATGATGCTGGAGGACTTCAAGAAAGACGTAAAGAACTCCCTTAGAGAACAAGTAGAAGCCTACAGAGAGGAATCGCAAAAATGCCTGAAAGAATTCCAGGAAAACATAAATAAACAAGTAGAAGCCCATAGAGAGGAGACACAAAAATCCCTGAAAGAATTCCAGGAAAACATAAATAAACAAGTAGAAGCCCATAGAGAGGAGACACAAAAATCCCTGAAAGAATTCCAGGAAAACACAATCAAACAGTTGAAGGAATTAAAGATGGAAATAGAAGCAATCAAGAAAGAACACATGGAAACAACCCTGGATATAGAAAACCAAAAGAAGAGACAAGGAGCTGTAGATACAAGCTTCACCAACAGAATACAAGAGATGGAAGAGAGAATCTCAGGAGCAGAAGATTCCATAGAAATCATTGACTCAACTGTCAAAGATAATGTAAAGCGGAAAAAGCTACTGGTCCAAAACATACAGGAAATCCAGGACTCAATGAGAAGATCAAACCTAAGGATAATAGGTATAGAAGAGACTGAAGACTCCCAGCTCAAAGGACCAGTAAATATCTTCAACAAAATCATAGAAGAAAACTTCCCTAACCTAAAAAAAGAGATACCCATAGACATACAAGAAGCCTACAGAACTCCAAATAGATTGGACCAGAAAAGAAACAACTCCCGTCACATAATTGTCAAAACACCAAACGCACAAAATAAAGAAAGAATATTAAAAGCAGTAAGGGAAAAAGGTCAAGTAACATATAAAGGGAGACCTATCAGAATCACACCAGACTTCTCGCCAGAAACTATGAAGGCCAGAAGATCCTGGACTGATGTTATACAGACCCTAAGAGAACACAAATGCCAGCCCAGGTTACTGTATCCAGCAAAACTCTCAATTAACATTGATGGAGAAACCAAGACATTCCATGACAAAACCAAATTTACACAATATTTTTCTACAAATCCAGCACTACAAAGGATAATAAATGGTAAAGCCCAACATAAGGAGGCAAGCTATACCCTAGAAGAAGCAAGAAACTAATCGTCTTGGCAACAAAACAAAGAGAATGAAAGCACACAAACATAACCTCACATCCAAATATGAATATAACGGGAAGCAATAATCACTATTCCTTAATATCTCTCAATATCAATGGCCTCAACTCCCCAATAAAAAGACATAGATTAACAAACTGGATACACAACGAGGACCCTGCATTCTGCTGCCTACAGGAAACACACCTCAGAGACAAAGACAGACACTACCTCAGAGTGAAAGGCTGGAAAACAAATTTCCAAGCAAATGGTCAGAAGAAGCAAGCTGGAGTAGCCATTCTAATATCAAATAAAATCAATTTCCAACTAAAAGTCATCAAAAAAGATAAGGAAGGACACTTCATATTCATCAAAGGAAAAATCCACCAAGATGAACTCTCAATCCTAAATATCTATGCCCCAAATACAAGGGCACCTACATATGTAAAAGAAACCTTACTAAAGCTCAAAGCACACATTGCACCTCACACAATAATAGTGGGAGATTTCAACACACCACTCTCATCAATGGACAGATCATGGAAACAGAAATTAAACAGTGATGTCGACAGACTAAGAGAAGTCATGAGCCAAATGGACTTAACAGACATTTATAGAACATTCTATCCTAAAGCAAAAGGATATACCTTCTTCTCAGCTCCTCATGGTACTTTCTCCAAAATTGACCATATAATTGGTCAAAAAACAGGCCTCAACAGGTACAGAAAGATAGAAATAATCCCATGCGTGCTATCGGACCACCACGGCCTAAAACTGGTCTTCAATAACAATAAGGGAAGAATGCCCACATATACGTTGAAATTGAACAATGCTCTAATCAATGATAACCTGGTCAAGGAAGAAATAAAGAAAGAAATTAAAAACTTTTTAGAATTTAATGAAAATGAAGATACAACATACCCAAAATTATGGGACACAATGAAAGCTGTGCTAAGAGGAAAACTCATAGCGCTGAGTGCCTGCAGAAAGAAACAGGAAAGAGCATATGTCAGCAGCTTGACAGCACACCTAAAAGCTCTAGAACAAAAAGAAGCAAATACACCCAGGAGGAGTAGAAGGCAGGAAATAATCAAACTCAGAGCTGAAATCAACCAAGTAGAAACAAAAAGGACCATAGAAAGAATCAACAGAACCAAAAGTTGGTTCTTTGAGAAAATCAACAAGATAGATAAACCCTTAGCCAGACTAATGAGAGGACACAGAGAGTGCGTCCAAATTAACAAAATCAGAAATGAAAAGGGAGACGTAACTACAGATTCAGAGGAAATTCAAAAAATCATCAGATCTTACTATAAAAACCTATATTCAACAAAACTTGAAAGTCTTCAGGAAATGGACAATTTCCTAGACAGATACCAGGTATCGAAGTTAAATCAGGAACAGATAAACCAGTTAAACAAGCCCATAACTCCTAAGGAAATAGGAGCAGTCATTAAAAGTCTCCCAACCAAAAAGAGCCCAGGTCCAGACGGGTTTAGTGCAGAATTCTATCAAACCTTCATAGAAGACCTCATACCAATATTATCCAAACTATTCCACAAAATTGAAACAGATGGAGCACTACCGAATTCCTTCTACTAAGCCACAATTACACTTATACCTAAACCACACAAAGACACAACAAAGAAAGAGAACTTCAGACCAATTTCCCTTATGAATATCGACACAAAAATACTCAATAAAATTATGGCAAACCGAATTCAAGAGCACATCAAAACAATCATCCACCATGATCAAGTAGGCTTCATCCCAGGCATGCAGGGATGGTTTAATATACGGAAAACCATCAACGTGATCCATTATATAAACAAACTGAAAGAACAGAACCACATGATCATTTCATTAGATGCTGAGAAAGCATTTGACAAAATTCAACACCCCTTCATGATAAAAGTCCTGGAAAGAATAGGAATTCAAGGCCCATACCTGAACATAGTAAAAGCCATATACAGCAAACCAGTTGCTAACATTAAACTAAATGGAGAGAAACTTGAAGTAATCCCACTAAAATCAGGGACTAGACAAGGCTGCCCACTCTCTCCCTACTTATTCAATATAGTTCTTGAAGTTCTAGCCAGAGCAATCAGACAACAAAAGGAGATCAAGGGGATACAGATCAGAAAAGAAGAGGTCAAAATATCACTATTTGCAGATGACATGATAGTATATTTAAGTGATCCCAAAACTTCCACCAGAGAACTACTAAAGCTGATAAACAACTTCAGCAAAGTGGCTGGGTATAAAATTAACTCAAATAAATCAGTTGCCTTCCTCTATACAAAAGAGAAACAAGCCGAGAAAGAAATTAGGGAAACGACACCCTTCATAATAGACCCAAATAATATAAAGTACCTCGGTGTGACTTTAACCAAGCAAGTAAAAGATCTGTACAATAAGAACTTCAAGACACTGAGGAACGAAATTGAAGAAGACCTCAGAAGATGGAAAGATCTCCCATGCTCATGGATTGGCAGGATTAATTTAGTAAAAATGGCCATTTTACCAAAAGCAATCTACAGATTCAATGCAATCCCCATCAAAATACCAATCCAATTCGTCAAAGAGTTAGACAGAACAATTTGCAAATTCATCTGGAATAACAAAAAACCCAGGATAGCTAAAGCTATCCTCAACAATAAAAGGACTTCAGGGGGAATCACTATCCCTGAACTCAAGCAGTATTACAGAGCAATAGTGATAAAAACTGCAGGGTATTGGTACAGAGACAGACAGATAGACCAATGGAATAGAATTGAAGACCCAGAAATGAACGCACACACCTATGGTCACTTGATTTTTGACAAAGGAGCCAAAACCATCCAATGGAAAAAAGATAGCATTTTCAGCAAATGGTGCTGGTTCAACTGGAGGGCAACATGTAGAAGAATGCAGATCGATCCATGCTTATCACCCTGTACAAAGCTTAAGTCCAAGTGGATCAAGGACCTCCACATCAAACCAGACACACTCAAACTAATAGAAGAAAAACTGGGGAAGCATCTGGAACACATGGGCACTGGAAAAAATTTCCTGAACAAAACACCAATGGCTTATTCTCTAAGATCAAGAATCGACAAATGGGATCTCATAAAACTGCAAAGCTTCTGTAAGGCAAAGGACACTGTGGTTAGGACAAAACGGCAACCAACAGTTTGGGAAAAGATCTTTACCAATCCTACAACAGATAGAGGCCTTATATCCAAAATATACAAAGAACTCAAGAAGTTAGACCGCAGGGAAACAAATAACCCTATTAAAAAATGGGGTTCAGAGCTAAACAAAGAATTCACAGCTGAGGAATGCGGAATGGCTGAGAAACACCTAAAGAAATGTTCAACATCTTTAGTCATAAGGGAAATGCAAATCAAAACAACCCTGAGATTTCACCTCACACCAGTGAGAATGGCTAAGATCAAAAGCTCAGGTGACAGCAGATGCTGGCGAGGATGTGGAGAAAGAGGAACACTCCTCCATTGTTGGTGGGATTGCAGACTGGTAAAACCATTCTGGAAATCAGTCTGGAGGTTCCTCAGAAAATTGGACATTGAACTGCCTGAGGATCCAGCTATACCTCTCTTGGGCATATACCCAAAAGATGCCTCAACATATAAAAGAGACATGTGCTCCACTATGTTCATCGCAGTCTTATTTATAATAGCCAGAAACTGGAACGAACCCAGATGCCCTTCAACAGAGGAATGGATACAGAAAATGTGGTACATCTACACAATGGAATATTACTCAGCTATCAAAAACAACGAGTTTATGAAATTCGTAGCAAATGGTTGGAACTGGAAAATATCATCCTGAGTGAGCTAACCCAATCACAGAAAGACATACATGGTATGCACTCATTGATAAGTGGCTATTAGCCCAAATGCTTGAATTACCCTAGATGCCTAGAACAAACGAAACTCAAGACGGATGATCAAAATGTGAATGCTTCACTCCTTCTTTAAATGAGGAAAAAGAATACCCTTGGCAGGAAAGGGAGAGGCAAAGATTAAAACAGAGACTGAAGGAACACCCATTCAGAGCCTGCCCCACACGTGGCCCATACATATACAGCCACCCAATTAGACAAGATGGATGAAGCAAAGAAGTGCAGACTGACAGGAGCCGGATGTAGATCGCTCCTGAGAGACACAGCCAGAATACAGCAAATACAGAGGCGAATGCCAGCAGCAAACCACTGAACTGAGAATAGGTCCCCCGTTGAAGGAATCAGAGAAAGAACTGGAAGAGCTTGAAGGGGCTCGAGACCCCAAAAGTACAACAATGTCAAGCAACCAGAGCTTCCAGGGACTAAGCCACTACCTAAATGCTATACATGGACTGACCCTGGACTCTGACCCCATAGGTAGCAATGAATATCCTAGTAAGAGCACCAGTGGAAGGGGAAGCCCTGGGTCCTGCTAAGACTGAACCCCCAGTGAACTAGACTATGGGGGGAGGGCGGCAATGGGGGGAGGTTTGGGAGGGGGACACCCATAAGGAAGGGGAGGGGGGAGGGGGATGTTTGCCCGGAAACCGGGAAAGGGAATAACACTTGAAATGTATATAAGAAATACTCAAGTTAATAAAAATAATAATAATAATAATTAAAAGAAGTCAAGAAAAATATTATTTAATAAGCAGTTTCAGTGATGCATGCCTTTAATCTCAGCACTTCAAAGACAGAGGAAGGCAGTTCGCTGCAAATTCAAGACCAGCCTGGTCTACATAGTGAGTTCCACAACAGCCAGAGCTACAACAACCCAATTATGTATTATTTTGTGTGTGTTTGTGTGTTTGTGTGTGTGTGTGTGTGTGTGTGTGTGTGTGCAGGCATGCAGATGTTATAGTGAGTCTGTGAGGTAAAGGGACAACTTTTAGAAGTCACTTCTTGACTTTCTACCTTGGTGAGGCAGGATCTTGTGGTTTCTGCTGCCTCCCAGCATACTCCAAGCTACCTGAAACTTGGAACTTCCAGATGATTCTCATGCTTTGCTTTCCATCCCATCATATGAGCATTATGCTCAAAGTTTAGAGCAGAAGCAGAAGGAACACCCACATGTGGCCCATACTTATAGAGTCACCCAATTAGATAAGATGAATGAAGCAAAGAAGTGCAGCCTGACAGGAACCAGATGTAGATCTCTCCTGAGAGACACACCCTGAATACAGCAAATACATAGGCTAATGCCAGCAGCAAACCACTGAACTGAGATAGGGACCCCCATTGAAGGAATCAGAGAAAGGTCTGGAAGAGCTTGAAGGGGCTCCAGACCTCTTATGAACAACAATGCCAACCAACCAGAGCTTCCAAGGACTAAGCCACTACCCAAAGACTATACATGGACTGACCCTGGGCTCCAACCTCATAGGTAGCAATGAATAGCCTAGAAAGAGCACCAGTGGAAGGGGAAGCCCTTGGTCCTGCCAAGACTGAACCTGCAGTGAACATGATTGTTGTGGGGAGGGTGGTAATGGGTGGTGGATGTGGAGGGGAAGCCTATATAGAAGTGGAGGGGGAGGGGTTAGGAGGATGTTGTCCCGGAAACCAGGAAGGGGAATAATAATTAAAATGTAAATAAGAAATACTCAAGTTAATAAACATAAAAAAAACATACATAGCTACGTCTGGTTTTTTTGCTCAGATTGCTGGGTAGAACTCACATTGTTTGGTTGGCACAGCTACTGTTTCTGCCTGTTGAGCCTTCTCTCAAGCTCTTACCCTCAGACAGGGTTTCTCTGTCAGCCATGGCTGTCCTCTAACTCACTTTGTAGAGCATGCAGGCCTTGAACTCACAGAGATACACCTAATTCTTAGAGTTTACCATGAGTTCTACTTATGATGCCTTGGCTATTGTGGACTTTACAGTTTTAACTTGACTCTTAGAGTTCCAATAGAATACATTTAAGAAACTCTGGTCCTCCCAGTGAAGCTGTAGTCAGTCACAGGCAACCGTGCTTGTGCATGCAAGTTCAGGGAAGCAAGGCACTGAAACAGAATCAAAACTGTTCAGGACAGCCAGGGCTGAAGCAAGGTTGTCAAGAGAATATGTGAAAGGGCAGAAGAAATAGCTCAGAGGTTAAGCATACTTGCTTCTCTCAAAGAGCACTAGAATTACCTTCTTAGAGCCCTCATAGAGGTTCACAAGCATCCATGATTCTAGTTCCATACGGTCTGATTTCATACTCTTACCTCTGCAAGCACCAAGCACACAAATGGTATACATACATTGGCAAAACATACATGAAATGAAATGAATAAATCTAAGAAAAAATTTTAAAGAGGATATATAAAATTTATAGGAAAAGTCAATGCTAGAGTAGGAAACTGAGGAAGCATTTTGAGAATCAGACTGTGGGCCAAGGCAAGTAGACCAGGGCAGGTACTTGCCACAATTTAAGACTAACAAAACAAAACAAAACAAAACAAAACAAAACAAAACCATAGAGCTGGAAAAGCTAACAAGTCATGTCCAGAACATGCTATACTGGCTTAAAAACTTTCTCTCTGAGAAATTCTGTTAAGTAGGTGAAATTCAAATGAAAGGCTTTTTTCAACCCAGAAAAAATAGCAAAAATGACTTGTTTTGTATGTCAAAGTGACACATCTTCAAAACTTGAGGTGATCTAAAAGGTTTAAAGAAAGCCCAACATACCCTTCATTCAAAAATTCAGCTCAAATGTGAATAACAAAGACACTTCCCCTAGGCAATTCTTCTCCTTTCTATATTGTTATGACATCACCACAATCTCTTCTGTGGCACTTACTTTGATATTTTGGTTCCAGTGACACAATTAGTTTAGTTTTTAATCATTCTATAAGCCAGCTTCCTGAGAGGTCTTACACTTTCTCTGCATAATGCTAGGACCTTACCTGCATATGTCAGGTCTGGGTAATAATCTGTGGCATGGAAGGCCAATTATTGCTTTGTGTAAATTACCATGTGGTCTAAGATGTACCAAAAGCCAAAGATGTACACAAATAGCCTCTATAGCTGATTTCCTAGTGACCCTTTCAGCAATGTTTTTCTCCTGGTATAGATGGAATGGACCCAACCCCCTCTGGGCAAAGTACCTTTCTCAGCAACATCTTTACCTGACAGCTACTCAGGAAATCTCCTTGGTTGGTGAATGTAACACTGAGCAACAACAAATTCTGAACACTAACTGAAGTCTCTTTTCTCTGGTTAACATTTCCCACCAGAGAGTTGACTCAAGTGAGTCCTCAATACCTCACAACAAATCATTCAGAACAGGCTTTAAACCTTTCACTTTCTTACCGATTTGGACTGTTCAGTTACAGGTGTCTAAGGATCTTGGCCACAAATCAAGCCATTTTCCCTTTCTCTTGGAGTGGAAGAACAGCCAAGTGAGTATTTTTTTTATGTGACAGACATCTTGGGAGACAGAATACACCTCTCTATTTACCCAAGATAAGGATTTCACAACAGACTTGAATATGAATACTATCAAAGTTCAACTTGGTGAACCAATGAGTTTTTTTAGGGTCACTCACAGGAATGTGGTCAAGGCATCACAGAAGCACAAATAACTCAAATACAGCCAGACCACCAAAGGCCATGCTAGTGTTATGTCCCGCTTGGGAGAACCCCAGGAAACTAACAAGGACCACAACAGCAATGCAAGCACAAGAGAGTTTTTTTTTTGTTTGTTTGTTTGTTTGTTTGTTTGTTTGTTTTTTAAGTTTGGACTTGGGATGCAACTCTCCCTGCATGACAGGTTAGGAATGCGAAGCTCAGGTATAGGGACTTGGGGTTTTTGTAGGAAAATTCATAAGTTGGGCCTTTCGAGCCTTGGCGTTACATGATTGGGTAAAAGAGAAAAGGTATGCTATCCTTCAAACTAATAGTTTGCTCTGACAGCAAGGTAGGACCATACAACTGGAAAAGAAACTCTTTGACCTGAGAAAGAATAACTCATCCTGCTATCAGTGACCAGTACTTTCTTTCCTGTTGTTGCCAGTTTGCCACAACTTTCACCTTCTGGGAATGCTTGGTTGTCTCTTTTCCATAGCTTAAGTGTGGGGACCTTATCATTTCAAGGACATTAATTTTCTGCTTTCTCCAAGGACAGGAGAGAGCTGAGCCAAGAGGGAGTATGAGGGAGTGCTGCTGCTAAACTCAGTGTTGGGGCCTGCTCCTGAAGGGAGGAGGATAGGCTGTGTGCTGGTTGCGGGTTGGGGAGAGAACTGGCAGTGAAGGGTAGGGTGGGGAAAGTACTGGTGCTTTTTTTTTTTTTTCTTTTAATGGATTTTTTTTTTTTTTTACATTTCAAATGTTATTCCCTTTCCCTCTTTCGAGGACATAAACCCCCTATTCCATCCCTTCCCCTTCTTCTATAAGGGTGTTCTCTTCCTCCATCCACCCACTTCGCACCCCCCAAAATTCCCTTACACTGGGGGATCCAACCTCAGCAGGACCAAGGGCTTCTCCTTCCATTGGTGCCCAACAAGATCATCTTCTGCTAAATATGCAGCTAGAGCCATGGGTCAGTCCATTTGTAGTCTTTGGGTAGTGGTTTAGTCCCAGGGAGTTCATCTCAACTTGTTCCAGGCTACTTGACTGATTTAAGTTCCTCCTAGGCAGTGAAGCTGGTCTCTGCTTCTTCTAGGAAGCTGGGTTTGTCTGAAAATGACTCTCAACAGCTTTTACTGTTTATATATTCTCGGGAGATGAAGGGGCCTAGTGAATCTAGTCAGTGTCAGGGACTTCCTAAAGACATATTGAGTTTTTTACTGTCTTAATGAGTTTGCTGCAGGATAAAGTGTTTCAATCTCGAGGAAACTGCTGATGGGCAACGTGAACATCTAAATTTGTCAAATTATTGGTGCAGATTAAACTGTGATGCCAATTTTTTGAGAATGACTATTTACTCAGAATGTGTGAGAGAGACTTATGGAACATCTCTGCTTTGCTACAGACTGTTCTTGCCTTGTCTGAACACTCAAACATCTGAGATCCTTTAGTTTAGTTAAGTAACACTAGTCCCATTGTGATATAATTCAAATTTCAGTCATCATGATGATTCTAATGCTGACAAATGAAATCAAATATTAATTTGTACTTAGCTGTATGGACCACAGATTTGTTCTTAAACAATAGCTGAATATCACAAACAGAAACTGGTCATATCACCTCTTTCAAAACTTGATGACTGGTCTTCATGAATTTGTTATTCACTTCATGCATGGAAAACTTATGTTGCCTTATCAAATCCTAGTAACAAATATGAGTGACCTTATGAAGAATGTGAAAATAAACCATGGAAATTATCTAAAAAAAGATGAAAGTGAAGCAAAGAAAAGTGGAAATAGAGAAGTGAGAACAATCCTGAGGGCACAGATGAGAACACCACTTCTGCTTACATTCCTAGCTCAAGAAGAACCTGTCTGGAACCCTCTGGACACAGGAAGTGAGGAGCAGTGTGGGATAGGATCCTTCCAGTTTCAGCCTGCATCCAGACCTGACCCTGGGCCACAGCTCTCTGTACCCAGATCCCACTGGGAGAAAGCTGGTCTCCAAGAGAACCAAACACGGGTTTAAAGGAGGATTGTGCCACTGTCAGACACAGCAAGACAAGTTAACACCACCAGAGATAAGCAGATGGCAAGAGGCAAGGGCAAGAACCTAAGCAACAGAAACCAAGACAATTGTCATCATCACAACCCACTTTGCCCACCAAAACAAGCCCTGAATACCCCAACACACAGGAAAAGCAAGATTCTGATTTAAAATCACAATTCATGATGTTAGAAGGCTTTAAGAAGGACACAAATAACTCCCTTAAAGAAATACAGGACAACAAGGGTAAACAGGTAGAAGCCTTTAAAGAGGAAGCACAGGCTCTCAAACCCCTTGGGAGAGAGAGCTTACAGCCCGGACAGGTGGGCACTCCTGAGACTGCAGAGCGGGAGAGACCACCAAAACTGGCCACCCCTGCCAACATCCCTGGCCCAAGAGGAAACCGTATACGGCCTTTGGGAACAGGAAGATAGGGGCACAAGAGCTGCAGGTCCCCTGCACTCCAGACATGCCCAGACCTGAAGCAACCAGATCAACAGTTCTCTGCACCCAAATCCCGGGGGAGGGAGAGCTAAACCTTCAGAGGGGCAGACACACCTGGGAAGCCAGAAGAGACTACACTCTGCCCACATTTCTGACTCCAGAGGAAAACACCTAACACCATCTGGGACCTCGGTGCACAGCAGCTCCATGAAAAGGCAGCGCAGGCCCTCGTGGTTGCTGACCTCAAAGAGAGCTCAAAAGAAGTCCCCAACGAGCAACTTGAGCCCTGGGACCACAGGTAAGATCAAATTTTCTGCCCCAAGCGACCTGCCTGGTCGATTCAGGACACAGGCCCACAGGAACACCTGAAGACCAGTAAACAAGAAAGACTACACGTCCGAAAGCAGAACACTCTATTCCCATAAAGGGCTGAAAGAAAACAGGAAAACAGGTCTACAGCACTTTTGAAAAATCAGGCCTATAGGACGGTCTAGCCGCTGTCAGAAATAGCAGAACAACGTAACACCAGAGACAATCTGATGGCGAGAGGCAAGCTCAGGATCCCAAGCAACAGAAACCAAGACTACATGGCATCAACTTCGGAGCCCAATTCTCCCACCAAAGCAAACACTGAATATCCAAATACACTAGAAATGCAAGATCTAGATTTAAAATCATATTTGATCATGATGCTGGAGGACTTCAAGAAAGACATGAAGAACTCCCTTAGAGAAACTCAGGAAAACATAAATAAACAAGTAGAAGTTTATAGAGAGGAATCACAAAAATCCCTGAAAAAATTCCAAGAAACACAATCGAACAGTTGAAGGAATTCAAAATAGAAATAGAAGCAATGAAGAAAGAACAAAGGGAAACAACCCTGGATATAGAAAAAACAAAGGAAGAGACAAGGAGTCGTAGATACAAGCATCACCAACAGAATACAAGAGATAGAAGAGAGAATCTCAGGAGCAGAAGATTCCATAGAAATCATCGACAAAATGGGCAAAGATAATGTAGAACGGAAAAAGCTACTGCTCCAAAACATACAGGAAATCCAGGACTCAATGAGATGATCAAACCTAAGGATAATAGGTATAGAAGAGAGTGAAGACTCCCAGCTCAAAGGACCAGTAAATATCTTCAAAAATCATAGAAGAAAACTTCCCTAACCTAAAGAAAGAGATGCCCACAAACATACAAGAAGCCTCCAGAACTCCAAATAGATTGGACCAGAAAAGAAACACCTCCCGTCACATAATAGTCAAAACACCAAATGCACAAAATAAAGAAAGAATATTAAAAGCAATAAGGGAAAAAGGTCAAGTAACATATAAAGGCAGACCTATCAGAATCACAGCAGACTTTTCCAGACTTTTCACCAGAGACTATGAAAGCCAGAAGATGTTGGACAGATGTCATACAACCCCAAGAGAACACAAATGCCATCCCAGGTTACTGTATCCTGCAAAACTCTCAAATAACATAAATGGAGAAACCACGATATTCCATGACAAAACCAAATTTACACAATATCCTTCTACAAATCTAGCCCTACAAAGGATAATAAATGGTAAAGCCCAACATAAGTAGGCAAGCTACATCCTAGAAAAAGCAAGAAACTAATCGTCTTAGCAACAAAACAAAGAGAAGAAAAGCACACAAATATAAACTCACATCCAAATATGAATATAACAGGAAAAAATAATCACTATTCCTTAATATCTTTCAACATCAATGGTATCAACTCCCCAATAAAAGGACATAGAGTAACAAACTGGATGTGCAATGAGGGCCCTGCATTCTGCTGCCTACAGGAAACAAACCTGAGAGACAAAGACAGACACTACCTCAGATTGAAAGGCTGGAAAATAACTTTCCAAGCAAATGGTCAGAAGAAGCATGCTGGACTAGGCATTCTAATATCAAATAAAATCGATTTTCAACTAAAAGTCATCAAAAAAGATAAGGAAGGACACTTCATATTCATCAAAGGAAAAATCCACCAAGATGAAGTCTCAATCCTAAATATCTATGCTCCAAATACAAGGGCACCTACATACGTAAAAGAAACCTTACTAAAGCTCAAAATACACATTGCACCTCACACAATAATAGTGGGAGATTTCAACACCCCACTCTCATCAATGGACAGATCATGGAAACAGAAATTAAACAGAGACGTAGACAAAGAGAAGTCATGAATCAAATGGACTTAACAGATACTTATAGAACTATCTATCTTAAAGCAAAAGGATATACTTTCCTCTTACAACCTCATGGAACTTTCTCCAAAATTGAACATATATTTGGTCATAAAACAGGCCTCAACAGATACAGAAAGATAGAAATAATCCCATGCGTCCTATCAGACCACCATGTGATAAAGCTGGTCTTCAATAACAATAAGGGAAGAATGCCCACATATACATGGAAGTCAAACAATGTTCTACTCAATGATAACCTGGTCAAGGAAGAAATAAAGAAAGAAATTAAAGACTTCTTAGAATTTAATGAAAATGAAGGTACAACATACCCAAACTTATGGGACACAATGAAAGCTGTGCTAAGAGGAAAACTCATAGCGCTGAGTGCCTACAGAAAGAAACAGGAAAGAGCATATGTCAGCAGCTTGACAGCACACCTAAAAGCTCTAGAACAAAAAGAAGCAAATACAACCAGGAGGCGTATACGGCAGGAAATAATCGAACTCAGAGCTGAAATCAACCAAGTAGAAACTAAAAGGACCACAGAAAGAATCAACAGAACCAAAAGTTGGTTCTTTGAGAAAATCAACAAGATACATAAACCCCTGGCCAGACTAATGAGAGGACACAGAGAATGTTTACAAATTAACAAAATCAGAAGTGAAAGGGAGGCATAACTATAGAATCAGAGGAAATTAAAAAACTCATCAGATACTATTACAAAAGCCTATATTCAACAAAACTTGAAAATCTGCAGGAAATGGACAATTTCGTAGACAGACACCAGGTACCAAAGTTAAATTAGGAACAGATAAACCATTTAAACAACCCCAAAACTCCCACCGAAATAGAAGCAATCATTAAAGATCTCCCAACCAAAAAGAGCCCAGGTCCAGATGGGTTTAGTGCAGAATTCTATCAGACCTTCATAGAAGACCTAATACCAACACTATCCAAACTTTTCCACAAAATTGAAACAGATTGAGCAACCAAATTCCTTCTATGGAGCCACAATTACTCTTATACCTAAACCACACAAAGACCCAACAAGAAAGAAAACTTCAGACCAATTTCCCTTATGAATATTGATGCAAAAATACTCAATAAAATTATGGCAAACCGAATCCAAGAGCACATCAAATAATCATCCACCATGATCAAGTAGGCTTCATCCCAGGCATGCAGGGATGGTTTAATATATGGAAACCTATCAACGTGATCCATCATATAAACAAACTGAAAGAACAAAACCACATAATCATTTCATTAGATGCTGAGAAAGCATTTGACAAAATTCAACACCCCTTCATGATAAAAGTCCTGGAAACAATAGGATTTCAAGGCCCATAAAAGCCATATACAGTAAACCAGTCGATAACATTAAACTAAATGGAGAGACTTGAAGCAATCCCACTAAAATCAGGGACTAGACAAGGCTGCCCACTCTCTCCCTACTTATTCAATATAGTTCTTGAAGTTCTAGCCAGAGCAATCAGACAACAAAGGGAGATCAAGGGGATACAGATTGGAAAGGAAGAAGTCAAAATATCACTATTTGCAGATGATATGATAGTATAATTAAGTGATCCCAAAAGTTTCACCAGAGAACTGTTAGAGCTGATAAACACCTTCAGCAAATTAGCTTGATGTAAAATTAACTCAAATAAATCAGTAGCTTTCCTCTACACGAAAGAGAAACAGGCCGAGAAAGAAATTCATCTGGAATAACAAAAAACCCAAGATAGCTAAAACTATCCTCAACAATAAAAGGACTTCTGGGGAAATCATTATCCCTGAACTCAAGCAGTATTACAGAGCAATAGTGATAAAAACTGCATGGTATTGGTACAGAGACACAGATAGATCAGTGTAATAGAATTGAAGACCCAGAAATGAACCCACAAACCTACGGACACTTGATTTTTGACAAAGGAGTCCAAACCATCCAATGGAAAAAAAGATAACATTTTCAGCAAATGGTGCTGGTTCAACTGGAGGTCAACATGTAGAAGAATGCAGATGGATCCATGCTTATCACCCTGTACAAAGCTTAATTCCAAGTGGATCAAGGACCTCCACATCAAACCAGGTACACTCAAACTAATAGAAGAAAAAGTGGGGAAGCATCTCGAACACATGGGCAATGAAGAAAATTTCCTGAACAAAACACCAATGGCTTATGCTCTAAGATCAAGAATTGACAAATGGGATCTCACAAAACTGCAAAGCTTCTGTAAGGCAAAGGACACAGTTGTCAGGACAAAGTGACAACCAACAGATTGGGAAAAGATCTTTACCAATCCTACAACAAAGAGAGGGCTCATATCCTAAATATAAAAAGAACTCAAGAAGTAAGTCTGCAGGGAGACAAATAACCCTATTAAAAAATGGAGTTCAGAGCTAAACAAAGAATTCACAGCTGAGGAATGCTGAATGGCTGAGAAACACCTAAAGAAACGTTCAACATCTTTAGTTATAATGGAAATGCAAATCAAAACAACCCTGAGATTTCACCTCACACCAGTGAGAATGGCTAAGTTCAAAAACTCAGGTGACAGCAAATGCTGCTGTGGATGTGGAGAAAGAGGAACACTCCTCCATTGTTGATGGGATTGCTGACTGGTACAACCATTCTGGAAATCAGTCTGGAGGTTCCTCAGAAAATTGGACATTGAACTACCTGAGCACCCAGCTATATATACCTCTCGTGGGCATATACCCAAAAGATGCCCCAACATATAAAAAAGACACGTGCTCCACAATGTTCATAGCAGCCTTATTTATAATAGCCAGAAGCTGGAAAGAACCCAGATGCCCTTCAACAGAGGAATGGATACAGAAAATATTGTACATCTACACAATGGAATATTACTCATCTATCAAAAACAATGACTTTATGAAATTCATAGGCAAGTGGAGGGAACTGGAAAATATCATCCTGAGTGAGTTAACCCAATCACAGAAAAACACACATGGTATGCACTCATTGATGAGTGGCTATTAGCCCAAATGCTTGAATTGCCCTAGATGCACAGAACACATGAAACTCAAGAGGGATGACCAAAATGCGAATGCTTCATTCCTCCTTTAAAAGGG
Source organism: Rattus norvegicus (assembly GCF_021556685.1). Lineage (NCBI taxonomy): Eukaryota > Metazoa > Chordata > Mammalia > Rodentia > Muridae > Rattus > Rattus norvegicus. Next base: position 9,656,147 of record NC_141554.1, on the reverse strand, counting down.
GAACAAGGATACCCTTAGGAGGGAATAGGGAGGCAAAGTTTAAAACAGAGGCAGAAGGAACCCCCATTCAGAGCCTGCCCCACTTGTGGCCCTTACTTATACAGCCACCCAATTAGATAAGTTGGATGAATCAAAGAAATACAGGCCAACAGGAACTGGATGTAGATCTCTCCTGAGAGACACACCTGGAATACAGCAAATACGTAGGCGAGTGCCAGCAGTAAACCACTGAACTGAGAATGGGACCCCCATTGAAGGAAACAGAGAAAGGTCTGGAAGAGCTTGAAGGGGCTCGAGACCCCTTATGAACAACAATGCCAACCAACCAGAGCTTCCAGGGTCTAAGCCACTACCCAAAGACTATACATGGACTGAATCTGGGCTCCAACCTCATAGGTAGCAATGAATAGCCTAGTAAGTGCACCAGTGGAAGGAGAAGCCCTTGGCCCTGCCAAGACTGAACCCCCAGTGAATGTGATTTTTGGGGGGATGGTGTTAATGGGGGAGGATGGGGAAGGAAACACCAATATAGAAGGGGAGGGGTATGGGTTAGGGGGGTGTTGGCCTTGAAACGGGGAAAGGGAATAACAATCAAAATGTAAATAAGAAATACTCAAGTTAATAAAGATAAAAAAAATAAAGAGGAAGCACAACTTTTCCTTAAAGAATTACAGGAAAACACAACCAAATAGGTCAAGGAATTGAACTAAACCATCCAGGATCTAAAAATGGAATAACAAACAATAAAGAAATCAGAAAGAGAGACAACTGTGGAGATAGAAAACCTTGGAAAGAGATCAGGAGTCATAGACAAGCAGTACCAAAAGAATACAAGAGATGGAAGAGAGAATATCAGGGGCAGAAGATACCAAAGAAAAGATTGACACAACCGTCAAATAAATGCAAAACACAAAAAGTTCCTAACTGAAAATATCTAGGAAATCCAGGACACAAGAAGAAGAACAAACCTAAGAATAATAGGTATAGAGGAGAGTGAAGGTTTTCAACATAAAGGGCCAGTAAATATCTTCAACAGAATTATACAAGAAAACTTCCCAAACCTAAATAAAGAGATGCCCATGAACATACAGGAAGCCTACAGAACTCCAAATAGATTGGACCAGAAAAGAAATTCCTCTGATCACATAAGAGTCAAAACACCAAATGCACAAAACCAAGAAAGAATATTAAAAGCGGTAAGAGAAAAACTCAAGTAACATATAAAGGCAGACCTACCAGAATTACACCAGACTTCTCACCAGTGACTATGAAAGCCAGAAGATTTTCGACAGATGTCATACAGAACCTAAGATAACAGAAAGTCTAGCCAGGCTACTATATCCAATAAAACTCTCAATTACCATACATGGAGAAACCAAGATATTCCATGGCAAAACCAAATTTATACAATATCTTTCCAGAAATCGTTCCCTATAAAGGATAATAGATGGAAAACTCCAATGCAAAGAGGGAAACTACACACTAGAAAAAGCAATTTCAGATAACCCAAAAGAAGATAGCCACACAAACATAACTCCACCTCTAACAACTAAAATAACAGGAAACAACAATCATTGGTACCTAATATCTCTCTACATAAATGGACTCAATTCCCTAATAAAAAGATATAGACTAATAGACTGGATACTTTAAGAGGACCCAGCATTTTATTGCATACAGGAAATACACATCAGAGACAGACACTACCTCAGACTAAAAGACTGGAAAACAATTTTCCAAGCAAATGGTCCCAAGAATCAAGCTAGAGTAGCCATTCTAATATTGAATAAAATCAACTTTCAACATAAAGGTATCAAATAAGATAAGGAAGGACATTTCATATTCATCAACGGAAAAATCCACCAAGATGAACTCTCAATCCTGAATATCTATGCTCCAAATGCAAGGGCACCTACATTCATAAAAGAAACCTTACTAAAGCTCAAAGCACACCTTGCACCTCAAAGAATAATAATTGGAGACTTCAACATGCCACTCTCCTCAAAGGACAGATCATGGAAATAGAAACTAAACAGAGACAAGGAGAAACTAACAGAAGTTATGAACCAAATGGATTTAACAGATATCTATAGAACATTTCATTCTAAAACAAAAGAATATACTTTCTTCTCAGCACCTCATGGTACTTTCTCCCATATTGACCATATAATCTTTCACAAAACAGGCCGCAAGAGATGCAAAAAGATTAATACAATCCCATACATTCTATCAGGTCACCATGGACTAAGGCTGGTCTTCAATAATAACAAAAATGACAGAAAATCCACATACACATGGAAACTGAACAATGTTCTATTCAATGATAACTTGGTCAAGGAAGAAGTGAAGAAATTAAAGACATTATAGATTTCAATGGAAATGAAGACACAACATACCCAAACTTATGGGACACAATGAGTGTCTCCAAAAAGTAACTGAAGAGAGCATACATGAGCTACAACAAAAAGAAGCAATAACCCTGAAGAAGAGTAGACAGAAGGAAATAATCAAACTCAGGGCTGAAATCAACCAAGGAGAAACAAAAAGAACTATACCAAGAATCAACAAAAGTAGGAGCTGGTTCTTTTAAAAAATCAACAAGATAGATAAACCTTTAGCCAGACCAATCAGATGGCACAGAGAATGTATCCAAATTAACAAAATCAGAAATCAAAAGGGAGACATAACAACAGAATCTGAGGAAATCCAAAAAAAAAAAATTATCAGATCCTACTACAAAAACCTATACTGAAAATCTTGGAAAATCTGGATGAAAGGGACAATATTCTAGACAGATATCAGGTACCAAATTAACTCAGGATTAAATTAATCCTTTAAATAGTCCCACAACTCCTAAAAAAATAGAAGCATTCATTAAAAGTCTCCCAACAAAAATGACTCAGGACCAGGTGGGTTTAGTGCAGAATTCTAACAATTCTTCATAAAAGACCTAATACCAATACCGTCCCAACATTTCCACAAAATAGAAACAGAAGAAACATTACCCTATTCCTTCTATGAAGTCACAATTACACTTATACCTAAACCACAAAAAGATCCAACAAAGAAAGAGAACTTCAGCAGTTTCCCTTATGAATCTTGATGCCAAAATACTCAAAAAAAATTCTCAAAAATCGAATCCAAGAACACATCAAAACTATCACCCATCATGATCAAGTAGGCTTCATCCCTGGGATTCAGGAATGGTTCAATATACAGAAATCATCAAAGTAATCCACCATAGAAACATACTCAAAGAAAAAAATCACATGATCATGTCATTAGATTCTGAGAAAGCATTTGAAAAAATTCAACATGCCTTCATGTTAAAAGTCTTGGAAAGATCAGGAATTCAAGGCCCATACCTGAACATAGTAAAAGCAATATACAACAAACCAGTAGTGAACATTAAACTAAATGGAGAAAAACTTGAAGCAATCCCACTAAAATCAAGGACTAGACAAGGCTGCCCGTTCTCTCCCTACCAACTGAATATAGTACTTAAATCCTAGGTAGAGCAATAAGACAACAAAAGAAGGCAAAAGGGATACAAGGTGGAAAAGAAGAAGTCAAAATATCACTATTTGCAGATGACACGATAGTATACTTAAGTGACCCCAAAAATTCTACCAGAGAACTTTGAAATCTGCTAAACAGCTTCAGCAAAATGGCTGGATACAAAATTAACTCAAACAAATCAGTAGCCTTCCTCTACTCAAAGGATAAACAGGCTGAGAAAGAAATTAGGGAAATGACACCCTTCAGAATAATCACAAATTACATAAAATACCTCAGTGGGACTCTAACAAAGCAAATGAAAGATCAGTATGACAAGAACTTCAAGTCTCTGAAGAAAGAAATTGAAGAAGATCTCAGAAGATGGAAAGATCTCACATATTCATGGATTGGCAGGATTAATATTGCAAAAATGGCCATCTTTCCCAAAGCAATCTACAGATTCAATGCAATTGCCATCAAAATTCCACCTCAATTCTTCATAGAGTTAGAGAGCAATTTGCAAATTCATCTGGAATAACAAAAAAACCCAGGACAGCAAAAACTAACCTCAACAATAAAAGAACTTCTGGGGGACTCACCCTCCCTGACCTCAAGCTGTATTACAGAGCAATAGTGATTAAAACTGTATGGTGCTGGTACAGAGACAGCCATGTAAATAAATGGAATAGAATTGAAGACCCAGAAATGAGCCCACACACCTATGGTCACTTGATCTTTGACAAAGGATCTAAAACCATCAAGTTGAAAACAGAGAGCATTTTCAACAAATGGTGCTGGTTCAACTGGAAATTCCCATGTAGACAAATGCAAGTGGATCCATTCTTATCACCCTGTATAGAGAGCTTAAGTCCAAGTGGATCAAGGACCTCCACGTAAAAACAGATACACTCAAACTAATAGAAGAAATAGCACAGAAGAGCCTTGGACACATGGTCACTTGGGAAAATTTCCTGAAATAAACACCAGTGGTTTAAGCTCTAAGATAAAGAATCGACAAATGGGACTTCATAAAATTGCAAAGTTTCTGTAAGGCAAAGGACATTTGTCATTAGGACAAAACAGCCACCAACAGATTGGGAAAAAAATCTTTACCAATCCTAAATCCCATGGAGGGCTAATATCCCATATATACAAAGAACACAAGAAGGTAGATTCCAGAGAATCAAATAACCCTTTTTTAAAAAAGGGGGGGGGCTCAGAGCTAAACAGAGAATTCTCAACTGAGGAATATCAAATGGCCAAGAAGCACATATATAAATTTTCAACATCTTTAGTCATCAGGGAAATGCAAATCAAAACATCCCTGAGATTCCACCGCCTACCAGTCAGAATGGCTAAGTTAAAAAAAAAAAAAAAAACTCAGGTGACAACAGATGCTGATGAAGATGTGGAGAAAGAGGAACACTCCTCCATTTTTGGTGGAATTGCAAGGTGGTACAACCACTTTGGATATCAGTCTGGAGGTTCTTCTGAAAACTGGACATAGTACTACCTGAGGACCCAGCTATACCACTCCTGGGCATATACCCAAAAGATCCTCCAGCATACAACAAAGACACATGCTCCACTTTGTTCATAGCAGCCTTATTTATAATAGCCAGAAGCTGGAAAGAATGCAGATGTTCTTTATAAGATTCAGCTATAATACCCACACCAAGGCTTACTATCACCCATAACATTGTATCAGTTCCTGGATATGCAATGTGTTCTGGCCTCCACAGATTCCTGCACACACATGGTTTACATACAACAGCAATATGGATACAGAAAATGTGGTCCATTTACACAATGGAGTGCTGCACAACTATTGAAAACAATGACTTCATGAAATTCATAAGCAAATGGATAGAACTAGAAAATATCATCCTGAGTGAGGCAACCCAGTCACAAGTAAAACATGCACGGTATGTACTCACTGATGAGTGAATATTAGCCCATTAGCTCAGATTACCCAAAATATAATCCACAGATTATATGAAGGTCAGGAAGAAAAGTACAGATGCTTCAGTCCTTCTTAGAAGGGGAACAAAAATATTCATAGGAGGAAATAAGTAGAAAATGTTTGGAACAGAGACTGGAGGAAAGTTCATCCAGATACTGCTCCCACATGGGGATTCAGTCCATATACATACAGCCACCAGACCCAGACAATATTGCTGATGCCAGGAAGTGCATGCTGACAGGATTCTGTTATAGCTATCTCCTGAGATGCTCTGCCAGAGCAAGACAAATACAGAGGCTGATGCTCGCAACCAACCATTGATCTGAGAATGGGGTCCCCATTGGAGGAGTTAGAGAAAGGATTGAAGGAGCTAATGGGGTTTGCAATCCTAAAAAAACAACAAGGCTAACCAACCATAGTTCCCAGAGCCTAAACTACCATTCAAAGAGTACACATAGACCCATGGCTTCAGCTGCTTATGTAGCAGAATGATCTTTTGGTGCTCCAAAGGGAAGAGAAGCCCTTGGTCCTGCCAAGGCTGGACCTGCCAGTGTAGGAAAATATCAGAGCAGGGAGTTGGGAAGAGTGGGTGGTTGGTTGGGGGAACACCCTCATAGAAGAGGGGGGAGGGGCTTGAGATAGGGGGTTTATGGACAGGACACCATATTTGAAATGTAAATAAAAAATATTCAAAAAAACCCAAGAAAATTTGGAATATTGGAATTTAAGTCCACATGAACATAAATGAAAAAAATTGACAAATATTACTGTATTGGTGCAGTTCTCAAAATATTTAGCAAAGGGGATTATACCAAACTTATATATGAACAGAATGGTCATGATGAAAAACTGAAGACGTCTACAAGTAAGTGATCAGTACAAAACCATGTTAAGATATGTTTACAACACCACAAGTGCAGGGAGCAAGATATAGGAATCTTAGTCAGTCTTAGAATATGCCAATTTACCAGGGAACAGAAAAGGTCCTGCTTCATATGGTAATTTGCATAAGAAAGTAGCAAGTATGGCTTGAGTAAATTTTGTAAATTTTTGTATATTTGTTTTGTTTGTTTTAATTTTATGATTTATTTTTATTTGGTTATTTTACCTGCATGCATTTATGTACACCACATGAGCACAGTACCAGTGGAGACCAGAACTCCCTAAGACTGGAGTTACAACTAATATAAGTTGCCATATGGATCCTGGGAATTAAACTGGGGTCCTCTGAAAACTGCTGAGCCATCTCTCCAGCCCTTGTTTTAATTCAAAGATGATTTTGACTATATATCCTATGCTGGTCTTTATCCACCTATCTTGTCACCTGCATGTTAGGATTATCAATGAATACCTCTTTGCCCAGCTGTTCTTTGATATGTTTTTAGAAAGAAATGAAAGTAATTTTCAAAGTTATTTTAAATTTTAAAGTTTTTAAAATTATGGTATACTAAACAAATAATTTTAGCATTTTTCACCTTTTAGTTTTTGAAAGTAATTTGTAAAGATTAAAGAACAGTTATAATTTTGTACATTGATTTTTTAGGACTACTGTGAAATAGGGCTATGCTCACTGCTCTTGCAGAATTCCTTGGTTCAGTTAGAATACCCACACCAAGCTTACTATCACCCGTAACATTGTAATAGTTCCTGGATATGCAATGTCTTCTTCTGGCCTCCACAGATTCCTGCACACACATGGTTTACTTAATATACACATATATGCCCACAAAAATAAATAATTTTTAAAGGACTTCTTCATACATTTTGACGACAAGGACTATTAGTAATTTGTTGCAGTAGAAGACAAGCATGCCCTTTTATTTCTTTTCTAAAATATATCATGACTATATTTTCCCCTTCCACTACTCCTGTTTTCCCACATACCTCCCCTCTCCCTCAGGAACACTCCTTCTCTGTTCTTCTTCAGAAAAAGCAGGCTTCCAAAGGTTATCAACAAAACACAGCATAACAAGATACAGGAAGACTAGGGAAAACACTCGTACCAAGGCTGGGCAAGCCAACCCAGTAGAAGGAATAGAGACCCAAGGGCAGGCAAAAGAGTCATAAACACCACCCACTTCCACTGTTAGGACTCACAAAAACATCAAGCTAAAATTCAGAAAATACACAAAGAACCAAGAACAGACTCATGCAAGCTCCATGATTGCCTCTTCAGACTCTATGATCACCCATTAGCCCTGCTTATTTGATTCTATGGGCCATATTCTGATGTCTTCCACCTCTCTGGATCCTACAGTTCTTCTTCTCCATCTTCCATAGGGTTCCCAGAGCTTCAAGAGGATGAACCCCCACACAAATCTCCAATTTGGGCTTCTTTCCTGCTTAATGTTTGGCTGTGTGTCTCTGCATCTGCTCCCATCCAGAGGGCCAGAGGAGGCCCTCTAATGGTGATTGGGCTATGAGTATAGCAGAATGTCATTAAAGATCTTTTTTTTCTATCCTGTGTCTCTAGACTATACAGATCCTGATTTCTGGCTATCCAGGCAGGGTCAGACATAGGTTCTCTCTCTTGGCATGGGCTTCAAATTAGAAAGGTCATTGGTTGGCCACTCAAGCAAGTTCTGTGCCTCCATTGCTGCAGCACGTCTTGCAGGCAGGATAGATTATAGGTTCAAGGTTTTGTAGCTCTTTTGGTGTCCAAGTCCCTCCACTAAAAGTCTTGCCTTGTTACAGAAGATAGCGGGTGCAGGCTCCTTTTCTTCCATTACTAAGAGTCCTCTGTAGGGTCATCCTTATAGAATCCTGGGAGTTTCTACTATACTTGTGCCCTCCAATACCAGTTTTCTATCTCTCCTTGTCCTCTCTCCCTCCACCCCGCCAACTGATCACACATGTTCCCATTTCCTTCTGCCCTCAGTGCATCCACAAAATCTATGCTGTTTTCCCTTCCCAAAAAGATCCACGTGTTCTCTTCATTACTTAGCCTTTCTGGGTCTGTAGGTTGTAGCATGATTGTGATTTACATAATACCATGCTTGTCTTTCTGGGTCTTGGTTACCTTATGATGATTTTTCAATTTCCATCCATTTACCTGCAAATTTCATGGTGTCATTTTTAAACAGCAGAGTAATATTCCATTGTGTAAATGTACCTCATTTTTTATCTATTCTTCCTTTGAGGAATATGTAGGCTGTTTCCAGTTTCAAGCTATTATTCACAATGAATAAAACCACTAAGAACTTATCTGAGCTGATTTGGGGGTAGAATGGAGCATACTTTGAGTGTATGCCTAAGAGTGGTATAGCTGGGCCTTATCTACTGCCAGTTTTCTGAGGAAGTGACATACTGATTTCAAAGTTGTACAAATTTGCACTCCCACCAGCAATGGAAAAGTGTTACTCCATACCCTCACTAGCTTGAGCTGTCACTTGTACTATTGATTTGGACAGGTGTAAGATATCTAAGCAGTTTGATTTGAATTTCCTTGACATTTCTTTAAATATGTCTCAGCCAGTTTCATTTTCTCTATAGAGCATTCTCTCTTTAGATCTGTATCCCATTTATTAATTGGATTATTTAATGTGATAATGTCTAGGTATTTTTTTTGAGTTGTTTATATATTTTGGATACTAGCCTTCAAATAGTTGTGGGTTTGGTGAAAATCTTTTTCCCATTCTCTAGACTATTCTTTTGTCCTATTGACAATGCCCTTTGCCTTACAGAGGATTTTCAGTTTCATGAGGCCTCATTTATTAATTTTGATCTTAATGTCTGCCTTATCTGTGTTCAGAAAGTTGTCTCCTGTGTCAGTGCATTCCAGACTATTCCCCACTTTCTCTTCTATCAGGCTCAGTGTATCTAATTTTATGTTGAGATCTTTGATCCACTTTGATTTGTGTTTTATACAGCGTGATAGATATAGAACTATTTGCATTCTTCTACATGCAGCCATCCGGTTAGGCCAGTAACATTTGTTGAAGATGCTTTCTTCTTTCCATTGCATCTTTTTGGCTTCTATATCAAAAATAATATGCCCATAGGTCTATGTTTATTTCTGGTTCTCCAATATGATTTTATTGATCAATATGTCTATTTTTATGTCAAAACCGTGCAGTTTTTATTATTATTGCTCTGTAGTACAGGGATGGTGATGCCTCCAGCAGTACTTTTATCACTCAGGAATTCTTTAGCTATCCTGGGTTATCATGTGAAGTTGGGTATTGTCTATTCAAGGCCTATAAATTATGTTGGAATTTTTATGGGAATTGCATTGAATCATCAGATTTCTTTTGGTAAGATAGCCATTTTTACTACATCAATGCTACCTATCCATGAGCATGGAGATCTTTCTATTTTCCTATGTTTTCTTCTATTTCTTTTTTAAAGAATTTAAGTTTCAACTTGCTTGGTTAGAGTTACTCTATTTGTGGCTATTGTGAAATGTGTTGTTTCTATGCTTTCTTTCTCAGTCCATTTGTCATTGGTATATAGGAATTTTTGAGTTAATATTGTATTTAGCCAATTTTCTGGAGGTGTTTCTCAACTGTAGGAGTCCTCTTATAGAATTTTGTGGGTTGTTTATATATGCTATCATATCATTTGTGAACAGCATTACTTTGACTTATTTCTTTCCAACTTGTATTCTTTGATTTCCTTCAGTTGTCTTATTACCATAGCTAGAACTTCAAGTACTATTTGAATAAATAGAGAGTGGACAACCTTGCTTTATTCCTGGTTTTCAGGAAATTGTTTGGGTTTCTCTACATTTAATTCAATGTTGACTATAGCCTTGCTGTAAATTACCTTTTTTATGTCAAGGTATTGCCCTTGTATCTGTGTTGTCTCCACAAATTTTATCATGAAGGGGTTTGGGATTTTGTCAAAGGCTTTTGCTGAACATCTAATGAGATGATAGTGTATTTTTATCTTTCAGTTTGTTTACATGGAGGATTACATTAAATTTTTGTATGTTGAACCATCCATGCATCTCTGGGATGAAATCTACTTGGTCGTGTTGATAATCTTTGGGATGTGTACTTGAATTCAGTTTCTGTGTATTTTATTGAATATTTTTGCATCTCTACTTATACGAGATTTGTTCCCTTTCTCTTTGTTGAATCTTTTGTGGTTTGGGTATCAGAGTGACTGTGGCCTCATAAAATTAATTTGATAATGTTCTTCTCTTACAGTTTGGTGGAATTTGAGGCATACTGGTATTAGTGCTTCTTTAAAAGTCTGGTAAAGTTCTGGGCTAATATTGTTTGGTCCTAGACTTTATTTGGTTAGAAGATTTTCAGTGACTACTTCTATTTTCTTAGGGGTTGTTTATCTGATCTTGATTTAAGGTTGGCAAATGGTACCTTTCAAGAAAATTATCCCTTTCTTTTAGAATTCCCAATTTTGTGGAGTATAGATTTTAAAGTATGGCCTAATAATTCTTTGGATTTCCTGGGTCTGCTCTGTCCTCCCTCTTTGTAATTTTCTTAGTTTAGATAATGTCTTTCCATCCTTCAGTTAGTTTGGATAAGGACTTGTTATCCTGTTGATTTTCTCAACAATCCAACTCTGTTTCCTTGATTCTTTACAGTGTTCTCTTTGTTTCTATTTTATTAATTTCAGCAGTCACTTTGATTTAATTTCCTCCTGTTTACTTCTCTTAGTTGTGCTTACTTCTTTTTGTTCTAGAGCTCTCATGTGTGTTGTTAGTTGTTAGTATGAGATCTTTCCAAATAGTTTTAAGTAGACAGTGCTATGAACTGTTCTTTTAGGATTCATTGTGTCCCATAAGTTGGCGTGTGCTGTGTGTTCATTTTCACTGAAGCCTTTGGCTTTCTTTTTTCTGTATTGACCCAGTTTTCATTCAGTAGACATTTTTTCAGTTTTTGTGAGTTTGTAGGCTTGCTGTTGTTTCTGTTGTTGAAATCTAGCTTCAATCTGTGGTGGTCTGATAGGATACAGGGGGTAATTTCAATTTTCTTTTATCTGTTGAGATTTGCTTTGTGACTGTGTGTGTGGTCAATTTTGGAGAAAGTTCTGTGAGGTGCAGAGAAGAATGTATATTCTTTTGTGCACGATTGAAATGTTCTGTAGATATCTGTAAGTTACATTTGGTTCACAATATCTACTAGCTTGTGTATTTCTTTGTTTAGTTTTTGTCTGGATGACCAGTCCATTTGTAAGAGTAGGGTGTTGGAGTCTCCCATTATCAGTGTAAGAAGGTCAGTGTGTGATTTTAGCTTTAGTAATGTTTCTTTTTTTTTTTTTAATTTGGGCAGTGTTTTATTTTCCTTTACAATTTAATAAATACTTCATGATGACTGCACATGGGGTAAGACTACTTGGAAGTTCAGAAAGATCCCAGTGATAGTGTTTTCCTGACAGTATGTAGTCCTCAGTAGTGTCATAGAATGACTTCTATGACATCACTGTCAAACCAGCAAGACTGCATTTATGCACCCATTGTTTTCAGGATTCTTGGTAACTTGGGCATACTTTCCCCAAATCGCCTTACCTCCTTGTGTCACAAGGCCCAGCTCATTCACATTCACTTCAATAACTGTACCTTTGATGATCACAACCAGGATTATATATAATGGAGATGATGGATTCTTTTTCACAGTGAGTATAGGCAGTCAAACTTTAAGCTCAGGATGTGTGACATGAGCTTTTTTGAAATATAGATCCATTAGCCTAATGAACCTTTCATATTTAGGTGGTTTTCTTGTAAAACCATCACCAACAAAGCAGACTTTTGTAACCATTCTCTTCCATGCCTTCTTTTTTTCTTTTTCCTGTTCAAATAACTTTCAATACTTCTGTTTATCCTTGGGCATGAAGTTTGGGTAGAGGAACCTCCCATTTCTTTTTTTTGTTGTTGTTGTTTTTTAATCATGTTGGAAAGTACTTTTGCTCTCAACTGCCCTTTTCTCATTTGTATTTTCTTGGTGTGGTACTGTTTATGGGGAGGCTTAGCCTTCAGGACAATCCTTTTTTTTCTTTCTTTTTTTTTTTTTTTTTTTTGCCTTTTTCGAACGTTCATGGGCCTCCAGACGTTCTTTTTTTTCTCTTTTCCTCATGGTAATCCAAACAATATTCATATCATTACAGTGCAATTCAATATATTCATTTTGTGGCATGATAACAGCTGCAGAGTAACCATCTGCAACCTCCCGGATTCCAAAACCCTCTTAATTTCTGGGTGTCACTGGCCCAATGAGCCTGCTTTGCAGTAATGTTTCTTTTATAAACATGGGTGCCCTGTGTTTGGGACACAGACATTAAGAACTGAAAGATAATCGTGGTGGATTTTTCTTTTGATGAGGAGGAAGTATCCTTCCCCACCTCTTTTGATTAATTTTGGTTAGAAGTCAAGTTTGTTAGGTATTAGAATGGCTGTACCAGCTTGTTTCTTAGATCCATTAGGTTAGAAAATCGTTTTCAAGCCCTTTCTCTGCTTATCTTTGATGTCAAGGTGTCTTTCTTGGATGCAGTAGAAGGATGGATCCTGTTTTGTATTCATTCTGTTTGTCTGTGTATTTTTTGAGGGGAAATTGAAACCACTGATATTGAGATATAGCTATAACCAATGATTGTTAATCCCTGGTTTTGCTGTTGTTGTGTTTGTTCTTGTTGTTGTTTGTGGTGGTGGTGGTGGTGTTTGTGTGCTTCCTTTATTTTGTTTTTACTTTGTTAGATCAATTATTTCCTGTGTTTTCATGGGGGTGTAAGTAACCTGCATGGGTAGGAGTTTTCCTCCTACTAACTTCTGTAGTGCTGGATTTGTGGATAGATATTGTTTCTATTTAACTTTACCATGGAATATCTTTGTTTTATTATCTATAGTGATTGAAAGTTTTGCTGCCCATAGTAGTCTGGCCTCATATCTGTGGTCTCTTAGAGTCTGCACAATATTTGTCCAGGCTTTTAAAATCTCCATTGAGAAGTCAGGTATAAATCTAATATACCCGTCTTTGTATTGTACTTGGCATTTTCTCCTTGCAGCTTTTAATATTCCTAATTTATCTCTACATTTAGTGTTTTCAGTATTATGTGACAAAGGGACCTTCTTTTCTGGTCCAATCTTTTTAGTATTCTGTATGTTTCTTGTACCTTTATTGGCATCCTTCTTTAGGTTAAGAAAATTTTCTTCTGTAATTTTTTGAAAACATTTTCTGGCTTTGAGAATTGAGATTATTCTTTTTCTTCTACTTGTTTTTATTTTCTTGTGCCTCCTCCTTGTCCTCCTCTTCCTCCATTCCTATTATTCTTAGATACGGTCTTTGCATAGTGTTTTATATTTCTTGGGTGTTTTGTATCAAAAACATTTTACATTCAATATTTTCTTGACATTTATATCTATTTCTTTGATCATATCTTTAGCACCTTGGGTTGTCTTTTCCAAGTCTTATATTCTGTTGGTGATACTTGCCTCTGTTGCTTCTGTTCACCTACCTAGACTTTTCAATTCCTGAATTCCCTTAGTTTGTGTTTTCTTTTTTACTTCTATTTCCATTTCCAGGTCTTGAACAGCTTTATTCTTTTCCTTCAACTGTTTGTTTTTCTCATATTCCTTGGTTTTCTTTAAGGGATTTATTCATTTCCCCCAATTTTTGTCGGTCTTTTTCTCAATTTTGTTAATTGATTTATTCATTTATTCTTTAATCTCCTTATCATCTTCATAAAGTTTGCTTTACAATCTTTTTTTCTTGTGCTTCTGTGTGGGAATAAACAGGGCTTCTGTAGTAGAGCACCACTTGTGCTCTGGTGGTGACATATTGCCTTGACTGTTGCTGATTGTGTTCTTATGCTGGTATCTAGGCATTTTGGTTGGGACAATTATAGGTCTGGGTGTTCATTTTTTAGTTTGTCTTTGCTGAATGAGTGTTTTATTCCTTGATATGTTTCCTCTCTGGTCCTCTGACTGGTATGGCCTGTGGTTGAACAAGGAATCTCTATTGAAGTTGGAGGGCTATACAATGATGAGTTGAGGGGATGAGGGATAGCTTGGGGAGCATCAAAAGAGTTGGGAATTGGTATGTGTCCTACCTGGTAGTCTGGTGCCTGGCATGGCCTCTGGTTAAGCAGGCTTTTGCTCAGCAAGGTCTTTAAGAACTTCACCAGTATTACAACACTTGACTAACTAAAAGTCTCATGAAATCAAAGCCTTGTATTCTTAGAGCAAGGCCCACTATGCAAGGCCCAATATGTACAGTTGTGATTCTACTGGAAAAATAAATCTACTAAAAAATATTAGCAAAATATAGAGGACCTAGAAATTCATTGTCTCCATTTTGTTTTTCTATTTTGATACTGAGAAAGGAACTCAGGACCATAAACAAGCTAAGCAAGCATGCTACCACTGTCTGCATGCACACCAAAACCACATCATCTCAAACTGTAATACCACCATGATTGGCTAACTCCAAAGCCCCTGTGTTTACATCGAGTATGTACTAAAATTTAGGAAGGAAGTTTAGAGTCTTCGTAGTACTGAACAAAAAGGAGTCTAAAACATATTTTATTGTCTTTATATGTCTTAAATCCCCCAATTATACAATTACACCAAATTTTAGATACATTGCAAGGACTGTCATTAAAAATCATAAGATATATTTTATTTTAGATAATTCTGTATAGCACCTGATTTTGATAAATATGAGTATTTGGATATATATGAGACTTGTAGACCTTGCAGCTAAGAATAGTCTCCCTTTTGCAATAATTTCCAACACTGTCTGAACCCATCTTTCATTGCCTAATCATTATATGTGCATGCATACATATAATGTATGCACATAATTTTATATATACACACACATGCGCACACCCACACCCCCCCACACACACACTTCTCAGAAACTGAAGTCCTTAGTTCCAACTTGAATTGACAAATGTCTATCAAACATAGAAGTGGCTCACTACTATGAACTAATTATCATCTATAGAATTTTTATAATGTTTTTTCTTCTTTAATTCATCACTTTTGTCAGGACAATCACAAGTCTTCTTATAACCCCTAGTATAAGTTCTTCCTCTTTGGCATTAGCTAGTACCTAGTGAAGGAAAGTCAAAGAACTCCCCAGAAAAAGATGGAGTGTTGCTTCAAAACGCCTCTTGTTTTCTGTTTTGTATATAAGCATGGTTCATACATATTTGTGGATTTAGTAAAAGTTTATGATTTGGTGGTTTGTGGGGACAGAGTAGTAGGATCCTGAGGTAAGTAAGAACATATAAACTCACATCAATGGCTCTTAGTTGGCTTGGTAAACATATTTGAATGTTGTTTAAATAAACACTGTGGTTTTATTTCTTCATGGCTACTGTAGATTAATAGGGATCAGAACACTATAAACTCACCCAAATGGCAGGTTGTGAACAGGGTGATGTGGGAGAAAAGAACAGAGGCAGTTTGGGATGCAACATGTTGGCATATCCTCCCTTTAATTTTCTAGCCCATTTTTTTTTTTTTTTTTGCTTATTGCAGAAGTATAAGAAAAGCATACCAGGCTGGATGGGATGGGAAAAAAAAGAAAAGCATACCAGGCAAGCTCTAATTCACCCGTAAATACATTGTAACAGTAGTATAAAGGCAAGCATTGTTTCTATTGGCCCATGTGCTTTTATTTGTTTTTAACCTCTTATTCTTTGAATAGCTCTCAAATTTACTGTATAGCCAAGGATGGCCTTGATGGTCTTATCCTCCTGTGTATACCTTCTGAGTGCTAGAATTACCATCATGTGCCATCACAGCTATTTAATGTAGTGTTAGGGATCTAACCCAGGGCCTCATACATAATAGGCAATGTTCCACTAACTAAGCTACATCCTCGACTCCTAGTCTTTTTATATTTAGCATCTATTGAAAATTTGTAATAAAATATACATAACATAAAAATTATCTTCTTAACCACTTTAAAATGTCAAGTTCAGCAAACCAGGCATGGTGTACATACCCGTAATACCATTGCTGGGGGGGGGGGGGGCAGAAGCAGGAGAATCAGCAATTTGAGGTCACTTTCAGTTACATAACAAATTGAAGGCCATGATGAGTTACAAGAGACCCTGTCTCAAAACAAAAATATATAGGATTTAGTATGTTCACATTATTGGCCAATCAATCTCCAGAACTCTAGTTTCCAGTATCGATACTCTGTGCTCAATTAAACAATAATCTTTCATTTCTTTGTCCCTCCAATTCTTCAACAACACTCCTATTCCCATCTACAAAAGAGTTAGGATACTGTAAAAAATGTTGTGAGAATTACATGAGATAATTATAATGGGCTGGATATTTGTATCATGTTGAAATCCTAACTCCCAATGTAATGATAAAGAGGAGTCTGGTCTTTGGTAGGTAATTAGGTCATTGAAGAGAATTCATGACTTTATAAAAAATAAAAATAAGACAAATCCCAGAGAACTCTCTTGCTTTCCTTTCTGACATGTGAATTTAAAAAGAAGCTAGTAGAAAAGGACTTTTACCAGAAAGCTATCATACTGGTGTTCTGATCTCAGATTTCTAGCCTTTACCACTCTCAGTAGTACATTTTTGTTGTTTATTAGCCCCCAGCCTATAGTATTTTGTTGTAGTACCCCCACAAAAGAGAGTAATGCATATAAATTACTTGCTTCATGCAGTTAAATCTAAAAAAAAACAGATAGTACACAAGGAATTAATAACATTGAAATTGAGTTCATATAAATACAAGCACAGTCTATAATTAAAGAAAATGGGTAAAAAGGAAGAAGGCACAAAGAATTTTGAAAGAATATGAAAGGGAGTACAAATACCCCTATCAAGAGTTTTTCTCTACTGCAATAATTTATGCCACGTGGCAATAATGCTGCCTAATATCATCCAGTGATCTCAATTTACATTGTCTTGCATGGTGGCCATATTTTAATCCTTAATTTTCTTTTGGCACTGTGCTGTGTGCAAGTGACTCACAAGATCTGAATAATTTTCCACTTATTCTGATGGCCCATAGTAGTAGGTCTTTATTTACTCTAATGTAACATGTGCTATTTAAAAGTTGAGCTAGTTCTTAACATTTATTAGTCAGGATATTTTATTAAAAATCGAGATTTTAGGTTTTGTTCATTTAATAGACTTATTTTAAAGCAGTATACATTTGTGTGGATGACAATTGGCTGAGCTGTGGAGGTGGTCCCATATTGGCTCTTGTTACTTAGTTAGCATAAGTCTTTGAGAAAAGTGGACTGTGAGGTTAATGAGCAACTTACTTTTTTTTCAAATATCTAATCAATCCATACTTCAACTGAATGTTACTATCACTAAATATCTGATATAATGCTCAGCCTACATTTGCTAGGCAACTACATAACTCTGAACCCGGATGTAGCTATAGATTCTGTTTTTCCAAGACAGCAGATTCAAATGTTTGTGAAATGTATATGAATTTACTCTACTTATAAGTTAACTATTAGCTTAGTATAGTTAAATGTTAAGTTCATTTCTCATAGTGGCCTCAATAGCTAGAATATTAGCATTTGTACTATCAAAACTTATGTACTCACAACACAGAAAAAGACTGCATTATAGGAGAGTCACCCTGAGTTTAGGGCACTTAAATGGTTTTAAATGATCAGTGAATCACTGTTCATAATTGACCTTTGCTCCAGAGGAAAGGCATTACCTTTCTTATAATGGGACAGCAAACAAATATAGTCTCATTTCTAATGGAAGACATCATTTCTATCATCTAAGACACTTTATTAAGCAAAACTTAAGAACAGTTAGTCTAAAAGAAAGATATGTAATACATATCTCTATTTGAAAGATATATAGAAATGCATACAGAGAAAGAGGCATTGAGAATTGTCTTCCCAAATGCATTCCATGTCTTTTATTCTGTCAAATTTTCCTTTACTTAAGAGCAAGTTCCCATAAACTTAAAAGAAACTGTTTCATTACTTTCTTAGTTTATGTCTAGCATAATAAGAATGTGAATGATTTTCCCACAGTAATCATTTCTGCAACCTTCTGCCCAACAGGTGTTTGACACCTAGCTACTTACAATTAGTGTAGACCCAGCAGGTTAAGGGCTCAGTCTAAGACTTCTGTTTTGATAGCTTATCACAATCAGTGAACCCTCAGCTCAGATCAAATTCTAGTCAGCTTGGCTCTATACCAGCAGTGCCAGCAATTTGTTTATATGGCTCACAGGAATAAGGCAACCACTTAAAGTTTCATTATTAAGGCTATGATTCATCTAAACAGCCAGGTGAAGAGGTGCCTAGAGTGTGATGTAGATGCACAGGAGCATCTTTTGTTGTAGAGACGGGATACAGCAGCCAACTAGGCATGACAATGTCTCCCAACCCAAGAAGTCTCGGAACCTTGCGCTTTTGATATTTTAATGGCTATTTCATAGTGTATATATGATAAATAATCAATTCAATCTCTACCCTTCTACTCCTTTTTCTGTCGATTGGGGAAATAGTATCTGAAATTCCAAGCCTCTATTTATGGCCTACTTTTTCTGTTGACCAGTCCCCTATGCACCCCAAATCTTATTACAACACAACATTCCTTTTGCCCAGAAAATTCCAAGGGACTCATGGGTCCTATTAGAAATGAATCAGAGACCAAATATCAGAACAAAAGATGCACTTAGCAAGGAATTTAAAAAAAATTAGGAGCTTTGTGCAAAAAAAAAAAAAACCCACCTCGAAACAAAGTCCTTGATAAGAAAGTCCTCACGCACAGTACCATCACAACCTTTGACCTTACTTGGGCAGGCAATTCGGCAATTCAATATTGGTATCTGAATGAAACAAACTTATGAATGCTAAGTATGAGATAAACTGGGTATTGTTTCTCTTGTTAGCAAATATTTATTACAAATCTTACCTCTTTGACAAAAGAGGGAATAGCTCTTGAAAATACAGTGTTTAAAAAGAACCACTTTTCCCAGACAAAGGTTTCCATCTATAGATGATCTTTGATTTACAACAAGGTTTCATAAGTTGAAATATTATAAGTATACAACACTTTGGAAAGTATTCTAAATAGACAAGTACACCTCACATACCTTCTCTTGTGACCTGATGTGGGCTATGTCATTGCAGCAGGACAAAAGACCAGATTAAAGCCAACAGAACATCCGAATTCAGTACTCTGTGTATATTTTCTACTGAATATGTTGGGGTTTGCATCATCATAATGTCCCAAATTATAAGTCAAGCTGTCATCAATT
Organism: Rattus norvegicus; assembly: GCF_021556685.1. Lineage (NCBI taxonomy): Eukaryota > Metazoa > Chordata > Mammalia > Rodentia > Muridae > Rattus > Rattus norvegicus. The sequence goes on along the minus strand of NC_141554.1, from coordinate 9,636,506 downwards.
GGGGACCATCTGTAGTTTGTGAATTAGGAAATTATCAATTATAGTTCACTGAAATAAATGTTACCCATGAGTGATCAGCCTGGAAGTGCAAAGAAAGATGGGAAAGACAACTGTCAGGGCTCTAAAACAATAAAGTATAGAGAGATGGAGAAACAGTTAAGAGCAAGTGCTGCTTTTGCAGAGTACCCAAATTTGGTTCCTAGCATCCATGGCAAGTAGCTCATAACCATCTGTAAGAGTAGTTCCAATGAACCCAAAACTCTCTTCTGGCATCTGTGGGTAGCTTCATTCACATGTGTATCCCCCTACACATAATTTAAATTAAATTGATTTTCTTTCTGAAGAGTAAAGAATAGAGGTAAGGAATGAGTCACATGGAAGATATATTCAGGATGACTGACAGAGAGGGGAGGATCAAAAAGGACTAGAGATATGAAAGGGTAATGCTTTGGGTTGGTGGGGCATGATGTAAAGTATGGACATAAATTTGAGACCAGTGCGAGAATAACCTTGGCGCGAGAGAGACCAACTATGTGATTTTACGAGAGGTTAAGAGTGCAGTTTAGCATAGAGCACTTCTAGCATGCTCAAAGGCATGGGTTCCAACTCTAGCAGGGAAACAAAAGGAGTTCTAACAGTGTAGGTATGATCTGGGGCTGGCTCAACAGAAGAAAGTCATCATAAAGATAGAGGGAAGAGGACACACCGGAATGATAGGGAAGATGTAGATTTGATCAAGCATGGTGGGGCAACGGTTGAGACCACAAGAAGGGAGGACTTAAGATCACAATCTGCATTTAGAGTTTGCAAGTAGATGACTGATGATGGGCTTAACTGAGTTACAGAACAGAGGAGGAGGAAGCTTGATGTAAATATAGACTTCACATTAGAAATTTGAATTCCGTGTATCCAGAATCTAACTGGAGATTTCCAGTAGATATTAGATATGCAAGAACCTTATGCCATATAAATCTGTAGCATTACTTTTTAATTTCTTGTATAATAAACCTCTTTGTAATTTAAATTTTAATTATTTTAACATATTACATTATATGCAAATCAATAGCTATCAAACAGCTATCATCTATAGGACTCATAAAATGCTTCATAACTGGTGGGGAAAGTACAGCTAAAAGTGCTGTGTGGGCATCCATTAAGCAGACAGCTCCCAGGCCTGAATACAAACCCAGACTACTTATCACTGCACTCTCTTTACACTCAAGAAAATCTTTTAAGAGAAGGAAAAAGCACTTCATTTTAAGTCAAAGTGTCATTTCCACTGCAATTGCAATTGATATATTGCTAATGTACCAAGACAATTTGTGATTTAAGAAGAAAAAAATCAATGCAGTTCACTTTATCACAATTCATGAACAGTCTTAGTGAAGCTTTAGCATATAAAAATCTCCTTTTACTACCCAAATGCCATAATAAAAGAGTTAATTTCCCCTGTGACATTGTCATTATATTATTACCAGAACCAAATAAAAATCCAAATTGTTAATGAACTGAGTATTTGAGTTTGTATGTGGGCCTTGTAAGAAAGAAACATCCCCCATTAAATGTTGCATATTTATTAACTGAGCTAAACAAATTAAATGCTTTCCACCAAATCCTACAGTACATATTTGTCATAATCCGTGAAAACAGAAATGAGTAGAATCAGGCATAATTGTTCTTTCATCTATCACTAATGTTTCCAATCTGTTAGTCTTGTTTGCCTCTTTTTTTTCCTGAGCCATCCCATGGTTCATATGTCCTTCAACCTCCTGTGGGAACAATTGTTAACTGTGAGCTTCCACTCACTGTTGTTTGTCCTACCTTCCTGATAGCACCTAATGAACAGTTAGGAAAGGAACATTGTATCATCTTGCTGATATTACAGCACAAAAGATTTCAATTTCATCAAATACAAATGTAGTTCACTCAGATATCTCTGCCTCAGACTTCTATTTTTTTTTTTTAGATATCTTTTTTCTCCTCTAAATTCCATCTGTAGCAGGACACATGTGCATTTATTTCCACAAGCTTTTTAAAAGCTACCTTGATAGAAATATTTTTGGAATGTAGTTATTTCCACATTGATATTAGAGACAGCAGGTTGCCTCCCCAATGAACAACATGTCACACAATTGCTTTTTTGTAAGATACATTGTTCTAAATTCTTGTTTGTTTGTTTGTAACCCTAAATCTAAAATAAAGGTAAGCAGTGCCTAGTAAACTAGCATTGTATATTTAACACTACAACAATAATTAGAGAAAGAGTGGGGAACATGATTTGTCAATCACTTTTGCCTGTTACTGAGAAATCAAGGCTTATTGGTTGAGATTGGTTTTCATTTCAAACCAAACCAACCATCTCTTCCTCTAACTTTCCCATGTCTTCTTGGTGAAGCTCAATGCTTCCATGAAAAAGAGTGTGTCAATATCGTCTGCTGTTTCAAATGAAGCTAGCAATATTTCTGGGGCCTTTATATGCAGAGCTTGCCAACTGCTACATCAAAATTGATGTCCATTTTATGCTTGGATAAGTTGGCTCCTGACATGTCCCTGGATTTCAGAGGTTTAGCTTTAATCATTGTAGTGGATTTGAGAGCAGCTTATGTTTGTAATGGCCCAGAATGTCACGTCTGGAGTTGAATAGATATGAATTATTAGAACAAGTTCTCAAGCAGTGTAAAAGGAGAAAGAAATGAGTAACAGTAATGGAGAATTTAGACAGAACACCATCTTGAGATTCAATGCAGAATGCTAAGGTATAACTTCTGGCAAAGTCAATTGCATCCATGTTAAGGTAATTTCTTCTTCCTACATACATGTGGGTGGAGGGGAGGGGACTGACATTTTTTATTTCGTCCTGGCTCTATTTTTTTTATAGCTTGTGATTTTGGACCCCTGCAGTACCTGCAGTACTGCTTACTAATCTTGCCTCTGTCTCCTAGCAACCTGTAGTGTACAGCAATGGTCCCTGTCTATTCAGTGCTAATGCATTTGTACAAAGGAAAATGTAGAATTTCAAAGGAGGATGTTTTCAAAAGGCAATTAAATAGATCTAGAAAAGTTGAAACCTGGGAAACCAATCCTGGGAAGAGAGATTCTGAAGCCCAGCCCCCGAAATTTGGATCTCAGCTTTGTTAATTAGTAACTATGATACATAAACCAAATTAGTTTTCTTTGATTGCTTGCTTGATCTGTTTCATTTGAGACAGAGCCTTGCTATGAGGCCCTGGCTTGATTAGAATGTCCAGCAATCCTCCTTCATCAGCTATCAGAATGCTGGGATTTCAGGTATCCATCCCATGCTCTGCTTGAGGCAAGCTATTGCCCCCCGCCTTTTTTATCTTTATTAACTTGAGTATTTCTTATTTACATTTCGATTACTATTCCCCTTCCCGGTTTCCGGGCCAACATCCCCCCTAGCCCCTCCCCCTCCCCTTCTATATGGGCTTCCCCTCCCCATCCTCCCCCCATTGCCACCCTCCCCACAATAATCACGTTCACTGGGGGTTCAGTCCTGGCAGGACCAAGGGTTTCCCCTTCCACTGGTGCTCTTAGTAGGCTATTCATTCCAACCTATGAGGATGGAGCCCAGGGTCAGTCCATGTATAGTCTTTGGGTAGTGGCTTAGTCCCTGAATGCTCTGGTTGGTTGGCATTGTTGTTCATAAGGGGTCTCAAGCCCCTTCAAGCTCTTCCAGTCCTTTCTCTGATTCCTTCAACGGGGGTCCCCTTCTCAGTTCAGTGGTTTAATGATGGCATTCACCTATGTATTTGCTGTATTCTGGCTCTGTCTCTCAGGAGAGATCTACATCCGGCTCCTGTCAGCCTGCACTTCTTTGCTTCATCGATCTTATCTAATTGGGTGGCTGTATATATATGGGCCACAGGTGGGGCAGGCTCTGAATGGGTGTTCCTTCTGCCTCTGTTCTAAACTTTGCCTCCCTATTCCCTGCCAAGGGTTTTCTTGTTCCCCTTTTAAAGAAGGAGTGAAGCATTCACATTTTGAGTTTCATGTGTTCTGTGCATCTAGGGCAATTCAAGCATTTGGGCTAATAGCCACTTATCAATGAGTACATACCATGTGTGTTTTTCTGCGATTGGGTTACCTCATTCAGGAGGATATTTTCCAGTTCCAACCATTTGCCTATGAATTTCATGAAGTCATTGTTTTTGATAGCTGAGTAATATTCCATTGTGTAGATATACCACATTTTCTGTATCCATTCCTCTGTTGAAGGGCATCTGGGTTCTTTCCAACTTCTGGCTATTATAAATAAGGCTGCTATGAACATAGTGGAGCATGTGTCTTTGTTATATGTTGGGGCATCTTTTGGGTATATGCCCAAGAGTGGTATAGCTGGGACCTCAGATAGTTCAATGTCCAATTTTCTGAGGAACCTCCAGATTGATTTCCAGAATGGTTGTACCAGTTTGCAGTCCCACCAGCAACGGAGGAGTGTTCCTCTTTCTCCACATCCTCACCAGCATTTGCTGTCACTTGAGTTTTTGATCTTAGCCATTCTCACTTGTGTGAGGTAAAATCTCAGGGTTGTTTTGATTTGCATTTCCCTTATGACTAAAGATGTTGAACATTTCTCTAGGTGTTTCTCAGTCATTCAGCAGTCCTCAGCTGTGAATTCTTTGTTTAGCTTTGAACCCCATTTTTAATAGGGTTATTTGTCTCCTTGCAGTCTTACTTCTTGAGTTCTTTGTATATTTTGGATATGAGCCCTCTCTCTGTTGTCGGATTGGTAAAGATCTTTTCCCAATCTGTTGGTTGCCATTTTGTCCTAACAACAGTGTCCTTTGCCTTACAGAAGCTTTGAAGTTTTATGAGATCCCATTTGTCAATTCTTGATTTTAGAGCATAAGCCATTAGTGTTTTGTTCAGGAAATTTTCTCCAGTGCCCATGTGTTCAAGATGCTTCCCCACCTTTTCTTCTATTAGTTTGAGTGTATCTGGTTTGATGTGGAGGTCTTTGATCCACTTGGACTTAAGCTTTGTACAGGGTGATAAGCATGGATCAATCTGCATTCTTCTACATGCTGACCTCCAGTTGAACCAGCACCATTTGCTGAAAATGCTATCTTTTTTTCCATTGGATGGTTTGGACTCCTTTGTCAAAAATCAAGTGTCCGTAGGTGTGTGGGTTCATTTCTGGGTCTTCAATTCTATTACACTGGTCTATCTATCTGTCTCTGTACCAATACCATGCAGTTTTTATCACTATTGCTCTGTAATACTGCTTGAGTTCAGGGATAGTGATTCCCCCAGAAGTCCTTTTATTGTTGAGGATAGTTTTAGCTATCCTGGGTTTTTGTTATTCCAGATGAATTTGCAAATTGTTCTGTCTAACTCTTTGAAGAATTGGATTGGTATTTTGATGGGTTTTGCATTGAATCTGTAGATTGCTTTTGGAAAAATGGCCAGTTTTGCTATGTTAATCCTGCCAATCCATGAACATGGGAGAACTTTACATCTTCTGAGGTCTTCTTCAATTTCTTTCTTCAGGGGATTGAAGTTCTCATCATACAGATCTTTTACTTGCTTGGTTAAAGGCCCTTTTAAAGTTTAATTTCCTCATTTGTAAAGTAAAGCTGACATAAGTACCTACATAACCAAGATATTCTGGACTGACAGTTTTTATGCGGATAAAGTACATAGTTTCTGGCACATATAATGTCCTAGAATTAAAAAGTGTATTACCGCTGTCCATTGTTGATTTCCAAGGACAAACATGTTTATACAGCATATAACTGCATGCTAAGGGATACATTTAAGTCTCCTGTTAGCACATATCATCCTTTTATGTTCCAGGACTATTGGAATAAGCATAACAAAGGAAGTGCATGGGCATGAAGAGAAATACAGAAGTAAAACCACTGTCTCAAAATCTGCACCATCATGAGAGCAACTGGTTACATGTGGCTATCTACATTTAGGTTAATTGAAATTGAATAAAGTGGGCCTATAAAATGACTCAGGGAATAAAGACCCTTGTCAAACCTGAAGACCTAAGTTCCAATCCCTAGAAGCAATGTGGTAGAGAGAGAGAGATAGTTGACACCATTGTCTTTTCAAGACTCCCACATGTAGCCCTCTGCTCCACCATTGAATAAATAAGGATAATGAAATAATTAAAATTAAATAGATCAAAGAAATACAGTTTCTAAAGTTGCACTAACCACATTTTAAGTACTCCATAAACATGTGTGGATAATGGCTGCCACATTGGACAGTCCAAACCTAAAAACTATTAGTCACTGCAGAAAGCTTTTTGACATTGCTTATTCAAGAGATTTCAACATCAGTCCTATTTTGAGCAAGTCTCCATTATTGGTCTCTGGATATCAAGCAGTTAACAAGTTTAAAAGCCTCTCTCCATTAGGTTGCACACTCTTATTAGACATAAGGTGCTAAACACGGTATGTCAGACATCTGAAGCCAAAGTTGAAAGGAAAACTAAGTTGTGCTCAGGCCAGGGTTAGGATAAAGTGACGGTGCTATATGGATCACTGTCTGAAGTTATGCAGAAGTGTCCCTGGAATGCTCCCCAAATGTGTATTTGACCAGTAAATACAGAATTCTTTTGTTAGGGGAAAGTGGAGAGGCAGAAGTGTCACTCAACATTGATTCTGTGTTTTCTCATGTCTTACTACAACAAAAACAGTTACAATTCCAATAAAGCAGGAATCAGATATTACATAGTGAATGTGTGATCTGACTTCATTTTGTTTTGATGGTTAATTTCCGTTTTATTTGCCAACTAGCTTCTTGGTCTCTTTCTTCAGAGACCATGTTTATCTCCCCTCTTTGTATTAGGTTGTTCAATACTGGAAATAGAACCCAGGCCCTCACTCATGCTAAGCAAATGCATGAGTTATCAAGCTACACCCTTAGCCCCATAATGGATTCATGTAAGGACACGGATACTTTTTCTAGGCTAATTGTTTTGTTAACTTTATAAACTTGAGAGCCAAAGAGACCCTCCAGCGTTCATTATAGATCAGACAAGCGGCTGATCTCATTCTGCCACTGAAGTCATGATTTCAGTGGTCACCCTTGGAAAACCCATATGAACAGTCCTTGACCTCCTGAATGCTATCTTATCTTTATAAGACAGAATTCTATCTAGACATGCCATCGTAATTAGAGCAGTAGCTAGGCAATGGTCTACCACAGTGTTTGGAATTCTACCAACTGACTACATTCATTAAATTACAGAATAGTTTGCTCTGGTACAGAGTAGATAGACTGTGGAGTAGTAATACATATAAATCTTCAGATAATTTCCACAAAATCTTTTAAGGTAATTATCCATAGTGTTTTAGGAGACTAAAGTTTGACAAGAGAAAAATAATGTAAGTCACTTGTTTAGTCTCCCATTAGGGTGGCCAGTTTGAGACCTAAAATTTGTAACTCCACAGTCAGTTCCTTGACCTCTATCTCTTGGCTTTGGTCTTGGTCAGTGTTTTATTGATGCGAAGAAATACCATGACCAGGGGAACTCATATATAAAAAAGCATTTAATTGGGCTGGCTTTCAGTTTCAGAGGTTTAGTCTATTATCAGCATGGCAGTAAAAATGGCACCAAGAAGGCAGACATTGTGTTGGAGAAGTAGCTGAGAGTTCTACATACTGATATGCAGGCAGGAGAAAGAGAAACCTCAAAGCTTACTCCCAGTGACACACTTCCACTAAGAAGACCACAATTTCTCTTCCATTCAAATTGTGCCACTCTCTGGTGGCAGAACGTTCAAATTTATGAGCCTGTGGGGGCCACTCTCATTAAAATCATCACATTTGACTCCCTGACCTGCAAAAATGCATTCAGTCCAACTTCAAAAGTTCCTGTGGTCTATAACAATTAAAACACTGTTTAAAATCCAAAGTCTTCTCTGAGACTCGTGGCAATCTCTTAACTGTAACCTCCTGTCAAATCTAAATAAAAATGCAGATCACATATTTCTAACTTATAATGAATGGCTCAGGATATACATTACCATTATGAAACGAAGGAAAGGAAACATAGTGAGGAAATATTGGACCGAACCAGCTGGGCAAACGCCAAACTCTGTATCTCCATGTCTGATGTCAAAGTGCTCTTCAGATCTAGAACTCTTTTCAGCTTTGTTAATTGTAATATACTTCTTTCTCTTGGATTGTTTGTATACCCTGTTAAAAACTCTCCTGAGCTGGTATCCCACAGCCCTGGCATCTCCAAAATCTTGGGATCTCCAATGAAAATACGGCTTCACCTTCACAGCTTCATGCAATAGCTTCTCTGGGCCTCTGTGCAGCGACAACCCTGACACACACCTGGCGTCAGCAGCTTTCTTCAGCTAAGAAAGGAGATTCCCCAACCTCTATCTTGTATTCTTGACCCTAAAGCCAGACCCATGTGGTCAAAGATGGCTAGTTCTTCTGTTTGATGGGGCTGGAACTTGGCCCCCTAGTTAAGTTATATCTGCAACTACTTTCTAGTTTTGATGGATTCCTTTACTGTTTAAGCTTTTCTTTAATTTCTTTTCATAAGTTTAAAGTTTAGTTGGGTGAGATATTTCTCTGAGGTTACCACTCCTTTTATTCCATTTAGCTTCAGGCTTTTCTTTTACCTGTTTATCTTCTTGAGCACTGGATGTAGCTCTATTATGCCTCCTGGTGCACGCATCTTTTCTCCTCAATCTTTACAATTTATATTTTTCCTTGCTCCCCTTGCTCCTTTTCCTTATAGATAGACATAATCATGGTCAATAAGCATGCAACAGGTGAGTACTGGGCTGTTTTGAAATCGACTCTGCCAATGCCATTAATCTAAAACTCTTCAATTTAGCCTCTGACAGATGATTTTTTGGACAAGGGCAGAAAACAGCCAAATTCTTTGCCAAAATATCATACAAATGGTTTTTGGGCCACTCACTAATATTCTTCTCCTCTGAAACCTCTTGAGCTGGGATGTCATAATCTACATTGCTCTCAGCATCACTGTCTTTTGTGCTGCTACTGGAATGGCCCATTAAGTCACAATGAAAGGATTTAATTGCTTTCCTAACCGAAAGTCCCAAAGTCTACATTCTGCCATTGAGCAACATGCTCAGGTTTATCACAATACTCTCTGGTACTAACTTTTGTCTTAGTAGTTCTATTGGTGTAAGGAGACACCATGACTAAGAAAACTCTTATAAAAGAAAGTTAAATGTAATTGAGGATTGAATACAGTTTTAGAGGTTTAGTCCATTGTTATCATGGCAGCACATGGGAGTCATGGTGCTGGAGAGGTAGTTGAGAGTTCTGTATCCTTATCCATAGGCACTGGGAACAAAAAAAAAAACCTCTGGACTTGGCATGGGCTTTTGAAACCTCAAAGCCTGTCTCCAGTAGCACACATCCTCCAACAAGGCCATTCCTCCAATCCCTCTCATGTAGTACCACTACCTGGTGACCAAACATTTTTTTTAAAGATTTATTTTATTTATGTGAGTACACTGTAGCTGTTTTCAGACACACCAGAAGAGGGCATCGGATCCCAGATTACAGATGGTTGTGAGCCACCATGTGGTTGCTGGGATTTGAACTCAGGACCACTGGAAGAGCAGTCAGTGCTCTTAACCGCTGAGCCATATCTCCAGCCTGTGACCAAACATTTTAATCCACGAACCTATAGTGGCCATTCTTTTTTTTTTTTTTTTTTTTTAGATTTATTTAGATGGTTGTGAGCCACCATGTGGTTGCTGGGAATTGAACTCATGACCTCTGGAAGAGCAGTCGGGTGCTCTTAACCGCTGAGCCATCTCTCCAGCCCGGCCATTCTTATCCAAATCACCACAGCTTCATTCTTTTTAAAATTTAAAAATTTAATTTATTATAATTGTGTGTTAGGGGTGCACGTGTATAGGCCACATGTCAAATGTATGGCATTCTTTCCTTTTACCTTTAATTTTTTAAATCAAGTTTTACTTATATGTATTGATGTATTGTCTGTATGTATATCTTTGCTTTATGTATGTTCTTGATGCACCAGGAAGCTAGAAGATGGTACCATTCTTCTCCATTCAGCCTTCTCACTTGCCCTCTTGGTTCCCTTCTTAAATTTGTAAAAGTGTAAACATCTTCAGATGGTCTAATTCATCTGACTTTTGCTAGCCCTATCAATAATATTTTCTCAGTAATGAAAAGTGTAGAAACAAAAATGACAGGTCAAGATTTCAAAGCCCATTTCTACGAATACAAGAGAGGGAGTGTTGCTGACAGCTAAGGAACAGGTCATTTGAAGCTTGAGAGAGGACTCCAAATTTCAGCCTGTAGTGGGATGCTCTGGGTAGTCAGGAGGAAGGAAGTGTGAAGGACAGAGAAAGTAGGAATGGAAAGGAGGAGTAGCAAGCATTTTGTTCATTCAGCATTATTCTCTTCTGCTTTAGGTCATCGATAGAATATTCTGCAATGTCACAATTCTAGTTAATTGGTACTCTGCCCTGTGCACTATGAGTAGAGCTTTATCAGACAATGGAACTTGTTGATTTCCCCTCTTGTCCTTGCTCTCCCCCACATTTCATTTTCTCCTGCTGCTCTTAGGTTACTCTGTTCCACTCCTGAGCTCTCTTCCACTTAAGAAGAACACCCTGCTGGGCCACACTGATGAGGCATTCAGAGGTAGCCTGGACTTTCAGACCCACAGGAACACAGTGAACTCACTAAAATGGGCTCCTGTCAAATGTCAAGGAGCATTCCCTGGTGTTTTCTCTGTCATTATCAGATGTACTCTAGTCTAGAACATGAAGCAATCCTTTTCAACTGTTTCTTACTCCCGAGACAAAGCATTTGTCTATAAAAGGCCCCTGCTGCCTGCTGGGGGTAGGGAGGCTTCACAGTGCACAGAAAACAATAAAGTGCTTTGAGTCTGGCAAAAGCTCCAGTTCATCCCAGCTCCACAGATGTTAGTTTTAGTGAGGGAAAAATATCAGATGCATTTGGAGAGGGAACTGCAGTATAAGGTCACAATTTTTAGTATTTGCTTTTCTGTGTGTTGGTTGCTGAATCCTCCTGTGCCTCATTTTTCTGCCCTATCTGCCTTGTTTGTCAGTCCAGTCTGTGCCTCCTTTTCCAAACAGCTCACCCTCTGTCTTTTGGCTGGCCCTCCCTTACTGTGCCTCTTCTATCTGAAGAGCATTTGTCTAATGGAAGTTTTTTTTTAGGGGGAAAGACAGGGGTACTGTTCTACCAGATGCAGAATCAGGCTTGGTCTTGAGCTGAGTAGGAATGTGAAGTTGGGTCCAGAAAGTTGCTGGTGTGAAGAAAGAAGATTTGGGCCAATTCCAACGGTCCATCTAACTAGCAGAGAGGCCTGGAATGAGACATTGCCTTTTGGGACTTGGACTCAGGTTTCCTTGCCTGTAGAACAAAGAAATACCCAATTTGTTAAAATGCAGAAATGTTTATAATAAAGAAATGAGAGCAGAGCATAGTGGGACAGGCCTATGATACCAATTTTGGAGGCAGGGCCACGAGGATCACCACAACTTTGATAATGGCAGTCTGGTTTATACAGTGAGTTCCAGACCAATGTAGAGTACAGATATTTATATTTATATTATATTCATATTTAGTAATCTATATATTATTAGAGTGGTATATCCTAGCTACTTGGAAGCCAAACAGTCTAGCCAATCAGTAAGCTCAAAGCTCATGAGATACCCTGTCTCATATAAATAAATAAATAAATAAATAAATAAATAAATAAATAAATAAGGTTAAGAGTGACAAGGAGACCTGATCTCCATCCTCCACACGGGCACCCTCCACTTACACATAAAGATAACATGCGCACACATACACACACACACACACATACTCACACACACCTTCTCTTTCTCTCTTTATTTGCCCACAGATACAATAAAAATAACTATTGTAAAATGACAAATTACATAATAAACAATCAGTCAGAGTACACTTAACCCTAGAAATCAACCAGCATATAAAGGGAAGTATGGTGGTTTGAGTAGGAATGTCCCACATTGAATGCTTGGCCCATAGGGAATGGCATAATTAGGGGCTGTGGCCTTGCTGATGTAGGTATGGCCTTGTTGGAGGAAGTGTATCACTGTGGAGGTGGGCTTTGAGGTCTCATATGTCCAAGCTAGGCTGAGTGTGGGATACAGTCTCCCAGTCTCCTTCTGCTACCAGTAGATCAAGATGTAGAATTCTTAGTGCCTTCTCTAGCCATGCTTCTCACCACGACAATAATGGACTAAACCTCTGAAACTGTAAGGTAGCCCCAATTAAATATTTTCCTTTTAAGAATTGCTGTGGTCATAGTGTATATTCACAGCAATAAAACCCTAAGATAGGCACATGCAGACAGAACATTTTAGCATCGCAAGGTGACAAGAAATGTTTGAATTACCTAGTTCATTCTCGTATTGTTCACAATAGTCAAGATATGCAACCAACCTAAATGTTCCTCCAGGAATGCATGGTATTAAGGAGTCTGGCATCTTGGGATACTAGTCAGGTTCCCCAAAGAACAAAATACTTTGGTTTAGCACAAAAATAGATAAACTTATAAGGCCTTATGCTAAGTGAAACTAGCCAGGTACAGAAAGACAAATACTGCATGATCTTACTTCTGTACAAAATAACAAAAAGTTGAAGCCCCTACAATATGGCTTGGTAGTTAAGGGCACTGGCTGCTCCTCCAAAAGATTCAAGTTCAATTCCCAGCACCAACATGATAGTTCCCACCTATTTGTAACGCCAGTTCCAGAGGATCCAACAGATACATGTAGGCAAAACACCAATTCATGTAAAATAAAAATATTAAAAACAAAAACAAAAAGTTGAATTCAGAAAGAAAGATGTTTACCAAAACAGAAACTGATGGTTACCAAGAGTTAGGAGAAAGTGATGGATGAAAATGGGGGATGTTGATCAAAGAGTTATAGTCAGGTAGGAGTAATAAGTATTGGGAAACTGCTGTCCAACATAGTAACCATAATTAATGGTAACGTGATAATGTAGTGAATATTTAAGAATTGCTGAGTAAATTTCAAATGTTCTCACACAAAAAGTAAGTATGTGAAGTGGTGGGTATGTTAATTAGTTGGTTTAGTCATTTGAGAATGGATAGATACATCAAAACATCCCAATGTATCCCATAAATTTATTCATTTACAATTTGTCCATTAAAAATTTAAAAGTTTGAGTAGCATAGATATTCAATACATTTGTTCAATACAAGTTATTAAAATTTTTTCAGTCTTCCATCCTCTTCTTTTCATACTCTTGTATGTATTCATTCTAATAAGTCATTGTTTTTCAGAGAAAAGTAAAGATTTCTTCCTCAGCAAGAATAAGAATAATAATGGTAGTAGTAACTATTGTCATTATTTTCTGCTGCTGAGAATGGAACCCAAGGTCTTGTGCATGCTAAGAAAGAGCTCTAACTCTGATTTGCATCTAAAGTCCTAAGATAAGATTTCTGTATTGTATTTCTCTTGTTCAATCAATTCATGGAAACAAAAGAAGCTTGGGACCTGAAATTCACTGTCAGGATGGTTGTCCTGAGTTAGCTCTTTACTGGCTGCTTGAGTCAGAGTAAGACTGGCTCTCTGATTTGCTCCTGTCTTCCTAAGGCCCTGACAAGTGTAGGGTCAAGAACACTCACAGACTTCCCCTGCCTTTTGCCTGGACTCTACTCTTAAAAAAATGGCTTGAGTGGAATGCACCACTCTTGTTCTTAGGCTAAAACCTGGATTTGGTCAGCTATACTCACTACCAGGAGACAGAGTGTAGAAGAGAGACAGGTGCATTTATTAACACCCTTTCTTAGAAGGATGCAATTGTAGTGGTTTTTCTGCGTTCTGAGATTTCTCTCCCAAAACTGTAGGTCTACCCTAGTTCTGATAACCTTCTCCCAATACTTTTATTGGCTCAGGGAATGTGAGGCCCCAGTGATTCTCACCATTAGCCAGTCCCCTTTGGCCTGCCCATATCCATATAAACAATGCCTTGGTTCAGCTCTCTGGTGGCCCTGTAAGAGTGAACCATCTGTTCCCTGCTGGGATCCTGCCTAAAAGAGTCTAGCCAGTAAACAGAACCTTCTGAGTATTTGACTTAGAGCACTTTACTGAGAAGAGCCGTTTACTCAGGTAAAGAGATTTACCCGAGAAAGAAGCCAAAGAAGACACTTGTTAACTCAAAAGTTAGTGGGTGGCATGAAAGCACAAAAATAGAGGGAGAAAGGGAGAAAGGGAGGTAGCTATGATAGAGGCATGTTGAAAGCTGGTCCTGGGACAGGTCTTCCCAGCAAGGAGCAAGCACATCATGCTGCAAGGGGAGGACACCAGAAGCAGGGGGCAGGGCTGGCCCAGATTGTTCTTTTTCCAGTTCCTTTCATTGGCTGTTCCAGACAAGAGGAATAGGAAAAGGACACCACAATGCACCCAATGTGAATATATCTAGGACCAGTATAACAGCTGTGACTCTTTAGACCACTCAGTAAACCTCTCAGAGCCTTTGTGTCTTTGTGTGCAGGAGACAGCACTCAGAGGAGGATGCTCCCAAACCAGCCCTAAATGAGCTGGAGTGTGGATGAGTGTCTGTTCAACATTAAAGTGATATATAAAACAGGATGCTTGAATGTCCTGAACTTTATGGCTTGTCAGTTTCACAGACTATCACTTGTATTTTCAAGCAACTGTTTTTAATGCAGTACCTCAACCAGAGAAATGCCTTTACCAAATTGATTCTCTTAAACTGCCGAGAACCTGTTTTTGCAAGGAAAGACAATTAAAGTACAGGCCTGGGAACTGCAACCATTTGTTTCTGACTAAGGTCGACTGGCTACCAAATCAAGGGGCTTGGAGAGGAGCCTGGCTGCTGTCTTGTACAGCCCAGCTGTATCCCAGAGGACATGTGCCAAACCAGTGTGGCACACAACAAGAAAGTATGCCCCTTTAGACATCTCCATACCAGGCGCTATTTAGAGAGAGATAGCAGAGAGCCAGATAGAAAACAGGCACATCTCTGCACAGGATTAGTGTCCATGTCCCGTGAGCGCTGGTGAAGCCACTAGCCAAGCTAGGGAGTCAGTCACCTCCCCAGAATCACATGGCTAGCAACATGATGTATTTACTCAGCACCTGGGTCCTGAGTGTCCTGGCGATTGCCTTTGTACCTGTTTGGTCTTCCTCCTTTGCATAAACTCCTATTTCAGACCTACTTCCAGACATTTCATTTGTTTCCTTCCATATTGGTTTCACTATCCATTCTCAGGAAGGATCATAGTCTAGTCTTTCATCCCTGTACTACATCCTTGCACTAATGGCTCTAGAATGCAACTGCCTTTGGAAACATCTGGAAGCTTTTCAAAATCTTACTGTCTAGGCTTATATTCTAGACCAAGATCAGAGTATTAGAACCTCTACGTGTGTGTGTGTGTGTGTGTGTGTGTTACAGTGGAAAATGAACCTGGAGTTCCACACAACCTATGGAATTCCTTATGCCTTATTTTCAGCTCTAGCTTGACACTGGTAAATATATTTTTTTAATTCCCCACTTGGTGTGGTTGCATAGCCATGGTAGAAAGTCACGATTTTAGGAGATTTGAATTTCACCACATATGAAATAAAGCTGCACACCTTCTACTGAAGGGATGTCAGTGAGAATGTCCTGTTGGAGGGCTAAGAACCTTACAGAATCACAAATGGCCTAACCTTACAGGAGTGTCCAGCTTGATGCATAGTCCGGTTCCTCATGGCAAGAAGCAACCCCAAATCACTTTGTTTTGGGGGTAATTACACCACCTTAACTTATTATACCAAGCCTGTGCCAAAAGTATAGTTTTCTCACAGTTGAGCAAGATCTCAGGGAGGGGAAAGGATCCAAGTATCTCTATGAAAGTTTGTGGTATCAGAATTCAGTACATTACAGACATTACACAAAAGGAGAAAATGTGGGTCTGGGAGGTCAAATGACTTCCCTATGGTTATCCCAGCAGGTTTCTGGCAGAACTGAGAGGGATTTGGATCCCTCTGCAGCTCCATCTCACCTCTTTGCCTTCTCGAGTTTCTGCTGAAATTTTAGCCCTGCCAGAAAACATTTGGAGGCTTTTTAAATGAGTCTTATACTAGGATCCAAATGAGCAAGGCAGTACAGTGATTAGGGAATATCTCTGTTACTTGTGCATGATACTTTCACATGCTGATTTGTTTACCTAGCAAACAAGCTAGTGAAAGATCCCCCGAATGGGGAGACCCTCACTCAAGTCTCGGGATGACGCGACCCCCGAGAACTCACTTAAGACCCTCCTTGCCACAAGGTTTATTGATAGGAACCAGTGCACTGGGGTCAAGACTCCTATCCCATGCAGGGGTAGAGGAGTTTGACCACGAGTAGCCGAGAAAAGGAGTATTTAAAGGAAGAAGCCACAACCCAAGAGGGTAGGGATGGCGCCATTGGAAAATATTGAGAATATCAGTAAAAAATCACAAGGAGCAGCTTCCTGTCTCTCAAGATTGCTTTTAAGAATGTAATCTAACTTTATGGTGAGGTAGTTCCTGGGAGAAGCTTCCTTTTATCTTTACTAGGTCGGGATCTTACTTAAGGGCCTTATCTTACACCCTTTTATCTAGTCCTTCAGAGAGCAGGCTCAAGAAATGTGCCCTTTTACCTACTCACTGGCCAAGAGCAGGGTCTGGAATTTGAGGTATTTAGGGTTTCTTAGGGGTGAGAGAGCATTTCTAAACTTCTGACTTCTTGGCTGCATTTTTTATTCTTTCACTAGAGCCTGTGAAGTCACTACATGTGGATGAGAAGTTTAACCATTCATTTATGCAAACAGAGGGAAGAAAAATCTCTTCTGATTTTATTTACCTGAAACAGGTAATGTTACGTTAATAGTGTTTCTTAATAAATTGAAGCATGTTAGCCTGGGCAAATTTGTTTTCAACCTCTGGGAAAGCGAGTTTGCTTTTGACTGCTTGGTTGAAAAGGATTGTGTGTGTGTGTGTGTGTGTGTGTGTGTGTGTGTGTGTGTGTGTGTGTGTGTGGTGTGTGTGTGTGTGTGTGTGTGTGTGTGTGTGTGTGGTGTGGAGAGAGAGAGAGAGAGACAGAGACAGAAAGAGAGACAGAGAGAGAGAGAGACAGAGAGACAGAGAGAGAGAGAGAATACTTTGATGCTTTCAACAGGCAATAAGCCATCACAAAGGTTGCTTAGATTTCCCAAGTTTTAGAACTGTCTCACTTAGCAATTTGGCTAATTGCTTTTATGCATAGAACAAAAATGACCATATAAAGGCATAAAAGGCAAACCACTAGAAATTTAGTTGTTGACCCAGAAGGGTTTGTGTTTGTTTTGTTGTTTTGTTTTTGAGACAGAGTCTTGCTATAGAGCTGAAGGCTGAAATTAGAGGGGAGTGACACTGTATTAGGATGACCCAGAGTTTGAACATTCAATTTATCCTCAAATAAACCTGAGGCTTTGTGGAATCCAAGGCCTGACCCTGCACTTGGATGAGAATGAGAGTACAATAGAGAAGGTCACCTTCAAAGTGTGAAACGAATGACTTACAAAGTTGGCCTTAAAGACCAGGAAATGACTCCAATTAGTACACAGAAAGCACAAGGAAGGTCTTAGTGGCCAAAAATGATGCAGGAGATAAAAACCACTAGAAAGTGAAGAGACCGCAGAACCCAAATAAGAAAAGAACAAGATATTTCAGTGGTCAAGCCTTTGCTTCATATTCATGAGGTTCTGAGTTCCATTCCTACTCTCAAATATCAGCAAATTAATATATAAACCATAAAGTACATAGGATTTAATGAAGTTGAATTACTAACATATATTAAAATGAGTGTGATGGGTCTGAAGAGCACTAATCCATCATGCATGACACCTTGTGTTCCATTCACAAAATCAAGTAAATAAATGAACAGATAATATAGATAGGTTGGAGGAAAGAAAAGAGAATGATCCATTAAAATCTAAATTTTCATGAAGAAACACCACAAACTACAGCAAATAGTGTTCTCCTAACTGCATACTGTATAAGAATCCTCAGGAAGACTTATTGCTGGATTTCAATTCC
This sequence comes from Rattus norvegicus, assembly GCF_021556685.1. NCBI lineage: Eukaryota > Metazoa > Chordata > Mammalia > Rodentia > Muridae > Rattus > Rattus norvegicus. The sequence goes on along the minus strand of NC_141554.1, from coordinate 9,618,420 downwards.
CATAATTTTCCCATTCATTAAGGTTGGGCCAGTCAGAAAAAAAATCCATCTTCTTCTGCTCTTAGGAGCTTTGTGGAAAGTGCATGTAAAACCTAAGAAGAGTTGTTCAAAGAGTAGTAAGTGTCTCAGATTGTGCTCTTGCTTAAGAGTCTAAGGATGGTTTCAAATGGATCCAGAAATTGCACAGTGACAGAGACAACCATTTGTGAAAAGAGAACTTATTAGGTCAGTCATAGATGAGGTAGAGAGGGACAGGAGTAAGTGCAGGTATAGCCTAAATTGGAATTTTGCAGGAAGGGATAGGGAGGGCAAGGCAGAAATAGCTCCGAATGCACTAATTTGATCATTTATTTCAGTGGGCCCTGAGCTATCAATGTGGCCTCTGATTGTCTAATGCTGAGGTACTTTAAGGCCAAAGGAAATATTGTTTGGGTGGGTAAAGTCAATGAAGGGGGTAGTTGGGGATTTAGGCCCTTAGATTGATTGTTTTGCATATGAAAGACACACTGTGATGCAAGTTTTTTGTTCTCTCCAGGAGTTATTCAGCCCTGGTGTGGCAATGGAGGGAAATCCTCCTGGGGAACAAGGTCCCAAGGCATTAAATCATCAGAAAAACAAAAATCAAACAACAACAACACCCCCCCCCAAAAACAAAAAATTTAAGCACATAGTTATACAAAGAATTTAATGTACTATTTTATAATAATTATAAATTTTGTCCTGGTGATAACTCACAATTTAAAGATAGTATTTTTTAAGAGACATTAATTTGTAAAGTTTGTGTATTTAAAACTCAGGACTAAAGAACCTCAGAAATAACAAACAAACAAAAACATCTTTATGTACCCAAGAGAGATGCTTGTGTGTTTGTTTAAGATAGAGTCTTACAAGCTGCTCCAGGCTTGCCCGGAATTCACCATTGTAGCCTAGCATGGCTTCAAACTCATGTTGATTTTCCTGCTTCAGCTTTCCAAGTGTTGGGGTTACAGATAATGAACCACATACAATCTCAGCCTTTTTTTCCAATCATTAAATCCAACTGCTTCAACATGAGGTGAAGAAGGACAATAACAATACACATGCCAAAGAGAACAGGGAAAGCCATGGAGGCCTCAACTCTCCACAAAGAATTCCATAAAAGTAAGCAGTGCTGAGCATAGAAGCAATAGTCCCCAAGAAAGAGTATAAGCGTTGATTATCCAAAACCCTGAAACTAAACACCCATAAAGTAGCATTACAAAGATTGATCAGGCTAATTTTTAGGAAAATATATGTATATACATATATGCAAATAGTAACAACTAATGGAAAAATAGAAGCCATGAATTTAAAAGAGAGCAAGAAGGGTATGTGGGAGGGTTTGGAGGGAGAAAAGGAAAGAAATAATGTTAATTATCACCTCAAAAAAAAAAAAAAGAATGCTCAACTGTTCATTTTGAGAAGCACATCATATGATTCAGATCAACCATATTAATGAATTCCTATTAATTATAACAATATCATTTTTGAGCTGGTGATGCTCTTTTCTGGGTGAAGTTCTAAAAACAATATATATCAGAAGTACAAAAATGTCAGCACATCATTCTCCCTACCATGTCCACATTTATTCAGTTACTCAAAAATCTTCACAAAACCCAGAAGACTCTCTCTCTCTCTCTCTCTCTCTCTCTCTCTCTCTCTCTCTCTCTCTCTCTCTTTCGGTATCGGTATTTCTCTCTGTATCTGTGGTATGTGTGTGTGAGTTTACACAAAGGGTTTTCCTATGGTACTTTGATATTACGACCAAGAATGGCTATGTAGGTAATTCAATTGATTCCTAAATTAAATCATTTTACCTGCTTGAATGTGTTTGTGCTGCTGAGGGTGGGGTCTTTCCTTGTGTCTCGATGGCAAGACAAATAAAGGGGAGAAAACTTCAATTTTCTCTTAGGAGAATGTAGTGTACTTTCAAGATAAAAGTAACACTTGTTTTCAGTTCAGTGCCCACTGCCAACTGCTCACTAAGCAGGAGGCTAGTTATAAAGTAGCATTCTGCAGCAGCTCATAGGCATTTTGAAGGTTTCTGCAAAATCCCACTTTCTTTCCAACTTTATTTGGATCATTGAAGCTGAGATTACTTCGACACTTGAAATCGTTTCTGGGCTGAAAAGCATGTAGACTTTCCTAACAGAACCATAATAATGTCTGAAAATGACTTCTGGTAGGGGTAGAGTTTTCATGAGGGACTTAAAAGGCCATAAGTGTGTGCTTAGCTGGCTATGAGGGAAGCCATGTGCACCCCAGCAAAACAGTGACACAAAATGAAACATTTAAGGCCTACAAACTGTCCCTTACTAATTTGTATAACAAAGCCACAGAATTTATTTTCCCTTATTTTATTTATTTTCATTCTGCTGGAAATCTATGGCCTGCTGAGGTATGCCTACCTTACCTTTTGCCTTCTGATATTTTTCCATAATTTTTCAACATATCTTCCTTCTCAAACTGTATGTTTCTGACTCTTTGCCTGTGTTCTTGAGATTTCTTTCTTGTTCTGCTCTCAAACAATAAACAAGTAGATGTTTAATGGTCTTAGCTAAATATTTACTAACATGATTAAGAACAAAAGCAGAGTATCCTGTCCCTCAACATAAGTTCCAAGTGTCCACACAAAACATACCTATCTGACGATTGTAATTATTAGCAAAAGCACCAGCCAGTAGCTTGCCTGGGGCATTCTTGTAGGGTGGCGAGGTGGTTGGAGGGGGTGTAAGAACTGGCAAAACTACAAGAACTGGCATTGGTGACATGCCCCTGCCAGCGGGAACCCAGTTATTCAGGGTCCCGAAGAGGCCTTCTACCTGTGTATCAATGGGGGTGAAGAGAAGAAGAAGACCAAGCAAAAGTTCTGTTGTCAAGGTCTCATTTAATGGGGCGAGCGTTACAGGTTTTAAGGCTTTCTGGTAGGGGGAGTGTCCTTTGTGAAACACAAAGGATGGAGGGAGGATGGCATTCCAGAAGCGATAGCAGAAGGTGAAGAGGTCATGCGATGGAGACTGTAGTCTGGTGTTTGCTCAGGCTGAAACATCCTGTGAATGTTATCTTTCTGTGCCTTAAATTCATGGGAGAGGATTTTGTCCAACAATCTCAAGACTTTATGGCAGTCATTTCAAGGTTGAACCTCTAGTCACAAAGCGGCCAGGCCCAAATCCAATACGGCTCCTTACAGTGACAGAATGTGGAGTGTCACAGAGGTCATAGGGATGAATTCACAGAAAGATGCTCTAGTAACATTTGCAGGATAGCAATCCAGAGAGTTGACAGAACTACAATGAGTTCATTGAACTCTCAAAACAAATTTTTTGCCTTGCTATTGTTGTTATTTTCATTTATTATTGTCTTTTGTTGTTGTTGTTGTTGTTGTTGTTGTTGTTGTTGTTGTTGTTGTTATTGTCATTTCATAGTTGAGGAAACTGCTCAAGATCATAGAGTTAGAAAATAGTGGAATCGGGATTTTCATCGATGACTCTGCCAAGTCTGTCTTCTTTTTTCCCTCCATGGCTTGCCCAGTTTGAACAGCACCATAGGTTTTGATGCTTGCCTGACAGGTCAAAGACATCAACTTGTATCACTTTTCAGACAAATTTCATATGTGCCTTAATGTTTTATTGTTATTATTGTTGTTGTTGTGATTTTGGAAGGAAAAATGTCTTTAGAATTTTAAATCATACATGACTCATTTCCTGATATATGCTGTCACAATGATTTCTTTTATAAAGATATTGAATGCAGTCGCTAGAAATAAGACTTTCTACTTATGCACTGTAGAATAATGCTAAAGCTAAAAAAAGAAGAAAAGATGACCTTATTAACCTAGTTTTTTCTACACAAAATTCCCAAAAACTGTGAGCATCCCACAGGATTCCACCCACACAGCAAATCCTAGAGCAATACTTTGAACAAAGTCATCTAACTCAATAACATTCCAGGCAGCTATTGAAAGCATCTTCAGGGTAGAGCACTTTCCTAAGCAACAATTTAATTAGGTGGAATGCTATAAAAGTCTTCTAGTGCATAGGAGAATCTTGAATTCAGAGTGGCAGGATGGACCACACAGAGAGAATGTGCACATGGTTTCACTCAGGAGATAGACCAGATGTACAGAAATGGCACACAGGTGCTGCCACCCACTTGAGCTGCACCCATGATGGATACCAGGGAGAAAAATACCAACATTTCCTTCTCATTTCTACAGCAGGGTTAATTAACTCTTCTTCATATATGGCACTTATTGATGGGAACACTTGCTTAAGATGGTATTCTTTTTCTATCCTTGCTCTAAAAGAATTATTTCTGGTGAAAGTAAGCATTCTAAGGTATGCTGCTGTTATGTAGAACCAGACCAAGCCTTGTGTAATTGATGAAGCTTCCTTTATGACCTGGACTACTCCTGACCTCCTGCAGTGCATACTCACTAAAGTACCTTCAGATATTCTCATAGGCACCAACCTCCTCCTCCTCTTCCTCCTCCTCCTCCTCTTCCTCATCTTCTTCCTCTTCTTCTTCCTCCTTTTCTTCTTTGTCTCCTGCAGTAGCCCAAGCTGGCCTTAAATTCACCATGAGACTAAGTATGACTTGGACTACCTCCAGCCTGCACCTTCCAAATGATAAGATTTCGGTTATGTACAATAGAATCTGGTTTATGTGGTTCTAGAGATGGAACCCAGAGTGTCTTATACTATAGGCAAGTACTCTGCCAATGAAGTATATCTTCAGCCCAGTGCCCAGACATTTGTTTACTTCCTGAAGTATGTAGGATTATTGATTCCTCACTACCTGGAGCCACATCTCACTGTTGCTGTTCTGTGGTATTGTGCTTGCTAATGGAAGGTGCTCAGAACCTCTGCTGCTGTTAAGACAATGCTTTGAAGAGAGCAGTTGGAAGCAGGGATAACAAGAGGAATAAGAATAAAAAAAAAGGGCCTTTTTAAAGGCAACTTGGTTCACCATTGCTTGAGAACAGCTCAGCTTTCTTCCTTGTAATTCAGCAGGAATACTTTGTATAGGAAAGATTAAAAAAGTGTGTGTGTCTGGGTGGGAGGGGCAGGTTAATATGCAGCTTTAGTCTGAATAAACCACAGTACCACCCAGATGAAAAAAAGAGCAGGCTCAGTCCTCTGTGGTGGCTTTGTATTAGAAAACAAGATGGTCACCCATGCATGACTGGAACTCTTCAAGACAGCAAGGCTCCTTTAGGGATCTCTGAGGTAAAAAAAAATTGTAAAGTTTCTGTTTAGCCACAGCTTGCTCCCTCTTTTCTTCTATTTTATCCCAAGCCACACAAAACCTTGATTAAAGACCTCAGCTGTTTGTTTATTTTGAGAATCGGTTATCCTACCTTCTCCTTCTACCCAGAAAGCTTCCTTATCGATCTGTGCTCTTGGTTCTTGCCACGGCAGGCAGGCCCCACAGGGTAGAACAGAGAATTTTCCTTTGTGTGATCCCTTGGATTAGAGCCCTTCACTGCTGCTACACTTCCTGCTGAGACTCTAAACCCATATCTACTCACCTCAGAAATAGAACCCACTATGAAACAAAATAACAATTGCACTAAAGTCCAAATTCTTGAAGCAATGAATTTTAATGCGCTTGCTAACAGGCTCATGTGTGAACATGAATGACTTGGGCAGCAGCAGTATCTCGAAAAGGATCACCCCCAACACAGGTGACAACTCTGCTGCAACTCTGCAACTCCCTGCTCAGCTTGCAGGCAAATGGTCAAGCCCAAGAGATATCTCTCCTCAGGGAAAAGGCCTTGAAGAATCTTCCTAGTTTCTGATTCACCAGAGAAGTAACCTCCCCGTCCCCCAATTTCATGAGTCTTCTTCTCCCTCCTGGAAGGAATGTTTCAATTCAGAGAAAACATTCTGCAATTTCAGTGATTAGCAGCTACAGATACATGATTACTATCCAATGAAAGATAACTTATAGGGGAAGACCAATGGAAAAATATTTACCACATTCTAATGCTTTGTAACAATGCAGGGTTTACAACAATTGAATGTATGTTAAAAATGCTAGAAGATGGTTGTGAAAGACCTATGGAGAGGACCTTTCCCTCAGGAGGAGACCCAAGCGCCCAATGACCGAGCCGAGACCACTCAGATGCAATCAGCAAGAGGGTTTATTGGAAAACACAGGTACCTGCGGGCACACAGTCTCTTCGGAGGACTTACGCGCCCAGCAGCTCCAGCATGGGGCTTTTATAGGGTTTGGGGAAGCAGAAGCGGGCGTACAGAAGCAGATGCATAGTTACAGGGATTGGTGGATTCAAACGAGGCACATAGACATGTTCACATATGATTGGCTATTTCACATGATGAGGAAATAAGGTATAGCTACACACATTGGCAGGTTTGAATCATATTCAAATGAGGTTGCAATGTGGTAAGAGAGTACGTGCAGGCTGGGGCATCCTGAATGTCAGGGGCTGGGGGCTTATCTGTTCCTGCCAGGTGGCCTGTGAGTCAGATCCAGTACTCCTGGTCTGTTCTGCATTCCTTTCCTTTTATGGTTTGTTAGTTTTAACGTGACTCGGCCCTAGGTATCTGGGTGTGCGTGGGCTCATTCAAGCCTGTTGCAGCTCTGAGTTAAGACTCATGGGGGGTCTTTCAGTTGGAGAGATGACTCAGAAGTTAAAAGTAGTTGTTGCTTTAGCACAGGACCTGGGTTTGGTTCCTAGCACGATACGGTAGCTCACAACCATTTGTAACTCCAGCTATGGGGAATCACACAATTATTCTGGACTCTGTAGCAATGCAGATATGTGGTGTTATTTAAATATATGAAGGAAAAACACTTTTACACCTGAAATAATAGCAAGTAAATCTTAAAAATAAAAAGAACATGAAGAAAAGTTAGAAAGTTCTCAACATAAATGATAAATGTTTCAGAAACTACCAGTGCTAATTAACCTGATTTGACCATTTGTATACAAGTATCCAATTGTCAAGTGGTACTGAATAGATAGGTAGAGTTATTGCATGTTAAATAAAAATTAAAGAAGCAAGAGCTAGAGATGTGTTTTAGCAGCTAAGGGCACATAATGCTCTGCAGAGGACCCAAGTTCAATTTATAGCACCTAAGTCAAGGTACATATATATTATATATATCTCCAGATCTAGAGGATCTGATGCCTCTCTGGCCTCAATGAGCACCTGTGCTCACATGTACATACCCTTCCACACAATACACACTTAATTTTCAAAGACTACAGAAATAAAAATGAAATAGGCATATTTATCATATCATGTTTTTGTTATTTCTGTGATGTTATTACCATGGCCAAAAGCAAGGCTGCGGTGGAAAGTGTTTATTTGGCTTACACTTTCACATTGTAATCTATCACTGAAGGAAGTCAAGACAGGAAAACAGGGTAGAAACCTGGAGGCCTTAGCTGATGCAGAAACCATGGAGGAGTGCTGCTTACTGGCTTGCTCATCATGATTACTCAGTCTGCTTTCTACCAGAACCCAGGACCACAGCCCAGGGGTGATAATGTCCACAGTGTACTGGTCCTTCCCACACTAATCACTAATTAAGAATATGCCTTACAAACTTACCTACAGCCCAATTTTATAGAGGCATATTTCTCAATTGATGTTTTCGCTTCTCAGAAGACTATCCTTGAATCAAGTTGATATGAAACTCACCAGTGCATCATTTATACATCCTAAGTAACATATATTACACAGTGTATTTCTTCATATAACATTCTGCTTTATACTTTAAGAACTGCTTTATACACAGCAGTTCTTAAACAATATTCCCACAAATTAGACTCTCCCAGGAATAAACCCCTTTATTGGTTGTCCTGTACAGAATGGTCAGACTTGAAATTATATACACACATATAACAAAAGCAGATTTAGCAGACTCTATTAATATGTATTGATATAAAGACATACTTACATACATATGTATGTAACAAATATCAAAGAAAAAAAGGCTGTCAACTTGAGAGTTTCAGGGGTTAAGTAAAGAGGTCAAGGGAAGGTAATTGTGAGGAGCTGGAAAAAGAAAGGGAAGAAAAATGATGTAATTCAAATTAAATTAAAATCATTAAAAATAAAAGTTAATAAAATCTCAGTATTCACACAGCAGTTTATTTCATGTAAACACATTCCATGTGTGGAGTCATTTTCAAGTTCTATCAGGAAGAAAGCTTTAGAAAAGTATGCATAAAGATGAGGATATCTTTATCCTTTTTCTCTAGAACCATATACCTTTCATCATCTGAAATTTTATGAGAATCTTTATAGCATGTGTTCTTTTATAATTTCCTTAAATATCACTGAGTGCTTCATGAATATCTGTACTCGGATTTTCACAAATGGTTTTATGATGTATTCGTTGCTTAACTGTTGCTGTGATAAAATATGATAAAAGGCTACTCAAGGAAGAGAAAGTTTATTTTGGCTTTGGTCTCAAGAGGTTTAAGAAGAGATCACCATGAGTAGGCATGACAATAAACAGCAGCTATGGTAACAGGAGCGAGAAACTGAAAGAGCTAACTGGAAGTAGCATGAAACTAATAGGAACTCCCAAATCCTGTCCCAGTGACAGGCTTCCTTTCAGGCTGTGTCACTTCCAGAAACAACACCACCAACTGGGATGCAAGCGTTTAACTACATGAGACTATGGAGGATATTCTCCTTCAAACCTATACATAACATACATATAATTACACAATTTGATCTTTTTCAATCAGTGTTGGTGTTGACATTTGAATCCAGGATCCTTGCATACTGCAAGCTGCTCTAATGTTGAGGTATGTCTCTGGTCCTTGAATTTGCTTTTTTAAATTTCATTTGGGGGAAATAATTTGTTTGTTTATAACAGCTTTATAGTATTTTGCATGTATGTTGGCTATTTGCATGCTCTCTTCTTGAGTTGTGTGTTCATATAATTTATTAAAGTTTCTCTGACTTGTTTTCTATTTCTAATCAAAGAAAATTTTTTTATTTCCTAGACACCAAATATATGATAGTTAAATGCATTGCAAGTGTGTGCAATGCATTTTAATGTCACTTGTGATATATCCTTTCTGCTGAGGTTGGAAATTTTAATCTAATCCAGTTAACCAGTATTTCTCTTTGTGATGTATACTTTTTATGACCTATGCAAACATCCATTTGAACTTTACTTTTGTCACTGGTATGGGGTTAGAAATGGATTTTCATATAAGGTTTATAAAATGTGCTGATAGTAGTCAATGAACAAGTTTGTGATTTCTAAGTGACTAATGATGTTATTTGAGCATCAATTCTCATATATCTATTCTCTTTGGGAGGCTCTCTATCTTATCCTATCAATCTATATAATCCCATGCTAATGTCAGGAGGAGTTCTTTACTTCTTGTATCTACTGAGGAATAGTGTGTATATAGACTATGAAACTGGTAAGGAGACCATAAGAAGACAAAGAGATATTGAGGAAGGAGAAAAGAGGGTTAAAAGGGAACTCCAACTTGAAAACAGAAAGGAAGCTGTAAGAATGGGTAGAAGGATTTAAAAAAAAGTATCAGGAGGTTGGAGAAGTTGAAGGAGGGAAAACCACAAAAACATTTTTAAAGGCCAAAAGAAACCGAATATAGTGTGTACTAATTTAAATTTCTTTAGATGAAAAGTGAATTCAGGGACAATTTGCAAACATAAAATTCACCCAAATACAATTTATTAGTTTAGATTTAATTCCTACAGTAGTGCAGATATCATTCTAATCCAATCTTAAAATGACTCCTTCACCCTAAAGAGTTCTTTAGGAATCATTTTTAAGTGAACATCATACCAACCACCAGCCTCGACCAACCATTTCCCTTGTTCTGTCTCAGTATCTGTGTCTTTTCTATGAATTTCATGTAAATCAAATAACAAAATATATACTCTTATGTTTTGTTTCTATTACTTAACATCACCATTTTTAGCTTCATTCACATCAATAACTCACTTAGTTTAGTCTCTTAATGCTATGTAGTATAACCCTGTTGGGATATATTATATTTTATTTGACTCACCATAATTTGATGAAAATTTACATTCTTTCCATTTTTTAAATTTTCTTTTACCTTTTTTTCTTTTTCTGAAGCATAGTTACTCTGTGTAGCTTAGCTGTACTCTAATTCACTCTTTAGAACACACTGGCCATGAACTCACAGAGATCTGCCTGCCACTGTTTCCTGAGTGCTGGGATTAAAGGCGTGCCCCACCCCCACACACACCTGGAATCATTCCAGTTTTATGCTATTATGGTTCATTTCATCTAGATATGTGTTTTTATTTCTCGTGGGTAGAAACTTGTGTAGAAAGCTAAAATGAAGTTTCTGGATTACAGGGTAATTTGTAAAATAATAATATTAAAAAGAATATTAATAATAAAGCTGCCAAACTGTCCTCCAAAGTAGTTATTCTATTTTATATTTCCATCAATGGGGGAGGCACACCCTTGCCAGTACTTCATTGTTAATGTTTTTGAACATAGTGATTCTGATGGATATGAAGTAATATTCCATTGAGGTTTTAATTTGTCTTTCCCCAGTGACTAAAAACACTAATTTTTTTTCTGTTTATTAGGCATCTGTATGTAGTCTTTTGTGAAGTTAATTTCTCAGCTCTTCTATGACTGTCATATCCATAATCTTAGTTTCATTTCTGTCTTGCTTGCCATTCACTCCAACCATGACTTTAGGCTCAGATGAAGAGCTCTCTGATGTTTTCTACCAAATTTAATACTTTGAGCTAATTAAGATCTGCATTTTCCTTACTCAGTGCCTGCCATCTAACAGGGGAACTATTAATGCTCATAGCTGGTTCCATGCTGCTAAAGCAAGCTCTCACCAATTGAGCAAGATAGCAGGTTATGGGACCAGCCATAGGAATGAGTCTCTGACTCATAGTTCTGCGTTGAAGTTTAGATAATTACTCAAGAATAAAATCTTCTTAATTTATTTTTTATATTTGATCAATTCCAAAGCCCTAAGAAATGTATTTTTTAAAAAGATTTGTTTGTTTATAGTGAAAGACCCCAGCTTAGCAGCAGTAACGCCATTTTGCAAGGCTGTACTTAAGATGACTGGTTCAGGGAAAGGTTAGAACACTGAGTACACAGCGGCTGCCAAGCAGGATGTGTTTGGTTGAAGGCCTGGCAACAGGACGACTTTTCGATTGAGCACCTGACAATGAAAAAAAAGCCCCTGGAGAGGTCCCACACCCTGGTGGGGGGCCGAGTCAGTCGTTATGTTCCAAGAAGGTAGCTAAGAAACTTGCCCCCGGGCTGAACCCTTGGGGGGCCGAGTCAGCCGTTATGTTTCAGGAAGGTAGCTAGGAAACTTGCCCCCGGGCTAAACCCTTGACACATTAGAATCCACCAATTATATCCCTGTAACCATGCATCTGCTTCTGTATGCTTGCTTCTGCTCCCCAAAATCCTATAAAAAGCCCATCCTTGGTTCCGTGGGGCGCGCCAGTCCCCCGAGTGACTGAAGCGCCCGCAGGTGCCTGTGCCTGTGTATCCCGACAATAAACCAAATCCTCTTGCTGATTGCATCCTGTGGTGTCTCGGTCTGGTCTTTAGAGTTGGAGGGTCTCCATCCCGAGGGAAAGTTCTCCCTGAGAGCTTTTCAATAGAAATGCTCTATTTTACATGTATTTGCACATGACAGAACAGGGCATCAGATATCACAGATGGTTGTGAGCCACCATGTGGTCGTTGGGATATGAATCTAGATCTTATGGAAAAACAGCTAGTGGTCTTAACTGCTGAGCAGTCTCTAAAGCCCCCAAAATGCTATTTCTAAAACCTTGGTATGAGTCCTACAACATCCAGAGGAAGCTCAACTTACAGGTATTCTAACAAACCCAGGATCACAGTTTGAACCTGCACCCTGAGCAGACCTGGGGGACTGGCTCTGCATGCATACATACAACACCCAGAAGCCAGAGTCTCAGGTGCTGTGAAATACCCAGGACCACAGATTCACAGAATCACAGAGGAAGCTCAATTCCCAGGAAATTGGACATTACCAGTATCAGCAGAACTCTGACACACTCAAGATCACAGTCTAATACACAACATCTTTCCAAACACCCAGCATAACTGCACAAGATACCCTATAAAAACATTGGCACAATAGTCAAAAACAATGCAAAATACAAAAAGCTTTTAACCCAAAATGTCCAGGAAATTCAGGACACAATGAAAAGGCCAAACCTAAGGATAGTACTTATGTATAGTAGAGAGCAAAGATTCCCAAATTAAAGGGCCAGTAAATATCTTCAACAAAATTATAGAAGAGAATTACCCTATCCTAAAGAAAGAGATGCCCATGAACATACAAGAAGCCTACCAAACTCCAAATTGACAGGAACATAAAAGAAACTCCTTCTTTCACATAATAATCTACACACCAAATGCTCAAAACAAAGAATGAATATTAAAAGCAGAAAGGGAAAAGGTCAAGAAACATATAAAAGCAGACTTATCAGAATTATACCAGACTTCTCACCAGAGAGTATGAAAGCCTGAAGACTCTGGACAGATGTCATACAGACTGGAAAAGAACACAAATGCCAGTCCAGGATGCTATACCCATCAAAACTCACAATTAACATAGATGAAGAAACCAAGAATTCCATGAGAATACCAAATTTACACAATATCTTTAGACAAATCTGGACCTACAAGGATAATAGATGTAAAACTTCAACACAAGAAGGGAAACTATACCCTAGAAAAATCAAGAAAGTAATCTGCATTCAACAAACCCAAAAGAAGATAGCAACACAAATATATTTCCACTTCTAACAACAACAACAACAACAACAACAACAAAACAGGAAGCAACAATCACTTTTCTTTAATATTTCTTGACATGAATGGACTCAATTTCCTCATAAAAAACATCAACTGACTGGATAAGTAAACAGGACCCAACATATTGCTGCGTACAGGAAATTTATCTCAGTGACAAAGATAGACACTACCTAAGAGTAAAAGGCTAGAAGATTTTTTCTAAGCAAATGGTCTCAAGAAACAAGCTGGGGCAGTCATTTATGATGGTTTGCATATGCTTGGCCCAGGTATTGGCACTATTAGAAGGTGTGGCCTTGTTGGAGGAAGTGTGTCACTGTGGGGGTGGGGATGGAGACCCTCCACCTAGCTGCCTGAGAACATTCAGTTTGTTCCTGGCTTCCTTCCGGTGAAGATGGAGAACTCAACTCCATGAGATGGGGACTGCACCATGTCTGCCTGGAAGCTGCCATGCTCCTGCCTTGATGATAATGGACTGGACCTCTGAACCTGTAAGCCATCTTTTATAAAACTTGCATTGATCATAGTGTCTGTTCACAGCAATACAAGCCTAATTAAAACAGAAGTTGGTACCCGCGAATGGGGTATTTCTGTGATAGGCCTGACTATGCTTTTGTTTGGAAGAATGTGGATTTGGGGACTTTGAATTTGGAAAGCAGTGGAATGCTTTAAATGGGGCTTAATGGGCTTTCTTAGTAGGAATGCAGAAGTCTTTCCTGAGATTGATTTGAATTTTGCAGGCCTGGCCCAAGAGGTTTCAATGGAGTAGAATTTCGGTATGTACTGTAAAGACTGCTTTTGTTGTACTTTGGTGAAGAATGTGGCTGCTTTTTGCCCTTGTCTCAAGAGTCTGCCTGAGGCTCAAGTGAAAAAAACTCAGATTAATTGCGTTAACAAAGGAAGTCTCAGAAACGCCCATCATAGACTTTGTTTTCTGGCCTCATGAAGAGCATTTTAATGAAAAAAAGAAAGGAAGTTGAGAAAGGAAAAATACAAAATATATGTTTCAAGTATTAAAGGGACACCCAGAAGTGAAATGAAACTGAATCCTGTGTTGGAGAATATTAAATTGAATTAAGGGAGTAATGACCTTGGAGCGAGATCACACCCAGCTAAATTAGCTCCAGGCAACTTAGTACAAACATTTAATCCCAGGAGACAGGCATACAGATCTCTAAATTCAAGGTCAATCTACAGAGCAAGATCCAGGACAGCCAAGCATAAGGTGAAGGAATTAGATAAGAGGGAGCTAGTGATAAAGTAATAGAAAAAGTAGGTCATATTCCAGCTCCTGCAAGGAGCAGAACTCAGCAGCTTCAGCCATGCGTCTCTGGCTTTATTTATATTCAAGAGCAGAAAGACAGTTGATGCTGGCTAGCTGGAGCTAAAAAGGAGATAAGCAACATTGAACATTCTTCTGGGAAGTGTTTTTTGAGAGCTGTGTTCCTGAGATGCCCAGGTTGTACCTCATGCTCTAACTGGAATTAGTAGTGTATTGAAAGATACAGTTTTAAAACTAGCTCAAAACTCAGCAACAGGATCTGACTCAGGAAGACAGATGGTTAAAAATGAAGGAGGACTGGTGCAGACTCACTGACCCTCCTGATGTCACCGGACATGAGTAAATCAGTAACAGGTTCTGTTCTGCCCCTGTGATGTTTATTCAAGCCCCCATTATGCCCTAAAGATAATGTTCCAGCCATTGTGTCCTGCAGATAGTGAAAGAATAAAAAAATGCAGCTAAGAAGTCAGAAGTTTTGGTTTACCAGGAGTCCCAAATCCGCGGATCCCGGCCCGCAGCAGCTCTCTGCTCCCAAACCCCGTGGGAGAGAGACCTCACCGCCTGGTCAAGTGGGCACTCCTGAGGCTGCAGAGCGGAAGAGACCACCAACACTGCCCACCCCTGCCCACATCCCTGGCCCAAGAGGAAACTGTATAAGGCCTCTGGGTCCCCGTAGAGGAGGGCCCAAGAGCAGCAGGACCGCTGCATCTGAGACACCTCCAGAACCTGAAGGGACCTACCGGATAAACAGTTCTCTGCACCCAAATCCCGTGGGAGGGAGAGCTAAACCTTCAGAGAGGCAGACACGCCTGGGAAAACAGAAGAGACTGCCCTCTGCACACATCTCGGACGCCAGAGGAAAACACGAAACTCCATCTGGAACCCTGGTGCACGGAAGCTCCCGGAAAGGGCAGCGCAGATCTACCTGGTTGCTGCCACCTCAGAGAGCTCGTAGGCAGCACCCACGAGCAAACTTGAGCCTCGGGACCACAGGTAAGACCAACTTTTCCCCTGCAAGTGACCTGCCTGGTGAACTCCAGACACAGGCCCACAGGAACAGCTGAAGACCTGTAGATAGGAAAAACTACATGCCCGAAAGCAGAACACTCTGTCCCCATAACTGGCTGAAAGAAAACAGGAAAACAGGTCTACAGCACTCCTGACACACAGGCTTATAGGACAGTCTAGCCACTGTCAGAAATAGCAAAACAAAACAGGGAGAAGAAACGCACACAAACATAACCTCACATCCAAATATGAATATAACAGGAAGCAATAATCACTAATCCTTATTATGTCTCAACATCAATGGCCTCAACTCCCCAATAAAAAGACATAGATTAACAAACAGGATACGCAATGAGGACCCTGCATTCTGCTGCCTACAGGAAACACACCTCAGAGACAAAGACAGACACTACCTCAGAGTGAAAGGCTGGAAAACAAATTTCCAAGCAAATGGTCAGAAGAAGCAAGCTGGAGTAGCCATTCTAATATCAAATAAAATCAATTTTCAATTAAAAGTCATCAAAAAAGATAAGGAAGGACACTTCATATTCATCAAAGGAAAAATCCACCAAGATGAACTCTGAATCCTAAATATCTATGCCCCAAATACAAGGGCACCTACATACGTAAAAGAAACCTTACTAAAGCTCAAAACACACATTGCACCTCACACAGTCATCGTAGGAGATTTCAGCACCCCACTCTCATCAATGGACAGATCATGGAAACAGAAATTAAACAGAGACGTAGACAGACTAAGAGAAGTCATGAGCCAAATGGACTTAACAGATATTTATAGAACATTCTATCCTAAAGCAAAAGGATATACCTTCTTCTCAGCTCCTCATGGTACTTTCTCCAAAATTGACCATATAATTGGTCAAAAAACGGGACTCAACAGGTACAGAAAGATAGAAATAATCCCATGCGTGCTATTGGACCACCACGACCTAAAACTGGTCTTCAATAACAATAAGGGAAGAATGCCCACATATACGTGGAAATTGAACAATGCTCTACTCAATGATAACCTGATCAAGGAAGAAATAATGAAAGAAATTAAAGACTTTTTAGAATTTAATGAAAATGAAGGTACAACATACCCAAACTTATAGGACACAATGAAAGCTGTGCTAAGAGGAAAACTCATAGCGCTGAGTGCCTGCAGAAAGAAACAGGAAAGAGACTATGTCAGCAGTTTGACAGCACACCTAAAAGTGTAGAGAGCAGCGCGGTAAAACAAAGATGGGGCCGACATCCAGCCTTGTCTGGATATAAACGACTTACTGCGCATGTGCAGGCTTGTCCCCTTGCTAAGGCTCCCTCTAGTGGTGAACAGCGGTACTGCATATGTGCGGTTTATACACCAGGTGTCAGTTGACCATTAATATGCTAATGAGGTGATTCATTCTCCACCAATCCCTGGAGGACAAGTAGTGGGGTGATCCATGCAACACCAATCCCTGAGAGATAATGAGCATACTGTTGTATATATAAGTCCAGGGACTTTGCTGCTCAGAGTCCCTGTTCAAGAGAGCCGTAACACTGAGAAGAGCTGTAACACAGTAAAGGCTTGTTCGCAGAAGAATCCTGTTGCCAGGCTTCGTTCTTACTGGCAGGACATTAGGCGCGCGACATAAAAGCTCTAGAACAAAAAGAAGCAAAGACATACAGGAGGAGTAGAAGGCAGGAAATAATCAAACTCGGAGCTGAAATCAACCAAGTAGAAACAAAAAGGACCATAGAAAGAATCAACAGAACCAAAAGCTGCTTCTTTGAGAAAATCAACAAGATAGATAAACCCTTAGCCAGACTAACGTGAGGACACAGAGAGTGTGTCCAAATTAACAAAATCAGAAATGAAAAGGGAGACATAACTACAGATTTAGAGGAAATTCAAAAAATCATCAGATCTTACTATAAAAGCCTATATTCAACAAAACTTGAAAATCTGCAGGAAATGGACAATTTCCTGGACACATACCTGGTACCGAAGTTAAATCAGGAACAGATAAACCAGTTAAACAACCCCATAACTCCTAAGGAAATAGAAGCAGTCATTAAAGGTCTCCCAACCAAAAAGAGCCCAGGTCCAGACGGGTTTAGTGCAGAATTCTATCAGACCTTCATAGAACACCTCATACCAATATTATCCAAACTATTCCACAAAATTGAAACAGATAGAGCACTACCGAATTCCTTCTATGAAGCCACAATTACTCTTATACCTAAGCGCCACAAAGACCCAACAAAGAAAGAGAACCTCAGACCAATTTCCCTTATGAATATCGATGCAAAAATACTCAATAAAATTCTGGCAAACCGAATCCAAGAGTACATCAACACAATCATCCACCATGATCAAGTAGGCTTTATCCCAGGCATTCAGGGATGGTTTAATATATGGAAAACCATCAACGTGATCCATTATATAAACAAACTGACAGAACAAAACCACATGATCATTTCATTAGATACTGAGAAAGCATTTGACAAAATTCAACACCCCTTCATGATAAAAGTCCTGGAAAGAATTGGAATTCAAGGCCCATACCTAAACATAGCAAAAGCCATATATAGCAAACCAGTTGCTAACATTAAACTAAATGGAGAGAAACTTGAAGCAATCCCACTAAAATCAGGGACTAGACAAGGCTGCCCACTCTCTCCCTACTTATTCAATATAGTTCTTGAAGTTCTAGCCAGAGCAATCAGACAACAAAAGGAGGTCAAGGGGATACAGATTGGAAAAGAAGAAGTCAAAATATCACTATTTGCAGATGATATGATAGTATATTGAAGTGATCCCAAAAGTTCCACCAGAGAACTACTAAAGCTGATAAACAACTTCAGCAAAGTGGCTGGGTATAAAATTAACTCAAATAAATCAGTAGCCTTCCTCTAGACAAAAGAGAAACAAGCCGAGAAAGAAATTAGGGAAACGACACCCTTCATAATAGACCCAAATAATATAAAGTACCTCGGAGTGACTTTAACCAAGCAAGTAAAAGATCTGTACAATAAGAACTTCAAGACACTGAGGAAAGAAATTGAAGAAGACCTCAGAAGATGGAAAGATCTCCCATGCTCATGGATTGGCAGGATTAATATAGTAAAAATGGCCATTTTACCAAAAGCAGTCTACAGATTCAATGCAATCCCCATCAAAATACCAATCCATTTCTTCAAAGAGTTAGACAGAACAATTTGCAAATTCATCTGGAATAACAAAAAACCCAGGATAGCTAAAACTATCCTCAACAATAAAAGGACTTCAGGGGGAATCACTATCCCTGAACTCAAGCAGTATTACAGAGCAGTAGTGATAAAAACTGCATGGTATTGGTTCAGAGACAGACAGATAGACCAATGGTGCAGAATTGAAGACCCAGTAAAGAACCCACACACCTATGGGTACTTGATATTTGACAAAGCAGCCAAAACCATCCAATGGAAAAAAGATAGCATTTTCAGCAAATGGTGCTGGTTCAACTGGAGGTCAACATGTAGAAGAATGCAGATCGATCCATGCTTATCACCCTGTACAAAGCTTAAGTCCAAGTGGATCAAGGACCTCCACATCAAACCAGATACACTCAAACTAATAGAAGAAAAACTAGGGAAGCATGTGGAACACATGGGCACTGGAAAAAATTTCCTGAACAAAACACCAATGGCTTATGCTCTAAGATCAAGAATCGACAAATGGGATCTCATAAAACTGCAAAGCTTCTGTAAGGAAAAGGACACTGTGGTTAGGACAAAACAGCATCCAACAGATTGGGAAAAGATCTTTACCAATCCAACAACAGATAGAGGCCTTTTATCCAAAATATACAAAGAACACAAGAAGTTGGAGCACAGGGAGACAAATAACCCTATTAAAAAATGGGGTTCAGAGCTAAACAAAGAATTCACAGCTGAGGAATGCCGAATGGCTGAGAAACACCTAAAGAAATGTTCAACATCTCTAGTAATAAGGGAAATGCAAATCAAAACAACCCTGAGATTTCACCTCACACCAGTGAGAATGGCTAAGAGCGTAAACTCAGGTGACAGCAGATGCTGGCGAGGATGCGGAAAAAGAGGAACACTCCTCCATTGTTGGTGGGATTTCCGACTGGTACAACCATTCTGGAAATCAATCTGGAGGTTCCTCAGAAAATTGGACATTGAACTGCCTGAGGATCCAGCTATACCTCTCTTGGGCATATACCCAAAAGATGCCCCTACATATAAAAAAGACACATGCTCCACTATTCATCACAGCCTTATTCATAATAGTCAGAAGCTGGAAAGAACCCAGATGCCCTTCAACAGGAGAATGGTTACAGAAAGTGTGGTACATCTACACAATGGAGTATTACTCAGCTGTCAAAAACAATGACTTTATGAAATTTGTAGGCAAATGGTTGGAACTGGAAAATATCATCCTGATTTGAGGTAACCCAATCACAGAAAAACATACCTGTTATGCACTCATTGATAAGTGGCTATTAGCCCAAATTCTTGAATGTCCCTAGATGCCTAGAACAAATGAAACTCAAGATGGATGATTAAAATGTGAATGCTTCACTCCTTCTTTAAAAGGGGAATAAGAATACCCTTGGGAGGGAATAGAGAGTCAAAGATTAAAACAGACACAGAAGGAACACCCATTCAGAGCCTGCCCCACATGTGGCCCATACATACAGCCATCCAATTAGACAAGATGGATGAAGCAAAGAAGTGCAGGCCGACAGGAACCAGATGTAGATCTCTTCTGAGAGACATAGCCAGAATACAGCAAACACAGAGACAAATGCCAGCAACAAACCACTGAACTGAGAATAGGACCCCCATTGAAGGAATCAGAGAAAGAACTGGAAGAGCTTGAAGGGGCTCGAGACCCCATATGTACAACAATGCCAAGCAACCAGAGCTTCCAGGGACTAAGCCACTACCTAAAGACTATACATGGACTGACCCTGGACTCTGACCTCATAGGTAGCAATGAATATCCTAGTAAGAGCACCAGTGGAAGGGGAAGCCCTGGGTCCTGCTAAGACTGAACCCCCAGTGAACTAGATTGTTGGGGGGAGGGCGGCAATGGGGGGAGGGTTGGAAGGGGAACACCCATAAGGAAGGGGAGGTGGGAGGGTGATGTTTGCCCAGAATCCGGGAAAGGGAATAACACTCGAAATGTATATAAGAAATACTCAAGTTAATAAAAAAAAAAAGGGAAAAAGAAGGAAAGAAATACTCAAGTTAATAAAAAAAATTGAGGTACAAAACTAAACATAAAAAAAAGTCAAAAGTTTAAAAATGCTATCGCATCTGTAAGAAGCCTTAAATATCTCAAATTCCAGACCCTGCCCTCTACCTGAAAGTAGGTAAAAGGTCACATTTCTTGAGCCTGCTCTCCTAGGAACTAGATGAAAGGACTTAAGACCCTTAGATATGCGATTCTCGACCTAGTAAAGATAACAGAAAGCTTCTCCCAGGAACTAGCTGGCCATAAAGTTAAATTGGAATATTAGAGAATAATCTTGAGAAACAGGGAGCTCCTCCTAGTGATTTTTCACTGGTATTCTCGACACTTTCCAAAGACGCCATCCCTGCCCCCTTGGGTTGTGGTTTCACCCTTTAAATACCCTTTCTCCCAGCCTCTCGGGGTCGAACTCCACTGCCCCTGCATGGGATATGACTCTTGGCCCCAGTGCACTGGTTCCTATCAATAAACCTCATGTAATTACAGCAAGGATGGTCTTGTGTGAGTTCTTGGGGGGTTAGGTCATCCTGAGACTTGAGTGAGGGTCTCCCCGCTCTGGGGGTCTTTCAATAGTATTCTAGGTAACCAGGGCTGAAGCCTAACAAGATGTGTATCAGATGCAGATGCTTCGTCAACTCTGACAAACATTTACCCTAAAGGACAGGAATCAAGATCTGTTCTCAGGAGAATGAGGGCTTGACCTTTCCCCTGATTGAAACCCTAGAGTCTTAAGAACAATCCTGTGACTTTGAGAGTTTCCCCTTGTGACATTTTTGGTATTTCCTTTTGACATCCCCTCATCTGAGGCTTGTGACTTCTTCCTTTAAATAGCCCTTCTCCCAGCCACTCAGGGTCGACTCCTCTGTCTCCTTCATGGGATACTTGTTGACCCGGAGATCTATAGATCTCTGTAATAAACTTTGGCTCTGCTTATTGCATCAAGATTGGTCTCTCATGTGTCTGGGGTCCGCAACTTCCCGAGACATGAGTGAGGGTCTTTCTTCGGGGATCTTTCAGTATAAGTCACCCAAGTGGTACTGGTTTTGAAGGTATGAAAGGGTCGTGAAGAACAGCTGAGACTGGGCATTGTGAGAGGCCATGGGAAGCAATTGGTTAAGGTGCACCCTCAGTTGCAACTGATGGCCCAGGACTGAAGAGGTCATGCAAAGGAGTTGAGGCTTGGCACCAGGAAGAGAACCTGTGAGAGGCTATTGGTGAAGACTGGTTGCAGTGGAAGACTTGAGTGTATTGGAGATTCCAGTATCATGGGATGATCACCAATAACAATGGATTGGATCAACCTGAGTGTTACTGAGGGTAGAGCTGGATAAGTGAAGCCAGCCCTTTGGAGGATCATGTGTGGATCCAAGACTGTCGGGGACCGGACTGCCAGACTAGGCAAAGCTAGAGCCCTGCCCTGAGCAGATTCCTGAGAAGGGCTTGACCTTTTCAAAGAACAGGTTCCCAGAAGACTGTTGCCTCATTGTCTAAGAAGACTATCTTGCAGTTTAGAGATTCACCTTATGTCCTTGGGCACTTCCCAGTTCTCTCCCTGCCACCCTAAGCTTTAGTTCCTGCTTCAGGGCTTTAAATGCTGTACACTCCTCTCAATAAATGGACCTTGACAAGGACACTGCTTGGTCTCGCTCCTCTTTCTTGCCTGTTCTCCAGCAGGTATGGGTACCCCTCAACCCCCACGAATAACTGGGTCCCCGCTGGCGGGGGCACAAGATATTGAAACAAGCTGTCTTGGAGACCCAAAGATGTTAAAGATGCCAGAGCCACGGGCTATCTGCTGAGGAAAGCTGCTAACAGGGAGTGGAACCAGCTCAGGAGAAAGATGTTTGTTATAGTCAAGAAGGATGAAAAAGGAGTTGAAGATTTTAAGACCACTTTGACATCAGAGATGGAGATGGCAGAGTTTGAAGTTTGCCCAGCTGATTGCCTGTCTTAATTCGGGGATTGCAGTTAGGTGATTGGATGGATCTCAGAAGAGACTTTGAACTTTGGACTTTTAATATCATTGATACTGCTATAGACTATGGAGACTTTGGAAGTTGGACTAAATGTACTGTTTTTTAATTATACTATGTTTAGGTATGCCCTCCATAGACTCAAGTGTTTGAACAAGCCTATGGAGGCCAGGGAGTGGAATGTGATGGTTTGCATATGCTTGGCCCAGGGAGTGGCACTATTAGAAGGTATGTCCTTATTGCCTTGTTACAGGGAGTGTGTCTGTGATGGCTTGTATATGCTTGACTCAGGAAGTGGCAGTATTAGAAGGTGTGGCCTTGGAGGAAGTGTGTCACTGTGGGAGTGGGCTTGGAGTTCCTCCTCCTAGCTGCCTGAGGATGCTCAGTCTGTTCCTGGCTTCTTTAGGGTGAAGATTGAGAACTCAGATCCATGAGATGGAGACTGCACCATGCCTGCCTGGATGCTGCCATGCTCCTGCCTTGATGATAATGGACTGAGCCTCTGAACCTGTAAGCCATCCCCAATTAATGGTAGTCCTTTATGAAACTTGCATTGATCATGGTGTCTGTTCACAACAATAAAATCCTAAATAAGACACCATTCCAATATCGAATAAAATTGACTTTCAACCAAAAGTTATCAAAAAAGTTAAGGAAGGATACTTCAAACTCATCAAAGGCAAAATCTACCAAAACAAACACTCAATTCTGAGTACCTATGCTCTTGTAAGACTTAAAGAGAGTCTTAACTCCCCCCACCAAAGTGAGACAAGAGAAGAAAAGTTCGATGCAAACACAAGAGGTTTATTTTTCAGCAAATTGGGGTTGACCTTCAAGCAGCCCCTTGTGGCAAGTAACTAGAAGAGGACCTCAAATGGCTATAACAAGTAGTTTTTATACTTTTTAAGGGTACAGGTTACATCAACAAGCTTTCAGTTTAAACTTATTGGCTAAGCATATTGGCCTTTGAATCTATTGGCTAGCAAGCATATGATATGCATTCAAACTCCATCTGGGACTAGAGGGTCAGGTTATTATTGGTCAGTACATCCTTTGGTTTTTCAAGAATGCCCCTGCTCCTCCTGAGTACTATGGGTAGAGAATGTATCTTGGCTTAGCCTTGACCTGAGGCAGGAATCTGGTACTGGGCCAAATCTTGACCTGAGGTGGTGGGTATAAAGCTGGTGAAAGCCCTCAGGGTCCTTCACAGTAACCCCAAAACCTACCTACTTTCTACCAGGCCAAGCCTCTTAATAGTTCTTACACTTCAGTAAGAACTAAGATCCTTCACTCCAAATGCAAAGGCACCCACATTCATAAAAGAAACTTTACTAAAGCTCAAAGCACACATTGCAATTCACACAATAATATTGGGAGACTTCAATGGCCCACTCTCATCAATGGACAGAACATGGAAACAGAAACTAAACAGAAACACATTGAAACTAATGGAAGTTATGAACGGAATGGATTTAACAGACATCTATAGAACATTTCATCCTAAAACAAAAGAATATACCTTCTTCTCAGAACCTCATGGTACCTTCTCTAGAATTGACCACATAATTGGTGATAAAACAGGCCTCAACAAATACAAAAAGAAATAATCCGATGCATACTAACAGATCACCACGGACTAAGGGTGGTCGTAAACAACAACAAAAACAACAGAAAGCCCATATGCAAATGAAGCTGAACAATACTCTTCTCAATGATAATTTGGTCAAGGAAGAAATAGAAATTAAATACTTCTTAGAATTTAATGAAAATGAAGGCACAACACACCCATACATATGGGAAACAATGAAAGCACTGCTAAGAGGAAACCTCATACCTCTGAGTACCTTCAAAATGAAACTGAAGAGTGCATACACTAGCAGCTTGACAGTACACCTGAAAGATCTAGAAAAAAAAAGACGCAAAAACACATAGGAGTAGAAGGCAGGAAAAAAATCAAACTCAGAACTGAAATAAAGCAAATAGAAACAAGAAGAGTTATACAAAGAATCAACAAAAGCAGGAGCTGGTTCTTTGAGAAAATCAAAAAAATATAAAACCCTTAGCCAGACTAACCAGTGGGCACAGAGACAGTATCCAAATTAACAAAATTAGAAATGGAAAAGGAAACATAATAACAGAAAGTTAGGATATTCAAAAAATTATCAGATCCTACTACAAAAGCATATATTCAACAAAATGGAAAATTTGGAGGAAATAAATAGTATTTTATACAGATACCAGGTATTAAAATTAAATCAGGATCACATAAACCATCTAAAAAGTCCCGTAAGCCCTAAAGTAATAGAAGAAGTCATTAAAATTCTCCCAACCAAATGAAGCCCAGGCTCAGATGAGTTTAGTGCAGAATTCTATCAGACTTTCAAAGAAGACCTAATATCAGTACTCTTCAATTTCACAAAATAGAAACAGAAGGAACAATACCTAAATATTTTCATGATGTCATAATTATGCATATACCTAAGCCACACAATGACCCAAGAAAGAAAGAGAACTTCAGACCAAGTTCCCTTATGAATATCGATGCAAAAATAGTCAATAAAATTCTAGCAAACAGAATACAAAAACACATCAAAATGATCATCCATCATGATCAAGTAGGCTTCCTCCCAAGGATGCAGCGATGGTTCAATATGTGGAAATCCATCAAAGTCATCCAGTATAAAAAAAAAAAAAAAAACTCAAAGAAAAATCACCACATGATCATCTCATTAGATACTAAGAAAGCATTTGACAAAATTCAACACCTCTTCATGTTAAAAGTCTTGGAATGATCAAGAATTCAAGGCCCATACCTAAACAAAAGTAAAAGTAAAAAAAAAAAAAAGTAAAAGCCATATACAGCAAACCAGTAGGCAACATTAAATTAAATGGAAAGAAACTTGAAGCAACCCCACTAAAATCAGGGACTAGACGAGGCTGCCCACTGTCTTCTTGTTCAATATAGTACTCAAAGTCCTAGCCAGAGCAATCAGAAAACAAAAGAAAGTCAAAGGATGCAAATTGGAAAGGAAGAAGTCAAAATATCACTATTTGCAGATGATATGATAGTATACTTAAGGGTCACCAAAAATTCCACCAGAGAACTGTTAAATCTGATTGATTAACATCTTCAGCAAAGTGGCTGTATATAAAATTAACTCAAACAAGTCAGTAGTCTTCCTCTCCTCAAAGGATAAACAGGCTGAGAAAGAAACTAGGGAAACAACACCCTTTACAATAGTCACAAGCAATATAAAAGACTTTGGTGTGACTCTAACCAACCAACTGAAAGATCTATATGAGAAGAAATTCAACTCTCTGAAGAAAGAAATTGAAGATCTCAGAGGATGGAAAGATATTACATGCTCATGGATTGGTAGGATTAATACAGTAAAAATGGCCATTTTTCCCAAAGCAATCTACAGATTCAATGCAATACCCATCAAAATTGCAACTGATTTCTTCATAGAGTTAGAAAGAACAATTCGGAAATTCATTTGGAATAACAAAAAACCCAGAATAGTGAAAACTATCTTCAACAATAAAAGAACATCTGGGGTTATTACCTTCCCTGACCTCAAGCAGTATTAGAGAGCAATATTGATAAAAACTGCATGGTATTGGTACAGAGACAAGCAGGTAGATCAATGGAATAGAATTGAAGAGTCAGAAATGAACCCACACACCTATGGTCACTTCATTTCTGACAAAGGAGCTAAAACCATCCAGTGGAAAAAAGATAGCATTTTCAACCCGTGGTGCTGATTCAACTGAAGGTCAGCATGTAGAAGAATGCAAATCAATCCATTCTTATCATCATGTACAAAGCTCAAGTCCAAGTGGATCAAGGACTTCCACATCAAACCAGATACACTCAAACTAATAGAAATAAAAGTGTGGAAGAGACTCGAACACATCGCCAATGGGGAAAATTTCCTGAATAGAACACCAGTGGTTTTTGCTGTAAGATCAAAAATGGACAAATGTTACTTCATAAAATTGCAAAGCTTCTGTAAGGCAAAGGACACTGTCATAGGACAAAACAGCTACCAACAGATTGGGAAAAGATCTCTACCCATCCTACATCTGATAGCAGGCTAGTATCCAATATATACAAAGAACTTAAGAAGTTAGACTCCAGAAAATCATATAGTCCTCTTAAAATATTGGGGTATAGAGCTAAAGAAAGAATTCTCAGCTGATTACTATTGAATGGCTGATAAGAAAAGAAATGTTCAACATCTTTAATCATTGGGGGAATGCAAATCAAACAAACCCTGAGATTCCACCTCACACCAGTCAGAATGGCTAAGAACAAAAACTCAGGTGACAACAGATGCTGTATCAAAATGCATTGCTCACATGTTTGTGGTGATGCTGCCAGTTGGATAAAACTATAGCAGATTCAGCTGCACATATGGTACTTTAAGTTTTGTAATTATCATGGTCCTTCTATTTATTAAAGAAGTTTACTCTAAAATAGTGTGTTATGTTATTCCTCATGCTAACGTCATATATCTTGAATTAATTGCATCTCTTTTCAAATGTACATAAAATTTTTGTTTTATCCAGTCTTGAATCTTGGTCTTAAAAATCATCCCACCCAGGTTTTCCAAATAGCTGGGATTCAGGTACACTAACACCCCAGCTTATTGTGTGTCTTGACTGCAACAATACAACATATAGAGTAATTGATCTGGACTATGCAGGTTTCAGTGCAAATATACTCTATTATGTTCAGATACACTCACTTAACAACAGATTGCTTAAACCCTGTCTTCTTCATTAAAAATTATTTGACAGACTCTTAGGACTCAAAAGGAGGGACCTAGGATGAGTGACTCTACAGCAGGGAGAGGAAACTTGTAGAGTCCACCTCCAGTGGAGGAACAGGACATCAAGTGGAGGGATGAGGTTGCCATTTCACAGTCAAAAGCTCTGACCCAGAATTATTCCTGTCTGAAGGAACTGCAGGGACACAAATGGAGAGGAACATAAGAGAAAGGCGGTCCAGTGACAGGCCCAAATTGGAATCCAGCTCAAGGGAAGACCCAGGACCCTAACACTGTTACTGATGATACTGATACTGTGCTTGCAGACAGGGGCCTATCATGATTGCCTTCTGAAAGGTCTAACAAGGAGCTGAAAGAGTCAGATGCAGATACTCGTACCCAACCAATGGAAGGAAGCCAGGGACCCCTGTGATTGAATTGGATAAAAGCTGGAAGATGCTGAGGAGGAAGGTAGCCCCATAGGAAGACCAGCAGTCCCAACTGACCTGGATCCATAAGATCTCTCAGTGAGCCACCAACCAGGCAGCATATGCTAGCTGATATGAAGCCCCTGACTCATATTCAGCAGAGCACTGCCTGGTCTCAGTGAGAGAAGATGCACGTAACCCTCAAGAAACTTGAGGCCCAGGGAACGGGGAGGCTTGGTGGGGTGGGAACATCCTCTTGGAGACTGGGGTGGGGGGGTTATGGGATGGGGAGCAGTCTGGGGCAGACAGGGAAGGAAATGAAGTCTGGACTGTAAAAAAGGAATTAAAGAATAAAAATTAAAATATTTTAAAAAGGAATTGATTGGCTGTTTATCCAATTTAAAAAAAGGAGGAAATAAGCTTATTATGTATTAACCTAAAATGTAAAAAAAAATTCTATTCAAGACTGGAAATCTGGCAGGGCTAGTTGTACATGGGAAACAGATAAATAGTTTGCTTGGATACGGTGGAGGATATACAATCTGGGGCAGAGCAATTTACAAGTACCCATTTTAAAGGAAGTGTAAAATAATATAGAGCTATAAAACCTACAACTAAAACCCTTAATGCACAGGACAAAGTGTTCACATTACTTGTTGAGGGTGTGGCCCGGGTCCTAAGCATTCCAGGAAGATTGCATTCACCATGACACTTAAGCAAAGTGGATAGGAACTGTAATTAGAAAGGATATTGTGAAGGTGGCAGCTATAGAAAGGTAGAGAGAGCTTGAAGCTAATTGTAAACTGTGTTGTGTTGGATTTTTACCAGAGACCTCTTTTTATTTTCTTATGGGAACCATTTTTTGGTGGGTTTATAGAATTTGCTTTGTCATCGAATGCATACACCTGGAAGCTGGAAATAATTCCTTCCTAATTTCCTCAGCTCATGGTTCATATCACCTTTAGAGAAATAATATTTTTGTACAGGGTGCAAGGCACCTGATAACCATATTCGGCATATTCAAGGATCTCTCTCCCCCTTTCTCTCCTCTCTCTCTCTCTCTCTCTCTCTCTCTCTCTCTCTCTCTCTCTCTCTCTGTGTGTGTGTGTGTGTGTGTGTGTGTGTGTGTTTGTGTATGTGTATGTATACATGAGCACACTTATTCTAGATGTCAAAGGAAAATTTCAGGTGTTGTTCTTCTGTCACCACCCACCTTGACTGGCCAGTGAGCCCTAGAGGTCATCCTGTCTCTGCCTTTCCAGTCCTGGGATTACAAGTGCTCACTGTCAAACCTGTCTTTTAAAGTGGTTTCTCATGATTGGAAGACAAGCAGAACTTGCCAACTGAGCAATGCCCATACTCTTCAAAACTAAGGGAAACTTTCAATCTGGTCAATTTATGAATTCCAAGGGCCCATAAGGAGACACTACCTCTTCTTGAAGAGATGGCAATGTCCTGGATTGAAGAATCCTATTTCCTTCCCACATATTTATAGACTTCTCTCAAAACTTCATTGAAGTCAGGGCCAGCATTCATCTGGGACAGCTTGGCCTTGTATTGTAGACTTCATTAGAGACGACTACAATTGTCCATCATAAGATGGGTTACATGAGAATGAAAAGGGCGGGGGCAAATTTAGAGGACTAGGAAGATTGTTGTTCTCAAAAGTTTCTGGCAATGGGGGGAGGGTTGGGAGGGGAATACCCATAAGGAAGGGGAGGGGGGAGGGGGGAGGGGAATTTTTGCCCGGAAACCGGGAAAGGGAATAACACTCGAAATGTATATAAGAAATACTCAAGTTAATAAAAAAAAAGTTTCTGGATGGCAGAGATCAAAAGGAGAGCTATACTAAAACTATAAAACCTGAAATACCTCATTAAATTTATCTTGACAATTTTTCTAATCAGTTTGAAATCATTGAGATGTAGCTTTTGTGGCTGGCATTGCTCATTCACAGGTGATCAGGAAGTCTTTAATTCATGTAAGTATACAGTGAATGCTTAAAATCTTCAAATCTTTTCAGTGCTTTGCTGAATGCTATTAATACCACACATAGAAAATTCTTGTGACATTAGCATTCAAAGAAAACTCTAAAACCTATTACAAATACAAAGTAGTTCCTTTTCTTTCTTCTTGAGACATCAAGTTTCCTATTGTGAAATTGGTATATATTTTCAATCAGCCTATTAACTTAATGAGGCTTATACTTATTTTTATAGTGTCTGTCTTACTTCCCAGATATCAGGCTGAGGGAAAACCTATCAAATCATTGTAGGAAACATCATTTGATCTTTGCTCTCTGTGAGCTTATAGAGACTACATCTTGTGGCTTGAACAAGAATCGCCCCCCCACAAACCCCCCCCCATGCTTGGTCACTAGGTGCAGGGTGTCTGCAACCTCCTCATCTAGCAGAGTGACAATCCACAAGAGGCAAGAAAACAGTTGGATTCAACATAACTCAGTAGTCAGTGTTGATTCAAACCTCTGGAGTTTGACCTTACGTACTTTACTTTAGGTACAGTACAATTTGGTGGAAAAACCCATGTGTACAACAAAGTATGCACAAATCTCATTGAGCAACAAAGTAAGCTCAATGACTATACAGAAACTCCTTGTAAAGTTCATAAAGATACATTCTGTTGTTGGACTGAAAAAAACAAAGCGTACACCCTCTCCCTCTTCCTCGCCCTCTCCCCCTCCATCTCCCTCCCTCTGTAACACACACACACACACACACACTGAAAAAAAATAGACTTTTGGTTCATGGAAATAAAATAAATGTTAGAGTAAAACCGTGCCTTAAATCCCAACTATATAAGTTGGGGAAGTTATATAACTTCCTTGAGTTCCTATTGTCTTAATAAAATGGAGGTTCCTTTAACCTGTGTTGTAGAGTTGCTGTTGGGAAAGGGAATCGAAGTCCATGGCTTCTAGCTTTTACTTAATAGGTGATAGCAAATATTTGAAACATCTTTGTTTCTCCACAACACCTAACTCAGGAATCTTTATAGGATTATATAATCAGCAAATGGTTACTGAGCTGAAAAATTAGCATTTATTCTATATTTTCTTCTTCTTCAGACTGTTTTATCAACTGAACTTATGTAGTCCTGTGTTGATCATCTAGGAGAAACAAACTGATGAACATTTTGTAGGCTGTCATATTTTCAGAATCCATCCATGATCTCGAAAAGATTCATGTGTGAAAGATCATTGTTTTTACCATGTCATGGATAAATATTCTAGCAGAAAATTTTAGCAGGAAACAATGTGGATTTCCTCCTTGTTCTTCACATTGTTGGATGTGTGTTATCATTTGCCAAATACCTCACACAGGCACGTATTTTGCTTTCCATATTAGATGTCCTTAAGGAAACAAAGAAAATTACAAAGTTAATCAGTGAAGTTTTCCATTAAGCAGATCACCTAATTACTCTGTCAGGAAAACCTTTGATGAGTCTGTTACCAGAGCTGCCCTGGTAACTCAAAAATGGCCTGGGATTAACCTTGCCACAAGTACAGGCAGGAAGATCTTCATAATTCATATCACATAAGTGTCTTAGTGAATATCATGTCTGCCCCCACTCTGCCCCTCCTTGGCTTCATACAAGGAACTATGGTAGAGGCTCTGGGGCATAGAAGATGTGTATAGGAAATATTCTGTATTTTCAAAGGTCTGTCAACACACCAGAGTGAGGGACAAAAACAAAACAAAACAAAAAACATAAAAACAAAAACAAAAAACCTGTAACATAATACAAAGTGAAAAGTGCTGTGGGAAAGAGGAAGCAGGATCTGGGATGGTGGAGTGCTTAGTTACCACTGGATATGCTAGAAAAACTGCAGGTGGAACTGGAATGGTGCTTTGATGACCACTGTGGCCCAAGCTCTCCTCACGCTCTCCTGGCTATGGGGAATAACAGCTCTGTTTCAAATTGGTAATATTCTTAATGTTGTTGTGAATTTGTCAACAGAGCTGATCTTCTCTGACAAAACAACTTCAGCAAACACCTACCTTCTTTATCCATTATCCCCTTCTACAGGCTGGCACTCTTCACTACTCTCCCCTTAAGAACACCAGGATACTTGCTTCCTAATTAAAGTCAATTTCCTTTATCTTGAACTTGCATTTGATTTACTTCTGTCTTATTTAGGGTTTTACTGCTGTGAACAGACACCATGACCCAGGCAAGTCTTATAAATGACAACATTTAATTGGGCCACCTTACAGGTTCATTTGTTCAGTCCTTCATCATCAAGGTGGGAGCAGGCATGGTGCAGGAGAAGCTGAGAGAGTTCTTCATCTTCATCTGAAGGCTGCTAGTGGAAGATTAACTTCCAGGCAGCAAGGATGAGGGTCTTAGAGCTGACCCCCACAGTAACACACCTACTCCAAGAGGGCCACACCTTCCAATCATGCCACAATATGGGTCAAGTATATACAAACCATCACATCTTCTTCCTCCTTCCCTCCTTGCCTCTCTCCCTTCCTTCCTCCTTCCTTACCTTTTCCTTCTTTCCATCACTCCCCATTTGGTCTTTTGAGACATGGTCACATATAACCCAGACTGGCCTCAAACTTCTTATCTAGCTGAGGATGAGCTTGACCTAGTGATCTTCCTGCCTCTACCACCCAAGTGCTAGGATTACAGAGGTGCATAGCTACAAATGACTCAAATTTGGGTTTTCTGAAACTACCCCACGATTAAATTGGCTTTCTATTCCTGAAAACTTAGAGCAATACCACTTTTATTAATAAAATAAATTTCAAAAAGAAAGTACCAATACATGCTGCTTTCAAATGTGAATGTTTATGAAACACATAAAACCAAGAACTTTCAAAAAGAAAGATCTTTTGCAGATCTTTCTGGGCAATATGTGAGTTAAAGCTTCTGAAAATAAAAATGTAATGGAATTGTAACAGAAGGCCCTCCTTCCTTCCCTTCTTTCCTGATAAAGTTTTCTCTAGTTGCCGTAGGCATGCAAGATTGGGGTCATCTGTCTCAATTTTTTTCCCTCTGCTGATTTGTTGTGTATAAATGCTTCTAAAACCTCTGAAAAGCAAATGCTAGTGGGAGCCAGTTTCCATGGTGACTTTGGAGTTTGTATTCTTGTTTTTAGAAATCATAAATATGGGGATTGCTTTTTCTTGTTGCTATGCACATCTTACATACTATTTTTTAAAGGTTATAGGGAGGAAGGTGAGGATGGTGTAGCCAGCCTGATATTAGGTCTGGGTATCCTGATGTCTCTTGAGTTGATATGCTTAACTGCATCATTTGGTACTGAATCTGATCCTAAGTAGTCACCAACCCAGATATCCAGAGATCTGTAGGCAGCAAACACAAATGAGGTTGGGAATAAGTTTATCACAAGTGAATGGAAGCTGACAATGCTGCTTAATAAAGCAGAAAAGACATTACTTGTTCTTTTCTTCAAAACTCATTGCTTCTGTAACTGAAAATATTTCATTGTTGCTGTTTATCTGGTTAATTGGTTTTACTTGCTTGTTTGTTCATTTTACATTGTTTTGTTTTTGATTTTTTGAGATACTATCTCACTCTATAGACCAGGCTGATTTAAACTATGTAATGCTTAGTATGAAAAGTAGTAAAAGTCATTGCTTCCTTCAAAGTCAAAATTAAATTAGTTTGCCTTTACTATGGTAAAGGGTATATCCATAAAACAATTATGTTAAAAGAACGAGAGACTGAATGTGATGCAGTGTCTGCATGCCTTTCTTTACATTATCATAGGGCATTTCAGGTAATGGCATCCATGAGATTTAAATTTGTACATTTTCTTTGGAATATCATCTCACACTTTTTACAGTAAATAGCTTAACGTTGCACAAAGAGAGGGCTGACCTTTGTCCTAACTTCTACAAAATACCTGAAGTATCTTCCCTTATAACAAAGTTTTTGTTTGACCTAGGTATACAATTCTTGGATATTTACCTAAAGGGCTGCAAGTTATCAGAGGGATCCTTGCACATCTATGTTCACTGCGGCACTACTCACAAGAGCTGAATTATGGAGCCAATTTGGATATGCAATAACTGAAATGGATAAAGAAAATATGCTTTATATACACACAGTGGAATTTGTTTCAGCTGTAAAGAAGAGCAAAACTGTATTGATTGTAGGAAAATGTATGCTGGAGAATATTCATATTAAGTGAATTAACCCAATTTCAAAGTGTGTGTGTGTGTGTGTGTGTGTGTGTGTGTGTGTGTGTGTGTGTTGGAAGTTGAAGCAAAATTTTCTAGGAAAAGAAAAGGAGTCATGGGGGGATTAATTGGTGGGATATATGCAATGTACAATATATGCTTCCATGAAAATGTTTTTGTGGCTAGGAAGATAGCTTATAAATAAAGTGCTTGCTATGTAAGCAAAAGGACCTGACTTTGAGCCCTAGAATCCATATTTTTAAAAGCTGGTTATGTTGACTTGTGCTTGTAGTCCCAGATCTGCAGAGGTCTCCATAGGTGGGAACCTAGAGCTCACTGATCAACCAGCCTTGCATACTAGGAGAGATCCACACTTATAAGAAACTCAGTCTCAAGTTTGTAACAACCCTTGGGGCTTAGATGACCCCTTGAAGTTATCGAGCCTTTTTATGAGCCTTCTCTTTTATCCCCATTCTCATTCAATCATTAGGTGTGTATCATATCCAGGAAGTATGTGGTCTTTGGGAGGAAGCAACAGTCAAAGAAGAAAAAGGCCTGGGGAGGGACCCAGCTGTGAAGCAACAGCAGCCAGCACTCCTGGCAGTTAGGAAAATGAGTATCTTGGTCTAAAGAGGGGATTTGGATGTGGTATCAGACTATTTGCTGTACCTCCCTTTTAATTTTTGATTTCAGCACCTGAGTCAACTTAACTGGCTTTTGTTTTTGTGAGATGATGGCTACAAAAGACGTAATATGTGAGTGTCTTCCTTGGAAGACCACATGTAAAATTATATGCCTCTAAAAAATGAAATACTTGTACAAAGTCTCTTTCAATTTGCCTCTCCACCCTTAGCTGAGATGGGGAAAAGATAATGGACATCTATGTGAGCAAGGACAGAGAAATGGAAAATGAAGGTGATAAACCACATCCCAGTTGGAGCATAGTTGCAAATGTTTATAAGAGACTCTGGAAACTGTCCTGTGTATTTATGGAGAGAGTAGTCTAGGATTTGGATAAGTTCAAGGGTAGAAGATGTTGGCTGTTGAGTTCTTATTGCCATCCCTGCTTTTAGCACTGTTTCTTCTTCTCAGTTCCCTGGAACTTTATGGCTGAGGGTGCTTTTTGTAAGTCAGCAACATTCGATGAGTCCAAGAATACTATAGCCATTGGGTCTCACACAATCTTGAGTACCGCACAATCTTGGCTCTCAGAAACGTGAGGATACGTGCCTCAGATACTTTAACCTTCACGGTACTGTTTTTGTTGTTTTGTTTTTGTCTTGGTTTGGTTTTTCAAAACAGGAGTTCTTTATGTAGCTGTGTCTATCCTGGGACTCACAGTGTAGAAGAGGCTGGCCTAGAACTCAGAAATCAACCTGCTTCTAAGGCAAGTGCCACCACATCTGGCCACAGTGCTGTTTATGAAGTGCATATTTTATTTTAAAAACTTGGGTTCACATTCAGAGCCTGCTCCACATGTAGCCCATACATATACAGCCACTAAACTAGATAAAATGGATCAAGCAAAGAAGTGCAGGCCAATAGGAACCAGATGTAGATCTCTCCTGAGAGACACAGCCAGAATACAGCAAATACATAAGCGAATGCCATCATTAAACCACTGAACTGAGAACAGAACCCCTGTTGAAGGAATCTTAGAAAGGACTGAAAGGGATTGAAGGGGCTTGAGACCTCATATGAACAACAATGCCAAGCAACCAGAGCTTTCAGGGATTAAGCCACTACCTAAAGACTATACATGGACTGACCCTGGACTCTGCACACATAGCAATGAATAGCCTAGTAAGAGCACCAGTGGAAGGGGAAGCCCTTGTTCCTGCCAAGACTGAACCCCCAGTGAACATGATTGTTGTGGGGAGGGCGGTAATGGGGGGAGGATGGGGAGGGGAACACCCAAAGAGAAGGGGAGGGGGAGAGGTTAGGGGGATGTTGTCCCAGAAACTGGGACCGGGAATAACAATCGAAGTGTAAATAAGAAATGCTCAAGTTAATAAAGATTAAAAAAAAAAAACAAACAAACTTGGGTTCATTATTTATTTATTTATTAATTGATTTTGAAACCATATCTTATCCTGTAGCCCAGACTGGACTTAATTTCATGGCAAATTCATGTGCCTTAGTCTTCTGAGTGCAAGATCACAGGCTTGAGCAGCCATGCCTAAATCGAACCTGTATGTTGATGCCTGCACCGCCACGGCACAGAGAAAGCCTGCAGGATTAAAGACACACACACACACACACACACACACACACACACACACACACACGCACGCACGCACGCACGCATGCACGCGCGGTTATTCGTTTTAAGTCAGAAAAGGAACGGGCTCCTGTAGCTTTATTCACCAAATATATACCCCAAGTCCACCAGGTAGAAAATATCTGGGAAGCACAGTGGGAAACCGTGGCTTCAGTAACAAAAGACTAACTATGTGCCCTGAATTAACTAGGGAGAATTCCAGGAAGACCAGCCTAAATCTCAAAGACAGAAGATGGGAAAGAAAAAGGACAGGAATGAATTGACCATCGCCCAGATGTGTCAGTACCAGGCCAGACTGCTCCTTTGTTAGGAACAAAAGGCTTTCACATGTATCAGCAGGTCTCAGCAGGCGTCAAACC
The DNA here is from genome assembly GCF_021556685.1 of Rattus norvegicus. NCBI lineage: Eukaryota > Metazoa > Chordata > Mammalia > Rodentia > Muridae > Rattus > Rattus norvegicus. Next base: position 9,582,050 of record NC_141554.1, on the reverse strand, counting down.
CTGTAAGAGACCCAAAAGGGTCTGACAAGGTGGGTGAAACATTGCAGGGGACCCAGGAGGCTCTGACACCTATATATTGGGTGTTCAAAGATAGCTAATCGGATTTGCATTGTGCTGTAAGTATAAAATACATTTTCAAAGGTTTAGTATGAAAGAATATAAAATGTCTCATTGCTATTTTACATATTGATTGTATGTTGCTATGACATTCTGAATATGTAGTGATAAATGAAACATAATACTGTTATCAATATCACCTGTCACTTTGTGTTTTTTGTATGTTGGGAAAAATTTAACTACAAAATATGAAATTTCTTCAGTTATCTCCTTACAAAATTAAACATAAAATAAAGAACTTCTTATTTATTTGCCTCTGTGGCTTTTTTCATCCAAAACAGGTATTAGTTTGTGTAGAACTATTTGTTGTATAGATCCATGATCACTCAGTGGGTAGAGGTGGAAGAGAGTGGCTTTCTGAGAGTTGTCCTCTGGTGTCCATATGTATGCTGCTTTCACACACACACACACACACACACACACACACACACACACACACACACACACACTACAAACAAATTAATTTAAAATCTTGAAAATATGTAGCTCTATTGTCTTCTGGCTTTAATCTTATCAGTTTGCTCTAATTCTTGCCTTTATCTTTATAAACAATGTTTCTCCTACCCCCCCCCCCCCCGTGACTTCCTTTGAGTCTATTGTTAGATTTCTATAGTTTGATTGTGACAAACTTAGATTTGCTTCCTTTTGTTTTTTCTTATTTTGTTTGAGGTTCTCTGGATTTCATGAACATGAACTTTTGTATTAACCCTTAATTTGAAAAATCCTTAGCCATAATTTCATTTCTTTCTTATGTTCTTTGGAATTGATACCAATCCCACATATGATATATGACAGTATAGTTTTTATATATTCCTTTTCTCACCTTTTGCCTCTTTGTGTTGCAGTATGAGTAACTTTTATTGATCTATCTTCAGGTTCACTAATGCTTTTCATGGCTATGTCAGTTGTACCAATGAGCCCAGAAAAAATCACTCTCATTTAATATCACAATGTCTACTTTTTCAAAAAGAATTTTTAATATTTATTTTTATGTGTACATGTTGTATTTGCTGTATGTGCATCACATATGTGAAGGTATCCATGTAAGACAAAAGGCAATGTCAGGTGCCCTAGAACTTGAGTTACAAGCAGTTGTGAGTCACTTGATACACATGTTGGGGAAATAAATCCAGGTCTATTTCAAGAAGAGCCCTTAATTGCTGAGCCATTTTTCCAATCCCTGTAGAAATATTCTTTATGTATGTTTTTCATTTTTTATATTACTATATTATTTATTTCTTGAGTTTTGTTTGCTATATTGCCCACTAAGCTGTACTTGCTAGCAACTGTTTCTGCTGGCATCTTTGATATATTAATCATAGTTCTTTTGAATACCTAGTTAGACAGTTTCAACATTTCTTACTTTATCTGAGTCTGGTAATGATGATTACTTAACCTCCTATGAGCTTGTTACTTTTTCCTCCTTTTCTGTATGCCTTGCAATATTTCTCTACTGCTGCACATGTGGTATAGGACAGTACAAAGTTAAGTAAATAGTTTTTCTGTGTAGATATGGGAGTGCTTTCCTTCTGCTAGGTCCTTATCTAGTTCATGGTCTTCTGTTAATATCATTGGGAGCTGAGCTTGTTTTGTGAATTTGTTGTTGCTATGGTTACCCTCAGTACACACAGACTTAAACCTCCTATTCAGATACCTTGCTTGTAAGGCAGGTGGGGAGCAAGGTTAATAGAACAATGTCTATCTAAGTCTAGGTTTAAGACATTTTGCTGTTTCTCAGAAAAAGCTTCTCTATATTTTTGTTTCAGTTTCTTTTCTTGGCAGTATATATCATTAATTATTATGAAACATTCTTTAGTTTGGTACTTAGGCATATGTAGCTTTATACTCAGATTTAAGGTTATTTTCTTATTTTTAGTACTAGAGAATTTCAAACTATGCATTTTTATCAGAGTCACACTTCCCTTAACTTTTCCCAAATCCACCCCAACTTTCCTATAAACTGGATTTTTATCTTTCTTCCCCTTAACCCATCAAATACTGTTTGTGCTTCCTATATACTTTATGATTTGTGGCCCTCCACTGGAGCCCAGTCAACCCACCATGGGCCACAACCTTAAATTTAACAGAATCTCCTTTGCTCAGTGGTTTTCAATTGTCAATAGCTCTTTGCAGTAAGTGGGACTTTGTGCCCATCTCCCTGTTGAGTATTTGTCTGGTTTGAGTCTACACAAGCCTTGCACATGCTGTGACTTTATATGTATAGCTGTCCGATGTGTCTGTAAAACATTGTTTCCTTGCCATCATCTACCACTCTGGCGCTTATTATCTTCTGTCTCCTCTTTAGAAATCATCCCTGAACCTTGGGAGCAGGGATTGTAATACAGATGTTTCATTTAAAGCACATTTCTAAGCTTATTATTCTCTGCACCTTGACCAGTTGCAGGTCTCTGTGTTAATCCTCATCTGTTGAGGGATGAGAGATACACTAATCTATGAGTATAATGATAAGTCATTAACACTCGGTTTAATATTGTATCCCTTTAGCCGAGTAATAATAGTAGGGTCTCCCCTAAGGCCGATTACCTACTTTTCACAAGTCCTTGGCTCCAGTATTGGTGCCAAGTATGGGTTTCAACTTGTGGAATAGAGTTTAAATCTTGTCAGAAAGTGGTTAGTTATTCCCATGAAATTTGTGTCACAATTGCACCAATATTCATAACTTAGACCAATCATTATTGTAGCTCAAAGTGTTAACAGCTGGGTAAAATTGGTAATTACTTTTTCCTCCAGTAGCACAGATAAAACTCTTTGGCACTATGGAAGCTTGACAGGAAGAAAGAAGCTTCCAGGTGAAGCTCCATCATATTTTTTTTCCCTTTGGTTTCAGAGATATGGCCTTCTCTACTTCTGGCTCCTTCTCTGGCTTCAGTTAAGGCCTCAATACTTAGGTCCTTTATAACACTTAATTCCTTTTCTTTGTGGAGATTATATCCAGATTTAAATTTTTTAACTCAAAATAACAGCTCAGCTTTGTGTTTTACACACACATACACACACACACTCCCAGTACTAGGGAAACCAAAGCAAGGGAACTGACAAGCATGAGCTATGTAGTGAGATGATGGAAAGATTGTTTTAATGTTAAGAAAAAGTTGAAGCTGGGTTTACTGTTGTCCACTGTCATTCCAGTGTTTGTCATGCTTTGGCAGGTGGATTGTGAATTCAAGGATACATAGTGAGATACCATCTCAAAAATAAAGCCACTCACTGCTTCCTAAATAATAAAACCAATAAGACATAATACTGTAAACAAAATTGCATTTAGTAACCTAAACAATCAATATTACAGTTTAGCCACAAAATATTTTCTATGGTAATCACATCATTGACTGGGAGCTATGGCTAACTATACCTTTGCAAGCAAGGATTAAATTACATATCACTAGACTGTGAAAAGGTTTGGTCAGAAGGTAAAACATTAGCTATGATTCCTCCTAAATGTATTACACATAATCATAAAATTGAAAAATCCTAAATCAAACTCTTGTAATTCAGAGACCTATGAACTTGTACACTTATTCTCAAATCTTTTTTTTTAAAATGTTTTCTTTACTTTTCTGGTTATTTGATTTATGTAAGTGAATAGTAAATTTTTAACAACAGAAAACTCTATGCTGCTGTACGAAGTGCCTGCATATGTCTTTATTCTCCAGCTTCTTTTTTTTAATTATTATTATTAACTTGAGTATTTCTTATTTACATTTCGAATGTTATTCCCTTTCCCAGTTTCCGGGCCAAGATCCCACCTCCCCGTCTCCCTCCCCTTATTTATGGGTGTTACCCTCCCCATTCTCCCCCCATTGCCGCCCTCCACCTAACAATCACGTTCACTGGGGGTTCAGTCTTAGCAGGACCAAGGGCTTCCCCTTCCACTGGTGATCATACTAGGCTATTCATTGCTACCTATGAGGTCAGAGTCCAGGGTCAGTCCATGTATTGTCTTTGGGTGGTGGCTTAGTCCCTGGAAACTCTGGTTGCTTGACATTGTTGTACATATGGGTTCTCAAGCCCCTTCAAGCTCTTCCAGTTCTTTCTCTGATTCCTTCAACAGGGGTCCTGTTCTCAGTTCAGTGGTTTGCTGCTGGCATTTGCCTCTGTATTTGCCGTATTCTGTCTCTGTCTCTAAGGAGAGATATACATCAGGCTCCTGTCGGCCTGCAATTCTTTGCTTCATCCATCTTGTCTAATTGGGTGGCTGTATATGTATGGGCCACATGTGGGACAGGTCCTGAATGGGTGTTCCTTCTGCCTCTGTTTTAATTTTTGCCTCCCATTCCCTGCCAAGGGTATTCTTGTTCCCCTTTTAAAGAAGGAGTGAAGCATTCGCATTCTGATCATGCGTCTTGAGTTTCATGTCTTCTGTGCATCTAGGGCAATTCAAGCATTTGGGCTAATAGCCACTTACCAATGAGTGCATACCATGTGTGTTTTTCTGTGATTGGGTTACCATACTCAGGATGATATTTTCCAGTTCCAAACATTTGCCTATGAATTTCATAAAGTCATTGTTTTTGATAGCTGAGTAGAATTCCATTGTGTAGATGTACCAAATTTTCTGTATCCATTCCTCTGTTGAAGGGCATCTGGGTTCTTTCCAGCTTCTGGCTATTATAAATAAGGCTGCTATGAACATAGTGGAACATGTCTCTTTTTTATATGTTGGGGCATCTTTTGAGTATATGCCCAAGAGAGGTATAACTGGGTCCTCAGGTAGTTCAATGTCCAATTTTCTGAGGGACCTCCAGACTGATTTCCAGAATGGTTGTACCAGTCTGCAATCCCACCAACAATGGAGGAGTGTTCCTCTTTCTCCACATCCTCGCCAGCATTTGCTGTCACCTGAGTTTTTTATCTTAGCCATTCTCACTGGTGTGAGGTGAAATCTCAGGGATGTTTTGATTTGCATTTCCCTTATGACAATGAAAGAGTGTACCCCTAAATGGAGGACGTGTCTCTCGCTCCAATTGTGGGATGGGGTGCCCCCGGGAACCATGAGTAGACATTCTTGATGTAAAAGCACAAGGTAGCTTTATTAACTAGATCCCGGGTCTTAGCGGGATCCCGGGTCGACATGTATCTCACACAGGAGACAGAGGAATCGACCCCGAGCCTCCAAACTCGGGGGTTTATATAGGGGAGTTTAGGGGCATTCGCTCGGTTACACATGGTTGGTCAATTCAAACGGTGCACAGTTACTTTCGGCGTGAAATTACATCAGCAAGGAGTACGTGCTCTCTAGCAGCTCGGCAGGCAGGTAGGGTGGCTCATCTCACTCAGGGGGCTGAAGGAAGGGGAGGGGGTGGTTACAGATGGTCAATGTCCTTGGGGCTGATAGCTCGTTTGGCAAGTCCTATCTCTGGCTCTCCCTCAGGCACGCCTGGCCCTGCACATCCGGACTCTGACAACTAAAGGTCTCCCAACCAAATAGAGCCCAGGTCCACATGTGTTCAGTGCAGAATTCTATCAGACCTTCATAGAAGACCTCACACCAATATTATCCAAAACTATTCCACAAAATTGAAACAGATGGAGCACTACCGAATTCCTTCTACGAAGCCACAATTACTCTTATACCTAAACCACACAAAGACCCAACAAAGAAAGAGAACTTCAGACCAATTTCCCTTATGAATATCGACGCAAAAATACTCAATAAAATTCTGGCAAACCGAATCCAGGAGCACATCAAAACAATAATCCAACATGATCAAGTAGGCTTCATCCCAGGCATGCAGGGATGGTTTAATGCATGGAAAACCATCAATGTGATCCATTATATAAACAAACTGAAAGAACAAAACCACATGATCATTTCATTAGAGGCTGAGAAAGCATTTGACAAAATTCAACACCCCTTCATGATAAAAGTCCTGGAAAGAATAGGAATTCAAGGCCCATACCTAAACATAGTAAAAGCCACATACAGCAAACCAGTTGCTAACATTAAACTAAATGGAGAGAAACTTGAAGCAATCCTACTAAAATCAGGGACTAGACAAGGCTGCCCACTCTCTCCCTACTTACTCAATGTACTTCTTGAAGTTGTAGCCAGAGCAATCAGACAACAAAAGGAAATCAAGGGGATTCAGATTGGTAAAGAAGAATTCAAAATATCACTATTTGCAGATGATATGATAGTTTATTTAAGTGATCCCAAAAGTTCCACAGAGAACTACTAGAGCTGATAAACAACTTCAGCAAAGTGGCTTGGTATAAAATTAATTCAAATAAATCTATAGCCTTCCTCTAGACAAAAGAGAAACAAGCCAAGAAAGAAATTAGGGAAACGACACCCTTCATAATAGACCCAAACAATATAAAGTACCTCGGTGTGACTTTAACCAAGCAAGTAAAAGATCTGTACAATAAGAACTTCAAGACTCTGAAGAAAGAAATTGAAGAAGATCTCAGAAGATGGAAAGATCTCCCATGCTCATGGATTGGCAGGATTAATATAGTAAAAATGGCCATTTTACCAAAAGCTATCTGCAGATTCAATGGAATCCCCATCAAAATACCAATCCAATTCTTCAAAGAGTTAGACAGAACAATTTGCAAATTCATCTGGAATAACAAAAAACCCAGGATAGCTAAAACTATTCTCAACAATAAAAGGACTTCAGGGTGAATCACTATCCCTGAACTCAAGCAATATTACAGAGCAATAGTGATAAAAACTGAATGGTATTGGTACAGAGACAGAAAAATAGACCAGTGGAACAGAATTGAAGACCAAGAAATGAACCCACACACCTATGGGGACTTGATTTTTGACAAAGGAGCCAAAACCATTGAATGGAAAAAAGATAGCATTTTCAGCAAATGGTGCTGGTTCACCTGGAGGTCAACATGTAGAAGAATGCAAATCAATCCATGCTTATCACCCTGTATAAAGCTTAAGTCCAAGTGGATCAAGGACCTCCACATCAAACCAGATACACTCAAACTGATAGAAGAAAAACTAGGGCAGCCTCTCGAACACATGGGCACTGGAAAAAATTTCCTGAACAAAACACCAATGGCTTATGCTCTAAGATCAAGAATCGACAAATGGGATCTCATAAAACTGCAAAGCTTCTGTAAGGAAAAGGACACTGTGGTTAGGACAAAACGGCAACCAACAGATTGGGAAAAGGACTTTACCAATCCTACAACAGATAGAGGGCTTATATCCAAAATATACAAAGAACTCAAGAAGTTAGACCGCAGGGAGACAAATAACCCTATTAAAAAATGGGGTTCAGAACTAAACAAAGAATTCACAGCTGAGGAATGCCGAATGGCTGAGAAACATCTAAAGAAATGTTCAACATCTTTAGTTGTAGAACTAGAGTTTTAAAAAGGTTACTCATTGTCAGAGTCCGGATGTGCAGGGCTGATGTGCCTGAGAGAGAGCCAGAGATAGGACTTGCCAAACCAGCTATCAGCCCCAAGGGCATTGACCATCTGTAACCACCCCCTCCCCTTCCTTCAGCCCCCTGAGTGAGATGAGCCACCCTACCTGCCTGCCGAGCTGCTAGAGAGCACGTACTCCTTGCTGATGTAATTTCACGCCGAAAGTAACTGTGCACCGTTTGAATTGACCAATCATGTGTAACCGAGTGAATGCCCCTAAACTCCCCTATATAAACCCCCGAGTTTGGAGGCTCGGGGTCGATTCCTCTGTCTCCTGTGTGAGATACGTGTCGACCCGGGATCCCGCTAAGACCCGGGATCTAGTTAATAAAGCTACCTTGTGCTTTTACATCAAGAATGGCTACTCGTGGTTCCCGGGGGCACCCCATCCCACAATTGGAGCGAGAGACACGTCCTCCATTTAGGGGTACACTCTTTCATTGTCATAAGGGAAATGCAAATCAAAACAACCCTGATATTTCACCTCACACCAGTGAGAATGGCTAAGATCAAAAACTCAGGTGACAGCAAATGCTGGCGAGGATGTGGAGAAAGAGGAACACTCCTCCATTGTTGGTGGGATTGCAGACTGGTACAACCATTCTGGAAATCAGTCTGGAGGTCCCTCAGAAAACTGGACATTGAACTTCCTGAGGATCCAGCTATACCTCTCTTGGGCATATACCCACAAGATGCCCCAACATATAAAAAATACACATGCTCCACTATGTTCATAGCAGCCTTATTTATAATAGCCAGAAGCTGGAAAGAACCCAGATGCCCTTCAACAGAGGAATGGATACAGAAAATGTGGTACATCTACACAATGGAATATTACACAGCTATCAAAAACAATGCCTTTATGAAATTTTTAGGCAAATGGTTGGAACTGGAAAATATCATCCTGAGTGAGGTAACCCAATCACAGAAAAACACACATGGTATGCATTCATTGGCTATTAGCCCAAATGCTTGAATTATCCTAGATGCATAGAACACATGAAACTCAAGACGGATAATCAAAATGTGAATGCTTCACTCCTTCTTTAAACGGGGGAACAAGAATACCTTGGCAGGGTATAGAGAGGCAAGATTAAAACAGAGACAGAAGGAACACCCATTCAGAGCCTGCCCCACATGTGGCCCATACATATACATCCACCCAATTAGACAAGATGGATGAAGCAAAGAATTGCAGTCTGACAGGAGCCTGATGTAGATCTCTCCTGAGAGACACAGCCAGAATACAGCAAATACAGAGGCGAATGCCAGCAGCAAACCACTGAACTGAGAATTGGACCCCCGTTGAAGGAATCAGAGAAAGAACTGGAAGAGCTTGAAGGGGCTCAAGACCCCTTATGAACAAGAATGTCAAGCAACTAGAGCTTCCAGGGACTAAGCCACTACCTAAAGACTATACATGGACTGACCCTGGACTCTGACCTCATAGGTAGCAATAAATATCCTAGTAAGATCACCAGTGGAAGGGGAGAGCCCTTGTTCCTGCTAAGACTGAACCCCCAGTGAACGTGATTGTTGGGGGGAGGGCCGCAATGGGGGGGTGGGGAGGGGAATACCCATAAAGAAGGGGAGGGGCAGGGATTAGGGGGATGTTTGCCCGGAAACCGGGAAAGTGAATAACATTCAAAATGTAAATAAGAAGTACTCAAGTTATTAAAAAAATTAAAAAAAATCTTATATCATTCTCTTTTTACCATTCTGGAATTTTCTTTCGGCGCTGAAGACCATATTATATTTATTCATGAGAATCCATGTAGCTATACTTCTTTAGGGCCACACAGGCTTTCCCTTGATGATTAGACAAAAATTTTCTATATTTCTTCATTTCCCAATTTCTCACTGTTGTGAAAATGCTGAAAAAAACTAATGTTGATATTTCTTTGTGCATATGTTTTAGATTGTCTCTAGTGCCTATAATTGGAATTGCTGGATTAATGTATTTCCTTATTTTTCACTTCACGTGACCCTTCCAGATTATACTGAGTGTTTATATTAGTTCAAATTCATTACCAGAGTATAAAAGCCCCTTGTACCATAGCCTAAAAATTCAATATTCTCAGATTTAAAGTTGGTAGAACATGTTTAGTCCTAAGAAAGTGATCCTGTTATGATTATGCTCTAGAGATTTAATTACTCCTGGTTTCAAGACATCTACCCAGTCCTAACAGCCAGTTTAAAAATCTCAGTTAATTTGGTCTATTCATCATACCTATAACTAATAATGAATAACAGCAATAATTTGATTTTATTTAAAAAGTTTTACATGTGGGAGGATATGCAATTTAGTTTTCCCTTCACATTTTCTCTTTGATGTTCTTTGCCTTTAACTATTTTATGAAATTTTAGGATCAGCTCTTCTAGTTCTATGTTAAAAACTTTTCTAGGATTAGGAGTAGAATTATCCTGAATATATAACATTTGACAGAGAAAGTAATTTATTTTAAAACATTGTGCCTGTTCTTGATTTGGAGGCACATACACTGAAACTAAAACAATACTGAGATTAGCATGGCCTCTAGAAAAAGATCACATGCAGATTCCTGACATGGTCCATAATTTTTTGCCACTCTATTCAGAATAGTTAGGAAATGGAAACTGCCTAAATGTCCTCAACAGATGAACACATAATGAAAGTGCAGTTGAAAGAATAAAAAATGCAGCTAAGAAGTCAGAAGTTTAAAAATGCTATCTCACCCCTAAGAAGCCTCAAATTCCAGACCCTGCCCTCTACCTGAAAGTAGGTAAAAGGTCACATTTCTTGAGTCTGCTCTCCCAGGAACTAGATAAAAGGACTTAAGATAAGGCCCTTAGATATGTGATTCCCGACCTAGTAAGGATAATAGAAAGCTTCTCCCAGGAACTAGCTGACCATAAAGTTAAATTGGAATCTTAAGAGAACAACCTTGAGAAGCAGGAAGCTTCTCCTAGGAACTAAATGGAACACAAAGTTAAGCAATCTTGATAGACAGGAAGCTCCTCCTTGTGATTTTTAGCTGGTATTCTCGACACTTTCTAATGACGCCATCCTTGCCCTCTTGGCCCCTTGGGTTGTGGTTTCTCCCTTTAAATACCCTTTCTCCCAGCCTCTCCGGGTCAAACTCCACTGCTCCTGTGTGGGATATGAGTCTCGACCCCAGTGCACTGGTTCCTATCGATAAACCTCATGTGATTACAGCAAGGACGGTCTTGTGTGAGTTCTTGGAGGGTTGCTTCATCCCGAGACTTGAGTGAGAGTGTCCCTGCTCTGGGGGTCTTTCACAGCAATATACACCATGGAATACTATTCAGCTGTAAAGAAAAAAAAGGAATAATGAAATTTGCAAATAAATGTAGCTTTCATTCCTCTCCAAAGAAATTTCTATTTTCTGAAAATGGAGACCATTACAGAAAACCACCAAAGGTCATGATGCAGAGTTCACATAATTACAGGAGTCCAACCTCAATAGATACATTTACAATACGACTGTGTACTGAAGGCTGGAGGAGCATAGAGGAACATGGGTGGAAAAATTATAGGAGTCAGAACAGGAAGGTGAGATTGTATCTCCTAGAAATGACAGGAAAGCTACACCCATGATACTTTGTCAATATGGCTGTCTAAGCAAGACCTGAACAATGACAATACCAATAGATATGTTAATCCAGAAGTGGGAAATCATACCTATGTACTGCCCCTAGACAAAGAACTATAAACACCTAGCAACTATTGAGAGAAGGAGAATTAGCTTATGCCAAGGGTAAGTACCATAATTGGTTATCTGATACAAAGTTGTCAGCTCTGAGATGGCAAGATACACACAAGCAACATGAGATAGCCTCAGTAGGCTCTATTTATGCACTTATATATAGTCTTAGTCACTATTTTATTACAATGAAGAGAAACAATGACCACGGCTGCTCACATGAAAGGAAGCATTTAATTGGGGGCTTATTTCCAGAGGCTTAGTCCATTTTTATCATGGCAGAGAACATGAGGCAGAGAGAGAGAGAGAGAGAGAGAGAGAGAGAGAGAGAGAGAGAGAGAGAGAAAGCTTGCACAAGACTAGGCCATACCTCCTAATACTTCTTAAATAGTGCCACACTCTGGTGACTGAGCATTCAAATAGATGAAAATATGGAGTCCATTCTTATTTAAACTGCTATATATGTATAAAAATAGTAAATAAAAAGAGCTCATCAATTTGATAGGGAGTAAGGTATATTGGAGGAGGATGGAAGGAAGATAAGGAAGGGGAAGTGATATTATTAGATTTCAATTAAAAAATTTAAAAGTATGAATATAAAAATTTCCCCTAATTCCCAGGTGGTGATGTCTCATGCCTTTAATCCAAGAGTTTGGGAGGTAGAGGCAGGCAGATCTCTGAATTTGAGGACAGCCTGGTCTACATAGTGAGTTCCAGAACAGCTGGGCTGTGCAGAGAAAATCTGTCCCCAAGAAAAAAGGTCACTTAATATTTAATTTATGTAAAAATAAATCTAAGCCAATCTAAAATAAAAATAAACCATCAAGCCTTATAATTAATCAAGTTATTTCATCTGTACCCGTATCCTTCTTTTGGATATTCCATAATGCTTTCCAACAGTATCAGTTAGTTTTCTGTTGCTGTGATAAAACACTGTGGCAATAAAACAACTTATGGAAGAAAGAATTGATTTCAGCATATGCTTCAAGAGCATTAAGATCCCATCATGGCATGAGGCAGTAGAGCATGGAACAGGAAACCAAGAGCTCATATCCTTAATCATGAGTATGAAGCTGACAATGAAACTAATTTAAATAGGATTATAATCTGTCACAATCCATCCCCTAGTGCCTTACTAGTTTACTTTCTTCAGCAGAGCCACATATCCTAATACATGCCCCCTGCCACCAAACAGTGCCACCAACTAGTGACCAGGTATTCAAATACTGGAGCCTATGGGAGATATCTGTAATTGAGCCACCAATTTCATCCCTGATCATTATAGGTTTTATGTACTTATTGTAAAGCAAAATGAGTTTAGTCAAATTTCCAATGTCCCCCAGTGTAAAAGTAACTTTTATTTGCCAGATATAATTCTCATCTTGAAGACTTACTGCTGAATGAACTCACCTCTTTCTAGCTTTTTCTGAACTCTGGCTGGCTGGTTCTACTCAACTGTTCTAGCTCAAACTCTTCTCCAAGCTAACTGACTCAATCTGGCTTCTCTCAGCTTCTCACTGAATTGCCCAGTTTGATCTCACACTAACTTTGGCAATTTATTCTAATTTTCTTACTCCTCCTTATTCTCTGGCTTCAACTGCCTCTGCTGACCTGCACTGCACAAACCGTACAAACTGAACAGAACTCATGAATGAACTCAACTGAAGTCCACTGCATTGCCTGAATTCAACTGAACAGCACTCACTGAACTGCCTTCTAATCCTGACTCACTGTGCACTGTTCTCAAGTAGCCTCTCTTTCCTGTTTATTCTCAAGAGAGTTGGGAGGCATCTGATTTCTGACTCATTCTGACAGATCTTCCTCTGATTCATTACTTTGTCTGCCCCTCAATTAGGTAGATGTCTCTTTCAAATATGGTTGCTTTCTTCTATAAACTAATTTTACCTTTGTTATTTGGGATTAAATGTGTATAATAAAGATGTGTTTGTATTATAACCAGAGGGATAAAGGTAAAACATTTCAGATGGATCACACAGACTTAGAAGATCTTTGGATGTGATCCCTTTCCAGAGCAGTCATGTTGCTGGATGAAAATTCCCCTACACCCTAGTCTTTTATAGTCTCTCTTTGAACTTGATCTTATTGGCAATGTCCTTGCAGGTAAGAAAATCACACTTCCCCATGACTACCATGAGATCATTCTAAGGCAGCAAATTTCACAAGCCAGAAACAGAGGATGACTGGTCCAGAGATAGACAGTACAAAGCCTGACAGTAGGAAATGGGTGAGGACTGGGAATACCCAACGTTCAACTCTTCGAAGGGTATGCAATTAAGGCAAAAGCAAGGAGGGTGGATATGTTGGGACCTTTCATGCACACTAGTCACCCTGACCTAAAGCAAGGTTCCACCATATTTTCCTGAGTGAGGATAGATGGGCTTTGTAGCTGCAGTAGTATGGTAGCCTACAGTATTGGGGAATTGGGGCAAGGGGAACATTGCAGAAGCTCGGAAGTGAAAAAAGAGATATCCGGATCGTAAGGCAGACTCCACATAGAGCTAGGCCCCTACCCCAGATTCTGCTCTTACATATCCCAGCTGACAGACTCTTGAGTAAGTAGAGCATGAATAAAGATGACAGAAAAGCATCCCAAGGGCTGATGATGCACAGGCTGGAAAAGAGAAAATTTGGAACAATCCGAAAATAAAGAGACCACATGGCTGACATACAGTGAGCCTGTATGAATGGCATGGGAGGTTACAGAGGTGCATTGTATTTTTTAAACTTCATCTGAAATGAATGTATAGGAGTTTTAGTCACTCGTAGCTGTCTGGATGGATCACACAGGTTACAAGCTGATGACCGGAGGGGAAACAATTTCAATTATCCAAAGCAAGGAATGTGGAGTTGAATCTATGTTGGCAAAGAAGATTGAAAGCTGAGAAGCAGAGGTGGGTTACAGAAGCAGGAAAGAATACCAATGACCTCGATGCTTGGTAAAAAGTAGGAGAGCAAGGAATTGAGGCTGTAAACTCCTCAGCTATGAGTTAGGCATGGGGTGGCAGACTTCATTGCAGTTGGGATGCCTGAGATATAGAAAACATGCAACATTTAAGCAACAGATGTGAGATGTTCTCAGAGCTTAGTTCCTGAGAATTAGGATTCCAAACTTGCATGAGACATAGTTATATGAAGGGACTCCTGTCCTGTCACAGGGGAAAGGAACCAATCCCATGGATTTCCTATAGGTAGCATGAGGTTTCAGAAGCACAGTGAATTCTGAGAATGAGGGAGGGCATAGGTGGCTATAGCTGAGAAAGCAAAGCCAACAACCTTCTCACCTAAGTCCTGAAGAGCTTTGTAACCTTCATCCTTGCCAGATCAAGTACCCATCAAGAATGACAAGCCAGTGTTCACAGCACCAGTGCCATTGGAGCTAATACAGCAAAAGAAAACCAATGTTTTATTACTGTAGGTTCACCAACAATGAATCTCACATCTTTTACTTTTAAATGAAGTGAAGGAAATGTATTGGTCCTGTATGTGAGACGATACAACCAACATCTGTGTTCTTCTTAGTGTTTTTGGCTTCTGTTGATGGTTTAGATTTCAGTGACTACCCCATGAGGGACCTCTTCTAGTTCATGTTCTGTCTTTTAGAGATTTTTAGTTCTGCCAGGTTCTCAAGGTTACTTGTTATCCTTAAATGTAGTTAATTGCCTGCTTATAGGCTTCAGTGTCAAGGACAACCTGACTCCAGGAAAAGTCTGGGCCTGCCGCACCAGGAGCCAATACTAGCTTCACATAGTCCATGAACTGGGCCAGAATTGGGACTTTTAGCCATACTAGAAATGGATATTCTTCATGTCACATTCCCCATCAATTGTCCAAATACCAGAGCCTATGTGGGACATTTCTCATTCAAATGAACACATTTCAGTCCCCGGCTCCCATAGGCCCTATGGCCATATTAAAATTCAAAGTTGGACTTAATCCAATTTTAAAAGTTTTCAGTCTTTCACAGTCTCACTTTAAAGTCCGAAATCTACTCTGAAATCAAGGTAATTTCTTAATTGTAATCCTTTATAAAATAAAAAGTAATATATAATGGCCTTTTCACAATTTGGAAGCTTAGTTGGGTGGAGTTGTGCCCTAAGGGCACCCTTCCCTCTATTCCAGATCTAAAGAAGTGAACTCTCCTCGAGGGCACTAAACTCCTTATCTTTTTTAGCAGGAGAAGCCTTAGTTTCAACATTAAATTTCCTGGTGATTTTTATCTCCTCAAACTGTACCTTTTCTTTCTTTCTGTCCCACTTGCTCTGTTGCTCTGTAAAAATGAATAAATTACTAATAATAACCATAACACCAATTCAATATTATGCTGCCTTGAAATTGCATCCACCAAAGAAATGAGTGCATGTTTAGTTTAACCTTGAGAAAATTCTTAGGACAAGGACAGAAGCCTGTTATACTTCTTGCCAAAATACAATAATGGCCTCTAACCAATTACTAATATTGTTCATCTCTGAAACCTTCACAGTCCACCTTGCTCTTGAAAGACCCCAGCTTAGCAGCAGTAACGCCATTTTGCAAGGCTGTACTTAAGATGACTGGTTCAGGGAAAGGTTAGAACACTGAGTACACAGCGGCTGCCAAGCAAGATATGTTTGGTTGAAGGCCTGGCAACAGGACGACTTCGGTTGAGCACCTGACAATGAAAAAAAGCCCCGGGAGAGGTCCCACACCCTGGTGGGGGGCCGAGTCAGTCGTTATGTTCCAAGAAGGTAGCTAAGAAACTTGCCCCCGGGCTGAACCCTTGGGGGGCCGAGTCAGCCGTTATGTTTCTGGAAGGTAGCTAGGAAACTTGCCCCCGGGCTAAACCCTTGCCATATTAGAATCCACCAATTATATCCCTGTAACCATGCATCTGCTTCTGTATGCTTGCTTCTGCTCCCCAAAATCCTATAAAAGCCCATCCTTGGTTCTGTGGGGCGTGCCAGTCCCCCGAGTGACTGAAGCGCCCGCAGGTGCCTGTGCCTGTGTATCCCGACAATAAACCAAATCCTCTTGCTGATTGCATCCTGTGGTGTCTCGGTCTGGTCTTTGGAGTTAGAGGGTCTCCATCCCGAGGGAAAGTTCTCCCTGAGAGCTTTTCATTTGGTGCGTTGGCCGGGAAAGGAGATCCTCCACCCAGGGACCACCGACCACCCACTGGGAGGTAAGCCGGCCGGCGTCTGTCTGTCTGTCTGTCTGATTTTGTCTCGTTCTGTCTTATTCTGTCTGTTCTGTGAGCGCTCAGCCAGGTTCTGTGAGCGCTCAGCCAGGTCTGTTCTGTGAGCGCTCAGCCAGGTCTGTTCTGTGAGCGCTCAGCCAGGTCTGTTCTGTGAGCGCTCAGCCAGGTCTGTTCTGTGAGCGCTCAGTCAGGTCTGTTCTGTGAGTGCTCAGCCAGGTTCTGTGAGTGCTCAGCCAGGTCTGTTCTGTGAGCGCTCAGCCAGGTTGTTTGGAATTTGGGCGGGACGAAGAAGGAGCTGACGAGCTCGGACTTCTCGCCCCGCAGCCCTGGAAGACGTTCCAAGGGTGTTAGGGGCCCGACTTTTCGGGGCCCAATCTGGGAGAGGAGAAAGATCCGGACTAACGGCACCTCTGTCTGTATTTTTGGCTTTCAGAGGGCCCCGGACCTTTGCCACCTCCATCTGACTTTTTGCTTTCAGTTTGGTACCAAAGCCGTGCAGCATGCCTGTCTGTTGTTTGTTTGACTGTTGGTGTTGTTTGTTTTCTCTGTGTTCTAATCTTCCTTAGAACTAACATGGGACAGTCCCTAACAACGCCCCTAAGTCTCACTCTTGATCATTGGAAAGACGTCCACGACCGGGCACACAACCAGTCCGTCGAGGTTAAAAAAAAAAAAGGAAAAGGGCAGACTCTCTACACATCCGAGTGGCCCACTTTCGGAGCGGGATGGCCAGTGAATGGCACATTTAATAAGATCATTATTTTACAGGTTAAAGATCGGGTCGTCCACGGACATCCTGACCAGGTTTCTTATATTATCACTTGAGAGAGTCTCGCCTTAACCCCCCCCCCCCGGGCGGAACCCTTCGTGGACCCAAATTGGCCTCCCCTCAACCCCCAGTCTGTCCCCTCTGCCCCGCCCGGTCCGCCGGCCAAGTCTTCCTCTCTCTACCTTTGTGAAATCAGAGCCTTCTAAGAAACCTGTCCTCCCGGCAGACCCAAACTCCCCTCTCATAGATCTTCTCTCTGACAGGCCCGGCTAAAACAGAGGAGGCAGAGCCGCCGGCCAGATCAGTTGCCGGGCCACAGTCTGATAAGGGTTTCTCCCCTGTCGCAGGGAGATTGCGCAATAAGCTCGAGGTGATGCCAGATTCAACCTCCCAGGCTTTCCCACTTAGACAGGGAACCGGTGGCCAGACCCAATACTGGCCGTTTTCAGCAGCTGACATTTACAATTGGAAACAACACAACCCTTCTTTCTCCAAAGATCCGGTGGCACTCACCGACCTAATAGAATCTGTTTTACTTACCCACCAGCCTACTTGGGATGACTGCCAACAGCTCTTACAGGCCCTCTTAACCTCAGGAAAAAAAAAAAAACAAAAAAAACAAAGAGTGTTCCTAGAGGCCAGAAAGCATGTTCTGGGAGATGATGGGCGTCCCACCCAGCTGCCTGAGGACCAAACTGGGATTTTAATACAGCTGAAGGTAAGGGACACCTACGCCTTTATCGCCAGTTGCTTCTAGCGGGTCTCCGAGGGGCTATACGACGCCCTACTAATTTGGCTCAGGTAAAACAGGTATTACAGGAAGCAGGGGAAACTCCCTCCGCCTTTCTAGAGAGACTTAAGGAGGCCTACCGTATGTACACTCCCTATGACCCAGATGACCCAGGACAAATGACGAGTGTCCCTATGTCCTTCATCTGGCAGGCTGCTCCAGATATCAGGACTAAGTTACAGAGGTTAAAAAATTTACAGGGCTATACATTACAGGATTTACTTAAAGAAGCTGAAAAGATTTTTAATAAGAGAGAGAATTGAGTCGAATCTTGGCCGCCGTAGTTCAGGGCCAAAAAAAGAAGGGAGATAGGGGAGGAGCTCGAAAGGGGCTGAAGCTAGATAAAGATCAATGTGCCTATTACAAAGAAAAAGGACACCGGGCCAGAGAGTGCCCCAAGAAGCCTGGCGGACCCCGAAAGCCTCGACCACGAACCTCCCTCTTGGCTCTAGATAAAGATTAGGGAGGTCAGGGCCAGGAGCCCCCCCCCCCTGAGCCCAGGGTAACGCTTAAAGTTGGGGGGCAGCCGGTTACTTTCCTGGTAGACACAGGAGCCCAGCATTCAGTCCTCACCCAAGCTTCAGGACAACTCAGCGACCGGACGGCCTGGGTACAAAGAGCTACTGGTGAGAAACAATACCGATGGACTACGGACCGCCGGGTTCAGCTGGCTACCGGTAAGGTGACCCATTCCTTCTTACATGTTCCGGACTGCCCGTACCCTCTGCTGGGCCATGATCTTCTCACCAAACTAAAAGCACAAATTCATTTTGAGAAAGGAGGGGCCCAAATAACTGGCCCCCACGGAACTCCCCTTCAATTTCTATGAATATAGACTATATGAACTGGGACAGGACAAGCCACAATCCCTAGAAATAGACACTTGGGTCACGAATTTTCCACTGGCTTGGGCAGAGACTGGTGGGATGGGGTTGGCACTCCAACAGCCCCCCTTAATTACACAGTTAAAGGCCACTACAACTCCAGTCTCCATAAAACAATACCCCCTGTCACATGAAGCTTATCAAGGTATAAGGCCTCACATTAGGAGGCTTCTAGATCAAGGCATCCTAATCCCCTGCCGGTCGCCTTGGAATACGCCTCTTCTGCCTGTTAAGAAACCCGACACTGGAGATTATAGGCCAGTACAAGACTTGAGAAAGGTCAACAAGAGGATAGAAGATATTCATCCGACTGTTCCAAACCCTTACAATTTGCTCAGTAACTGTTCATCGATGAGAAACAGGGGTATGCTAAAGGGGTCCTAACACAAAGGTTGGGACCCTGGAAACGCCCTGTGGCCTACCTGTCTAAGAAATTGGACCCTGTGGCCTCCGGCTGGCCACCGTGCCTAAGGATGGTGGCTGCTATTGCTGTCCTGATCAAGGATGCTGGAAAATTGACTTTGGGACAGCCACTCACCATCCTAGCACCCCACGCAGTGGAGGCCTTGGTAAAGCAGCCCCCAGACCGCTGGCTCTCTAATTCCCGCATGAGAGGGAGAGCGAAAGGCTAGAGCTGCGGTCACTATGGAGGACAGACAAAGTGATTTGGGCGAAAGCCCTGCCTGCTGGTACCTCCGCACAACGGGCTGAACTCATCGCCTTGACTCAGGCGCTCAAGATGACAAAAGGTAAGAGGCTAAATATATATACAGACAGCCGTTATGCCTTTGCCACGGCACACATCCACGGGGAGATCTACTGGAGGCGGGGGCTGCTCACATCTGAGGGTAAAGATATGGCTAAAATTCTGGCCCTCTTAGAAGCCCTATTCTTGCCCAAAAGACTGAGTATTATACATTGTCCAGGACACCAGAAAGGGCACAACCCAGAGGCACGAAGAAACCGGCTGGCCGATGCCACAGCTCCAGAAGCGGCCATGAGCAAACAAATCTTGTCCTTAAATAGCCCAGACCAACCCACGCCCCCACCAGTGGGACAAACCAGTTGGGTTTACGCCCATGAGGACATAGAGCTCCTAAAAAAAATGGGGGCCATCTACCACCCTCAACTAAAACAGTGGGTCTACAAAGGACTTTTGAATTGATCTCCTTTTTACATAAATTAACCCATTTGGGGTTTAAGAAGATAAAAACCTTACTAGATCGGGAAGAGATAAATCTGTGTTTTTTTTTTTTAATTGAGACAAAGCGATACAAAAGGTGACTGAGAGTTACAAAGCGTGCGCTCAGGTTAACCTGGGAAGGAACATGATTGGACAAGGAGTTCGTCCTAGGGGACACCGTCCCGACATCCATTGGGAAATTGATTTTACTAAAATTAAACCAGGTATATATGGATACAAGTATCTCCTAGTGTTTATAGACACCTTCTCAGGATGGGTCGAAGCCTTCCCCACAAAGCACGAGACTACAAAAATGGTCACCAAGAAGCTCCTCGAGGAAATCTTTCCCAGGTATGACATGCCTCAAGCGTTGGGGTCGGACAACGGGCCCGCTTTCGTCTCCCAAGTAAGTCAGTTGGTGGCCAAATTGCTGGGGATTGATTGGAAATTACATTGTGCCTATAGACCCCAGAGTTCAGGTCAGGTAGAACACATAAATAGAACAATTAAGGAGACTTTATCCAAACTTACGCTTACAACTGGCTCAAAGGATTGGGTGGCCCTCCTTCCCCTAGTTCTATATCGGGCCCGGAATACCCCGGGCCCCCATGGTCTAACTCCTTTTAAAATAATGTATGGAACACCACCCCCATTTGTCCATTTCTTTGATTCAAACATTGCTGATTTTGCTGACAGCCCTTCTCTGAGGGCCCATTTACAGGCCCTACAGATTGTACAGAGAGATGTCTGGAGACCTTTGGCCGCTGCTTACCAGGACAAGCTTGAACATCCGGTGGTGCCACACCTGTTCCAGATTAGAGAAACCGTGTGGGTGCACAGACACCAGACCAAGAATCTCCAGCCACGGTGGAAAGGACCCTACACCGTCCTCCTGACTACCCCGACCGCCCTAAAGGTAGACGGAGTCTCGGCTTAGATCCACGCACCACACGTCAAGGCAGTCTGGTCTGAGGAATTGACTAATCACAACACTACACCCCAGACATGGAGAGTTCAGCGCATTCCAAACCCCTTAAAGTTAAAACTCCTACGTGGCTCCTCCTAGCCCTTTTGTGGCCTAGAGTCAGTGGGGGAATAAGCCCCCACCAGACAGAAATTTCTTGACCAAGTCGAGTGAAAGATTTCACTCAAAGTTAGCAAAAAAATGGGGGAATGAAAGACCCCAGCTTAGCAGCAGTAACGCCATTTTGCAAGGCTGTACTTAAGATGACTGGTTCAGGGAAAGGTTAGAACACTGAGTACACAGCGGCTGCCAAGCAAGATATGTTTGGTTGAAGGCCTGGCAACAGGACGACTTCGGTTGAGCACCTGACAATGAAAAAAAGCCCCGGGAGAGGTCCCACACCCTGGTGGGGGGCCGAGTCAGTCGTTATGTTCCAAGAAGGTAGCTAAGAAACTTGCCCCCGGGCTGAACCCTTGGGGGGCCGAGTCAGCCGTTATGTTTCTGGAAGGTAGCTAGGAAACTTGCCCCCGGGCTAAACCCTTGCCATATTAGAATCCACCAATTATATCCCTGTAACCATGCATCTGCTTCTGTATGCTTGCTTCTGCTCCCCAAAATCCTATAAAAGCCCATCCTTGGTTCTGTGGGGCGCGCCAGTCCCCCGAGTGACTGAAGCGCCCGCAGGTGCCTGTGCCTGTGTATCCCGACAATAAACCAAATCCTCTTGCTGATTGCATCCTGTGGTGTCTCGGTCTGGTCTTTGGAGTTAGAGGGTCTCCATCCCGAGGGAAAGTTCTCCCTGAGAGCTTTTCACTCTCAACACTACTATCTTCCAAGTTACAACCAGGATGGACCCATAAGTTCTGGTTACAGTATTCATCTACATTCCTCAAAAAAAAAAAAAAGCAGCAACAACAAAAAACAACATGGTCAGTTTTTTCATAGCAATGCTTACTCTCTGGTACCACTTCTATAATCAAGTTACTTTTCTGTTGCTACGCTAAAACACCATGACTAAGTCAACTTAAAGAAAAAAGAGCTTATATTGGCTTTATAGTTTGAAAAGGACAAGAGTCCATGACGGCAAAATGGGGCCATGGAGCTAAGTGACAGGTATGGTAGCAGGAGCAAGCTAAGGGCTCCCATCTTGAAGCACATCCAAGAAGCAGAGAGAAAGAGCAAACTGTAAGTGAAATGAATTTTTTTAATCTCAAAGCCTGTTGTTCCCAAACAATGTACTTGTTGCAGCAAGGACATATGTCCTAAATCTCCCCAAACTGTGCCACTAACTAAGGACAAATATGCAAACACTGTCTTTGGGAGACAGTTCTCATTTAAACCACCACAGCAATAGTAACTTTTCTGAACTTTTCTTGTGAGGAATCTCTTGATTTTTCTATGCAATACACCTTATTGTTTAAAAATATTAATGTTCTCTTGTTGATTCTTATAGAGTTCTTTAGAATATCTATTAAAGTTTTTATTCATGTATATGTATAGGTATGCATGTGCATGTAGATGTTCACCAAGGCCATAATAGGACAGTGGACCCCCTGGACCTGGAGTTAGATATAATCGTGAGCCTCCATCTGGGTACAGGGATTAAACTCAAGTCCTCTGCAACAGTAGTAAGCAGTGTTAAATAATGAGCCATTTCTCCAGCCTCTGATTCTTATAATTCTTAGTTCTTTAGGGGTTTTATTGAATTAGGTAAGGCATCTAATATGACACTAAATAAGAGGTACTCTTCATGTATACCTGACTCGATTGTGAATTCTATAAATGCAAGCACATTTGCATATATATGTTCACATTCCTTTGCGTACATATGGAGGCAAGAAACCAACATCAGATGTTTCTTTTTTTTCCATGTGGAAAGGTTTAATGAGAGAGAAGAGTAGAAGAAGAGAGGCGTAAAGGCCGGCCATGAGCATGTGGAGAGAGGCCAGGTAGGAAAATGGGGAGAGAAGGGACAAAGGGAAAGAGGGGAAGAGCGAGATGTTTCACTTCATTACTCTCCACTTTATTTATTTTGTTGGGACAGTTGAACCTGGGCAACTCACCAATTTCATTAGCCTAGCTAGCCAGCAATCTCTAGGCAACCTCCTTTATCTGCCTTTCCAGTGTTGGGGTTTCAGGTGTATGTTGCTATGCTTAACATATTTTTGTGGATTCTGGGTATCTAACTCAGGTCCTCATGCATGTGTGGCAAGCACTTTACCAATTGAACCATCTCCACAGGCTGGTAATTTTAGAATTACAAATTAATGCTGTCTTCAATTGAATAGTTTTTCATCATTTTTATAATTGAATGGTTTTCTTCCTTTATTGGTTCATAAAAATAATAATTTAGTACATTTTGAATTTTAAATATCCTTTTAAAAATTAGTTTTTATTTTATGTATATGGGTGTTTTTGCTTTAATTCGTCTGTGCATCATGTGTGCTGAGTCTACAGAGGACAGAGAGGGTGTCAGACACATAAGATTACAGATGTTTGTGACTTGCTCTGTGGGTGCTGGGAATTGAACTCGGGTCCTCTAAAAGAGGAATCAGTGCTCTTAACTGCTGAACTCTCTAGTCCTGAATGTTAAATATTCTTAATTTCTAGGACCAATCTTGCTCATTAGTGATGAGCTATTACTTTTTACAAATTACTGGATTTTCTAAATAGTCAAGGCTGTCTTAGAATTCACTATGTAGACCATAGAGGACATCAGCTTATGTCAATACTCCTACTTAACTCTCCTAAGTGCTAGTGTGCCAGTATTACAGATGTGAACCACTGTGAACCACTATGTCCAATTAATTAATCTTTTTGCTCATTAGGCTGTTGAGTTCCTAAAAACAGAATTTTACTATATATACCAGATTGGTCTTAGAATTCATTATGTAGCTAATGTTGTCTTCAAATTCCTTATCCTCTCACCTCTGCTTCTTAAGTGCTTGGATTATAGCCATGTGCCACTGTGTGTAGCCAAATTATCTCTGCCTCTCTCTGTCTCTCTGTCTCTGTCTCTGTCTCTGTCTCTCTCTCTCTCTCTCTCCTTTTCTTCCTCCTTTCCTTTTGTTTATGTAGCATATGCACATTTGTGTGCTTGCATGTGGGACATGTGGAGGCCAGCCCATCTTTCTTTAGAATAAAAACTATATTTTAAACATGTATGGGTGTTTTGCCTATATGTATATAGGTTGTATGTATGTATGTATACATGCATGTTTGTATATATGTATGTATGTATGTATGCATGTGTATCACATACATGCCATGTCCCTGGAGTTCAGAAAAAGGTATCTGATACCTGTGACTAGAGTTAGATTGTTGAGTGCAAGGAATTGAACTCAGGTCCTCTGAAAGAGAAGCTATTGCTCTTAACCACTGATCCATCTCTCTAGTTTCTTCTTATTTTGTGATTGGGTCTCTTGCTGAACTCACTGTTTACTAGCCTGGCTAACCATCTAGCTTCTGGGGTTCACTTGTCTCCATGCCAGGGGTTGTAGACACACACACTCATGCCAGGCTTTTTATGTCATTCTGGGAATTTGAACTAAAGTCCTCTTGATTTCAGAGCAGCTGCTATTATCCATGGAGAAGGAGCTTTATTCTCAGCTACTGATTTGTTAATCTTTTGATATTAGTGAAAACCTGATTATTCAAAATACAGGCTGCTTGGGATTTTTTGTTATGATTTATTATTATTATTATTATTATTGAATAAAGTTATGAAATTTCATAAGTAACTTTGATGTTTCTAATTTCCTAGATATGTAGAATTAATTAATACTTGAGGCCTCATCTAAAATTTGTGTTCTTTGAATTTGAGGATTGTTTGATTAAAAATTAAAAGTTTTAAAGTTAATTATTCATTTTAGCTTCTATTTTCTCATGAGCCAAATTGGGAAAACTAACTAATGTTTAAATTTTACCAGTTCTAAAAATAAGTATTTACAGTACTTATTTTTAATTTAAAAAATACTATGGGTGATTAGGTCTCTGTCTTTTCCCCTAGTTTTGTGTATTTTACCTTTTATTTCATTATTAACTAGTTTTACTAAAATCTGGACCATTTTCTTAGTATTTTAAGGGTGCCTTTCATTTTACAATGCTACTTTCTTCATTTCCATTTTATTGATATGTCATCCTAGACTGTTATTACAATCTTTATATTTTATTTTTTAGTCAAGGGTATTTCTGGCTGTCCTGGACCTCACTATGTAGACCAGGCTCTTAGAGATCTGCATGCCTCTGCTTCCTGACTACTGGGATTAAAGGTATGCACTATGAAGGTTTGATTTGTTATTTATTTATTTATTTATTTATTTATTTATTTATTTATTTATTTTAGCTTCCTGGAGTAAATCTGTAGCTTATGTATTTTCAGTCTTTTAAAAAAATGTTTAGCATTAGATCTACGATCTACATTTCTGCCCATAATTCCTCAGTTGGCATAAGTATTTTATAGGATGAGATTTAGGAAGTTTTCATTTCCTCTGCCTATGTGGATACATGTGTGCAAACACATGTGTGTGCCTGTGCATGTGGAGGCCAGAGGTCAAACTTGAATGTTTTTCTTAGGGAGTCTATGACCTTGTTTTGTTGAGACAGGTTGTCCCTTCCCTGAGCCAAGCTCTCACTGTATAGACCTGGCTGGCTATAACTTGCTGTGTAGACCAGGATGACACTGAACTTCCAGAGATCTACCGGCTTCTGTCTCTAAATGTTGGGATTAAAGGACTGTGCCAACATCCTTAGCTTGAGACAGAATTAACCCTGCTACCATGCCCAGACTATACCTATTTTTGAGTAATCATTTTAACTTAATTATATATATATATATGTATATATATATACATATATATTAGTTTATGATTATATGTTTTTGATTTTTACATATTCCATTTAACTGTTTGGAATTTGGTTTTGTTTATTATCTTGTCTTTGCTTTTTTATTCATTATTTCTTATTTTGGCTAGATTAAATTATTATTATTACTGTGTTTTGTTGAGGTTATTGTTTGAATTTATGTTGTTTTAGAAAATATTTAAGCACACCCTCATTTGTTTTTGAAACATGTGTTAGCAACTAGCCACAGCAGTGGTGTTCAAATCTGTCCTCTGTAACTTATGTTTTCAGAAAGATTTTCCTGAATTTCCAAAGGTGAAAGGATGATTATGAAAGGGTGTTGATAGTGATGGTGATGATGGTATTTAATTTCTGGCCTTTTTGTGAGAATAAAAATTCATTATCACATGTAAAACATTTAATGAAGTATATGGCACACAATAAATATGGGCTAACATGATTAATGTTCACGTACTGCTATTTTGTACATATGTATGTGTGTATGTATGTATGTATGTATATGTGTCTGCTTTCTTGTCTGTTGTTGCATCTGAAGACCTGAGGTTGACATATGTCTTCTTGAATCACTCTCGACATAATTTTTTATAGATATTTTCTTTTATTTTTTAATGTTTTATTAGATATATTTTTTTTACTTACTTTTCAAACGTTATTTCCCTTCTCGGTTCCCTATCCATAAGCCCCCATTCCCTCCCCTCCCCCATATGGGTATTTTCCCTATACATCCCCCTTATCACCACGCCCCATATTCCCTTGCACTGGGGGTCCAACCTTGGCCAGACCATGGGCTTCCCCTTCCACTGGTGCCCCAGCAAGGCTATTCTCTGCTCCATATGCAGTTGGAGCCCTGGGTCAGTCCATGTATAGTCTTTAGGTAGTACTTTAGTCCCTGGAAGCTCTGGTTGTTTGGTTTTTATGGGGTTGCAAGCTCCTTTAACTCTTTCAATACTACCTCTAATTCTCCTTACAGAGGTCCTATTCTCTGTTCGTTGGTTTGCTGCTAACATTGACCTCTGTATTGGACATGCTCTGGATGTGTCTCTCAGGAAAGATCTATATCTGGTCCCTTTCAGCATGCATTTTCTAGCTTCATCAATCTTTTTTTTCCCCTTTTTTTTAACGATTTTATTTAGTTTTATGTGTATATACAGAACACAAATATATAAGCCAAATATTATATCTAAAAGACAGACCTTAACAAAGATCAAACACTCCACTTTTCTTAAAGTAGAGATCACCCAGATGGGAAAATCAAGAAACACTTCAATTAACAACAAAATATTTCATCAAACAGCAAGAGGACATTCTTTCCCTCAGAACATGGAATGTTTTCTAGGACTGATCATTTATCTCAAGAACATAAAAAAATAAAGAAAAATCCTATCACATATTCTCAGACCACAATATAATCAAATGGAAAATCAATAAAAAATGGAAATGGATTAATATATGGGAACTTTAAAATATATTTTTTTTAATTTAGAGAATACTTTATTAGTTTTTGTAATCAAACCCACGTAGATAAGACCTTACATATTTAATACAGTGTGTTACCCCTGTACAAATGGAAAAAACTTAAGTTCAACATTTCTAGACCAATATGGCTGTTAATTTCTGTACAGTGCCAACTCAACACAGTAAACGGGGATACTTTTTTCCAAAGTTGACAGCACAGCTAAAGTTTCAAAAAATTCAAATTATATATCTGTATATATATATTTATATTTATATAAAAAGACCAATAATAGCAGTGTGTTATGCATCAACAGCAGCAACAGCTTTTCCAGGTTCTGCAGTCATCTGAACAAAACTGTAGAGACATCCAGCACACTCCATTAAAAAAAAAAAAAAAGTAAAAAAACAAAACCCGAGTAAACAGCACAGTTCTGTTACTCTTGTGGTACCTGGCACCATTTTTTTTTAAATTAGCTTGTCAATCATCATCTGGAAAGAAAACATTCGAGCAACATCATTAAAAAACAGCTCTGATAAAGCACGGTCACTACTACGTATCATAAAGCAGGTACAAGCTATTTTACATCCACAGAGGTATGATACAGTACTGTCCTACATCTATAATACTAGAGGATACAATTTAAAAGGCATTATTTGAGACTTGATTCTACTTTTCCAGCAGAGGGCCCAAAGGACGGTGTGACACAGCTTTGTAAAGAAACATACTCTAGACAGGATTTCCTTTCACTAGTGGCACACTTCTAAGGATTCATTCTCTCCATGAATGTCAGCTAAAACCGTTATTAAAAAAATGAAATATCCCTAGAACAAAACCGTATAACCACCGGATTCACATGAAGATGACCTAGTGGAGACAAGCTGGACCTCACCTTACCAACAAGCTATCAAATCTGTTATGTTTAAACAGTGAGACCTCCAAGGAAGGAGATGCCAAGTAGTGCTTCAAAGCTTCGGACCACAATCAAACACAGCATCCTTTTCAACAGAAGCAGAAGCTCATCTGAATATGCTCAAGGATGCTGACATCAACATTTAATCATCTCCTCACTCATCCAGGAAGAAGGGGAGATCAGTTACTACTGTACTTTATTGTGTTCAACCAAATCACCATGTTACAAAAATAGCAAGCTGCTATAATAAAAAATAAGGCTCCTCTATCCAGCACCAGATAGCATCATTTTACTTTCAAGCCTAGAAATTGCACACTTGTATATAAACCCACCGAAGATGAGGATTGAGAGTTCATCTTGGTGGATTTTTCCTTTGATGAATATGAAGTGTCCTTCCTTATCTTTTTTGATGACTTTTAATTGAAAATTGATTTTATTTGATATTAGAATGGCTACTCCAGCTTGCTTCTTCTGACCATTTGCTTGGAAAGTTGTTTTCCAGCCTTTCACTCTGAGGTAGTGTCTGTCTTTGTCTCTGAGGTGTGTTTCCTGTAGGCAGCAGAATGCAGGGTCCTCATTGCGTATCCAGTTTGTTAATCTATGTCTTTTTATTGGGGAGTTGAGGCCATTGATGTTGAGAGATATTAAGGAATAGTGATTATTGCTTCCTGTTATATTCATATTTGGATGTGAGGTTATGTTTGTGTGCTTTTCTTCTCTTTGTTTTGTTGCCAAGATGATTAGTTTCTTGCTTCTTCTAGGGTATAGCTTGCCTCCTTATATTGGGCTTTACCATTTATTATCCTTTGTAGTGCTGGATTTGTAGAAAGATATTGTGTAAATTTGGTTTTGTCATGGAATATCTTGGTTTCTCCATCTATGTTAATTGAGAGTTTTGCAGGATAGAGTAACCTGGGCTGGCATTTGTGTTCTCTTAGGGTCTGTATGACATCTGTCCAGGATCTTCTGGCCTTCATAGTTTCTGGCGAAAAGTCTGGTGTGATTCTGATAGGTCTGCCTTTATATGTTACTTGACCTTTTTCCCTTACTGCTTTTAATATTCTTTCTTTATTTTGTGCATTTGGTGTCTTGACTATTATGTGACAGGAGGTGTTTCTTTTCTGGTCCAATCTATTTGGAGTTCTGTAGGCTTCTTGTATGCCTATGGGTATCTCTTTTTTTAGGTTAGGGAAGTTTTCTTCTATGATTTTGTTGAAGATATTTACTGGTCCTTTGAGCTGGGAGTCTTCACTGTCTTCTATACCTATTATCCTTAGGTTTGATCTTCTCATTGAGTCCTGGATTTCCTGTATGTTTTGGACCAGTAGCTTTTTCTGCTTTACATTATCTTTGACAGTTGAGTCAATGATTTCTATGGAATCTTCTGCTCCCGAGATTCTCTCTTCTATCTCTTGTATTCTGTTGGTGAAGCTTGTATCTACAGCTCCTTGTCTTTTCTTTTGATTTTCTATGTCCAGGGTTGTTTCCATGTGTTCTTTCTTGATTGCTTCTATTTCCATTTTTAATTCCTTCAACTGTTTGATTGTGTTTTCCTGGAATTCTTTCAGGGATTTTTGTGTCTCCTCTCTATGGGTTTCTACTTGTTTATTTATGTTTTCCTGGAATTCTTTCAGGCATTTTTGCGATTCCTCTCTGTAGGCTTCTACTTGTTTTCTAAGGGAGTTCTCCACGTCTTTCTTGAAGTCCTCCAGCATCATGATCAAATACGATTTTGAAACTAGATCTTGCTTTTCTGGTGTGTTTGGATATTCCATGTTTATTTTGGTGGGAGAATTGGGCTCCGATGATGCCATGTAGTCTTGGTTTCTGTTGCTTGGGTTCCTGCGCTTGCCTCTCGCCATCAGATTATCACTAGTGTTACTTAGTTTTGCTATTTCTGACCGTGGCTAGACTGTCCTATGAGCCTGTGTGTCAGGAGTGCTGTAGACCTGTTTTCCTGTTTTCTTTCAGCCAGTTATGGGGACAGAGTGTTCTGCTTTCGGGCGTGTAGTTTTTCCTCTCTACAGGTCTTCAGCTGTTCCTGTGGGCCTGTGTCTTGAGTTCACCAGACAGGTCACTTGCAGCAGAAAAGTTGGTCTTACCTGTGGTCCCGAGGCTCAAGTTTGCTCGCGGGGTGCTGCCCACGAGCTCTCTGCGGCGGCAGCAACCAGGAAGATCTGCGCCGCTCTTTCCGGGAGCCTCCGTGCACCAGGGTTCCAGATGGCATTTGGTGTTTTCCTCTGGCGTATGGATGTGCACAGAGTGCAGTCTCTTCTGGTTTCCCAGGCGTGTCTGCCTCTCTGAAGGTTTAGCTCTCCCTCCCACGGGATTTGGGTGCAGAGAACTGTTTATCCGGTCTGTTTCCTTCAGGTTCCAGCGGTGTCTCAGGCGCAGGGGTCCTGCCGCTCCTGGGCCCTCCCCTACAGGAACCCAGAGGCCTTATACAGTTTCCTCTTGGGCCAGGGATGTGGGCAGGGGTGGGCAGTGTTGGTGGTCTCCTCCACTCTGCAGCCTCAGGAGTGCCCACCTGACCAGGCGGTGAGGTCTCTCTCCCACGGGGTTTGGGAGCAGAGAGTAGCTTCATCAATCTTATCTAGTTTTGGTGGCTGTATATATATGGGCCACATGCCAGGCAAGCTCTGACTGGGCATTCCTTGAGTCGCTGCTCTAAATATTGCTTCCATATCCCCTCCTATGGATATTTTTCCCCTTTTAAGAAGGAGTGGAAGCATCCACATTTTGGGCATCCTTATTCCTGAGCTTCCTGTGGTCTGCGGATTGCATCTTGGGTAATTCGAGCTTTTTGGCTAATATCCACTTATCAATGAGTGCATACAAAGTGTGTTTTTCTGTGATTGAGTAATCTCACTCAGGATGATATTTTCTAGTTCATTCCATTTGCCTATGAATTTCATGAAGTCATTGTTTTTGATAGCTGAGTAATATTCCATTGTGTACATGTGCCACATTTTTTTAATCCATTCCTCTGTTGAAGGGCATCTGGGTTCTTTCCAGCTTCTGGCTGTTATAAATAAGGCTGCAATCAACATAATGGAGCATGTGTCTTTGTTATATGTTGGATCGTCTTTTAGGTATATGCCCAAGAGTGGTATAGCTGGGTCCTCAGGTAGTGGAATGTCCAATTTTCTGAGGAACCTCCAGACTGATTTCCAGAGTGGTTGTACCAGTTTGCATTACCACCAAAAATGGAGTCCACATTACTTTATTTTTTTTTATTAACTTGAGTATTTCTTATATATATTTCAAGTGTTATTCCCTTTCCCGGTTTCCGGGCAAACATCCCCCTAATCCCTCCCCCTCCCCTTCTTTATGGGTGTTCCCCTCCCCATCCTCCCCCCATTGCCAACCTCCCCCCAACAATCTAGTTCACTGGGGGTTCAGTCTTAGCAGGACCCAGGGCTTCCCCTTCCACTGGTGCTCTTACTAGGATATTCATTGCTACCTATGAGGTCAGAGTCCAGGGTCAGTCCATGTATAGTCTTTAGGTAGTGGCTTAGTCCCTGGAAGCTCTGGTTGCTTGGCATTGTTGTACCTATGGGGTCTGGAGCCCCTTCAAGCTCTTCCAGTCCTTTCTCTGATTCCTTCAACGGGGGTCCTATTCTCAGTTCAGTGGTTTGCTCCTGGCATTCGCCTCTGTATTTGCTGTATTCTGGTTGTGTCTCTCAGGAGCGATCTACATCCGGCTCCTGTCGGCCTGCACTTCTTTGCTTCATCCATCTTGTCTAATTGGATGGCTGTATATGTATGGGCCATATCCACATTACTTTTTGAAGCAGTTTCTCACAGCTAGACTGGACTGGCCAGAGAATTCCCCATCTCTGCCTCCCTTTCCCTGGGATTACAGACACTCACCACCATGTCGAGGAAATACAGATGATAAGGAGTATGCTGTGGATTCTGGTTCTTGAACGTAAGTCCTCAAGCTGTGGCACAGGCACTTTTCCAACTGAGCCATCTCTGTGTAACAAATTGGCAAATTGTCTTGTGCTGCTTGAGCTCATTGACAAGCTGGTAGCCTCCCCCATTGGTCTTTCTATTTCAAGCTCAAGCATGTTTGTTTTAGAGTATCCTCCATAGTTCCTTGTACTAGGTAGACTAGTCCCAGAAATTTTGTGACCAATAGAGGAAAGAACAGCAAAATAGTCTAATAGTAAAACTATTGTGTCCTTGAAAACAGCTAGAATTCAGACATTTTCAACAGAGGCTACTATTATTCCTATCTCATGGTATAAAAATACCTGTAGTGCTAGTGTGAAACCTAAGTTCAAACATGGAAAACATGCATACATGGAAAGAGCAGAGAAGAGTTCACAGCAGAAACTCAGCGAGGGAACTCTAGCTGACAGCCTCAACTTCTGCAGTGAGTTTCTGCTGAATGATTATAAATACCTGTTCTAGTGTCATTATTTGTCTGCTCTTATTTGTTCTTTTGCTTGGAAGTCTCACCTAAGAGAATAGTCTACTAAGCACAAGGCAGTTTAAATTGCAAACTCCTGCTGGTTGCCTCCATAAAGCTACCCTAGTCAATTTCTGCTGGATGTTTGTAAGTGGTGTTAGGTGATATGTTGTTTGCTCTGCCAATAGGGCTCCTGTCATCTCATATGGAAGTTGTGAACTACCAGTTTGACGAAGCCTCACTATAAAACTACACTGCTCCCCACTCTCTGGTACTCACTACCTATTCTGCTTACTAATACTTAATAAACTCACTCATTCAAAAACAATGTATAGTTATTTTAGATAATTAAATGGGGCATACAACATATTCCTAAGCCATAAATGTTTTATTTCTTAAGAGAAAACAAGTTATTTTTACAGTAATCAATATGTTGTATCAATTTTAGTATTTATCCATGTTGCTTCTTCTTTATGAATCCCAAGGTTTTTTTTCTTTGAGTGATAATTGGATTGCTTATGAAATCAGGTTGAATGTATTTTAATCCAGTCGTTAAAAGATAGCTTTGTCTTTTGCTGAAAAATAATTGTTTCTGCAACTTGCCTTATTTCTTATGTATCTTACAAAATAACCTTACAGATCAACTTCCCAAATCTGATGGTTTGTTGTTTTCTTATAATTTTTCTTATTTCAATAAATATGTAATGATTGATACTTCTAAATAGCTTTCATTGTTCACCTGAGGGCTCCTATGTTTTTCCAGTTCTGGAAAGTTCTTGATTTTTTTTTTAAGAAAAAGTCTGGTGGAAGGAGGAGGTGGCAAATCATTTATAAATGGCACCCAAGCAGGACATGAAGCCTTCTTATGAAGCAAAGTGTGTAAAGGCTGCCACAAAGGACAAATGAATGAAGTACTTTATCAATCAGAGTGGTTGGAATAAAAATGATGTGAGGTCCAGGCGCTCTGAAAAATCTTTGAAGACATGAAGATATTGTACCCCATTTTCCTGTTCCTCAGTACCCCGTCCCCTTCTGACGTCTAGTTGGGTTGAATGGGTGCTAGAAAGTAGAGTACTCAAATGCTCAAATGTATAGCCACCAATTTGTAGAAACAGCAGGAACTTCAAAAGGCTAATCAGGAACAATATGCAGAGGGCAAGATGTGAGGGGCTGCTCCAGGGAAGAAGACATCTGATCTGCAACAGAAAAATATTGAGTTGAAAACAAAAAAATAACAAACAGAAAACACCTGGAAACAGAGATGGTGGCAGTACCAGTGAGAACCCTCAGCCTCCTAGGAAGAAGAGAGTCCAGGTAAATCTGGTACAGAGACAGACAGATAGACCAATGGAATAGAATTGAAGACCCAGAAATGAACCCACACGCCTATGGTCACTTAATTTTTGACAAAGGAGCTAAAACCATCCAATGGAAAAAAGATAGCATTTTCAGCAAATGGTGCTGGTTCAACTGGAGGTCAACATGTAGAAGAATGCAGATCGATCTATTCTTATCAGCCTGTACAAAGCTTATGTCCAAGTGGATCAAGGACCTCCACATCAAACCAGATAAACTCAAACTGATAGAAGAAAAAGTGGGGAAGCATCTCGAATACATGGGCACTGGAGAAAATTTACTGAACAAAACTCCAATGGCTTATGCTCTAAGATCAAGAATCTACAAATGGGATCTCACAAAACTGCAAAGCTTCTGTAAGGCAAAGGACACAGTTGTTAGGACAAAGCGACAATCAACAGATTGGGAAAAGATCTTTACCAATCCTACAACAAAGAGAGGGCTCATATCCTAAATATAAAAAGAACTCAAGAAGTAAGTCTGCAGGGAGACAAATAACCCTATTAAAAAATGGAGTTCAGAGCTAAACAAAGAATTCAAAGCTGAGGAATGCCGAATGGCTGAGAAACACTTAAAGAAATGTTCAACATCTTTAGTCATAAGGGAAATGCAAATCAAAACAACCCTGATATTTCACCTCACACCAGTGAGAATGGCTAAGATCAAAAACTCAGGTGACAGCAAATGCTGGTGAGGATGTGGAGAAAGAGGAACACTCCTCCATTGTTAGTGGGATTGCAGACTGGTACAACCATTCTGGAAATCAGTCTGGAGGTTCCTCAGAAAATTGGACATTGAACTGCCTGAGTATCCAGCTATACCTCTCTTGGGCATATACCCAAAAGATGTTCCAACATATAACAAAGACATGTGCTCCACTATGTCCATAGCAGCCTTATTTATAATAGCCAGAAGCTGGAAAGAACCCAAATGCCCTTCAACAGAGGAATGGATACAGAAAATGTGGTACATCTACACAATGGAATATTACTCAGCTTTCAAAAACAATGACTTTATGAAATTCCTAGGCAAATGGATGGAACTGGAAAATATCATCCTGAGTGAGGTAACCCAATCACAGAAAAACACACAGGGTATGCACTCACTGATAAGTGGATATTAGCCCAAATGCTTGAAATACCCTAGATTCACAGAACACATGAATCTCAAGAAGGATGACCAAAATGCCAATGCTTCACTCCTTCTTTAAAAGAGGAACAAGAATACCCTTGGCAGGGAATAGGGAGGGAAAGTTTATAACAGAGGCAGAAGGAACACCCATTCAGAGCCTGCCCCACATGTGGCCCATACATATACAGCCACCCAATTAGACAAGATGGATGAAGCAAAGAAGTGCAGGTTGATAGGAACTGGATGTAGATCTCTCCTGAGAGACACAGCCAGAATACAGCAAATACATAGGTGAATGCCAGCAGCAAACCACTGAACTGAGAAAGGCGCCCCCGTTGAAGGAATCAGAGAAAGGACTGGAAGAGCTTGAAGGGGCTTGAGACCCCATATGTACAACAATGCCAAGCAATCTGAGCTTCCAGGGACTAAGCCACTACCCAAAGACTATACACCGACTGACCCTGGGCTCCAACCTCATAGGTAGCAACGAATAGCCTAGTAAGAGCACAAGTGGAAGGGGAAGCACTTGGTCCTGCTAAGACTGAAGCCCCAGTGAATGTGATTGTTTGGGGGAGGGCGGTAATGAGGGTAGGATTGGGAGGGGAACACCCATATAGAAGGGGAGGGGGAGGGGTTAGCGGGATGTTGGCCTGGAAACCGGGAAATGGAATAACAATTGAAATGTAAATAAGAAATACTCAAGTTAATAAAGAAAAAAACCTGAATAATAAAGTTGAAAAATAAAAAAAAAACAATAAGAAAAAAAATGAAGAAACATTCATGAAGAGAATTGAAGTTAAAATGAAGATCCTTGAAGACCTGATACCAGGGCTGGTGGATGACTGGGACTTGATCACCAGATAAAAGCAGCTCTTTTTTATCTTCCTGAGAAGAAGAAGAATGTGGATTTCATTTTGGAGTATTATGCAAATTATAAGAAGTCTTGAGGAAATACAAATGATAAGGAGTATGCTGTTAATGAGGCAGTGGCAGGGACGAAGGAATACTTCAATTTAATGTTGGGCACTCAGCTACTCTACAAACTTGAGAGACCACTGTATGCTGAAATTCCAGCTGATCACTTGGATACGCTGGTGATTTACTGACATTGTACGAATTGGAGCAATGTAGGCCTATACACCTCTAGATGATAAAAGTCTTGTTTTATTACTGAACTATCTACATGATTTCCTTGAGTATCTGTCAAAGAATTCTGCAACTGTGTTCAGTGCCAGTGATTATGATGCAGCTGCTCCCAAGTACCATCGGAAAGCTGTGTGAGGGGTGTGCTCTCTCTCACTCCTGCTTGGATCTCTGTAAAGAGTTTTGTTCTTAGTCCTTCTCTTGTACAAATAATATACTTTGAAGACTGTTAGTGTATAACAGAGTTGATGTTTGTTTTCTGTTTGATTTTAAACAGAGAAAATAAAAGGACCCTTCTTTCTTTTTTATTTTTTTTTTCATTTCAAAATTTCTACCAGTTGATCAGTGATGGACAACAGAAACAAGCTTTAGAGTGTTTGCCTAGTTGACAAAGCTGCTTTTGAATGCTGGTGGTTCTATTCCTTTGCCACTATGTACTTTTTGTTTTTATTAACTTGAGACCACTATGTACTTTTATAATATGTGTTAATGCTCTATGAAAAAATGCTCTGATTCCTAGTTCCAAAGGTTCCCTTTAGTGTATATAACTGAACATTTATCCATCTGTGCTCTTTTCTTTAATGGTGCTTAAAGAACCTATCCTTTGCAAGTCGTCCATGTTGTTCCTTAGGCAATTTATCTTTTGTCAATTGTTAAAGAACATTGGCTTGTTTTCATGGTTTTTGTATTTGTGTCTAATGCATGTCAGACATGTAGCTATGCTAGACATAATAGCGCAATGCATCGTGTAGCTACAGTTTTATGGAAAAATCAATCTTGTAGAAGTTGTTTTTTAGATCTTCAATAAAATTTTTTTAAATTTCAAAAAAGTCTTCTGTAGCACACTGGCCTCAAACTTGCCACATAATGGAGGATGGCTTTGAAGGGACAGGCATGTGGCACCCTGCCCACTGAAATAAGGATTTTCTATATGCTCGATAATCATTCTACCAACTGAGCTACATATTCAGCCCATTCTCTCATTTTGTAAGTGATCAAAATATGGGTTCTCATATAATTTTATCCATTTCTTCTTAGGGAAACGTTCTGGTCCTGTGTTAAGTTTTTTTCAACCTACTCTTAAATGCATGTAGTTTAAAAGACTACTCTATTTTGTGGACTTTCAGTGTATTCAGCCTGTAATTTATCCTATCTATCACATTTTTACTTTAATGACATTTTAATTAAATTTTCTTGAATGCAAATGTGCACATTTGTGTGAGCATGGGCAGAAGCCACATGATGACATCGGACATTGTGTTCTATCATAGGGTCTTTCCTTGAACTCAGACATGCCTATTTTCCTAGTTATCACCCTGTCTTTGCCCTCTGCCTCTACCTAGCCAAGCACTGGGATTACAGACCTGCACTTCTACACTCAGTTTTGACATGAGGTCTGGGGATCTGAATTCGGGTCCTGATGACTGCAAAAGCTACTACTTAATGACCCATCTCCCTAATACCTTGATGACATTTTTAATAAAATTACTTTTTTAAACTACTTGCCAGTTATTTCATTTGTTACATTGCTTTATGACTTTATTATTGCTAATAGGATTTATTCACAAAAATAAGATTTGGGACTCTTTGAGCATCCTAAATCTATTTATTTTGCTGAACTTTCAGGTTAATCATAGTGAATTCCTGTTCTGTTGGCTAATTTTATTATCTATCTTGGCATTATATTTCACTATGGGCTAGAAAGTGTTTTTCAGACTCATTTCTATCTAATGTTTTCTAATTGGATTTTAGCTTGGTTGTGCCCAACTTGACAGTTTATCCTTCTGTGCTTTGATGATTGTGTGGCTGTTTTCAATTAATACTGATAACACTCAACAGATACATCAACATGCCCAGTTTCTTTGTAAAACTTAAAATAATGTAACAGAATAGACTGGCAAATACATTTCTTACTAGATTAACATACTAACTTAATAAGAGGGAACTTTCACTATATTAAGCAAATGTAATGTGTGGGGAAGTTGAGGCAGGAGGATTGTGAGTTCAAAGTTAGTTTGGGCTACATAACAAATCCACATTTAAAAAATCTTTTCATCTGCTTGATTTTGAGACAAAGACTTATCATGTAGCCCTGACTCTCATGAAATTTCCTATCTAGATCAGTTTGTCCTCAAACTCACAGAGATCTGTCTGCCTCTGCCTTCCAAGCTCTGGGATTAAGGAGTGTGCCACCATGCTTGCCTTTTTCTTTTCTTTTTTAAAGAAAGAAGGAAGGAAAGTAAAATATAATAAAAGATTTAAAAATGAAAACATAAAATATCAAAATAAAGTAAGAGCATCCTTATTAACCATCACTTTTATAAGAGATCAACAACAGTTACCCTCCTTTCTTTCTCATATGACTATGGATTGAACCCAGTGATTCATGAATGCTAGACAAATTTATGGGATACAATAAAAGCTGTTCTAAGAGGCAAGTTCATGTTATTAACTGCCTACATAAGAAAAAACTGGAGAAATTTCATGTTAGAAACTTAGCAGCACACCTGAAATCTCTAGATCAAAAACAAGAAATAACACCCTTAAGGGGTAGATGGAAAGAAGTAATAAAGCCGAATGCTGAAATCAATAAATAGAAACAAAGAGAACACTGCAAAGAATCAATGAATGCTAAAATTTTGTTCTTTGAGGGAATCAGGATAGAAAAACCCTTACCCAAACTAACTAAAGACAGAGGGAGAGAGAGAGAGAGAGAGAGAGAGAGAGAGAGAGAGAGAGAGAGAGAGAGAGAGAGATTTTATAATAACAAAAATCTAAAATGGAAAGGGAGCACATAACAACAGACAATGAGAAAATTCAGGGAATCACAAGGACATACTTTAAAATCCTATACTTCACCAATAGGAAAATCTAAAGGAAATAAATAATTTTCTCAATAAATAACACTTAACAGCTAAATCTGATCAGACAATCAATTTAAATAGACCTATAACTCCTAAGGAAATGGAAGCTGTCATTAAAAGTTTCCCAACTAAACAAGCCATGAGCCAGATGTAAAACACAGAATTCTCCTGGACTTTTCAAAGGAGCCAATACTCCTCCAACTACTCCAAAAAATAGAAAAAGAAAGAACACTACCCACCTAAACCACATAAAGATTCAACAAAGAAAGGACAATTTTTCAGAGAATATGAATGCAAAAATACTAAATAAAATACTTGGAAACCAAACCAAATAACACATAAAAAAGATCATCCACCATGATAAAGTAGGATTCATCGCAGAGACTGAGGGATGTTTCAATATATGTAAATACATCTTTATTTACATATATACATATGTATAAACTGAAAGAAAAAACCACATGATCATCTCATAAAGTGCTGAAAAAGCCTTTGACAAAATCCAACACTCCTTCATGATAAAAGTCTTGGAGAGATCAAGGATCTCTCTTGTTATGACTATTAGATCATTAGATTATTGTGATTAGATACTCATTTATAGTAACAGCAACATTCAGCAAGCCAATAACCAACATCAAATTAAATACAGAGACAGTTAAAGTAATTCCACTAAAATCAGGGACAAGACAAGGCTCCCCACTCTCTCCCTATTTATTCAAGTTCTTGCCAGAACATTAGACAACTGAAGGAAATCAAGGGGATAAAAATTACAAAGGAAGAAAGCAAAGTATCTTTATTTGCAGATGATATGATAGTATACATAAATGACACACAAAAAATTCTATCTGGGAACTCCTACAGCTGATAAGCACTTTCAGCAAAGTAGCTGGATACAAAATATAGTATCCTTTCTATATACAAATGAAAAAATGAACTAAGAGTGAAATCAGGAAAACAATCTCTTTCACATTGACCTCAAATAATATAAAACGTTTTGAAGTACAATTACCAAACAAATGAAAAACTAGTATGATACAAACTTCAAGGGTTTGAAGAAATAAATTGGAGATATCAAAGGACTGAAAGATCTCCCATACATATAGATCAGTGAGACTAACATGGTGAAAATGGCCATCTTGCCAAAAGAAATCTACAGATTCAATTCCATCCCTATCAAAACTTCAACAGAATTCTTCCCAAATCCTGAAAGGACAATTTTCAGCTTCATACGCAAACAACAACAAACAACAGCAAAACAAACAAGCAAACAAACAAAAAGAAGATAACTATAATGATCCTGCATAATAAAAAACTGCTTGCACTCTAACCATTTCCTATTTGAAGCTGTGCTACAAAGATATAGTAATAGAAAAATCACATGGCATTGATATGAAAACAGACATGTTCATCAATGGAATTGAATCAAAGATCCATCCACACATATATCCACATGATAATGGACATCTGATTTTTTTTTATAAAGCTAGAAAGATACAATGGAAAAAAGAGAACATCTTCATCAAATGGTGCTGATGAAACTGGATATTTGCAGTTAGAAGAATGCAAATAGATCCATAGTTACTACCTTGCACAAAACTCAATTGCAATTTTGCTCAATCACTTCAACATATAACCATACACACTTAATCTGATATAAGAGGAAGTGAGGAATATCTTTAATCACAGGAGAAGACTTCCTGAACAGAACACCAATAGTAACGGTACTAAGATCTACAATTACTAAATGGGGCTTCATGAAACTGAAAACCTTCTATAAGGCAAAGAACATCATCAATCTGAAAAAATGGCAGCCTACTGAAAGGAAAGAATTGTTCCCAACTACACATTCAATTTACATCTAATATTCAAAATACATAAAGAACTCAAGAGAATAGCTATCAAGAAGAAAAAAAAAACCTAATTAAAAATCGGGCACAGATCTAAGCAGAGAATTCCCAATAGAGGAATCTCAATGACTTAGAAACACTTAAAAGAAACCTTCAACATTTTTCACCATCAGATAATACAAATCAACCTTAAACCTGTTAACACGAGCTATAGCTCATGCTGGTGAACATGTGGAGCAAGGGAAACACTGTTCCATTGCTGGTAAGAGTGCAAACTTGTCCAGCCACTATGGAAATCAGTACGGTGGTTCCTCAGAAAGATAAGAATTGATCTACCTCAAGATCCAGGTACACTATTCTTGAGCACTGTCTTAGTCAGGGTTCTCTAGAGTCACAGAACTTAAGGGTAGTCTCTATATAGTAAGAGAATTTGTTGATAACTTACATTCTATAGTCCAACTCCCCAATAACGATCATCAACAGCTGTGAATGGAAGTCCAAGGATCTAGCTAGCAGTGGCTCAGTCCCACAAGGTAGGCAGGCAGGCAGGCAGGCAAAAAAAGAGAGACTCTTCCTTCTTCCAATGTCCTTATGTAAGTTTCCAGCAGAAGGTATGTCCCATAGTAAAGGTGTGTACCAGCAATCCTGGATCTGGGACTTGCTTTGTCTCAGGTGACCTTGAAATCAAGAGATCTCTTTGCCTTAAGCTTCTGGGATTCATAGCCACTTTGGATCAAGATCTCCAACCCAAGATTCAGGTCAGAAACTTGTATCTCCCAGCCTCAAGATCAGGATCAAAGGTGAGCCTTCCAATTCTGGATTGTAGTTCATTCCAGACATAGTCAAACTGACAACCAGGAAGAGCCACTGGAAGCATTTACCCAAATGAAGCTCCATTTTATCAGAAGGACACTTGCTCAAGCTGATCTTTGAAGTTTTGTTCATAATAACCAGGAATTGGAAACAACGTACATGTTCCTCAATAGGAGTTGTTAAAGAAGATGTGGTATATTTACACAACACTATATTTCTCCATATTATTCCTGTTCTTTTCTCATGAAAGACAAAAATAAAGTGAATCCAAATATGAGGGTAGGTAGGGGGAAATGAGAGGAATAGAGTGAGGGGAACTATAATCAAGATATACTGCACAGGAAAATAATTTATTTTCAATAAAAGGAAAAATAAAAGAAAAAAGCACATGGAATGCAAAAATTAAATTGATTTTAATTTGGTTTAAGGTAACCAAAAATAACTTGATTATAATATGAAAAACATAAAAGAAGTAATAAAATAAAATAATTAAGTATACTTATACTCTGAATGCACTGCTTGCTGTACATATTGGGAATGAAGAATCACTAAAAAAAATTTGTCCCATGGTAATTATGTCACACAATAAAATATAATATACTTTCTCATCAGCAATTATGACACCAAACCACCAATTGAGCCTAGTAATATTTTAATCTTTTAGCTTACTACCAGATGTGCAAGTTGTGTAATACATTCTATCACTTTCCTGTTACCCCCAAAATGCACACTACTTGTTTTATTAATTTCAATAGGTTACTTTCAGCTTAAGTGGCAATAAATTCTTATCAATGAAAATAAACCATCGTGGACTTTGCATTTGTAAGTTAGTTATTTGGTCATCATTGAAAAATAAGCTACCAGCCCCCCCCCCCAGATTTACAATTTCTTACATTATACTGAATATCTGATTATTGAAATATTCTACAATATTGAAATATTGTGCTGAATATTGAAATGCTAAACTAACAAGCATTTTTCCTTTGGGAAAGTGCAAACCTGAAAAAATTTATTTTGTGATGGCACTTCTGCACATTGATTTTTTTTTTCTTTGTGTTATAGAACTGTAGCCTAAGTGTGGTCCTCTTTTCAATGAACATTTTCATAGCTTTTGATTAGATAAGAATTATCTTTTCCATCTTTCCCTCTTTAACGCATTGAGTTAAATTAACAATTTCAATTAACATAACAGAGATAGAGTTGAGCAGTTTGAATAAATCTTGTACAGTTCTTTTTATTGTGTCACAGATCATTTAATCATGAAACCTCCATTAAAAATATAGTATGGATTCTTAAACAGAGAAATTGAACAGGAAGTACCAGAATACATAGTACTTTGTTGAAAGAAAGAAGACTAGTGGTGTTTCAGAGACCTGTGTATGAACACTTTTATATGTGCTTATATTTACACACATGCATATGTATACATGCATGCAATTATATGTATGTTAGATCTCCATTGACATTTTCTTATGAGTCATAGTTTAAAACATTTGTCTATGGTAGTTTTCCTTAGAGTGTAGTCTGATATGTTTATGTAAAACAAATAGCTGAACTCTATCTGAGACATTTTGAGAGCAGCACTTAAATCTGTACAAATAATCTTTGATATAGTGCTAATGAGGAAGTACTACATTCAATACCTATTCAGAGCCCCAACAAGATTATACACATTTTTTTTTCTGAGACAGGGTCTCATTACATCATCCAGGTCAGCCTTGAGATTGTAATCTTTCTGCTTCAATTGTGTGAGTTCTGTATGTCTGCAGTTTGCAGGGAGCCACAGCTTTTCAGTGGTCTCTATAAACAGGCACCAGGAGTTGAAGTCAATTAGAAAAGAGGGGGAAGGATTTATACTTAATTCATTTCTCATTCCATCTATGCCATTAGTTTCTAGATTTTATTGTCCATCTGAATAACCTTGAGAACTCATTAAAATGTGGATTACTGGACTCCATCCCTGGAGTCTCTGATTCAGTGAATTTAGGTTGGGGGGTCCCAGAATTCACATATCTAAAAATTCCACATGGCTGATTCTGCTAGTTTTTGAACATTTTGATAACTAAACACACAAAGTAGCATTTACTCCAGTCAAGTAAAGGTGGTTTCAAAGAATCATGGTCTTGTTTTTCCCAGCACTAGAGATAGAATCCAAGCATCATGTATTCTAGTAGACAACCATTCTGTCACCAAGTTCTGTATTTAATAATGTAATGATTGACAAGATGATGTCTTTTATTTTGCTGTATTTTCTTCTATAGCCTATACTTTTTGTGTGTTCTGTGTTCCTTTGTTTCTCCATTGCTACCTTCCTTTGTGTTGAATGAGAAATTTTGTACTGCTTTCAGTAATTTGCCATACACACACACACACACACACACACACACACACACACACACACACACACACACACATATATATAATTTTAGTGGCACAGCAATGAGCCAAGTACTCTTTTATCTTTGTCTTAATATTTGTCTTCATTTGTATGTGTTTATCATTATTTTAAAAGTTTAAAAGTTTTAAAAGATAATATGTAGCTTTAGAAGAGCACTCAGCAGTTAATAGTGAGTACTGCTCAGTATTCAGCAGCTCACAACTTCTATAACTCCAGATTTAGGGGTTCCTTTACCTTAGCCACCTTGGGTTTTTGCATCCCTGGGCATAAATGTCTCCCATTACATGCATATTAAAAACAATTTTAAAAGAAATATTTTTAAAGTTAATCTGAGTATGATATTTTTATTATTGATCTGAGTTTGAGGCTACTTTTAAATCCTTCACATTCCTCCTAAAGGAAATAATGAAAACTTTAATGAAAAAAGAATCTGAAATGGATTGATAAAAAATAATAGACATCCTAATCCCAATCACTCAGAAGTTTGAGGCAGAAAGATTATGAGCTCTAGGTCACTCTGGGCTTATTTCAGAAAAGAAATCGAATACTGACTTGATTTAAAATCTTTTATGATATTTTG
Organism: Rattus norvegicus; assembly: GCF_021556685.1. Taxonomy (NCBI): domain Eukaryota; kingdom Metazoa; phylum Chordata; class Mammalia; order Rodentia; family Muridae; genus Rattus; species Rattus norvegicus. The sequence continues at coordinate 9,537,251 of NC_141554.1, read as the reverse complement.
TTAAAACATACATGTATGTGCATGAGTGTTGGTGTTTGTATGTGTTATGTGTGTTTTTTGCATGCCTGTGTGTTTTTGTGTATGTCTGTGTGTCTGTGTGTGAGAGTATGTGTATTTGTCTAAGAGAGAGAGAGAGAGAGACAGAAACAGAGCTTTAAAGAAATGCCTCACCTTGCTTGGTATTAATGATGAGGAAAATTTTGACTTAAAATTGATCAAATTAATAGCATGTGGATAAGATTCTGTCAACATTTAACAAAGCCAGAGAGAAATATGCTTTCTTACATGGAAAACATGGGCACGTATCACAGCATAGCTGAAAACTGTGAGATGAAATGTGCAAGATGTACCACATTTGTACCCTCCACAACAAGATTCCCTCCATTTAAAATGGAGACAGAATTCTACTGTTGGTGTTTACATTGCAGTTAAAAATAAATCGATAGACAATGTAGGCAATGCAGACAATTTCTGACTCCTTTATTTTCAGATTTCAGGGTCAAAGTTACCCTCATCTGTTAGTTTGGGAATCTAGAATTTTATTCTAGCTTAGTTTGCAAGCTGTTTTGCTTCCTCAAACAGCGGTAGTGTTCTGCTTATGGGAATTAAAAACTGTAACTAAAACAAGCATATTGGCACACACCTTTAATCCTACCTCTTGGGAAGCAGAGACAAACAGATCCCTGAGTTCAAGGCCAACCTATTCTACAAAATGAGTTTCAGGATATCCAGGGCTGTTACACGGAGAAAACCTTTCTCAAAAAAAGGAAGGAAAAATGAGACAAAAGAAAAGAAAGAATGAAACCATCACCACCAATAAAAGAACTGAAAACAAACAAAACACAAAACAAAACCAAAAACCTTCTAAGAAGTCAAGTGTAGTGGCATACACATATAATGCTGGCAGTCAGGAGGTTGAGGCAAGGGAATTATAAAATCAAGACTAGCCTTTGCTTCATAGTAAGGCTCTATCAAAACCACAAAAAAAAATCTGTAAATAAACAAGGTTCCCTTGCATGCAAAGAAATGCATTGTATAGTGAACAGTCACAACCCTAGTCCTCTAGTCACTCTAAATTTGAAGTAGACAACGTTGCTATAGTTATGCATTCAGGAGATCTTCACAAAACAATCTTATTGCACAAGCTATGAACATACTGTGTGGGTAGTGCCTGAGGAAATTGGCAACATGCCCTGTTGTAGCACAGTGCTCAGTCTAAATCATTGGATAAGTTCTGATGTAGCTTCTTTCCTTAATGGTTCCAGGTATTTTGTATTTATATTAAGGTCAATTCTGTATACACAGACACTCAGAATTATTCAACTAACAAATAGTAACTGAGCATCCACTATGTGTTGGGAATTGTTCATGGTCAAACTCTTGGTTATGTGGGGTGGGGTGAGTGGTTCTGATAACGCACTTGCTTCTCAGTTAAAAATATGTTTTCAAGCTTTCTTCACATTACAAGAAGCAGACTGGTTCAGGTGAAACATTCAGTAGGAGAGGAGAAGGATTCAGGAAAGGGGACAAGCATTTGATGCTCCTAAGCTATATCTCAAACACCAGGCATTAACACCCGATGGCATCTATGTAGTTAAAGAGAGAAAGAGAGAAAGCCATTCTGAGGAAGAGAAAATCTTGAACAAAAGCACAGCAAGATTCAAGAGAAAGCAGAGATGAGCCCAGACTTCTTAAGGCAGAGTAATTCGAAGGTGTTGGTCACCTGGTAAGTAAATGAGTTATTTCCTGTCTAGTTTTAAGTTAAATGAAAATAAAATGCAAACATAAGATTAGCACTTTTTACTGGAAGAAATGACTAGAAGTGTAGCCTATGTTTCAACCTCATGTTTTGTCTAAAAAGCATTTTGAAAATATTTTAAGTATAGTCTTTCTCTTTGTACTCTTCAAACAACAATAATGAGAGCAAAGAAAAAACAATAATTGGAGATTAGCATAATTTGGCTGAATTTTCTTGGGACTAGAATAATGTTTAGAAACGTTTCTTTTTTCCTTTCTTTGATTTCCCCCTTTTCCTTTTCTATCTACACCTCCATTCCATAGGAGGTGCTCATGAGTGCCTTATTTTTGCCAGGTCCCATTTCCTTGTTGATGGCTACAAAAAGTTTAAAACAGATGAAAATTCCTACGTTCATGTGGTTTTACATGCTTAAATACACGTGATTAAAATCTTGTATCAGAAGGCACAGCTTATTCAAAAATCATGATTCCAACACATTTCCTTTATTCATATAATTTTCATAAGGAAACTCCACAAAATATTATGGACATTAATTATTATACAATCCTCAAAACATATTAAAGCTAGTATTTCTATGGCCAGTTTTAAAATGGAAATGTGTTTCTAGCTGTCTTTGATTTCAGCACAAAAAAACAGCAATTACATATTAATTTTTTTTTAAAGTCTGGAGAACAATTTCAGAACTCAATGTGCCAGACATAAGTGTTGAGGGGTTTGTGGGTGGGCAAGAATAATGATAAGCCAGATGAACATTGTTCAAACAAGCCTTAGGTAGTTATTTATTAGTAGGAACAGAACCTTATAGCATGAATTAGCAGGGAAGTCAGCTGTACTGAGGTGAGCACAATAGTCAAGGATTGTACATGTTCAAGTGGTTGTAGATCTTGCAAGGTATCTTTCTCCCAAAGTTCAGATACCATTACTTGAAAAGATACCTTTGCGGGGCTTTTTCTTTCATAGAAATGCCAGCATGGGTGGTTCTATTCTAGACATTTTTAAAGTGAATGTATGTAGTCACTCAGATTCTAAGGGGTAAGCTAGGTAAAGGGATAAGGCCCAGATCATAAGACAGGGACACACTCAGTCTGATAGCAAGCTGAGGAGCATCACATCAGGGTAAAGTAGGATTCACTGTCAAAAAAGGGGTGAGAACAGTTGGCAAAAGATGCATGTAGGTGATGCAGTAGAAATCATTTCCCCTAATGAACTTAGTTTTAGAACTAGTTGGTCAGAGAGCTGGCAGTTGAGATTGACTTAGGTAAGAGTTTTCTCCTCTGCTCATTTGTGTTATCCCTTCATTAATCACTACTCCCTTCCCTCTCTGTCTCTGGTTCTCTTACTGGTGAAGATGGAGAAAGCAAAATGAACTTAGGTAAAGCATCTACCACTGGTAGTGGGCTATTCGTCTTTGACTTCACCTTGTCATGTAGGGAAATGGAGCTCCAGGAAAATGTTTGATAAACAGACACCCTCTCTCTATGAAAGAAACAGCAACAAAAAGAGACTTCAGAGGGATCCTGAAATCTATTCTTAACCTCTTTTGCAAGACACTTTGCTTGGGCTGAGAAAATAAGCAGCATCTGTTTTGAGCTGGTACTCATATGCATTAGATTTGGTGGAAGAAGTGGCCATGTGGAAAAGGGTGAGTAGATTAACTAAACAGGTTTTCCATTAAGCTTTCTGAATTGTTTCTTCAGTGCTATGGAAAATCAATGGCTTGTTGGACTTGGACAAATTGTTCAAGGCCATGGCATGACTGATGGTGATCTTTTAAAAATAAATCATTTGCCCCTGATTAAAATTCATCTTAGGTTTATACATTATAGGAGACTTAGGATACAGCATCAGGTCCCTGCTATTTTTAAAAATAAAATGTTTTTCTTTTTGTACACCAACAGAGGGATGCATGGATTTGTTTTATCAGGCCTCTGGCTGTAAAGACTATCTTGGTACAAGACTTTGTCAATTTCACACAACTAGACACAGAGCAATGATAGAGTTAGAGTGCCTCTAGCATTCTTTCCCTACCTGGTTTCATTGTTTGTATCCTTACCTACCCTCACAATTCCCTCATATACATTGACTCTTGGACACCCAAAGCCTGCTAATATATTTATTCATCTTTCTATTCTTACAGCTGCTGCTAGGCCCTTACATGAATGCTGTAATATACTGTAATTGCCATAAGCCTTTTCTCAGAAAATCCCACTATGTGCTTAGTGCATGTCAGACATTAGGTGAATCAAACATATCACATACATTATCTTCAATACAACCCTGTGTCTGGGCTTGCTGTTTCCTTTTGATAGGAAGATCTCAAGAAATTCTCTTCACCCCTAATAAAGAGGATGCTAACACACACACACACACACACACACACACACACACACACACACACACACACACACACGACACCACACACACGGTTTAGCTTGGTTAGCTAACCATTTTATTGTGGTCATTCAAAGAGAAGCCTGGATGACTAAAGGTAGTGAAAGCACCAGGATTTCTGGTCCTCACACACAGAAACCCTTACAGACAGATACAACATCGAGAATCTTTAACTCTATATACAGAACAAATTGCAAATTCATCTGGAATAACAAAAAACCCAGGATAGCTAAAACTATCCTCAACAATAAGAAGACCTCCTGGCGAATCACTATCCCTGAACTCAAGCAGTATTGCAGAGCAATAGTGATAAAAACTGTATGATATTGGTACAGAGACAGACAGATAGACGAGTGGAATAGAATTGAAGACCCAGAAATGAACCCACACACCTATGGTCACTTGATTTTTGACAAAGGAGCCAAAACCATCCAATGGAAAAAAGATAGCATTTTCAGCAAATGGTGCTGGTTCAACTGGAGGTCAACATGTAGAAGAATGCAGATCAATCAATGCTTATCACCCTGTACAAAGCTTAAGTGCAAGTGGATCAAGGACCTCCACATCAAACCAGATACACTCAAACTGATAGAAGAAAAACTAGGGCAGCCCCTCTTCAAGATGATTGACTGATGATGATGATGATGATGATGATGATGATGATGATGATGATGATGATGTTCTTCTTCTTCTTGTTGTTGTTGTTGATGATGATGATGATGAGTATGATGTCCAACCAGAGGAAATGACTCTACCAAAATATTCAGTTTATAGGTGAGAAGAAAACTGCTCTAAGGGTCAGAACTAGTTGATGGGGAATCAGTTTACCTGATTCTATAATTTTTTTTAGTTCATCTCTCACATTGACTGCAGAGTTACCTTTGTAAATCACATTTAGTATTTTTTAAATTCACTCCCTTTATCATAACTTTGTACATATATGTGTATATAAGAACTGTATATATTATATCAGCCTTTAACTTCATATACCTATTTATATACACATATTATATGAATCTTTCATATAATATGTACACATATGAACCTTTTATATATATGCATGTGTTCATTATGACGAATATATATGCACATTGTAAGGGCTACAAGACAACCTCAATTGTCATTCCTTAGGTCCTATTCATCTCATTTGTTGAGACAGGGTCCCTCACTAATATGGAACTTACCAACTAGAGTAGGTTAGCTATCCAGCAATACCAAGAAACCCACCTGTCTTCATCTCCCCAGCACTGAGAATTTAAGCACACACCCATATGCAGCTTCTCTCTCTCTCTCTCTCTCTCTCTCTCTCTCTCTCTCTCTCTCTCTCTCTCTCTCCTTCCTTTCATCTATTTATGTTTTTTTTTGAGATGGTGTTTCTCTGTGTAGCCCTGACTGTTCTGGAATTCACCATGTAGACCAGGCTGGATTCAAGTGCACAGAGATCCACCTGTCTCTGCCTCTCAAGTGCTGGAATTAAAGGTTTGAGTCACTCTGCCTGACTTCTTTTCTTTTAAAAATGCGAGATTGAACTTAGATTCTTATGTCTACAAGGCAAGCACTTAATCGACATGTGTGTGCATGTGTAACCAAGTAACATGTTTCCCTATCGCATTTTCATATATATTTCCGGTTGAATAATCACCCCTGTCTTAGTTTGGGTTTTATTGTTGTGAAGGGAAATGAGGCCAAAGCAAATCTTATGAAAGAAAACATTTAATTGAAGCTGGTTTACACTTTCAGAGATTTAGTCCATTATCATCATGGTGGGAAGTAGTATGCAGGCAGACATGGTGCTGGAGAAGGAGTTGAGAGTTCTACATCTTGACCCAAAGGAACAGAAAGAGACTGTATATCACACTGGGTATAGCTTGAGCATAGGAGACCTCAAAGCCTGCCTCCTCAGTGACATACTTCCTCCAACAAGCTCACATCTATGGCAACAAGGCCACACCTCATAATAGTAGTCCTTCCTATGAGCCAAGCACTCAAAAGCTTGAGTATATAGGGGCTATACCTATTCAAAGTACCACACAACTACTCCTCCCCTCATTTCACTGCTCTTCCTGCCCATGTTGTAGGATTCCATTCCAAACTGTTGGCTTTCATATTGTGTTTGACTATACTTTCCACTCTTACCCTTAAAGTCTCCTTTAATCAATTTCATGGGTCCTTTTCTAACTGTCTAGCCTCATCAGCAAGACCACATAAATATTTTTAGTTAACAATTAGAAATTAGAACTTATGCACATTCAAGAACCTTCAATCATCTACTATAGTACTATACCTTTAAACTGAAACACTGTACAATCAATTGCTCTAACCTGTAGCCCATAGGCTTCATGTGTTCCAGGATAACTATGAACATAGCTTAACACATTTCTAGATGAAATCATGAATCAAATCATGAATCAAATCATGAATGAAATCAGAATGTCAAAACCTTAAACCCCTTGGACCATATAGTTGGGATTTCCTAACTTCACTTGGTTTTAGTTTCTTACTTCATCTCATTTTTGTGTATGTCTCAACCTGCAATATTTTCCTTCTGGTTCCTACACCCTACCCTTTACCCCCTAACTACACCTCTACTCTCTCAGCTCCTCCTGTTTGAGATTGTTACCTTCCTGTTGTGAGAAATTGCTGAGCTAATTACATTTATAAGATAGACCTATTCTGGCTAGTGGCTTGAAAGGTTTCAGTTGTATTCCTGTTTAGAGGTCTATGGCGAAGTTTCACAGTAGAGAGGACATGATGGACTAAAACATCCAGAAAGCAAAAGTAAGAGGTCATCTTGAATCTCAATATCCCCTTCAAGGCTACACCCATGACCATCTGAACTCCTTACACTCTAAGTAAGAAGTTTACTTCCTAAAGATTCACAGCCTGCCAATAATGCCAAAGGCTAATGACTAAGTCATTTGGGGGGGGGGCAGTCATTGAAGATCTAAACAGTAATAGTGATAAAGTAGCCTTCCCAAATTGGATTCTTGATTTCCTCCAGGTATCTGTACGATATATTTTGTTGATCCTAGTTTCTTCACACAAACAACCCCTCCACCCTTTTTGAGCTTCTGGGATTTCCGTGCTGACATTGGTTCCACCAATATTGTGACAAGACTTAGAGACAGTTCCTTGGAACCCTGAATCTAAATGAGTTTTCTAGATGAAACTCCCTTCTTCCTGAGGGTTCACAAAACTTAACAAAATGACTTCTTAAAACTCAACTTTGAAGTGTTGGAGAGAACCAGGGTTCAGTTCCCAGCACCCACATGGTTGATCATGACCATTCCCATTTCAAGTTCCAGGGGTTCCTATGCCCTTTGTTCTTCTGACCTCCATGGGCACTAGACATACAGGTGGTAAACATTCATATATGCAAATGAACATTCTTATATACAAAATAAAAATAAATTTAAAATAGTAAATCTATAACAAAAGCAATAAACTTTCAGAGCTGGCAGAAGGGGTCACCAAGTCTGATAACCTGAGTTTGATTCCCATAACTAAATCCCACAAATTGCCCTCTGACCTCCTCCTACACTTGTCCCCAACACTAAATAAACAAATGTAATAAAAAATTTAGGGGGAGAGAGACCTCACCGCCTGGTCAGGTGGGCACTCCTGAGGCCTCAGAGTGGAGGAGACCACTAACACTGCCCACCCCTGCCCACATCCCTGGCCCAAGAGGAAACTGTATAAGGCCTCTGGGTTCCCGTAGGGGAGGGCCCAGGAGCGGCAGGACCCCTGCGCCTGAGACACCGCCGGAACCTGAAGGAAACAGACCAGATAAACAGTTCTCTGCACCCAAATCCCGTGGGAGGGAGAGCTAAACCTACAGAGAGGCAGACACGCCTGTGAACCAGAAGAGACTGCACTCTGCGCACATCCAGACGCCAGAGGAAAACACCAAACGCCATCTGGAACCCTGGTGCACGGAGGCTCCCGGAAAGAGTGGCGCAGATCTTCGCGGTTGCTGCCACCGCGGAGAGGACTTAGGCAGTACCCCACGAGCACACTTGAGCCTCGGAACCTCAGGTAGGACCAACTTTTCCCCTGCAAGAAACCTGCCTGGTGAACTCAGGACACACAGAGGCAAAATTCCTCTAGGACCGGGCACTTCCTGTGTTTACCGGAAGTCCCACACCCGCGGATCCCGGCCCCCAGAAGCTCTCTGCCCCCAAACCCCGAGGGAGAGAGACCTCACTGCCTGGTCAGGTGGGCACTCCTGAGGCTACAGAGTGGAGGAGACCACCAACACTGCCCATCCCTGCCCATATCCCTGGCCCAAGAGGAAACTGTATAAGGCCTCTGGGTTCCCGTAGGGGAGGGCCCAGGAGTGGCAGGACCCCTGCTCCTGAGACACCGCCGGAACCTGAAGGAAACAGACCGGATAAACAGTTCTCTGCACCCAAATCCCGTGGGAGGGAGAGCTAAACCTACAGAGAGGCAGACACACCTGGGAAACCAGAAGAGACTGCACTCTGCGCACATCCAGACGCCAGAGGAAAACACCAAATGCCATCTGGAACCCTGGTGCACGGAGGCTCCCGGAAAGAGCGGCGCAGATCTTCTCAGTTGCTGCCGCCACGGAGAGGACTTAGGCAGTACCCCACGAGCATACTTGAGCCTCGGAACCTCAGGTAGGACCAACTTTTCCCCTGCAAGTGACCTGCCTGGTGAACTCAAGACATAGGCCCACAGGAACAGCTGAAGACCTGTAGATAGGAAAAACTACACGCCCGAAAGCAGAACACTCTGTCCCCATAACTGGCTGAAAGAAAAAAGGAAAACAGGTCTACAGCACTCCTGACACACAGGCTTATAGGACAGTCTAGCCACTGTCAGAAATAGCAGAACAAAGTAACACTAGAGATAATCTGATGGCGAGAGGCAAGCGCAGGAACCCAAGCAACAGAAACCAAGACTACATGGCATCATTGGAGCCCAATTCTCCCACCAAAATAAACATGGAATATCCAAACACACCAGAAAAGCAAGATCTAGTTTCAAAATCATATTTGATCATGATGCTGGAGGACTTCAAGAAAGACGTGAAGAACTCCCTTAGAGAACAAGTAGAAGCCTACAGAGAAGATTCACAAAAATGCCTGAAAGAATTCCAGGAAAACATAAATAAACAAGTAGAAACCCATAGAGAGGAGACACAAAAATCCCTGAAAGAATTCCAGGAAACACAATCAAACAGTTGAAGGAATTAAAAATGGAAATAGAAGCAATCAAGAAAGAACACATGGAAACAACCCTGGATATAGAAAATCAAAAGAAGACACAAGGAGCTGTAGATAGAATCTTCACCAACAGAATACAAGAGATAGAAGAGAGAATATCGGGAGCCGAAGATTCCCTAGAAATCATTGAATCAACTGTCAAAAATAATGTAAAGCAGAAAAAGCTACTGGTCCAAAACACACAGGAAATCCAGGACTCAATGAGAAGATCAAACCTAAGGATAATAGGTATAGAAGAGAGTGAAGACTCCCAGCTCAAAGGACCAGTAAATATCTTCAACAAAATCATAGAAGAAAACTTCCTAACCTAAAAAAAGAGATACCCATAGGCATACAAGAAGCCTACAGAACTCCAAATAGATTGGACCAGAAAAGAAACACCTCCTGTCACATAATAGTCAAAACCCCAAACACACAAAATAAAGAAAGAATATTAAAAGCAATAAGGGAAAAAGGTCAAGTAACATATAAAGGCAGACCTATCAGAATCACACCAGACTTTTCGCCAGAAACTATGAAGGCCAGAAGATCCTGGACAGATGTCAAACAGACCCTAAGAGAACACAAGTGCCAGCCCAGGTTACTGTATCTTGCAAAACTCTCAATTAACATAGATGGAGAAATCAAGATATTCCAGGACAAAACCAAATTTACACAATATCTTTCTACAAATCCAGCACTACAAAGGATAATAAAGGAAAAGCCCAACATAAGGAGGCAAGCTATACCCTAGAAGAAGCAAGAAACTAATCATCTTGGCAACAAAACAAACAGAAGAAAAGCACACAAACATAACCTCATATCCAAATATGAATATAAGAGGAACCAATAATCACTATTCCTTAATATCTCTCAACACCAATGGCCTCACCTCCCCAATAAAAAGACATAGATTAACAAACTGGATACTCAACGAGGACCCTGCCTTCTGCTGCCTACAGGAAACACACCTCAGAGACAAAGACAGACACTACCTCAGAGTGAAAGGCTGGAAAACAACTTTCCAAGCAAATGGTCAGAAGAAGCAAGCTGGAGTAGCCATTTTAATATCAAATAAAATCAATTTTCAATTAAAAGTCATCAAAAAAGATAAGGAAGGACACTTCATATTCATCAAAGGAAAAATCCACCAAGATGAACTCTGAATCCTAAATATCTATGCACCTACATACGTAAAAGAAACCTTACTAAAGCTCAAAACACACATTGCACCTCACACAATAATAGTGGGAGATTTCAACTCCTCACTCTCATCAATGGACAGATCATGGAAACAGAAATTAAACAGAGACGTAGACAGACTAAGAGTAGTCATGAGCCAAATGGACTTAACAGATATTTATAGAACATTCTATCCTAAAGCAAAAGGATATACCTTCTTCTCAGCTCCTCAGGGTACTTTCTCCAAAATTGACTATATAGTTGGTCAAAAAACGGGCCTGAACAGGTACAGAAAGATAGAAATAATCCCATGCGTGCTATAAGACCACCACAGCCTAAAACTGGTCTTCAATAACAATAAGGGAAGAATGCCCACATATACGTGGAAATTGAACAATTCTCTACTCAATGATAACCTAGTCAAGGAAGAAATAAAGAAAGAAATTAAAAACTTTTTAGAATTTAATGAAAATGAAGGTACAACATACCCAAATTTTGGGACACAATGAAAGCTGTGCTAAGAGGAAAACTCATAGCGCTGTGTGCCTGCAGAAAGAAACAGGAAAGAGCATATGTCAGCAGCTTGACAGCACACCTAAAAGCTCTAGAACAAAAAGAAGCAAATACACCCAGTAGGAGTAGAAGGCAGGAAATAATCAAACTCAGAGCTGAAATCAACCAAGTAGAAACAAAAAGGACTATACAAAGAATCAACAGAACCAAAAGTTGGTTCTTTGAGAAAATCAACAAGATAGATAAACCCTTAGCCAGACTAACGTGAGGACCCAGAGAGTGTGTCCAAATTAACAAAATCAGAAATGAAAAGGGGACATAACTACATATTCAGAGGAAATTAAAAAAATCATCAGATCTTACTATAAAAGCCTATATTCAACAAAACTTAAAAATCTACAGGAAATGGACAATTTCCTAGACAAATATCAGGTACCGAAGTTAAATCAGGAACAGATAAACCAGTTAAACAACCCCATAACTCCTAAGGAAATAGAAGCAGTCATTAAAGGTCTCCCAACCAAAAAGAGCCCAGGTCCAGATGGGTTTAGTGCAGAATTCTATCAAACCTTCACAGAAGACCTCACACCAATATTATCCAAACTATTCCACAAAATTGAAACGGATGGATCACTCCCGAATTCCTTCTATGAAGCCACAATTACTCTTATACCTAAACCACACAAAGACCCAACAAAGAAAGAGAACTTCAGACCAATTTCCCTTATGAATATCGACGCAAAAAAACTCAATAAAGTTCTGGCAAACCGAATCCAAGAGCACATCAAAACAATCATCCACCATGATCAAGTAGGCTTCATCCCAGGCATGCAGGGATGGTTTAATATACGGAAAACCATCAATGTGATCCATTACATAAACAAACTGACAGAACAAAACCACATGATCATTTCATTAGATGCTGAGAAAGCATTTGACAAAATTCAACACCCCTTCATGATAAAAGTCCTGGAAAGAATTGGAATTCAAGGCCCATACCTAAACATAGTAAAAGCCATATACAGCAAACCAGTTGCTAACATTAAACAAAATGGAGAGAAACTTGAAGCAATCCCACTAAAATCAGGGACTAGACAAGGCTGCCCACTCTCTCCCTACTTATTCAATATAGTTCTTGAAGTTCTAGCCAGAGCAATCAGACAACAAAAGGAGGTCAATGGGATACAGTTCGGAAAAGAAGAAGTCAAAACATCACTATTTGCAGATGATATGATAGTTTATTTAAGTGATCCCAAAAGTTCCACCAGAGAACTACTAAAGCTGATAAACAACTTCAGCAAAGTGGCTGGGTATAAAATTAACTCAAATAAATCAGTTGCCTTCCTCTATACAAAAGAGAAACAAGCCGAGAAAGAAATTAGGGAAACGACGCCCTTCATAATAGACCCAAATAATATAAAGTACCTCGGTGTGACTTTAACCAAGCAAGTAAAAGATCTGTACAATAAGAACTTCAAGACACTGAAGAAAGAAATTGAAGAAGACCTCAGAAGATGAAGGATCTCCCATGCTCATGGATTGGCAGGATTAATATAGTAAAAAGGGCCATTTTAGGGGTTGGGGATTTAGCTCAGTGGTAGAGCGCTTGCCTAGGAAGCGCAAGGCCCTGGGTTCGATCCCCAGCTCCGAAAAAAAAAAAAAGTACCAAAAAAAAAATGGCCATTTTACCAAAAGCGATCTACAGATTCAATGCAATCCCCATCAAAATACCAATCCAATTCGTCAAAGAGTTAGACAGAACAATTTGCAAATTCATCTGGAATAACAAAAAACCCAGGATAGCTAAAACTATCCTCAACAATAAAAGGAATTTAGGGGGAATCACTATCCCTGAACTCAAGCAGTATTACAGAGCAATAGTGATAAAAACTGCATGGTATTGGTACAGAGACAGACAGATAGACCAATGGAATAGAATTGAAGACCCAGAAATGAACCCACACACCTATGGTCACTTGATTTTTGACAAAGGAGCCAAAACCATCCAATGGAAAAAAGATAGCATTTTCAGCAAATGGTGCTGGTTCAACTGGAGGTCAACACGTAGAAGAATGCAGATTGATCCATGCTTGTCACCCTGTACAAAGCTTAAGTCCAAGTGGATCAAGGACCTCCACATCAAACCTGATACAGTCAAACTAATAGAAGAAAAACTAGGGAAGCATCCGGAACACATGGGCACTGGAAAAAATTTCCTGAACAAAACACCAATGGCTTATGCTCTAAGATCAAGAATCGACAAATGGGATCTCATAAAACTGCAAAGCTTCTGTAAGGCAAAGGACACTGTTATTAGGACAAATCGGCAACCAACAGATTGGGAAAAGATCTTTACCAATCCTGCAACAGATAGAGGCCTTATATCCAAAATATACAAAGAACTCAAGAAGTTAGATCGCAGGGAGACAAATAACCCTATTAAAAAATGGGGTTCAGAGCTAAACAAAGAATTCACAGCTGAGGAATGCCGAATGCCTGAGAAACACCTAAAGAAATGTTCAACATCTTCAGTCATAAGGGAAATGCAAATCAAAACAACCCTGAGATTTTACCTCACACCAGTGAGAATGGCTAAGATCAAAAACTCAGGTGACAGCAGATGCTGGCGAGGATTCGGAGAAAGAGGAACACTCCTCCATTGTTGGTAGGATTGCAGACTGGTACAACCATTCTGGAAATCAGACTGGAGGTTCCTCAGAAAATTGGACATTGAACTGCCTGAGGATCCAGCTATACCTCTCTTGGGCATATACCCAAAAGATGCCCCAACATATAAAAAAGACACGTGCTCCACTATGTTCATCGCAGCCTTATTTATAATAGCCAGAAGCTGGAAAGAACCCAGATGCCCTTCAACAGAGGAATGGATACAGAAAATGTGGTACATCTACACAATGGAATATTACTCAGCTATCAAAAACAACGGCTTTATGAAATTCGTAGGCAAATGGTTGGAACTGGAAAATATCATCCTGAGTGAGCTAACCCAATCACAGAAAGACATACATGGTATGCACTCATTGATAAGTGGCTATTAGCCCAAATGCTTGAATTACCCTAGATGCCTAGAACAAATGAAACTCAACACGGATGATCAAAATGTGAATGCTTCACTCCTTCTCTAAAAGGGGAACAAGAATACCCTTGGCAGGGAAGAGAGAGGCAAAGATTAAAACAGAGACTGAAGGAACTCCCATTCAGAGCCTGCCCTACATGTGGCCCATACATATACAGCCACCCAATTAGACAAGATGGATGAAGCAAAGAAGTGCAGACCGACAGGAGCCGGATGTAGATCGCTCCTGAGAGACACAGCCAGAATACAGCAAATACAGAGGCGAATGCCAGCAGCAAACCACTGAACTGAGAATAGGACCCCCGTTGAAGGAATCAGAGAAAGAACTGGAAGAGCTTGAAGGGGCTTGAGACCCCATATGTACAACAATGCCAAGCAACCAGAGGTTCCAGGGACTAAGCCACTACCTAAAGACTATACATGGACTGACCCTGGACTCTGACATCATAGGTAGCATTGAATATCCTAGTAAGAGCACCAGTGGAAGGGGAAGCCCTGGGTCCTGCTAAGACTGAACCCCCAGTGAACTAGACTGTTTGGAGAGTGCGGCAATGGGGGGAGGGTTGGGAGGGGAACACCCATAAGGAAGGGGAGGGGGGAGGGGGATGTTTGCCCGGAAACCAAAGAATTATTATTAAGTATTAAATAAATAAAAAAAAACTGAAAAAAATTTAGACAATTTTGGCAATTTATTAGATATTACATCCTTAAACATTGCTTCTATATTGTTTATTTTCTCCTTCTAAGGCTCAAATTAAACAGGCTTTGTTGTGGTTTGATGAGTAAGAATATGCATTTAAAAATCCCAAGTTTATTTTTCCCTCATGACATACAATCTGTTAATTGTTTAGATATTTGTACAATTCAGTCAGGGCAAAAGGGAATTATAAGTATAGCATAACATACACTGTTTGTAAATTACTAAAATATTTTTAAATATAGATACATTAAAATATCCACAACCTCAGTAAAAGACAGAAAAGCTATTGTTTTTGAACTTGGTAGTCATACAACTTAGTTCTTCAGCACAGTTTCCTTGGCCACACAACTATTCATGGATGCAGAAACAATGTCAGGAACCCGCACTAGTAAAGGACCATTTCAGGAAGCATCAGAGGGCAACCAGCATTCCTTCTCAGTGGAAACAGACAGTGTGCAAGAAGGTCTTGCCAGTTGTTACCTCGAACATGTGCAGCAGCTCTGAGATCTTGTCATCCATATCTTCAATATACTGGATACTAAAGCAGAGCTCACAGATGAGGAAAGACCCCAAGAGTGGCTTCTTTGTAGTTCTCAGTGATGTTCACCTTGATCACATGCACCAGCTGACACACCTCTAGTTCCTGGGCATTCAGGTATTCTACCACCTGGTTATAGACGTACGTATTACACGTGAAGATCACATTGAAGAGATATTTGCTGCTTTGGAACCGTTCAGGGCAAGACTTGATTCTCCAGTTTCTGTCCAGCATGTGCAAAATGCCCTTCTGTGTGTAGAAGGCTCTATCCTTCTTCAGCAGGTCACGGTATATTTTGTCATACGTGTTTTGGAATGCATAAACATTTGGCATATCAGGTTTTGGCCCAGGAAGCTTCACAAAGCTGCCTGTTCTGAAGGACTTCACGTTGAATCCTCATTTGCTCAGGATCCTGTGTGCCCCCATGCTCTGGTTCTGGTTGCTTGAGCATACCACAGCCACTTGGAGTGGATGAGATTGCATGGTAACAGCAGCACTCAGAGATGTTGTGAGCTGTAAAATGACCACGAAAATGATGCTTTAAAGTACCAGCTGAAATCACGCTGGCTCGCTGCCTGGATGGATGTTGCTTGTTGCCCTTACATGCGGTCAAAGGGTCAAGCCTCGGGGTGCTGACGCTAGAGACAGGGACTCCGTGGTTTCAGATGCTCAGAGGAGGGCTATCAGGCAGTGGATATGACTTCACTACCAACATTCCACAACAAATCAAAATGTTTCATAGTGTCCTATATAAACATGGGAAGAATAGCTTGTTCTGTCATTCTAGAATTCAAGAGAGTCCATGGTAATTGGTAGGCCAGCCAACAAGTGCACAGCAATAAACAATAAAAAGACTCTATCTCAAACAGGATGGAAGGTGACTTCCAAAACTTGAGGTTGTCTTCTGACCTACACACACATGTATTTACAGGTGAATTCATTGCCACACATAGACACAAAAGCATAAACATTTAAAAGTAATATTGGAAGAGCATTTTGATTACCATCCTGCTTCCGATAATCAGTTTTCTATGATAGTACACAAGTATTTTGTGCTGTGCTCTTTCTCTCTCCCCGATCCCCCCTCTCGCTCTCTGTGTGTGCGTGGGTGCGTGCGTGCGTGCGTGTGTGTGTGTGTGTGTGTGAGTGTGTGTGTGTGTGTGTGTGTTGGGGTCTGAATCCATAGCCTTGCACATACCCATATGCTTTTTTTGTTTTGTTTTTTTTTTTTGTTTTTTTTTGTTTTTTTTGTAAGAACCATGATTTTATTTTTTTTTGTTTTGTTTTTTTAATTAACTTGAGTGTTTCTTATTTCCATTTCGAGTGTTATTCCCTTTCCTGTTTCCAGGCAAACATCCCCCTCCCTCCTCCCCTTCCTTATGGGTGTTCCCCTCCCAACCCTCCCCCCATTACCGCCCTCCCCCCATAGACTAGTTCACTGGGGGTTCAGTCTTAGCAGGACCCAGGGCTTCCCCTTCCACTGGTGCTCTTACTAGGATATTCATTGCTACCTATGGGGTCAGAGTCCAGGGTCAGTGCATGTATAGTCTTTAGGTAGTGGCTTAGTCCCTGGAAGCTCTGGTTGCTTGGCATTGTGGTACATATGGGGTCTCAAGCCCCTTCAAGCTCTTCCAGTTCTTTCTCTGATTCCTTCAACGGGGGTCCTATTCTCAGTTCAGTGGTTTGCTGCTGGCATTCGCCTCTGTATTTGCTGTATTCTGGCTGTGTCTCTCAGGAGCGATCTACATCCGGCTCCTGTCGGTCTGCACTTCTTTGCTTCATCCATCTTGTCTAATTGGGTGGCTGTATATGTATGGGCCACATGTGGGGCAGGCTCTGAATGGGTGTTCCTTCAGTCTCTGTTTTAATCTTTGCCTCTCCCTTCCCTGCCAAGGGCATTCTTTTTCCTCATTTAAAGAAGGAGTGAAGCATTCACATTTTGATCATCCGTCTTGAGTTTCGTTTGTTCTAGGGATCTAGGGTAATTCAAGCATTTGGGCTAATAGCCACTTATCAATGAGTGCATACCATGTATGTCTTTCTGTGATTGGGTTAGCTCACTCAGGATGATATTTTCCAGTTCCAACCATTTGCCTACGAATTTCATAAACTCGTTGTTTTTGATAGCTGAGTAATATTCCATTGTGTAGATGTACCACATTTTCTGTATCCATTCCTCTGTTGAAGGGCATCTGGGTTCTTTCCAGCTTCTGGCTATTATAAATAAGGCTGCGATGAACATAGTGGAGCACGTGTCTCTTTTATATGTTGAGGCATCTTTTGGGTATATGCCCAAGAGAGGTATAGCTGGATCCTTAGGCAGTTCAATGTCCAATTTTCTGAGGAACCTCCAGACTGATTTCCAGAATGGTTTTACCAGTCGGAAATCCCACCAACAATGGAGGAGTGTTCCTCTTTCTCCACATCCTCGCCAGCATCTGCTGTCACCTGAGTTTTTGATCTTAGCCAATCGCACTGGTGTGAGGTGAAATCTCAGGGTTGTTTTGATTTGCATTTCCCTTATGACTAAAGATGTTGAACATTTCTTTAGGTGTTTCTCAGCCATTCGGCATTCCTCAGCTGTGAATTCTTTGTTTAGCTCTGAACCCCATTTTTTAATAGGGTTATTTGTTTCCCTGCGGTCTAACTTCTTGAGTTCTTTGTATATTTTGGATATAAGGCCTCTATCTGTTGTAGGATTGGTAAAGATCTTTTCACAATCTGTTGGTTGCCGTTTTGTCCTAACCACAGTGTCCTTTGCCTTCCAGAAGCTTTGCAGTTTTATGAGATCCCATTTGTCGATTCTTGATCTTAGAGCATAAGCCATTGGTGTTTTGTTCAGGAAATTTTTTCCAGTGCCCATGTGTTCCAGATGCTTCCCTAGTTTTTCTTCTATTAGTTTGAGTGTGTCTGGTTTGATGTGGAGGTCCTTGATCCACTTGGACTTAAGCTTTGTACAGGGTGATAAGCATGGATCGATCTGCATTCTTCTACATGTTGCCCTCCAGTTGAACCAGCACCATTTGCTGAAAATGCTATCTTTTTTCCATTGGATGGTTTTGGCTCCTTTGTCAAAAATCAAGTGACCATAGGTGTGTGGGTTCATTTCTGGGTCTTCAATTCTATTCCATTGGTCTATCTGTCTGTCTCTGTACCAATACCATGCAGTTTTTATCACTATTGCTGTGTAATACTGCTTGAGTTCAGGGATAGTGATTCCCCCTGAAGTCCTTTTATTGTTGAGGATAGCTTTAGCTATCCTGGGTTTTTTGTTATTCCAGATGAATTTGCAAATTGTTCTGTCTAACTCTTTGAAGAATTGGATTGGTATTTTGATGGGGATTGCATTGAATCTGTAGATTGCTTTTGGTAAAATGGCCATTTTTACTATATTAATCCTGCCAATCCATGAGCATGGGAGATCTTTCCATCTTCTGAGGTCTTCTTCAATTTCTTTCCTCAGTGTCTTGAAGTTCTTATTGTACAGATCTTTTACTTGCTTGGTTAAAGTCACACCGAGGTACTTTATATTATTTGGGTCTATTATGAAGGGTGTCGTTTCCCTAATTTCTTTCTCGGCTTGTTTCTCTTTTGTATAGAGGAAGGCAACTGATTTATTTGAGTTAATTTTATACCCAGCCACTTTGCTGAAGTTGTTTATCAGCTTTAGTAGTTCTCTGGTGGAACTTTTGGGATCACTTAAATATACTATCATGTCATCTGCAAATAGTGATATTTTGACCTCTTCTTTTCCGATCTGTATCCCTTTGATCTCCTTTTGTTGTCTGATTGCTCTGGCTAGAACTTCAAGAACTATATTGAATAAGTAGGGAGAGAGTGGGCAGCCTTGTCTAGTCCCTGATTTTAGTGGGATTGCTTCAAGTTTCTCTCCATTTAGTTTAATGTTAGCAACTGGTTTGCTGTATATGGCTTTTACTATGTTTAGGTATGGGCCTTGAATTCCTATTCTTTCCAGGACTTTTATCATGAAGGGGTGTTGAATTTTGTCAAATGCTTTCTCAGCATCTAATGAAATGATCATGTGTTTCTGTTCTTTCAGTTTGTTTATATAATGGATCACGTTGATGGTTTTCCGTATATTAAACCATCCCTGCATGCCTGGGATGAAGCCTACTTGATCATGGTGGATGATTGTTTTGATGTGCTCTTGAATTCGGTTTGCCAGAATTTTATTGAGTATTTTTGCGTCGATATTCATAAGGGAAATTGGTCTGAAGTTCTCTTTCTTTGTTGTGTCTTTGTGTGGTTTAGGTATAAGAGTAATTGTGGCTTAGTAGAAGGAATTCGGTAGGGCTCCATCTGTTTCAATTTTGTGGAATATTTTGGATAATATTGGTGTGAGGTCTTCTATGAAGGTTTGATAGAATTCTGCACTAAACCCGTCTGGACCTGGACTCTTTTTGGTTGGGAGACCTTTAATGACTGCTTCTATTTCCTTAGGAGTTATGGGGTTTTTTAACTGGCTTATCTGTTCCTGATTTAACTTTGATACCTGGTATCTGTCTAGGAAATTGTCCATTTCCTGAAGATTTTCAAATTTTGTTGAATATAGGTTTTTATAGTAAGATCTGATGATTTTTTGAATTTCCTCTGAATCTGTAGTTATGTCTCCCTTTTCATTTCTGATTTTGTTAATTTGGACGCACTCTAGTGTCCTCTCGTTAGTCTGGCTAAGGGTTTATCTATCTTGTTGATTTTCTCAAAGAACCAACTTTATGTTCTGTTGATTCTTTCTATGGTCCTTTTTGTTTCTACTTCGTTGATTTCAGCTCTGAGTTTGATTATTTCTTGGCTTCTGCTCCTCCTGGGTGTATTTACTTCTTTTTGTTCTAGAGCTTTTAGGTGTGCTGTCAAGCTGCTGACATATGCTCTTTCCTGTTTCTTTCTGCAGGCACTCAGCGCTATGAGTTTTCCTCTTAGCACAGCTTTCATTGTGTCCCATAAGTTTGAGTATGTTGTATCTTCATTTTCATTAAATTCTAAAAAGTTTTTAATTTCTTTCTTTATTTCTTCCTTGACCAGGTTATCATTGAGTAGAGCATTGTTCAATTTCCACGTATATGTGGGCATTCTTCCCTTATTGTTATTGAAGACCAGTTTTAGGCCGTGGTGGTCCGATAGCACGCATGGGATTATTTCTATCTTTCTGTACCTGTTGAGGCCCGTTTTTTGACCAATTATATGGTCAATTTTGGAGAAAGTACCATGAGGAGTTGAGAAGAAGGTATATCCTTTTGCTTTAGGATAGAGTGTTCTATAAATATCCGTTAAGTCCATTTGGCTCATGACTTCTCTTAGTCTGTCGACATCACTGTTTAATTTCTGTTTCCATGATCTGTCCATTGATGAGAGTGGGGTGTTGAAATCTCCCACTATTATTGTGTGAGGTGCAATGTGTGTTTTGAGCTTTAGTAAGGTTTCTTTTACGTATGTAGGTGCCCTTGTATTTGGGGCATAGATATTTAGGATTGAGAGTTCATCTTGGTGGATTTTTCCTTTGATGAATATGAAGTGTCCTTCCTTATCTTTTTTGATGACTTTTAGTTGGAAATTGATTTTATTTGATATTAGAATGGCTACTCCAGCTTGCTTCTTCTGACCATTTGCTTGGAAAGTTGTTTTCCAGCCTTTCACTCTGAGGTAGTGTCTGTCTTTGTCTCTGAGGTGTGTTTCCTGTTGGCAGCAGAATGCAGGGTCCTCGTTGCATATCCAGTTTGTTAATCTATGTCTTTTTATTGGGGAGTAGAGGCCATTGATATTGAGAGATATTAAGAAATAGTGATTATTGTTTCCCTTTATATTCATATTTGGATGTGAGGTTATGTTTGTGTGCTTTCATTCTCTTGGTTTTGTTGCCAAGACGATTAGTTTCTTGCTTCTTCTAGGGTATAGCTTGCCTCCTTATGTTGGGCTTTACAATTTATTATCCTTTGTAGTGCTGGATTTGTAGAAAGATATTGTGTAAATTTGGTTTTGTCATGGAATATCTTGGTTTCTCCATCAATGTTAATTGAGAGTTTTGCTGGATACAGTAACCTGGGCTGGCATTTGTGTTCTCTTAGGGTCTGTATGACATCAGTCCAGGATCTTCTGGCCTTCATAGTTTCTGGCGAAAAATCTGGTGTGATTCTGATAGGTCTCCCTTTATATGTTACTTGACCTTTTTCCCTTACTGCTTTTAATATTCTTTCTTTATTTTGTGCGTTTGGTGTTTTGACAATTATGTGTCAGGAGGTGTTTCTTTTCTGGTCCAATCTATTTGGAGTTCTGTAGGCTTCTTGTATGTCTATGGGTATCTCTTTTTTTAGGTTAGGGAAGTTTTCTTCTATGATTTTGTTGAAGATATTTACTGGTCCTTTGAGCTGGGAGTCTTCACTCTCTTCTATACCTATTATCCTTAGGTTTGATCTTCTCATTGAGTCCTGGATTTCCTGTATGTTTTGGACCAGTAGCTTTTTCTGCTTTACATTATCTTTGACAGTTGACTCAATGATTTCTATGGAATCTTCTGCTCCTGAGATTCTCTCTTCCATCTCTTGTATTCTGTTGGTGAAGCTTGTATCTACAGCTCCTTGTCTCTTCTTTTGGTTTTCTATATCCAGGGTTGTTTCCATGTGTTCTTTCTTGATTGCTTCTATTTCCATTTTTAATTCCTTCAACTGTTTGATTGTGTTTTCCTGGAATTCTTTCAGGGATTTTTGCGATTCCTCTCTGTAGGCTTCTACTTGTTTATTAATGTTTTCCTGTGTTTCCCTAAGTGTGTTCATGTCTTTCTTGAAGTACTCCAGCATCATGATCAAATATGATTTTGAACCTAGATCTTGCTTTTCTGGTGTGTTTGGATATTCCATGTTTGTTTTGGTGGGAGAATTGGGCTCCGATGATGCCATGTAGTCTTGGTTTCTGTTGCTTGGGTTCGTGCGCTTGCCTCTCGCCATCAGATTATCTCTAGTGTTACTTTGTTCTGCTATTTCTGACAGTGGCTAGACTGTGCTATAAGCCTGTGTGTCAGGAGTGCTGTAGACCTGTTTTCCTCTCTTTCAGTCAGTTATGGGGACAGAGTGTTGTGCTTTCGGGCGTGTAGTTTTTTCTCTCTACAGGTCTTCAGCTGTTCCTGTGGGCCTGTGTCTTGAGTTCACCAGGCAGCTTTCTTGCAGCAGAAAATTTGGTCTTACCTGTGGTCCTGAGGCTCAAGTTCGCTCGTGGGGTGCTGCCCAGGGGCTCTCTGCAGCGGCAGCAACCAGGAAGACCTGTGCCGCCCCTTCCGGGAGCTTCAGTGCACCAGGGTTCCAGATGGTCTTTGGCTTTTTCCTCTGGCGTCCGAGATGTGTGTGCAGGGAGCAGTCTCTTCTGGTTTCCCAGGCTTGTCTGCCTCTCTGAAGGTTTAGCTCTCCCTCCCACGGGATTTGGGTGCAGAGAACTGTTTATCTGGTCTGTTTCCTTCAGGTTCCGGCGGTGTCTCAGGAGCAGGGGTTCTGCCACTCCTGGGCCCTCCCCTATGGGAACCCAGAGGCCTTATACAGTTTCCTCTTGGGCCAGGGATGTGGGCAGGGGTGGGCAGTGTTGGTGGTCTCCTCCGCTCTGTAGCCTCAGGAGTGCCCACCTGACCAGGCAGTGAGGTCTCTCTCCCTCGGGGTTTGGGGGCAGAGAGCTTCTGCGGGCCGGGATCCGCGGGTGTGGGACTTCCGGTAAACACAGTACGTGCCCGGTCCTAGAGAAATTCTGCTTCCGTGTGTCCCAAGCTCACCAGGCAGCTTTCTTGCAGGAGAAAATTTGGTCTTACCTGTGGTCCCGAGGCTCAGGTTCGCTTGTGGGTTGCTGCCCAGGGCCTCTCTGCAGCGGCAGCAACCAGGAAGACCTGTGCCGCCCCTTCCGGGAGCTTCGGTGCACCAGGGTTCCAGATGGTCTTTGGCTTTTTCCTCTGGCGTCTGAGATGTGTGTGCAGGGAGCAGTCTCTTCTGGTTTCCCAGGCTTGTCTGCCTCTCTGAAGGTTTAGCTCTCCCTCCCACAGGATTTGGGTGCAGAGAACTGTTTATCTGGTCTGTTTCTTTCAGGTTCCGCCGGTGTCTCAGGCAGGTGTCCTGCCGCTCCTGGGCCCTCCCCCACGGGAGCCCAGAGGCCTTATACAGTTTCCTCTTGGGCCAGGGATGTGGGCAGGGGTGAGCAGTGTTGGTGGTCTCTTCTGCTCTGCAGTCTCAGGAGTGCCCACCTGACCAGGCGGTTGGGTCTCTCTCTCACCGGGTCTGGGAGCAGAGAGCTCCCCATATTCTTTAATTCTTCCTTCCTTCCTTTCTTCCTTCCTTCCTTCCTTCCTTCCTTCCTTCCTTCCTTCCTTCTTTGTTCTTTTCTGGAAACACCATCTTAGGTCCCTAGTTTCTCTCTTTCTCCTAGGATCCTAATTCTTCTGTAGTAATGTTTTCCTCCTTAAAAAACAAAACAAAACAAAACAAAAACCACCCCCATAATACCTTTTTCAGTAAAGCAGAAGCAATATTCTATATCTCATTAAATTTTTCTTACTGATGCTGCCATAGACTATAGTTGGCATCAGACCATCAAAAATCAATTATGGAGATGAGGAATATAGATCAGTTGGTGGTGTGTTCGTCCAGTTTTGGAATCAGTTCCCAGAACTGCATAAAATGAGTTGTTGCGGTTGGGGATTTAGCTCAGTGGTAGAGCGCTTGCCTAGCAAGCACAAGGCCCTGGGTTTGGTCCCCAGCTCCAAAAAAAAAGAAAAAGAAAAAAAAATGAGTTGTTGCATCCTGCCACATGAGAGGTAGAGGTAGGAAGACCAGATCCTCTTCAGCTACACAGAAAGTTGTTGGTCAGCCTGGGTTACATAAGCTCTTGTCTCAAAAACAAAACATTAATTTTAGGCCTCCTCAGTAGCCTCTATATTCCTTAAAATTTCAGAGAAAAGTCTTAAATGAACACATTTGCCAGTTATAATACAAGATTCACCTTGGTTATCAACTTCTCTTTCAATGTGCATAGTATCAGTTTCAGACTTTTGCTACTCTTTAACCCATAAGCTTCACTCTGGCAGATCCAACAGATTTCTAGTTGTCTTGAGAAATGTAGCAACTTTCACCCCATCTTTGTCAGTGCTTTATCATGAAAACTTTAAAATATACACAAGACTAAAGAGGATGGTATACTAAATCCTTATGAATATATAAGCAAGACTTAATTTTCAGCTGATGGCCAATAGTTGTTACTCATCAGCATCCTTTAAAAACTGCACCTCTAATCACTTTCTCTTGCATTCTTTTTATCACTTCAAAAGAGTTTTTCTATTTGAGCTTGTTCTGTTTCAAGATGTGGATTACTTCAAGATCTGTATGAGCTACTTTGCAGTCCATTCAAATATTTTCCATATTATCAAATACACACACACACACACACACACACACACACACACACACACACTTGGTGATATGTTACATACATACTATCTTTTGCTTTTTATTCTTAGCCCACTGTATACAGAGGATTTTGCCTTCAGTTTCAGTTTCTCTTGTTTATTTGCTCCTACACTTATACAAAAGGTTTTCACTGTCTTGGAGCAGTGCTCATCATCAGTGCTCATCAGTGATCTCAGTGTTGAGATCAGTGATCTTTTGGGAAAGGCCTTATTTCTTCTCCTGAGTAACTTGTGAAACGTTTGGCATTGATACCCATCTGTGCTCAAACGCTAGCCTTCTCTTGGTCCACAAGATTTTCTGCTGTATGTCCTTCTACAACTCTACCCTGTCCTTCCTCTAACTCCCCTGACTCTGCCTTTTTATACATGGATATTTCTCTGGATCTCTACTTGTTCCTTTTATCATTTATACTCTTGTTAGCAATCT
Organism: Rattus norvegicus; assembly: GCF_021556685.1. Lineage (NCBI taxonomy): Eukaryota > Metazoa > Chordata > Mammalia > Rodentia > Muridae > Rattus > Rattus norvegicus. Next base: position 9,511,968 of record NC_141554.1, on the reverse strand, counting down.
AGCAATCACCATCTGTATAGTATTTCTCAAACATTTGGAATCTAATGGGATAATGGCATACTAGAACCATCAGATTTTCAATTAAAAGAATCATTTCTACTTATAATCCATTTTAAAAATATAAAACACAGTGTATACTTATTTCTAATGAAGTAGTAATGTCATTTCATAGTAGAGAATGTGATAAAGAAATTCGTAATCTTTTCTAAATGTATGTGTTGAATAGACTGGACTTTAGGTCAAGTTATGGTTGACCTAAACTATATTATTCCTCCTCTTTGTACTAATTTAAGAAGCTCTACTTCATAGTATTCAATTATAGGAATAGTATTATTGCTGAATTTTACAGGTATTTTTTTATATCAATTAAGCATAGAAAGAAAAATTATAAAGAGAATTCTAACTAAAAAATTAATGGTTTTATGTGGTAAACTGAATAACACGTGCCAGAAAAATAGTGGAATGGGTATTTTAGTTAGGGAAATTGCAACAAATTGATTGCTGGTATACTCTTTGTAATTAAAAATTATAACATTTGGTGTGTGTGTGTGGGGGGGGTGTTTGCCCATGTATGCATATGTATGAGCAGCATGTCTGCCATAACTTGCATGTGTATGGGAAAAAGAGGAATCCATGAGTAAATGTGTTACGACAAGGTCCAGACTGAGTGTTGTCCTCAGGAGCACAGCCATGTCAAGGACTCCAATGCCTCGGACCAATGGGAGTGGCAAAACCTGTGAGTGAGGGATGAGGCTCAGACAGATGGTAAAGCCTTCCTCTATTCCAAGTGTGAATGTTCACAGTGTGTGCAGAAACTATCAGCCAGCTTTCCCCTTCTGGAAGACTACAGCCTGAGACTGCTTCCATATAGACAACTCTTACCAAGATTGGTTAAATCTCTCTCCTTGTTTAGCTGTATACCATAAACACACCTCCTTGTTCAGTTGTCTATAATAAAGTTACCTCTTCAATTCAGATATGTAAAACAAACACACTGAGTTTCCAGGTTACATAGTAAGTGCCCTCCATCACAGCAAACACAACCCACCTGATCCTAGCTTTTCTGCACACGTGTGCACCCCCTTTCTTTATTTCCTAATGGTCCCTGGCAGGTTTCTAGGAACAAACCATGCAAGGATGCAGCAGGTGTGAAGGTCAGAGGACAAATTCTGGGACTCAGTTCACTCCTCTTATTATATGGTTTCTGGGGATGTAGCTCAGGTTTCCAGGTACCCTTACTTGCTAAGCTATCTCTCTGGCCTTGTTTGTATGGCTCTCTGACAAAATATTTCTTCATACTTTGAGCAACTACTTGAAAGTAATTTTAAAATATCCTATAAGATACACGCATGACTTTTTAAAATGAAGTGAATAAAACTATCAAGTATTGGAGTCAAGTATTGGTATTGAAATTTTGTATTACAAGTTAGTCCTTACAAGACCTTTCTTTTTAGTCTCAGTGTAAACTGACTTTTAGTCCTGAAGTGATAGTTTGATTATTGAATAAATTTTATGTAATTCAGCCTAAACAAACTGCTTGGAGCCAAAGGAATACATTTTGCTGGCATTGCTCCTGATGAAGAGCTATTGTTATGTCAACTCCCATTTCAGCTTTCCGTGGGACCAGCTTCTTTTGTGGTCCAGTTTATAGGGAAAAGCAGGCCAAAAGTGACAAGCATGTTTTGTGGTGATAGTTGGATTGGTGTTATCATCTTCACTGAGAGGAAATCATTATTATTTCATTCCTAGTGTTTAGATGGTGAAACTGTGGCTCAAATTGCTATTCTTGCACAGTAGTGAATTGGGACTTGACTCATCTTTCCTACAAGTATTGTTCTTCATTAGTATTTTGTAATCCTTCCCACAAGATCTTCACTGCATTATAGCCAGTTACTTACCCAAACTATTGTTTGACTAACAGTCTTCTGCCTAAAATCCCTCATAGTCAGAAGAAAGAGTGCAACCAATCCCCCATTCATGCAAAGTGCCTGTGAGTATGGTTCTTGCTTCATTTTCTGTTCTACTCACTATGCTTCCAAAAAACTATATAAAACTTAGTGATATAAATCAATCAGTCATTATGCTTTAGGATTCTATGAATCAGGAGTTAAGATAATACGCAGAGAGTCAAGACTTGATAAATGGGGCTCCATAAAATTGCAAAGCTTCTGTAAGGCAAAGGACACTGTCATGAGGACAAAATGGAAACCAACAGAGTGGGGAAAGATATTTACCATTCCTACATCTGGTTCATGGCTAATATCCAATACATATGAAGAACTCAAGAAGTTAGACTCCAGAGAAGCAAGTAACCCTATTAAAAATGGGGTATGGAGCAAAATAAAGAATTCTCAACTGATGAATATGAGATGGCTGAGAAGCACCTAAAGAAATGTTCAACATCTTTATACACCAGGCAAATGCAAATCAAAATAGCCCTGAGTTTCCAACTCCCACCAGTAAAAAGAGCGAAGATTAAAAAGTCAGGTGTTGCCCACACCTAGAGCTGGAAGACAGTCTCCAGCAGCGCTGCCACATCTGGGAGCAGAGGTAAGACCCACTATTCTGCTACTAAGTGACCTGCCAGGTGGATTCAGGATACACAGAGACAGAAATCCTCTGGGTCACCACACTTCCTGTTTCTGGCTCTGCCCGGGGAAGTGAACTAATACCATCCCACAGTTCCCTGCACCAAAATCTCATGAGGAAGAGAGCTGGACATGCAGGACTGCAGACATCCTGAGACCGCAGGACAGACTGCCACATCTGCACACCTCTGCCTACATCCCTGGTCCAAGGGGAAACTGCACAGTGCCTCTGGACACAGGGATGTAAGAAAAGTCAGCCTCCTGTACCCATGGTTCTGGTCTGTGCCCAGGACCAAACTGAATTAGCCAAACAGCTCCCTGCACTCAAATCCCATGGGGGGAGAGCTGTGTGGATACTCCTGAGAAGTCAGAGGAAACTACCCTCTGCCCACAGTCCAGACCCAAGAGAGAATCACATAGGGCCAACTGTGCCCACTGGGTGCAAGAACCTAGGCAAGCAATCAGGAGCAGAATCCTTTGATGCCTGCCCATGCTTAGAGCTGGAAGATAGTCTCCAGAAGTGCTGACACACCTGAAATCAGAGAACCTGTTCTCAGAAAAGACAGAAAGAAACCATGAAAACAGTTCTACAAGAGTGTTGACACAGAGGCCTACAGCAGGGTCAAGTCACTCTCAGAAGCAGGAAGACAAGCAAACACCAGAGACAACCCAATGGCTAGAGGCAAACACAGAAACCTAAGCAGCATAAACCAAGACTACTTAGCATTATCAGAGCACAGTTCTCCCATCCGCCCCCCCAAAAATACTGGAAATCCAAACACACCAGAAAAGCACGAACTAGATTTAAATTCACATTTGATCATGATGATGGACTGTAAGAAAGACATAAGACATAAACTCCCTTAAAGAAATGCAGGAAAACACAAGTAAAAAAGTAGAAGCCCTTAGAGAGGAATCACAAAAATCTCTGAAAGAATTACAGGAAAACACGGTCAAACATGTGAACAAATAGAAAATGGAAATAGAAAGAATAAAGAAAGCAAAAAGGGAGACAACCCTGGATTTAGAAAACCTAAGAAAGGGACAAGGAGCCATAGATACAAGCATCCCCAACAGAATAGAAGAGATAGAAGAGAGAATCTCAGGGGCAGAAGATACCGTAGAAAATATCGACAGAACTGTCAAAGATAATGTAAAATGTAAAAAGATCGTAGCCCAAAACATACAGGAAATCCAGGACACAATGAGAAGATCAAACCTAAGGATAATAGGTATAGAAGAGAGTGAAGACTCCCAGGTCAAAGGACCAGTAAATATCTTCAACAAAATCATAGAAGAAAACTTCCCTAACCTAAAGAAAGAGATGCCCATAAACATAAAAGAAGCCTACAGAACTCCAAATAGAATGGACCAGAAGAGAAAATCCTCTCGTCACATATTAGTTAAAACACCAAATGCACAAAACAAAGAAAGAATATTAAAAGCAGTAAGGGAATAAGGTCAAGTGACATATAAAGGCAGGCCTATAAGAATTATACCAGACTTCTCACCAGAGACTATGAAAGCCAGAAGATTCTGGACAGATATCACACAGACCCTAAGAGAACACAAATGGCAGCCCAAGTTACTGTGTCTAGCAAAACTCTCAATTACCACAGATGGAGAAACAAAGATATTCCATGACAATAACAAATTTACACAATATCTTTCTACAAATCCAGCTCTACAAAGTATAATAGATGGAAAACTCCAACACAAGGAGTGAAACTACACCATACAGAAAGCAAGAGTATAAATTCCTTGCAATGAAACCAAAAGAGAGACGAGCAAACATAATTCAAACTCTAACACAAAAAATAACAAGGAAGTGACAATCACTGTTCCTTAATATCTCTCAACATCAATGGACTCAATTCCACAGTATGAAGATACAGACTAACAGAACAGCAACTCAAAGTGCTATTTGTAGGTAGAGGAGGGCCCAAGTCCAGCAGGACCACTGCGTCTGAGACACCGCCAGAACCTAAAGGGATCTACCGGATAAACAGTTCTCTGCACCCAAATCCCGTGGGATGGAGAGCTAAACCTTCAGAGAGGCAGATACGCCTGGGAAACCAGAAGAGACTGCACTCTAGACACATATCTGACGCCAGAGGAAAACACCAAACGCCATCTGGAACCCTGGTGCACGGAAGCTCTCGGAAAGGGTGGCACAGATCTTCCTGATTGCTGCTGCTGCAGAGAGCTCGTAAGCAACACCCCACGAGCAAACATGAGCCTCAGGACCACAGGTAAGACCAACTTTTCTGCTGCAAGTGACCTGCCTGGTGAACTCCAGAAACAGGCCCACAGGAACAGCTGAAGACCTGTAGATAGGAAAAACTACACGCCCGAAAGCAGAACATTCTGTCCCCATAACTGGCTGAAAGAAAACAGGAAAAAGGTCCACAGCACTCCTGACACACAAGCTTATAGGACAGTCTACCACTGTCAGAAATAGCAGAACAAAGTAACACTAGAGATAATCTGAGTGCGAGGGGAAAGCACAGGAACCCAAGCAACAGAAACCAAGACTACATGGCATCATCAGAGCCCAATTCTCCCAACAAACCAAACACTGAATATCCAAACACACCAGAAAAGCAAGACCTAGATTTAAAATCATATTTGATCATGATGCTGGAGGACTTCAAGAAAGACATGAAGAACTCCCTTAGAGAAACACAGGAAAACATTAATAAACAAGTAGAAGCCTACAGAGAGGAATCGTAAAAATGCCTGAAAGAATTCCAGGAAATCATAAATAAACAAGAAGAAGCCCATAGAGAGGAGACACAAAAATCCCTGAAAGAATTCCAGGAAAACACAATCAAACAGTTGAAGGAATTAAAAATGGAAATAGAAGCATTCAAGAAAGAACACATGGAAACAACCCTGGATATAGAAAACCAAAAGAAGAGACAAGGAGCTGTAGATACAAGCTTCACCAACAGAATACAAGAGATGGAAGAGAGAATCTCAGGAGCAGAAGATTCCATAGAAATCATTGACTCAACTGTCAAAGATAATGTAAAGCAGAAAAAGCTACTGGTCCAAAACATACAGGAAATCCAGGACTCAATGAAAAGATCAAACCTAAGGATAATAGGTATAGAAGAGAGTGAAGACACCCTGGTCAAAGGACCAGTAAATATCTTCAACAAAATCATAGAAGAAAACTTCCCTAACCTAAAAAAAGTGATACCCATAGGCATACAAGAAGCCTACAGAACTCCAAATAGATTGGACCAGAAAAGAAGCACCTCCCGTCACATAATAGTCAAAACACCAAACGCACAAAATAAAGAAAGAATAGTAAAAGCAGTAAGGGAAAAAAGTCAAGTAACATATAAAGGCAGACCTATCATAATCACACCAGATTTTTGCCAGAAACTATGGAAGCCAGAAGATCCTGGACAGATGTCATACAGACCCTAAGAGAACACAAATGCCAGCCCAGGTTACTATATCCTGCAAAACTCTCAATTAAAATAGATGGAGAAATCAAGATATTCCATGACAAAACCAAATTTACACAGTACCTTTCTACAAATCCAGCACTACAAAGGATAATAAATGATAAAGCCCAACATAAGGAGGCAAGCTATACCCTCGAATAAGCAAGAAACTAATCGTCTTGGCAACAAAACAAAGAGAAGAAAAGCACACAAACATAACCTCATATCCAAATATGAATATAACAGGAACAAATAATCACTATTTCTTAATATTTCTCAACATCAATGGACTCAACTCCCCAATAAAAAGTCATAGATTAACAAACTGGATATGCAATGAGGACCCTGCATTCTGCTGCCTACAGGAAACACACCTCAGGGACAAAGACAGACACTACCTCAGAGTGAAAGGCTGGAAAACAACTTTTCAAGCAAATGGTCGGAAGAAGCAAGCTGGAGTAGCCATTCTAATATCAAATAAAATCATTTTTCAACTAAAAGTCATTAAAAAAGATAAGGAAGGACACTTCATATTCATCAAAGGAAAAATCCATCAAGATGAACTCTCAATCCTAAATATCTATGCTCCAAATACAAGGGCACCTACATACGTAAAAGAAACCTTACTAAAGCTCAAAACACACATTGCACCTCACACAATAATAGTAGGAGATTTCAAAACCCCACTCTCATCAATGGACAGATCATGGAAACAGAAATTAAACAGAGACATAGACAGACTAAGAGAAGTCATGAGCCAAATGGACTTAACGGATATTTATAGAACATTCTATCCTAAAGCAAAAGGATATGCCTTCTTCTCAGCTCCTCATGGTACTTTCTCCAAAATTGACCATATAATTGGTCAAAAACGGGCCTCAACAGGTACAAAAAGGGAAATAATCCCATGCGTGCTTTCAGACCACCACAGCCTAAAACTGGTCTTCAATAACAATAAGGGAAGAATGCCCACATATACATGGAAATTGAACAATGCTCTACTAAATGATAACCTGGTCAAGGAAGAAATAAAGAAAGAAATTAAAGACTTTTTAGAATTTAATGAAAATGAAGGTACAACATACCCAAACTTATGGGACACAATGAAAGCTGTGCTAAGAGGAAAACTCATAGCGCAGAGTGCCTGCAGAAAGAAATATGAAAGAGCATATGTCAGCAGCTTGACAGCACATCTAAAAACTCTAGAACAAAAAGAAGCAAATACACCCAGGAGGAGTAGAAGGCAGGAAATAATCAAACTCAGAGCTGAAATCAACCAAGTAGAAACAAAAAGGACCATAGAAAGAATCAACAGAACATAAAGTTGGTTCTTTGAGAAAATCAACAAGATAGATAAACCCTTAGCCAGACTAATGAGAGGACCCAGAGAGTGTGTCCAAATTAACAAAATCAGAAATGAAAAGGGAGACATAACTACAAATTCAGAGGAAATTCAAAAAATCATCAGATCTTACTATAAAAGCCTATATTCAACAAAACTTGAAAATCTGCAGGAAATGGACAATTTCCTAGACAGATACCAGGTACCGAAGTTAAATCAGGAACAGATAAACCAGTTAAACAACCCCATAACTCCTAAGGAAATAAAAGCAGTCATTAAATGTCTCCCAACCAAAAAGAGCCCAGGTCCAGACGGGTTTAGTACAGAATTCTATCAGACATTAATAGGAGACCTCATACCAATATTATCCAAACTATTCCACAAAATTGAAACAGATGGAGCACTACCGAATTCCTTCTATGAAGTCACAATTACTCTTATACCTAAACCACACAAAGACCCAACAAAGAAAGAGAACTTCAGACCAATTTCCCTTTTGAATATCGACGCAAAAATACTCAATAAAATTCTGGCAAACAGAATCCAAGAGCACATCAAAACAATCATCCACCATGATCAAGTAGGCTTCATCCCAGGCATGCAGGGATGGTTTAATATACGGAAAACCATCAATGTGATCCATTATATAAACAAACTGACAGAACAAAACCACATGATCATTTCATTAGATGCTGAGAAAGCATTTGACAAAATTCAACACCCCTTCATGATAAAAGTCCTGGAAAGATTTGGAATTCAAGGCCCATACCTAAACAGTAAAAGCCATATACCGCAAACCAGTTGCTAACATTAAACTAAATGGAGAGAAACTTGAAGCAATCCCCCTAAAATCAGGGACAAGACAAGGCTGCCCACTCTCTCCCCACTTATTCAATATAGTTCTTGAAGTTCTAGCCAGAGCAATCAGACAACAAAAGGAGGTCAATGGGATACAGATCGGAAAAGAAGTAGTCAAAATATCGCTATTTGCAGATGACATGATAGTATATTTAAGTGATCCCAAAAGTTCCACCAGAGAACTACTAAAGCTGGTAAAATACTTCAGCTAGGTGGCTGGGTATAAAATTAACTCAAATAAATCAGTAGCCTTCCTCTCCACAAAAGAGAAACAAACCGAGAAAGGAATCAGGGAAACGACACCCTTCATAATAGACCCAAATAATATAAAATACGTCAGTGTGACTTTAACCAAGCAAGTAAAAGATCTGTACAATAAGAACTTTAAGACTCTGAAGAAAGAAATTGAAGAAGACCTCAGAAGATGGAAAGATCTCCCATGCTCATGGATTGGCAGGATTAATATAGTAAAAATGGCCATTTTACCAAAGCAATCTACAGATTCAATGTAATCCCCATCAAAATACCAATCCAATTCTTCAAAGAGATAGACAGAACAATTTGCATATTCATCTGGAATAACAAAAAACCCAGGATAGCTAAAACTATCTTCAAGAATAAAAGGACTTCAGGGGGAATCACTATCCCTGAACTCAAGCAGTATTACAGAGCAATAGTGATAAAAACTGCATGGTATTGGTACAGAGACAGACAGATAGACCAATGGAGCAGAATTGAAGACCCAGTAATGAACCCACACACCTATGGGCACTTGATTTTTGACAAATGAGCCAAAACCATCAAATGGAAAAAAGATAGCGTTTTCAGCAAATGGTGCTGGTTCAACTGGAGGTCAACATGTAGAAGAATGCAGAGCGATTCATGCTTATCACCCTGTACAAAGCTTAAGTCCAAGTGGATCAAGGACCTCCACATCGAACCAGATACACTCAAACTAATAGAAGAAAAACTATGGAAGCATCTGGAACACATGGGCACTGGAAAAAATTTCCTGAAAAAAACACCAATGACTTATGCTCTAAGATCAAGAATCGACAAATGGGATCTCATAAAACTGCAAAGCTCTTGTAAGGCAAAGGACACTGTGGTTAGGACAAAACGGCAACCAACAGATTGGGAAAAGATCTTTACCAATCCTACAACAGATAGAGGCCTTATATCCAAAATATACAAAGAACTCAAGAAGTTAGACCGCAGGGAGACAAATAACCCTATTAAAAAATGGGGTTCAGAGCTAAACAAAGAATTCACAGCTGAGGAATGCCGAATGCCTGAGAATCACCTAAAGAAATGTTCAACATCTTTAGTAATAAGGGAAATGCAAATCAAAACAACCCTGAGATTTCACCTCACACCAGTGAGAATGGCTAAGATCAAAAACTCAGGTGACAGCAGATGCTGGCGAGGATGTGGAGAATGAGGAACACTCCTCCATTGTTGGTGGGATTGCAGACTCGTACAACCATTCTGGAAATCAGTCTGGAGGTTCCTCAGAAAATTGGACATTGAACTGCCTGAGGATCCAGCTATACCTCTCTTGGGCATATACCCAAAGATGCCGCAACATATAACAAAGACACATGCTCCACTATGTTCATAGCAGCCTTATAATAGCCAGAAGCTGGAAAGAACCCAGATGCCCTTCAACAGAGGAAGGGATACAGAAAGTGTGGTACATCTACACAATGGAATATTACTCAGCTATCAAAAACAATGACTTTATGAAATTCCTAGGCTAATGGGTGGAACTGGAAAATATCATCCTGAGTGAGGTTACCCAATCACAGAAAAACACACATGGTATGCACTCATTGATAAATGGCTATTAGCCCAAATGCTTGAATCACCCTAGATGCCTAGAACACAGGAAACTCAAGACCGATGATCAAAATGTGAATGCTTCACTCCTTCATTAAAAGGGGAACAAGAATACCCTTGGCAGTGAATAGAGAGGCAAAGATTAAAACAAAGACAGAAGGAACACCCATTCAGAGCCTGCCCCACATGTGGCCCATACCTATACAGCGATCCAATTAGACAAGATGGATGAAGCAAAGAAGTGCAGGCCAACAGGAGCCTGATGTAGATCTCTCGTGAGAGACATAGCCAGAATACAGCAAATACAGAGGCGAATGCCAGCAGCAAACCACTGAACTGAGAACAGGACCCCCGTTGAAGGAATCAGAGAAAGGACTGGAAGAGCTTGAAGGGGCTCGAGACCCCTTATGAACAACAATGCCAAGCAACCAGAGGTTCCAGGGACTAAGCCACTACCTAAAGACTATATATGGACTGACCCTGGACTCTGACCTCATAGGTAGCAATGAATGGCCCAGTAAAGCACCAGTGGAAGGGGAAGCCCTTGGTCCTGCTAAGACTGAACCCCCAGCGAACGTGATTGTTGGGGTAAGGGCGGCAATGGGGGGAGGATGGGGAGGGGAACATCCCTAAAGTAGGGGAGGGGGAGGGATTAGGGGGATATTTGCCTGGAAACCAGGAAAGGGAATGACACTCGAAATGTAAATAAGAAACACTCAAGTTAAGAGAGAGAGAGAGAGAGAGAGAGAGAGAGAGAGAGAGAGAGAGAAATCTGTGCTTCAGGAACAATGAGATTTGGGCTGATTTAGGCCTTCAATTTGTCTTACTTACCAGCCATCCAAGCTAGATATTTGCATGTGCAACATAATTCCTTCAATTATTTACTTTTCCATTGCACTTCCTACCTATTTTTATTTTTTACTTTTATGAGATGGGGTCTCACTGGGTAGCCTTGCCTGGCCGGGAACTCAGAGAGCTCTTATATCTTCTGCCTCCTAATGCTAACCTGTCTCTACCTGTATATTTTAAAACACAAAGACCCTATTATATTATCTTGATGGAGTTTCCATGTAAGCTCACTTAACATTTGCTAAACAATAAGGAAATATTTGGGGATATGAGAAGGGCATTTGATAGATTCTTCTTTCTACTTGAGTAAGTGGTGAAACACTGCCCTTCATTCTCTTTTCTGTAGTAAGTGTCTAGAAAAGGTGTAGATTTTACATGGATTTTTCAGAATATCCAAAGTATGGGGTATTGCTCTTTCTTGGTTTAACTAGCTTTAGGAAACAGGCAAATCTGTCTCAAATTTTTCCTTTTATTTCCTTGTTACAACCATAAAGCATACATGCTGTGTTTTCTGTCACCCTTACAATTTGGGAATGAGAATTCCTACAAAGAAACTTCGTCTACAAAGCCTGATTAACTGATGATTACAGTGATTTACAGAGATTGCAATGTTGCAGGTCCAGAACCTAGTTACAGTTTATATTGGGCTAGATTTAATCCCCCATCTGGCCACTTCTTGTTCATCTCTGGAGCATTTGTCTCGGACTATCTTTAGTCTCCTACATAATAACATCCTATGATTAGTAGATTTTTTAAAAAGAAGCCCTTTGGATTATATTAATTTAGTAGACCAGTAGCTTGCACCAAACCAAAAGCTAACAGTGCCATCAGATAGCATCTGAAGCTTATAACTAAGATTTCTTTACTTCACGATAGTTATCTCTTTCATGTTCACAGCAACATATTGGAAAGCTGTCTTTGTGACTTTTCTTTTTTCTGTTACCATAGAAACTTCATGAAAATTAGGACATGATATTAAGTATATCCCAAATCTCAGCCATGAACATTTATATTTATCTCTACAATAAGCTATCTTGTATGCCCTTTGAGGTGAGAGTTCTTCTTTATGTCAACAAATTGAAAGGTAACCTCCATGTTTCTTCCCTTCAAATCTGTAACTGCCTGACTAGTTGAATATGATAGAAGTGACATTCTTGAACCCAGCCTTAGGGAGTTAGAAGTTTCCATTTCTTTCACTCTGTAATGGTCAGTTTCATAATAAGCCACCACATCAACAGGCCAAGGTGAATATAAAGCAATAATTTAAACCAATTTACTAGCCACGTGAATGAGCCATCTTGGAAATATATTTTCTAGTTCAGGTCAAAGCATCTCCAATTGATACTATGCAGAGCAAAGGCCAACATTCTTCTGAGCTCTGCACAAATTTTAGATTCACAAAATAAATAATTGTTGCTTTTAAAGATGTCAAGTGCCATAGCAGTTTTGTAACTAACTTTCATTTTGTTAGAATTGTCATCTGAGAGGCTTATACTGAATAAGCTCATCTCTAGCTCTGAGTCCAGTGTCCTAAGTGTATACATTCAGCAATAGGGTCCTACTTTAACCTCCAGAGCGGCAGACAAGAGCTATTTGATAATCTATATTATTTTGGGTATAGCTTGAACTACCTTGACCAACCATTCAAAAGGAAGTTTCTTGTGACTGGTACGTGTTATTTCTTAGGCTGGTTTTTATAATTGTGACTCTAGTATTTTAGTCACTCTTGTAATACAGCCTAGGCTTGCCATGCTTTATCAATCTACTATCCATGTCTCCAAAGTGTTAGTATGTGAAAGTATTTTTTATTCTCCCATAGTAATTGTCATCATTGAGGTTCACTAACCTAGGCTTAGTTTAGGAAACTTCTAGCTTCTGTACAATCTAATCTAGGCCTAGAATATTTTGTCTCTGAGACTTACTGCTGAATAAGCTCATCCTTTCTAGCTCTTTCTGAACTCTGGCTGGCTGGTTTAACTTGCCTTTTTTTGGCTCAAAACTCCTCTCCAAAATGACTGATTCAATCTGTCTTCTCTGGGCTTCTGATGGAATTGTTCTGCTTGGCCTCGTACTAACTTTGGCAATATGCTTTAATATTCTAGCTTCTTCTGGTTTTCTGACTTGTTCTATTTTTACCTGTGTCTAACTTGTTTTACAACCTGTCTCTAAAATTGTCCCAGTAAAACTGCCATAAATACATTGTCCTTTTTCCTTCTTTCTGTACTACTCTCTTAAAAACCTTTTTCCTGTACTGCTTTCCTGAAAGTTGGCATATTCTATCTCTGACTCAGTCTGTCAAATTTATCTTTATCTGATTAACATTGTCTGCATCTCAATTAGACACAACTTTGTTTTTCTTTTATTGGATATTTCCTTTATTTATATTTCAAATGTTATCCCCTTTCCTGGTTTCCCCTTAGGAAACCCTCTATCCTATCTCCCTTCCCCCTCCTGCTTCTATGAGAGTGGTCCCCCACCCACCCACCAACCCCATCGTGCCTACCCGCCCAGGCATTCCCCTATACCAGGTCATTGAGCCTTTATAGGACCAAGGGTGTCTTCTCCCATTGATGCCCAAGAAGGTCATCCTCTGCTACATATTTGGCGGAGACATGAGTTACTCCATGTATACTTTTTTGTTGGTGGTTTGTTGGTGGGGTCTCTGGATGTTTGATATTGTTGTTCTTTCTGTCGGGTTGCAAACTCCTTCAGGTCCTTCAGTCCTTTTTTTAACTCCTCCATTGGGGACCCCATTCTCAGTCCAATGGTTGACTGTGAGCATCCACCTCTGTATTTTTCAGGCTCTGGCAGAGCCTCTCAGGAGATAGATATATCAGGCTCCTGTCAGCAGAAAATGTCACCCTGAGTGAGGTAACCCAATCACAAAAGAACACACATGGTATGTACTCACTGATAAGCAGATATTAGTCCCAAAGCTCAGAATACCCAAAATACAATCCAAAGACTTCATGAAGCTCAAGAAGAATAAAGATCAAAGTGTAGATGCCTCAATCCTTCTTAGAAGGGGAACAAAATACTCACAGGAGAAAATACTGAGACAAAGTGTGGAGCAGAGATGGAAGGGAAGGATGCCCAGAGACTACGCCACCTGGGGATCCATACCATATACAGTCACCAAACCCAGACACTATTGCTGATGCCAATAAGTGCATCTAGTCACCACTTTCAAACATGGCCATTTCCTTCTACAAACTAATCTACCTAAATTGTTCTGAGTTAAAGCTGTATACTCAGAGCATGTCCATATTCCAGTCAGATCCTACTATAATCCAGAGCATGTCTGCATTCTAGCCAGATCATATAGACCTAGAATTTCTTTGGATGTGATCCCTTGTCAGAGCAGCCATCTTATTGGATTAAAATTCCTCTACAAGTATGATACTGAGGAAGAAGAAATCAAAACCTCTTCATTCTTTCAAGCTTCTTCTCCCCTTCCTTGTTAATTTCACTTGTGTTTCACTAAATCTGTCTCTATTAGTACATTCTTTTTGCTTCTTGAAAAAGGATATGCTTAATATCATTATCCGCTTTATAAAATGTTGTACCATAAGGGCTCTGAATTCATTATTTCTATGTGGACTGAGCAGAAGTATAGTCAATTTTGAGAGGATTGGATTGGTTTCTTCTTAATTGCCTTTCGGTTATTTTTAATGAAAGGTGTTTGGGTCACTCTGTAGACCTGTTGAATTAGAGCTTCCAAAGTAGGAACTGGCAAATAAATTTGTTAAACTTCACAGGTCAATTTTACACTTACCAAACTTTGGAAATTTTTGCAAGGTCGTTATTTAATATGCTCTTGGAATAATTCTTACAGTGGAATTTAAGTTGAAAAAAATAAATGTTATATTTAGTGGGGGGAGTACCAAACTGGCGGATCCCTGCCCGCAGCAGCTCTCTGCTACCAAACCCAGTGGGAGAGAGACCTCACCGCCTGGTCAGGTGGGCACTCCTGAGGCTGCAGAGCAGAAGAGACCACCAACACTGCCCTCCCCTGCTCACATCCCTGGCCCAAGAGGAAACTGTATACGGCCTCTGGATTCCCGTAGAGGAGGGCCCAGGAGCAGCAGGTCCGCTGCTTCTGAGAAACCACCAGAACCTGAAGGGACCGACCCAATAAACAGTTCTCTGCACCCGAATCCCGTGGGAGGGAGAGCTAAACCTTCAGAGAGGCAGACACGCCTGGGAAACCAGAAGAGACTGCTCCCTGCACACATTACTGATTCCAGAGGAAAACAGCAAACGCCATCTGGGACCCTGGTGCACGGAAGCTCCCGGAAAGGGCAGCGCAGATCTTCCTGGTTGCTGCCACCGTGGAGAGCTCGTAGGCAGCACCCCACGAGCAAACTTGAGCCTCCAAACCACAGGTAAGACCAACTTTCTACTGCAAGTGACCTGCCTGGTGAACTCAAGACACAGGCCCACAGGAACAGCTGAAGACCTGTAGATAGGAAAAACTACACTCTGTCCCCATAACTGGCTGAAAGAAAACAGGAAAACAGGTCTACAGCACTCCTGACACACAGGCTAATAGGACAGTCTAGTCACTGTCAGAAATAGCAGCACAAAGTAACACTAGACATAATCTGATGGCGAGAGGCAAGCGCAGGAAACCAAGCAACAGAAACCAAGACTACATGGCATCATCGGAGCCCAATTCTCCCAACAAAGCAAACACGGAATATCCAAACACACCAGAAAAGCAAGATCTAGGTTAAAATCTTATTTGATCTTGATGCTGGAGGACTTCAAGAAAGACGTGAAGAACTCCCTTAGAGAAACACAGGAAAACATTAATAAACAAGTAGAAGCCTACAGAGAGGAATCGCAAAAATCCCTGAAAGAATTCCAGGAAAATATAAATAAACAAGGAGAAGCCCATAGTGAGGAGTCACAAAAATCCCTGAAAGAATTCCAGGAAAACACAATCAAACAGTTGAAGGAATTAAAAATGGAAATAGAAGCAATCAAGAAAGAACACATGGAAACAACCCTGGATATAGAAAACCAAAAGAAGAGAAAAGGAGCTGTAGATACGAGCTTCACCAACAGAATACAAGAGATGGAAGAGAGAATCTCAGGAGCAGAAGATTCCATAGAAATCACTGACTCAACTGTCAAAGATAATGTAAAGCGGAAAAGCTACTGGTCCAAAACATACAGGAAATCCAGGACTCAATGAGAAGATCAAACCTAAGGATAATAGGTATGGAAGACAGTGAAGACTCCCAGCTCAAAGGACCAGTAAATATCTTCAACAAAATCATAGAAGAAAACTTCCCTAACCTAAAAAAAGAGATACCCATAGGCATACAAGAAGCCTACAGAACTCCAAATAGATTGGACCAGAAAAGAAGCACCTCCCATCACATAATAGTCAAAAGTCCAAATGCACAAAATAAAGAAAGAATATTAAAAGCAGTAAGGGAAAAAGGTCAAGTAACATATAAAGGCAGACCTATCAGAATCACACCAGACTTTTCGCCAGAAACTATGAAAGCCGGAAGATCCTGGACAGATGTCATACAGACCCTAAGAGAACACAAATGCCAGCCCAGGTTACTGTATCCTGCAAAACTCTCAATTAACATAGATGGAGAAACCAAGATATTCCATGACAAAACCAAGTTTACACAATATATTTCTACAAATCCAGAACTACAAAAGGTAATAAATGGTAAAGGCCAACATAAGGAGGCAAGCTATACCCTAGAAGAAGCAAGAAACTAATCGTCTTGGCAACAAAACAAAGAGAAGAAAAGCACACAAACATAACCTCACATCCAAATATGAATATAACAGGAACCAATAATCACTATTTCTTAATATCTCTCAACATCAATGGACTCAACTCCCCAATAAAATGTCATAGATTGTAGAGCGCTTACCTAGGAAGCGCAAGGCCCTGGGTTCGGTCCCCAGCTCCGAAAAAAAGAACCAAAAAAAAAAAAGTCATAGATTAACAAACTGGATATGCAATGAGGACCCTGCATTCTGCTGCCTACAGGAAACACACCTCAGGGACAAAGACAGACACTACCTCAGAGTGAAAGGCTGGAAAACAACTTTTCAAGCAAATGGTTGGAAGAAGCAAGCTGGAGTAGCCATTCTAATATCAAATAAAATCATTTTTCAACTAAAAGTCATTAAAAAAGATAAGGAAGATTCTGGAAATCAGTCTGGAGGTTCCTCAGAAAATTGGACATTGAACTGCCTGAGGATCCAGCCATACCTCTCTTGGGCATATTCCCAAAAGATGCCTCAACATATAAAAGAGACACGTGCTCCACTATGTTCATCGCAGCCTTATTTATAATAGCCAGAAACTGGAAAGAACCCAGATGCCCTTCAACAGAGGAATGGATACAGAAAATGTGGTACATCTACACAATGGAATATTACTCAGCTATCAAAAACAACGAGTTTATGAAATTCGTAGGCAAATGGTTGGAACTGGAAAATATCATCCTGAGTGAGCTAACCCACTCACAGAAAGACATACATGGTATGCACTCATTGATAAGTGGCTATTAGCCCAAATGCTTGAATTACCCTAGATCCCTAGAACAAAGGAAACTCAAGACGGATGATGAAAATGTGAATGCTTCACTCCTTCTTTAAATGAGGAAAAAGAATACCCTTGGCAGGGAAGGGAGAGGCAAAGATTAAAACAGAGACTGAAGGAACACCCATTCAGAGCCTGCCCCACATGTGGCCCATACATATACAGCCACCCAATTAGACAAGATGGATGAAGCAAAGAAGTGCAGACCGACAGGAGCCGGATGTAGATCGCTCCTGAGAGACACAGCCAGAATACAGCAAATACAGAGGCGAATGCCAGCAGCAAACCACTGAACTGAGAATAGGTCCCCCGTTGAAGGAATCAGAGAAAGAACTGGAAGAGCTTGAAGGTGCTCGAGACCCCAAAAGTACAACAATGTCAAGCAACCAGAGCTTCCAGGGACTAAGCCACTACCTAAAGACTATACATGGACTGACCCTGGACTCTGTCCCCATAGGTAGCAATGAATATCCTAGTAAGAGCACCAGTGGAAGGGGAAGCCCTGGGTCCTGCTAAGACTGAACCCCCAGTGAACTAGACTATGCGGGGAGGGTGGCAATGGGGGGAGGTTTGGGAGTGGAACACCCACAAGGAAGGGGAGGGGGGAGGGTGATGTTTGCCCAGAAACCGGGAAAGGGAATAACACTTGAAATGTATATAAGAAATACTCAAGTTAATAAAAAAAAAAAAAAAAGAGACCATCCTGTCACTGGAGAGAAGCAATCAAGAGAAAGAAAAAAAAAAGATAAGGAAGGACACTTCATATTCATCAAAGGAAAAATCCACCAAGATGAACTCTCAATCCTAAATATCTATGCTCCAAATACAAGGGCACCTACATACGTAAAAGAAACCTTACTAAAGCTCAAAACACACATTGCACCTCACACAATAATAGTAGGAGATTTTAAAACCCCACTCTCATCAATGGACAGATCATGGAAACAGAAATTAAACAGAGACATAGACAGACTAAGAGAAGTCATGAGCCAAATGGACTTAACGGATATTTATAGAACATTCTATCCTAAAGCAAAAGATTATACCTTCTTCTCAGCTCCTCATGATACTTTCTCCAAAATTGACCATATAATTGGTCAAAAAACGGGCCTCAACAGGTACAGAAAGATAGAAATAATCCCATGCGTGCTATCAGACCACCACAGGATAAAACTGGTCTTCAATAACAATAAGGGAAGAATGCCCATATATACGTGGAAATTGAACAATGCTCTACTCAATGATAACCTGGTCAAGGAAGAAATAACGAAAGAAATTAAAGACTTTTTAGAATTTAATGAAAATGAAGGTACAACATATCCAAACTTATGGAACACAATGAAAGCTGTGCTAAGAGGAAAACTCATAGTGCTGAGTGCCTTCAGAAAGAAACAGGAAAGAGCATATGTCACCAGCTTGACAGCACACCTAAAAGCTCTAGAACAAAAAGAAGCAAATACACTCAGGAGGAGTAGAAGGCAGGAAATAATCCAACTCAGAGCTGAAATCAACCAAGTAGAAACAAAAAGGACCATAGAAAGAATCAACAGAAGCAAAAGTTGGTTCTTTGAGAAAATCAACAAGATAGATAAACCCTTAGCCAGACTAACGAGAGGACACAGAGAGTGTGTCCAAATTAACAAAATCAGAAATGAAAAGGGAAACATAACTAAGATACAGAGGAAATTAAAAAAATCATCAGATCTTACTATAAAAGCCTATATTCAACAAAACTGGAAAATCTGCAGGAAATGGACAATTTCCTAGACAGATACCAGGTACCAAAGTTAAATCGGGCACAGATAATCCAGTTAAACAACCCCATAACTCCTAAGGAAATAGAAACAGGCATTAAAGGTCTCCCAACCAAAAAGAGCCCAGGTCCAGATGGGTTTAGTGCAGAATTCTATCAGACCTTCATAGAAGACCTCATACCAATAGTATCCAAACTATTCCACAAAATTGAAACAGATGGAGCACTACCAAATTCCTTCTATGAAGCCACAATTACTCTTATACCTAAACCACACAAAGACCCAACAAAGAATGAGAACTTCAGACTAATTTCCGTTATGAATATCGACGCAAAAATACTCAATAAAATTCTGGCAAACAGAATCCAAGATTATCTTCAAGATTTGGAGATATACTCATTTGTCTTTGGGGAGAACACAAGGCTTACTGGTATGATGGTTTTTATGTGTATACATGTGCATGTGTGTATATGCATGTTGCACGTTTATGTGCACATTTTCATGTGGAGATTGATATGGGATATTGTCTTCAGTGATTATCCTCATAATATTTTCAGACAGGTTCTCTTACTGAACCTGCAGTTCACTAATTCAATTAGTCTGGCTGGCTATCAAGTTGCAGGGATACTTCTATTTCCATTTCCCCAGTACTAGAATTTTAGGCATGCACTGTCATATCTGGCTTTTATGTGTGTTTTGCAGGATCAGTCTTGATTCTTGCCTGTTAATGACAAGCCTTTGACTGACTGAGACATTTCCCTTGCCTAGTATGCTGGTTTCTTAGTAAAACAAGTAAAAAGCTGTTGGCTGGAGCTTAGAATATAGCTCTTAGACCTGGGCATCACATAGAGGTTTGTGCTTATCCCTAGTCAATAGTAAGCTTAGGTGAAATGTTCTTCTTAGTGTCTATTCTACTGCTTTTAGTAAAAAATGAGTATATAAGAGAGAAAATAGAGGTTCATTTGATTCATGCCCTGACAAATGGGGTGAATTATTGAAACAGGACTTCTTCAGAAAATCCATGGCAGGTAATCTTCAGCTATTTGAAAGAATGAATCTCCAAGGAAATTCTGGTAAGTCAAATTACCTTGGTTCGGTCTGGGAATATGAGAAATCTGGCCTTCCATTCCATTATAGAGTTAAATTTATGGATTGAAAACCTGAGAAGAAATTTAGATAGGCTAATAGAAATCATTGGTAGTTTGTGTTTTTTAAATCAGCATAGTCTACTATTTATATTTCTTTGTATGTGTTTTTATTGGCATCTGTCTATATGGAAAACACTCGTATTGGGTTATAAAATCTCTATTAGCCTACTAAAGAATAGATATTTTGTTATTAATAATAAGATTAATATGGTCACATTTTTCAACTCTTGTTTAAAAGGAACACTGCGGTGCTATGTCTTAGTGAGAAAATAAGTAGTGTGAATTGGTGTGATTTACTTATATCTTTATTCCAGTTATCTTTTAATTTAAATATTGTTAGCACCTTGAAAAGTAGTCCACAGTCCGATCAATTTGGCTATTAACTTGTAAGCTGTGGCCATATTAAAATGCTATGGAAGCATGAATTTGATCCCCAGAACCCATGGGAAAAGGCTGCCATGCAGCCGGGGTGAAAGTTCTGTTGGCAAATTTCATGCCACATTAAGTACAGGGACCTGAGTTTGATGTTCAGAACTCACATGAAAAAGTTAGGTGTGGTGGTGAGGTCTTGTAACTGTAGGGCTGGGAGGTAAAGACAGGTGGACCACTGGAACTCACAGGCCAGCCAGCTAAGCCTTACTTGGTAAGCTATAGGTTAATGAAAGACCCTGATTCAAAACAAGAGGTAGATAATTCTTGAGGAATGACACTTGAGGTTGACCTCTGGCCTTTACACACATGTGCACATAAATATACCCAAGAGGAACATGCACCCACATGAGCACACACATGCACATATGCATATATACAGTCAAAGCCCTGAACTTATGTAAAATACTGTTTGGCTCATGGTAGCACTCTATTATTCTCAGCTACTTTTCTATATATGTGAGTTATCATTGTTACTTATAGAGAAATATATAATAGAAAAGGTTTTTATTGGCACAGATGTATAAGCAAAGACATTATTAGAAGTATGAAAATCAGGCTGAGGCAGAAGAACCTTATGATTCTCTGAAAGGGTGGTGAGGATCTTGCCTGTTCACCTTTGAAACGTGAGAGGCATATTATTAGGTGTTTGATAAACTAACCTTGAGTAAATAATACTTCCCTAAAGATGAATACTTTTTGATTTATACAGTTTCTTTTTGTTTTGAACATCTTAGTGTTTGGGTATGACCAGAATGGTCTTCTTTAGTTCAACTTTTTGAGGTAGGATCTCGATATTGTTTCCAAGGCTGGTCTGGAACTTGCTATAAAGCCAAGGCTTGCCTTGAACTTTAGAGTATCCTATTTCAGTCTCCTGAGTGCTGTAATTAGGGATATGTACTGCCATTCCTAGCAAGAGTGGTCTTAAAGTGATTGTGGTTAACTAGATTCTATTTGTATTAGTGCACTTCCTTGATTTATAATTTTTTCTTTCTAGCTTCATAAAGTGCAAATGACAAGTATAGGTGTGATGACACTTACCTTGTAATCCCAACATTTAGGAGAATGAAGCAGGAGGATTGCTGTGAATTTGGGGCCAGATTGTGCTACATAGTTAATTCCAGGCCAGCTAGAGATGTGTAACAAGAATATCTAAAAGAGTTACAATTCATAAACCTTTTATATATTAATGGTGTATAATCTAATGCATTGCAGTGCTGGGATCAAACTCAGGGCCTCTTCTATCCTAGGCAAGTGCTATACCACTGATCCACTAATCTCAAACTCTTCATGCTATGGTATATGTGTATATTGGAAATTATTATGTTCACAAATCTGTGACCACAGTTGCTTATCATTTTCTTTTCTCACTTCTTGTTATGGAGGAAGGTAGAAGAAAAACAGAACCAGAAACAAGGAAAAAGAGTAAAATACTTCATTGCAAACTTTGTAGTCACAAAACTCTTTACTTATTTTTGAAGGAATATGCTTGTATTTTGTTTTGGTTTGCTTTGCTTGCTATGGATTGAACTCAGGACCACTTTCATGTTAGGCAAGGGTTCTACATTAAACTACAACCCCAATACAAAAGTGAAAAAATAGAAAAGATATGAAGTAAATGGTAAATAGTTGCAGGGACTAAATCTATAAAGGCAGTAAGTAATATCCTAACATTTCCTTGATAGGGAACAGGAATGTAATGATAGTATTCAAATATTATCCAGCTCAATGTCCAGCCCACGTCAGTGCTTGTTATATAATAACTGAACCAAATATTAAACTTGATCACAAATGAGGTCACTGGATATTGAGTGTGCTATGTGGGACTTGGAATGTAGTTCAATTTGTAGTGTTTGCTTATCGAGTGGGAAGCCCTGGATTCCAGTACTACATAAAGTTGGGCATGGTGGTACATTATGCAATCTTATTATTCAAGAAGCAGGGGGAAAGATCTAAATTTCAAGGTCATCTTTAATTCTAGAGTGAGTTCAAAGCCAGCCTGTGATTCTGTCCCCACAAAACAAAAATGAAAACAAAAACAAAAAATGAGGTAGGTGTATGTGAATTCACCACTTGCTCAGTCAATGTAGACATTTTCTCTAAGTTTATTTTTATAAAGTATCAGTTACTTTCAAATGAAAAATTCCATAGCACTGAATAGATATGACTAATAAATCCTAAAGCCCTTATAGAGGTAGGAGTTTGCAGCCTGTTCACTTGCCATTTTCCAGATCAGTATTATATTTCTGCTTCAGTTCCTTCAGTGCATCACTTGAGGAGTTGCTTCCACTGTATTTATTTTGAGAACTCTAGAGAAGATTCTAACTGAGAAAAAAAGTGTAGATGTGACCTAACTTATAGCAAAGCTGACTTCTTTCTACTTTGCCCTTTAGTAACACCTTTACTAACATGTTCAGAGCTCTGATGAGTACCTTGAGGTGTGGGCGGAACAGAATGTTAAAAATATGCCTCCAACGGTTCTTTACAAAGCAGATGGTCTGCAGTAAGCTCTACATCTCTGTTCCAAACTGATTCCATAAATTGTCTTTTGAAGCTTAGATAACCAAATGAAAATAATAAAACAAAAATTATGACAAAATGCATATTTAACCACATCCTGATTTAAAACACCATGAGACACATAGTAGATTTACTGTATTGCAGTAAGCTATCAACACAGGGACGAATTGTGTGTCTGCCCTGAAATCTAGTGTCTTTAAACAACTGATTAGCTCTCTCTTTGTTCTGTGGATTGGTGGGACAGTTCTGATATGGATGGGTTCTTCTAATCTCTGGTGGTAGGTTGACTGGAAAATGATTGATCTAGAGCAGACTCATTCACATATTTGCTGATGAGCAATATTTGGTTAAGGGGTTATTCATTTCTACTTTTAGGCAATTTCTATCTTTTCAAGATACCATCTTCCTTCCCCTTTCAGCTATTATAGCCCAAGTGGGCCTCAAACTCATGGTCCTTTTGTCTTAGCCGCCCCAGTACTAGAATGACAGGCATATATCATCATGCCTGGCCTACAGTTTACCTTCCTTAACCTCTCTGGTGATACAATCCTTTTGAACACTC
Organism: Rattus norvegicus; assembly: GCF_021556685.1. Taxonomy (NCBI): domain Eukaryota; kingdom Metazoa; phylum Chordata; class Mammalia; order Rodentia; family Muridae; genus Rattus; species Rattus norvegicus. The sequence goes on along the minus strand of NC_141554.1, from coordinate 9,488,038 downwards.
CCATTTTCTCTTGAAAGTCTTTTCTTCTCTGATTTCTGAGATATCACTTAACATCTTATGAGCCTTCTTCATTGAATTTTTGTGATGGCTCAGGTTTATTTCTGCTCATTATCTCTGCTCATCCTATAACAACCATGATGAGTTAAAGGCAGGCACACGATTTTTTTCATTTTTTTCTTGATATATGTGCTTGTGTATAAAAGTGCATAGTACGTACATGTACATGCAAGTCATAGGTCGATGTCAAGTGTTTGCCTTGAGCACTCTCTACTTTGTACTTTTTAAAAGATTATTTACTTTTCTTTTGTGGGTATGCATGTATGTATTTTATCATGTACATGCCTATGCTCACAGAGGACAAAAAAGGGCATTGACTTCCCAGAAACAGGAGGTACATATGCTTGTAAGCTGACATGTCAGAGCTAAGAACCAATCTAGTTCTTCTTCAAGAGAGCAAGTGCTTTTAAACCACTGTGACGTCTTTCTATCTCTCCATTTTATTTGTTTTTTGAAATAGTGTTTCTCAGTGAACCTGGAACATTCCAACTTGGCCATGCTATCTAGCCAGTGAGTTACAGGGATCCACCTGTTTCTTCTATTCAGTGCTGAGGTTACAGATGCACACAGATGTGCCAGGCTTTTATGTAGGTGCTAGGTATCTGAACTCAGGCGTTCATGTTTATATAACAGGTATGCTACTGACTGAGCTATCTCTCTAGTTTCCACTCTTATGGTATTTTTTTATTAACTTGAGTATTTCTTATTTACATTCCAAATATTATTCCCTTTCCTGGTCTCCAGGGAAACATCACCCTAACCCCTCACACTCCCCCTTTTTATGGGTGTTCCCCTTACCATCCTCCCCCCATTACCGCCCACCCCCCAACAATTACGTTCACTCAGAGTTCAGTCTTGGCAGGACCAAGGGCTTCCCCTTCCACTGGTGCTCTTACTGGGCCATTCATTGCTACCTATGAGGTTGGAGCTCAGGGTCAGTCGGTGTATAGTCTTTGGGTAGTGGCTTAGTCCCTGGAAGCTCTGGTTGGTTGACATTGTTGTTAATATGGGGTCTCAAACCACTTCAAGCTCTTTCAGTCCTTTCTCTGATTCCTTCAACGGGGGTCTTGTTCTCAGTTCAGTGGTTTGCTGCTGGCATTCGCCTATGTATTTGCTGTATTTGTATTCTTTTTTTTTTCAGAAGCAGTTTTGTAGAAGTTTATTTTTAGAATCAAGGTCAATTTAAAGGAACGTAGAATTTATCATTATCATGTTTGTAACATACTACTTTTCACTAACAATCAAAGAAAATGTATCAAATAAATTCTATACCAATATAAAGGATTATAACTTTAGCTTAGTAACAAATATAAGGATTTGTACCAAATGAGATTATGGCTGTACAATCAATTTGAGCTAATTCCTCCCTGTTAAATTATGACCATTCTAAATTCTCTAGAAAGACAACCTTAGAATAACCACTTTCAGCCTCCCAAAGTTTAGGGAATTGGGCCTATAACTCTTCAATAACTTCTTCAAGCTGTAAGTGGGTAGTGCGAAAATGAGAGAGTTGGTTAGGCCATGAGAAGGTCACACCAATGATTATTGTAGTCTCTGATGTCTGTCCTGACTGGGTCCGGCTGAAAGTCCCTGATCAGGAGTCCAAGCAGGCCAGCTCAGCATTCTGATGATGAACCTCACCAAAGCTTCACATTCTGTAATATATAAACCTCAAAACAAAATTTTAATTTCAAGATATCTTTTTGTTTGGTTTTCTTGAATCCAGTTTTTCAGGAGGTCTACCTCTATCAAATCTAATCAATATAGCTCCAGAAAGTGTCCAAAGCCTAACCACCCCCTTTTTTTTTTGCACTGATATTACTGTTTTTATTTTTTTTTGTTTTTTTCAGTTACTACTGTACTTTATTGTGTTCAACCAAATCACCATGTTACAAAAATAGCAAGCTGCCATAATAAAAAATAAGGCTCTTCTATCCAGCACCAGATAGCATCATTTTACTTTCAATCCTAGAAATTGCACACTTGTATATAAACCAACCGAAGATGAGGATTGAGAGTTCATCTTGGTGGATTTTTCCTTTGATGAATATGAAGTGTCCTTCCTTATCTTTTTTGATGACTTTTAATTGAAAATTGATTTTATTTGATATTAGAATGGCTACTCCAGCTTGCTTCTTCTGACCATTTGCTTGCAAAGTTGTTTTCCAGCCTTTCACTCTGAGGTAGTGTCTGTATTTGTCTCTGAGGTGTGTTTCCTGTAGGCAGGAGAATGCAGGGTCCTCATTGCCTATCCAGTTTGTTAATCTATGTCTTTTTATTGGGGAGTTGAGGCCATTGATGTTGAGAGATATTAAGGAATAGTGATTATTGGTTCCTGTTATATTCATATTTGGATGTGAGGTTATGTTTGTGTGCTTTTCTTCTCTTTGTTTTGTTGCCAAGATGATTAGTTTCTTGCTTCTTCTAGGGTATAGCTTGCCTCCTTATATTGGGGTTTACCCTTTATTATCCTTTGTAGTGCTGGATTTGTAGAAAGATATTGTGTAAATTTGGTTTTGTCATGGAATATCTTGGTTTCTCCATCTATGTTAATTGAGAGTTTTGCAGGATACAGTAACCTGGGCTGGCATTTGTGTTCTCTTAGGGTCTGTATGACATCTGTCCAGGATCTTCTGGCCTTCATAGTTTCTGGCGAAAAGTCTGGTGTGATTCTGATAGGTCTGCCTTTATATGTTACTTGACCCTTTTCCCTTACTGCTTTTAATGTTCTTTCTTTATTTTGTGCGTTTGGTGTTTTGACTATTATGTGACAGGAGGTGTTTCTTTTCTGGTCCAATCTATTTGGAGTTCTGTAGGCTTCTTGTATGCCTATGGGTATCTCTTTTTTTAGGTTAGGGAAGTTTTCTTCTATGATTTTGTTGAAGATATTTACTGGTCCTTTGAGCTGGGAGTCTGCACTCTCTTCTATACCTATTATCCTTAGGTTTGATCTTCTCATTGAGTCCTGGATTTCCTGTATGTTTTGGACCAGTAGCTTTTTCTGCTTTACATTATCTTTTACAGTTGAGTCAATGATTTCTATGGAATCTTCTGCTCCCGAGATTCTCTCTTCCATCTCTTGTATTCTGTTGGTGAAGCTCGTATCTACAGCTCCTTTTCTCTTCTTTTGGTTTTCTATATCCAGGGTTGTTTCCATGTGTTCTTTCTTGATTGCTCCTATTTCCATTTTTAATTCCTTCAATTGTTTGATTGTGTTTTCCTGGAATTCTTTCAGGGATTTTTGTGATTCCTCTCTATGTAGGCTTCTACTTATTTATTTATGTTTTCCTGGAATTCTTTCAGGGATTTTTGTGATTCCTCTCTATAGGCTTCTACTTCTTTATTATGTTTTCCTTCGCCTCTCTAAGGGAGTTCTTCATGTCTTTCTTGAAGTCCTCCAGCATCATGATCAAATATGATTTTAAATCTAGATCTTGCTTTTCTGGTGTGGTTGGATATTCCGTGTTTGCTTTGGTGGGAGAATTGGGCTCTGATGATGCCATGTAGTCTTGGTTTCTGTTGCTCGGATTCCTGAGCTTTCCCCTCGCCCTCAGATTATCTCTAGTGTTACTTTGTTCTGCCATTCCCGATAGTCGCTAGACTTTCCTATAAGCCTGTGTGACAGGAGTGTTGTAGACCTGTTTTCCTGTTTTCTTTCAGCCAGTTATGGGAACTGAGTGTTCTGCTTTTGGGTGTGTAGTTTTTCCTGTCTACAGGTCTTCAGCTGTTCCTGTGGGCCTGAAGAGTTCCTGTGTGTTCCGGTGTGTCAGAAATGTGGGCCAAGTGTAGTCTCTTCTGGCTTCCCAGGTGTGTCTGCCTCTCTGAAGGTTTAGCTCTCCCTCCTATGGGATTTAGGTGCAGAGAGCTGTTAATCCAGTCCCTTTAGGTTCCGGAGGTGTCTAGGGCGCTGGGGGTTTCAGCTCCAGTGCACCTATCTACCGATTCCCAGAGCCTGTTTACAGTTTCCTCTTGGGCCAGGGATGTGGGCAGGGGTGGGCAGTATTGATGTTCTCTCCCGCTCTGCAGTCTCAGGAGTGCCCACCTGTCCAGGCGGTGAGCTCTCTCTCCCACGGGGTTCGGGAGCAGTGTGCTGCAGGCAGGACCCACTCTTATGTTTTAAAGACTTTATTTTCTGGTGACTTCCAGTTCTATAAATATCAAGTTTCTCTCTTGAATTTAAGACTGTCCCAGGCAGGTTTACTTTGACATCCCACATACTACTTAAACCCTTACATTTTCAGCTCAATAAATTACCATCTACTCAGTTATTCTAACTAGAAATCTGGGAAAGCATTTTTCCCCTACTTCCTACTCAGAAAACCAGACCAGTGTCCTCAGAATATCACCCTGACAGTCCCTACCCTATAGAATTGGACCAGCCAACACTTTCTAAGCTCTGGTATCAGTTAGCCCCTGATGATATATAGCTAATGAGACGTCTGGCAAGATTCAATAATGTGGATTTTTTGGAAGGGTTGCTTCTGTTACTTCTTAGACTCTACCCCAGCAAATTACTGGCCCTTGTTGAAGCTTTTATTTGCTGTCATTCTCTGTAAGACCAGCCAGTCACTTATTAGCAGGATCATCCATTCAATCTTTTTCTATAATGAATGTTTTCCAGTTTGTTCTTACATTATAGATTTATCTTCTTATGATAAGACATCATCTAAGAGAGAGGTTCTCACCTGTGGATTATGACCCCTTTGAGGAGGAGGTCAAATGATCCTTTTATAGGGATTACATATTGGATATGCCACATACCAGATAAGATTCATCTTAGTAGCAAAATTACAGTTATGAAATAATAAGAGAAATAATTTTATGATTGGGAATCAACACAACCTGATGAACATATTAAATGGTCACAGCATTAAAGTTGAGAGCCACTGATCTAAGGGCTTATGGAATTTTAATTTACTATTATGCTATCACACATAACAATGTTTTGCCCAGGAGATGTATTTCATTAAAGGAAAAGTACAGTAATAAATTATGGCATTAAAATTTGCCACTTAGCATGTACCCCATTGCTTGAGAGATAGTGGCCTGATAAAATGGTGGAATGACTTAATTAAAATTGACTTAGGGTACCAGATAGGAGATCTTGTTCTATGAGGTTAGCATGCTGCTTCTCAGTACATGACATATGCTTTGAGTTAATGACTCATCTATGGTATATTTCTTCCTTATATAGAATATATATGTGATTTAGAGACCATCATCCCTTTCCTGTTTCCAAGGAAGGGATGCTTCTTCTCATTCTCATTATTAAATGCAGTTGAGGTACTCATCTGGCTCCTCGTAACACTGAACTAACAAGCAGAGATAATGACTATATCAGATGCTTGATCATGATTAAGGATGGGAAGTTGGGTTGCTGCTACATAAGGAGAGTCCAGAGGGAATATTTCAGTGCCTCCATTTTTACAGTAAAAGTCCAAGTATATAGTGATTCAGTACATACAGGACCTTCAAAGATTCAGTTTTCAGGAATAAAAGAATGGATCACACCCCAATCCCCTGCCACCACTTACACTGCAAAAAGAACTGCAAGTCAATATTGTAATTGAATGACAGGGAAAAAACCCAGAAAATGTGGAAGAAGAAAGTGGTTAAGTTCCAACTGTAGACATGATCATTAAAGGACAAGAATTGCAGAGTATGGACTAATTTATTACACATGGATAAAGGATAGTCTTATTATTATTTCATATTATTTATATTTTAAATTAGTTATAAGTCTCTCTCTGTGTGTGTGTGTGTGCGTGTGCATGTGTGTGTGTGTGTGTGTGCATGTATTTGCACATGCTCAAGGAAGCCAGAGGCATCAAGATCCCTTGCAGCTGAGTTATAGGCATTTGAGAACCACCTAACTTGAGTGCTGAGGCCTGAACTCAAGTTTTCAAAAAGAGCAACAAATGCTCTTAACCACTGAGCCATTTTTCATCCCTCTTCCTATCATTTTTAAGGTGTTGGTGATGATGACTTTCTAATTTAATGTATAGATCATAAAACTACAGGAAGCCATATTTTGCATTTATAGGAGGGATGAAATAATCCTGGAAAGACTTGGACTTAAGTTATAAATTTGAAGAAGTAGGCATTCTTCTCTCTCTTTTGTAAGATGCTGATAAATTTAAACTTCTAATGTTTAGCAGAAGCAAGACCTTGATAAATGAGTATGAGGTACAATGGATATTGAGTAGCTTGAGTAGTTGACTGCATTAACCCTGCCTGTTTGCCATCAGATCTGTTTCATGCCTTTCTCCAGCTCTGCTCTTTATGTATCCTAAAGGCTGACTACTATAGGCTATATTCCTTGCCCTCCCAAGTCATTGGGTCTGGAGCTGGACTTGGAGTAGATTAGAGTGTTGGCAAAAAAAGACTATAGTGTATATTCACACTTACTCTCCGATGTGGGCAGGTTTTCCAGCTGTGGCTACATCTGTGGCTTCCATTTTTGCTGTGCAAGTTAGTGTATTTCTAGCTTCCTTTGGGCAATCCTGGCTTCAGTAACATGGCTGAAGCATTTTCAAGGGTATCAGGAGCGTCTTACTTTTGCTTATCTCAATAGTCTTTCTCAGTGCTGTTTACCTCCCTGATCCTCTCATCGTGCATTCAACTCTTCATCTCCTAAATTAATGGAATCAAATTCCTGTTCTTTAAGTTCATCAGAAGCTGTTCTTTCCTGTTCATTTTCAGCTACCACTGTCTTGCAGATATTAATATACCACCATCTTTCAAGTGGGTTACCCATCACACCTCCCTCAGTCCTCCTCCTCCTTAGACAATACTTACATGCTCTGCTTCTTTAGAGTTCTTTTGTTCTTTAGAATATCCATTGAAAATATAGGTTCTCAAGTAATCTTGTCTTAACAATGAAACCATTTAACATTGCAGTCTAGTAAACTGTGCCTTTTCTACTCAGCACTAGGGTTGTGTTTAGATTTGAGAAGCCCGGGACTAGAAAGATGGTTCAGGGGTTAAAGCACTTGCCATGCAAATGTTAAAGCTGGGATTCAGTTCCTCAGCAACCATACAAATAGTAGGCCTATCTGAAGTCTCAGTGCTTGGGAGGTGGACTCTCTGGAGCAAACTAGTTAGGTTAATTGAATTAGGGAGCTCTGGGTTCAAGTGAGTGATCTGTCCCAAATATGTCTGAGAATGATTGAGGAAGATACTTGACATCAGTCTCTGTTCACCATATGCAAGTGCATACCTGAACACAAACTGAGCAGTTGGAAAGGAAAGCCTTGAAGTGACACTAGAAAGCTATCATTCAGTTTTACTAGTTTGGCCATTTTCCACATCTTTGCTGAAATGTAAACATTATTAACACCAGTTTGTCTCCCTAATTTCAATCTTCTTTCTACTTTCGTCAGAAACATTGTGAAATCAATATATCGATCAAGTAGTAATTCTGACAATGCAATATCAGGATGTTTAAAAAGAACCTCAGAATTGCATAAGGAAGAAATAAGTAGCATCCATAATTCTATACCCTTCTCTAATCAATGTTAGCAGGTCATTAGTGAAGAAGCCTCTGGTGCATTTGTTTTAAAAATAAACTTGGGATCCTACTATTAATGTGCTTATAGGTTCATGTGCACACGTAAGGGAAAAAAAGAAGAGAGCTTATGTGCACTTTACTTGGGGTTTCTTCCAATATGTATATTTTTTGAAACCATGCTGATGATATTGACGTTGATAGAGTGCGATGATATCATTCAGATTCCAGTTTTTCCTATGGTTATTTCTGTACAAATGTGTATCTGTGCATTACATGCTGTGCTATTATATCATCTCTGTGGTTTCATTTATCCATGGCCATAGCCAATACTACAGGAATCTTTTAAGTTGCCCTTTTATAATCATTCTTATTCTACCTCTCTGGTTTTATGTCTCCAAATTCTGACAATGTCTTTTTTGCCTTTCATTTCTAAACTTGTCTCTCAACAAGTCACATGAATCATATCATATATAGTTTATGGACTTGACCCTATTAAAAAGTCCGTGTGATTCCTTGGGCAATACTTAACAGTGTTTAATATATCAGTAGGTCCTTTTTTTTTTTTTAGGAACAATTTTGCAGGTTTATTGTGTTTCCAGCCTCCTCAGACACATCCACTATAACTCAGAGTATTGACACTATCACCACCATCATTGTGGAGATTATCTCCAGGGCAGATTTATGTTTTACTCGTTTTTTTTAATATTTTTTTTTATTTTTTTTTATTAACTTGAGTATTTCTTATATACATTTCGAGTGTTATTCCCTTTCCCGGTTTCCGGGCAAACATCCCCCTCCCCCCTCCCCTTCCTTGTGGGTGTTCCCCTCCCAACCCTCCCACCATTGCCGCCCTCCCCCCATAGACTAGTTCACTGGGGGTTCAGTCTTAGCAGGACCCAGGGCTTCCCCTTCCATTGGTGCTCTTACTAGGATATTCATTGCTACCTATGGGGTCAGAGTCCAGGGTCAGTCCATGTATAGTCTTTAGGTAGTGGCTTAGTCCCTGGAAGCTCTGGTTGCTTGGCATTGTTGTACTTTTGGGGTCTCGAGCCCCTTCAAGCTCTTCCAGTTCTTTCTCTGATTCCTTCAATAGGGGACCTATTCTCAGTTCAGTGGTTTGCTGCTGGCATTCGCCTCTGTATTTGCTGTATTCTGGCTGTGTCTCTCAGGAGCGATCTACATCCGGCTCCTGTCGGTCTGCACTTCTTTGCTTCATCCATCTAGTCCAATTGGGTGGCTGTATATGTATGGGCCAAATGTGGGACAGGCTCTGAATGGGTGTTCCTTCAGTCTCTGTTTTAATCTTTGCCTCTCCCTTCCCTGCCAAGGGTATTCTTTTTCCTCATTTAAAGAAGGAGTGAAGCATTCACATTTTGATCATCCGTCTTGAGTTTCGTTTGTTCTAGGGATCTAGGGTAATTCAAGCATTTGGGCTAATAGCCACTTATCAATGAGTGCATACCATGTATGTCTTTCTGTGATTGGGTTAGTTCACTCAGAATGATATTTTCCAGTTCCAACCATTTGCCTACGAATTTCATAAACTCGTTGTTTTTGATAGCTGAGTAGTATTCCATTGTGTAGATGTACCACATTTTCTGTATCCATTCCTCTGTTGAAGGGCATCTGGGTTCTTTCCATTTTCTGGCTATTATAAATAAGGCTGCGATGAACATAGTGGAGCACGTGTCTCTTTTATATGTTGAGGCATCTTTTGGGTATATGCCCAAGAGAGGTATAGCTGGATCCTCAGGCAGTTCAATGTCCAATTTTCTGAGGAACCTCCAGACTGATTTCCAGAATGGTTTTACCAGTCTGCAATCCCACCAACAATGGAGGAGTGTTCCTCTTTCTCCACAACCTCGCCAGCATCTGCTGTCACCTGAGTTTTTGATCTTAGCCATTCTCACTGGTGTGAGGTGAAATCTCAGGGTTGTTTTGATTTGCATTTCCCTTATGACTAAAGATGTTGAACATTTCTTTAGGTGTTTCTCAGCCATTCGGCATTCCTCAGCTGTGAATTCTTTGTTTAGCTCTGAACCCCATTTTTTAATAGGGTTATTTGTTTCCCTGCGGTCTAACTTCTTGAGTTCTTTGTATATTTTGGATATAAGGCCTCTATCTGTTGTAGGGTTGGTAAAGATCTTTTCCCAATCTGTTGGTTGCCGTTTTGTCCTAACCACAGTGTCCTTTGCCTTACAGAAGCTTTGCAGTTTTATGAGATCCCATTTGTCAATTCTTGATCTTAGAGCATAAGCCATTGGTGTTTTGTTCAGGAAATTTTTTCCAGTGCCCATGTGTTCCAGATGCTTCCCTAGTTTTTCTTCTATTAGTTTGAGTGTGTCTGGTTTGATGTGGAGGTCCTTGATCCACTTGGACTTAAGCTTTGTACAGGGTGATAAGCATGGATCGATCTGCATTCTTCTACATGTTGCCCTCCAGTTGAACCAGCACCATTTGCTGAAAATGCTATCTTTTTTCCATTGGATGGTTTTGGCTCCTTTGTCAAAAATCAAGTGACCATAGGTGTGTGGGTTCATTTCTGGGTCTTCAATTCTATTCCATTGGTCTATCTGTCTGTCTCTGTACCAATACCATGCAGTTTTTATCACTATTGCTCTGTAATACTGCTTGAGTTCAGGGATAGTGATTCCCCCTGAAGTCCTTTTATTGTTGAGGATAGCTTTAGCTATCCTGGGTTTTTTGTTATTCCAGATGAATTTGCAAATTGTTCTGTCTAACTCTTTGAAGAATTGGATTGGTATTTTGATGGGGATTGCATTGAATCTGTAGATTGCTTTTGGTAAAATGGCCATTTTTACTATATTAATCCTGCCAATCCATGAGCATGGGAGATCTTTCCATCTTCTGAGGTCTTCTTCAATTTCTTTCTTCAGTGTCTTGAAGTTCTTATTGTACAGATCTTTTACTTGCTTGGTTAAAGTCACACCGAGGTACTTTATATTATTTGGGTCTATTATGAAGGGTGTCGTTTCCCTAATTTCTTTCTCGGCTTGTTTCTCTTTTGTATAGAGGAAGGCAACTGATTTATTTGAGTTAATTTTATACCCAGCCACTTTGCTGAAGTTGTTTATCAGCTTTAGTAGTTCTCTGGTGGAACTTTTGGGATCACTTAAATATACTATCATATCATCTGCAAATAGTGATATTTTGACCTCTTCTTTTCCGATCTGTATCCCTTTGATCTCCTTTTGTTGTCTGATTGCTCTGGCTAGAACTTCAAGAACTATATTGAATAAGTAGGGAGAGAGTGGGCAGCCTTGTCTAGTCCCTGATTTTAGTGGGATTGCTTCAAGTTTCTCTCCATTTAGTTTAATGTTAGCAACTGGTTTGCGGTATATGGCTTTTACTATGTTTAGGTATGGGCCTTGAATTCCTATTCTTTCCAGGACTTTTATCATGAAGGGGTGTTGAATTTTGTCAAATGCTTTCTCAGCATCTAATGAAATGATCATGTGGTTCTGTTCTTTCAGTTTGTTTATATAATGGATCACGTTGATGGTTTTCCGTATATTAAACCATCCCTGCATGCCTGGGATGAAGCCTACTTGATCATGGTGGATGATTGTTTTGATGTGCTCTTGAATTCGGTTTGCCAGAATTTTATTGAGTATTTTTGCGTCGATATTCATAAGGGAAATTGGTCTGAAGTTCTCTTTCTTTGTTGTGTCTTTGTGTGGTTTAGGTATAAGAGTAATTGTAGATTCGTAGAAGGAATTCGGTAGGGCTCCATCTGTTTCAATTTTGTGGAATAGTTTGGATAATATTGGTTTGAGGTCTTCTATGAAGGTTTGATAGAATTCTGCACTAAACCCATCTGGACCTGGGCTCTTTTTGGTTGGGAGACCTTTAATGACTGCTTCTATTTCCTTAGGAGTTATGGGGTTGTTTAACTGGTTTATCTGTTCCTGATTTAACTTTGATACCTGGTATCTGTCTAGGAAATTGTCCATTTCCTGAAGATTTTCAAATTTTGTTGAATATAGGTTTTTATAGTAAGATCTGATGATTTTTTGAATTTCCTCTGAATCTGTAGTTATGTCTCCCTTTTCATTTCTGATTTTGTTAATTTGGACGCACTCTCTGTGTCCTCTCGTTAGTCTGGCTAAGGGTTTATCTATCTTGTTGATTTTCTCAAAGAACCAACTTTTGGTCCTGTTGATTCTTTCTATGGTCCTTTTTGTTTCTACTTGGTTGATTTCAGCTCTGAGTTGGATTATTTCCTGCCTTCTACTCCTCCTGAGTGTATTTGCTTCTTTTTGTTCTAGAGCTTTTAGGTGATTATTGTTTCCCTTTATATTCATATTTGGATGTGAGGTTATGTTTGTGTGCTTTCATTCTCTTTGTTTTGTTGCCAAGACGATTAGTTTCTTGCTTCTTCTAGGGTATAGCTTGCCTCCTTATGTTGGGCTTTACCATTTATTATCCTTTGTAGTGCTGGATTTGTAGAAAGATATTGTGTAAATTTGGTTTTGTCATGGAATATCTTGGTTTCTCCATCAATGTTAATTGAGAGTTTTGCTGGATACAGTAACCTGGGCTGGCATTTGTGTTCTCTTAGGGTCTGTATGACATCAGTCCAGGATCTTCTGGCCTTCATAGTTTCTGGCGAGAAGTCTGGTGTGATTCTGATAGGTCTCCCTTTATATGTTACTTGACCTTTTTCCCTTACTGCTTTTAATATTCTTTCTTTATTTTGTGCGTTTGGTGTTTTGACAATTATGTGACGGGAGGTGTTTCTTTTCTGGTCCAATCTATTTGGAGTTCTGTAGGCTTCTTGTATGCCTATGGGTATCTCTTTTTTTAGGTTAGGGAAGTTTTCTTCTATGATTTTGTTGAAGATATTTACTGGTCCTTTGAGCTGGGAGTCTTCACTCTCTTCTATACCTATTATCCTTAGGTTTGATCTTCTCATTGAGTCCTGGATTTCCTGTATGTTTTGGACCAGTAGCTTTTTCCGCTTTACATTATCTTTGACAGTTGAGTCAATGATTTCTATGGAATCTTCTGCTCCTGAGATTCTCTCTTCCATCTCTTGTATTCTGTTGGTGAAGCTTGTATCTACAGCTCCTTGTCTCTTCTTTTGGTTTTCTATATCCAGGGTTGTTTCCATGTGTTCTTTCTTGATTGCTTCTATTTCCATTTTTAATTCCTTCATCTGTTTGATTGTGTTTTCCTGGAATTCTTTCAGGGATTTTTGCCATTCCTCTCTGTAGGCCTCTACTTGTTTATTAATGATTTCCTGTGTTTCCCTAAGTGTGTTCATGTCTTTCTTGAAGTCCTCCAGCATCATGATCAAATATGATTTTGAAACTAGATCTTGCTTTTCTGGTGTGTTTGGATATTCCATGTTTGTTTTGGCGGGAGAATTGGGCTCCGATGATGGCATGCAGTCTTGGTTTCTGTTGCTTGGGTTCCTGCGCTTGCCTCTCGCCATCAGATTATCTCTAGTGTTACTTTGTTCTGCTATTTCTGACAGTGGCTAGACTGACCTATAAGCCTGTGTGTCAGGAGTGCTGTAGACCTGTTTTCCTCTCTTTCAGTCAGTTATGGGGACAGTGTGTTCTGCTTTCTGGCGTGTAGTTTTTCCTCTCTACAGGTCTTCAGCTGTTCCTGTGGGCCTGTGTCTTGAGTTCACCAGGCAGCTTTCTTGCAGCAGAAAATTTGGTCTTACCTGTGGTCCCGAGGCTCAGGTTCGCTCGTGGGGTGCTGCCCAGGGGCTCTCTGCAGCGGCAGCAACCAGGAAGACCTGTGCCGCCCCTTCCGGGAGCTTCAGTGCACCAGGGTTCCAGATTGTCTTTGGCTTTTTCCTCTGGCGTCCGAGATGTGTGTGCAGGGAGCAGTCTCTTCTGGTTTCCCAGGCTTGTCTGCCTCTCTGAAGGTTTAGCTCTCCCTCCCACGGGATTTGGGTGCAGAGAACTGTTTATCCGGTCTGTTTCTTTCAGGTTCCGGCGGTGTCTCAGGCGCAGAAGTCCTGCCGCTCCTGGGCCCTCCCCCACGGGAGCCCAGAGGCCTTATACAGTTTCCTCTTGGGCCAGGGATGTGGGCAGGGGTGAGCAGTGTTGGTGGTCTCTTCCGCTCTGCAGCCTCAGGAGTGCCCACCTGACCAGGCGGTTGGGTCTCTCTCTCACCGGGTCTGGGAGCAGAGAGCTGCTGCGGGCCGGGATCCGCGGGTGTGGGACTTCCGGTAAACACAGACCGTGCCTCCTAGAGAAATTCTGCTTCCGTGTCCCAAGCTCACCAGGCAGCTTTCTTGCAGCAGAAAATTTGGTCTTACCTGTGGTCCCAAGGCTCAGGTTCGCTCGTGGGGTGCTGCCCAGGGGCTCTCTGCAGCGGCAGCAACCAGGAAGACCTGTGCCGCCCCTTCAGGGAGCTTCAGTGCACCAGGGTTCCAGATGGTCTTTGGCTTTTTCCTCTGGCGTCCGACGTTTTTTTTAATATTTATTTATTTATTTATTTATTTATTTATTTATTTATTTATGTATTTACTTTATGAATTTTTTTATTAACTTGAGTATTTCTATTTACATTTCGAATGTTATTCCCTTTCCCGGTTTCCGGGCAAACATCACCCTAACCCCTCCCACTCCCCTTCTTTATGGGTGTTCCCCTCCCCACCCTCCCCCCATTGCTGCCCTGCCCCCAACAATCACGTTCACTGGGGGTTCAGTCTTAGCAGGACCAAGGGCTTCCCATTCCACTGGTGATCTTACTAGGATATTCATTGCTACCTATGAGGTCAGAGTCCAGGGTCAGTCCATGTATAGTCTTTAGGTAGTGGCTTAATCCCTGGAAGCTCTAGTTGCTTGGCATTCTAGTTCATAAAGGGTCTCGAGCCCCTTCAAGCTCTTCCAGTTCTTTCTCTGATTCCTTCAAGGGGGGTCCAGGTCTCAGTTCAGTGGTTTGCTGCTAGCATTCACCTCTGTATTTTCTGTATTCTGGCTGTGTCTCTCAGGAGAGATCTACATCCGGCTGTTGTCTGCCTGCACTTCTTCGCTTCATCAATCTTGTCTAATTGGGTGGCAGTATATGTATGGGCCACATGTGGGGTAGGTTCCGAATGGGTGTTCCTTCTGTCTCTGTTTTAATCTTTGCCTCTCTATTCCCTGCCAAGGGTATTTTTGTTCCCCCTTTTAAAGAAGGAGTGAAGCATTCACATTTTGATCACCCATCTTGAGTTTCATGTGTTCTATGCATCTAGGGTGATTCAAGCATTTGGGCTAATAGCCACTTATCAATGAGTGCATACCATGTGTGTTTTTCTGTGATTGGGTTACCTCACTCGGGATGATATTTTCCAGTTCCAACCATTTGTCTATGAATTTCATAAAGTCATTGTTTTGATAGCTGAGTAATATTCCATTCTGTAGATATACCACAGTTTCTGTATCCATTCCTCTGTTGAAGGGCATCTGGGTTCTTTCCAGCTTCTGGCTATTATAAATAAGGCTGCGATGAACATAGTGGAGCACGTATCTTTTTCAAATGTTGGGGCATCTTGTGGGTATATGCCCAAGAGAGGTATAGCTGGATCCTCAGGCAGTTCAATGTCCAATTTTCTGAGGAACCTCCAGACTGATTTCCAGAATGGTTGTAGCAGTCTGCAATCCCACCAACAATGGATGAGTGTTCATCTTTCTCCACATCCTCGCCAGCATTTGTTGTCACCTGAGTTTTTGATCTTAGCCATTCTCACTGGTGTGAGGTGAAATCTCAGGGTTGTTTTGATTTGCATTTCCCTTATGACTAAAGATGTTGTACATTTCTTTAGGTGTTTCTCAGCCATTCGGCATTCCTCAGCTGTGAATTCTTTGTTTAGCTCTGAACCCTATTTTTTGATAGGGTTATTTGTCTCCCTGCGGTCTAACTTCTTGAGTTCTTTGTATATTTTAGATATAAGCCCTCTATCTGTTGTAGGATTAGTATCTTTTCCCAATTTGTTGGTTGCCGTTTTCTCCTAACCACAGTGTCCTTTGCCTTACAGAACCTTTGCAGTTTTATGATATCCCATTTGTCAATTCTTGATCTTAGAGCATAAGCCATTGGTATTTTGTTCAGGAAATTTTTTCCCGTGCCCATGTGTTCGAGATGCTCCCCTAGTTTTTCTTCTATCACTTTGAGCGTATCTGATTTGATGTAGAGGTCCTTGATCCACTTGGACTTAAGCTTTGTACAGGGTGATAAGCATGGATTGATTTGCATTCTTCTACATGTTGACCTCCAGTTGAACCAGCACGATTTGCTGAAAATGCTATCTTTTTTCCATTGAATGGTTTTGGCTCCTTTGTAAAAACTCAGGTGCCCATAGGTGTGTGGGTTCATTTCTTGGTCTTCAATTCTGTTCTATTTGTCTATCTGTCTGTCTCTGTACCAATACCATGCAGTTTTTATCACTATTGCTCTGTAAAATTGCTTGAGTTCAGGGATAGTGATTCCCCCTAAATTCCTTTTATTGTTGAGAATAGTTTTAGCTATCCTGGGATTTTTGTTATTCCTGATGAATTTGCAAAATGGTCTGTCTAACTCTTTGAATATTTCGAATGGTATTTTGATGGGGATTGCATTGAATCTGTAGATCGATTTTGGTAAAATGGCCATTTTTTTATATTAATCCTGCCAATCCAGGAGCATGGGAGATCTTTCCATCTTCTGAGGTCTTCTTCAAATTCTTTCTTCAGTGTCTTGAAGTTCTTATTGTACAAAACTTTTACTTGCTTGGTTAAAGTCCCACCGAGGTACTTTATATTATTTGGATCTATTATGAAGTGTGTCGTTTCCCTAATTTCTTTCTCAGCTTGTTTCTCTTTTGTGTAGAGGAAGGCTACTGATTTATTTGAGTTAATTTTATACCCAGCCACTTTGCTGAAGTTGTTTATCAGCTTTAGTAGTTCTCTGGTGGAACTTTTGGGATCACTTAAATATACTATCATATCATCTGCAAATAGTGATATTTTGACTTCTTCTTTACCAATCTGTATCACCTTGATTTCCTTTTGTTGTCTGATTGCTCTGGCTAGAGCTTCAAGAACTATATTGAATAAGTAGGGAGAGAATGGACAGCCTTTTCTAGTCCCTGATTTTAGTGGGATTGCTTCAAGCTTCTCTCCATTTAGTTGTCTTGAAGTTCTTATTGTACAAATCTTTTACTTGCTTGGTTAAAGTCACACCGAGGTACTTTATATTATTTGGGTCTATTATGAAGGGTGTCGTTTCCCTAATTTCTTTCTCGGCTTGTTTCTCTTTTGTGTAGAGGAAGGCTACTGATTTATTTGAGTTAATTTTGTACCCAGCCACTTTGCTGAAGTTGTTTATCAGCTTTAGTCGTTCTCTGGTGGAACTTTTGGGATCACTTAAATATACTATCATATCATCTGCAAATAGTGATATTTTGACTTCTTCTTTTCCGATCTATATCCCCTTTTTCTCCATTTGTTGTCTGATTGCTCTGGCTAGAACTTCAAGAACGCTATTGAATATTTAGGGAGAGAGTGGGCAGCCTTGTCTAGTCCCTGATTTTAGTGGGATTGCTTCAAGTTTCTCTCCATTTAGTTTAATGTTAGCAACTGGTTTGCTGTATATGGCTTTTACTATGTTTAGGTATGGGCCTTGAATTCCAATTATTTCCAGGACTTTTATCATGAAGGGGTGTTGAATTTTCTCAAATGCTTTCTCAGCATCTAATGAAATGATGATGTCGTTTTGTTCTTTCAGTTTGTTTATATAATGGATCACGTTGATGGTTTTCCGTATATTAAACCATCCCTGCATGCCTGGGATGAAGCCTACTTGATCATGGTGGATGATTGTTTTGATGTTCTCTTGGATTCTGTTTGAAATTTATTGAGTATTTTTGCGTCGATATTCATAAGGGAAATTGGTCTGAAGTTCTCTTTCTTTGTTGGGTCTTTGTGTGGTTTAGGTATAAGAATAATTGTGGCTTCATAGAAGGAATTCGGTAGTGCTCCCTCTGTTTCATTTTGTGGAATAGTTTGGATAATATTGGTATGAGGTCTTCTATTAATGTCTGATAGAATTCTGCACTAAACCTGTCTGAACCTGGGCTCTTTTTGGTTGGGAGACCTTTAATGACTGCTTCTATTTCCTTAGGAGTTATGGGGATGTGTAACTGGTATATCTGTTCCTGATTTAACTTCAGTACCTGGTATCTGTCTAGGAAATTGTCCATTTCCTGCATATTTTCAAGTTTTGTTGAATAAAGGCTTTTATAGTAAGATCTGATGATTTTTTTAATTTCCTCTAAATCTGTAGTTATGTCTCCCTTTTCATTTCTGATTTTGTTAATTTGGACACACTCTCTGTGTCCTCTCGTTAGTCTGGCTAAGGGTTTATCTATCTTGTTGATTTTCTCAAAGAACCAACTTTTCATTCTTTTCATCCTTTCTATGGTTCTTTTTGTTTCTACTTGGCTGATTTCAGCTCTGAGTTTGGTTATTTCCTGTCTTCTACTCCTCCTGGGTGTATTTGCTTCATTTTGTTCTAGAGCTTTTACATGTGCTTTCAATCTGCTGACATATGGTCTCTCCTGTTTCTTTCTGCAGGCACTCAGAGCTATGAGTTTTCCTCTTAGCACAGCTTTCATTGTGTCCCATGAGTTTGGGTATGTTGTACCTTCCTTTTCATTAAATTCTAAGAAGTCTTTAATTTCTTTCTTTATTTCTTCCTTGACCAGGTTATTGTTGAGTAGAACATTGTTCAATTTCCACGTATATGTGGGCATTCTTCCCTTATTGTTATTGAAGACCAGCTTTAGGCCGTGGTGGTCTGATAGGACGCATGGGATTCTTTCTATCTTTCTTTACCTGTTGAGGCCCGTTTTTTGACCAATTATATGGTCAATTTTGGAGAAAGTACCATGAGGAGCTGAGAAGAATATATATCCTTTGCTTTAGGATAGCATGTTCTATAAATATCTGTTAAGACCATTTGGTTCATGACTTCTCTTAGACTGTCTATGTCTCTGTTTAATTTCTGTTTCCATGATCTGTCCATTGATGAGAGTGGGGTGTTGAAATCTTCTACTATTATTGTGGAGGTGCAATCTGTTTTTTGAGCGTTAGTAAGGTTTCTTTTACGTATGTAGGTGCCCTTGTATTTGGGTCATAGATATTTAGGATTGAGAGTTCATCTTGGTGGATTTTTCCTTTGATGAATATGAAGTGTCCTTCTTTATCTTTTTTGATGACTTTTAGTCGAAAATTGATTCTATTTGATATTAGAATGGCTACTCCAGCTTTCTTCTTCTGACTATTTTCTTGGAAAGTTGATTTCCAGCCTTTCACTCTGAGGTAGTGTCTGTCTTTGTCTCTGAGCTGTGTTTCTTGTAGGCAGCAGAATGCAGGGTCCTCATTGCGTATCCAGTTTGTTAATCTATGTCTTTTTATTGGGGAGTTGAGACAATTGACGTTGAGAGATATTAAGGAATAGTGATTATTGCTTCCTGTTATATTCATATTTGGATGTGAGGTTATGTTTGTGTGCTTTTCTTCTCTTTGTTTTCTTGCCAAGACGAATTGTTTCTTGCTTTTTCTAGGGCGTAGCTTGCCTCCTTATGTTGGGTTTTACCATTTATTATCCTTTGTAGTGCTGAATTTGTAGAAAGATATTGTGTAAATTTTGTTTTGTCATGGAATATCTTGGTTTCTCCATCTATGTTAATTGAGAGTTTTGCAGGATATAGTAACAGGGCCTGGCATTTGTGTTCTCTTCTATTTTTGGTTGTGAGCCTAGCCTTTAACGGCTGAGCCATCTCTCCAGCCTGGCATTTGTGTTCTCTTAGGGTCTGTATGACATCTGTCCAGGATCTTCTGGCTTTCATAGTTTCTGGTGAAATGTCTGGTGTGATTCTGGTAGGTCTGCTTTTATATGTTACTTGACCTTTTTCCCTTACTGCTTTTAATATTCTTCCTTTATTTTGTGCGTTTGGTATTTTGACTATTATGTGACGGGAGGTGTTTCTTTTCTGGTCCAATCTATTTGGAGTTCTGTAGGCTTCTTGTATGCCTACGGGTATCTCTTTTTTTTTAGGTTAGGGAAGTTTTCTTCTATGATTTTGTTGAAGATATTTTCTGGTCCTTTGACCTGGGAGTCTTGACTCTCTTCCATACCTATTATCCTTAGGTTTGATCTTCTCATTGAGTCCTGGATTTCCTGTATGTTTTGGACCAGTAGCTTTTTCGTTTTACATTATCTTTGACAGTTGAATCAATGATTTCTATGGAATCTTCTGCTCCTGAGATTCTCTCTTCTATCTCTTGTATTCTGTTGGTGATACTTGCATCTATGGCTCCTTGTCTCTTCCTTTGGTTTTCTATATCCAGGGTTGTTTCCATGTGTTCTTTCTTGATTGCTTCGATTTCCATTTTTAATTCCTTCAATTGTTTGATTGTGTTTTCCTGGAATTCTTTCAGGGATTTTTGTGATTCCTCTCTATAGGCTTCTACTTGTTTATTTATGTTTTCCTGGAATTCTTTCAGCAATTTTTTGATTCCTCTCTGTAGGCTTCTACTTGTTTATTTACGTTTTCCTGTGTTTCTCTAAGGGAGTTCTTCATGTCTTTCTTGAAGTCCTCCAGCATCATGATCAAATAAGATTTTGAAACTAGATCTTGCTTTTCTGGTGTGGTTGGATATTCTGTGTTTGCTCTGGTGGGAGGAGAATTGGGCTCCGATGATGCCATGCAGTCTTGGTTTCTGTTGCTTGGGTTCCTTGCTTGCCTCTCGCCATTATATTATCTCTAGTGTTACTTTGTTCTGCTATTTCTGACAGTTGCTAGATTGTCCTATAAGCCTGTGTGTCAGGAGTGCTGTAGATCTGTTTTCCTGTTTTCTTTCAGACAGTTATGGGAACAGAGTGTTCTGCTTTCAGGCGTGTAGTTTTTTCCTATCTACAGGTCTTCAGCTCTTCCTGTGGGCCTGTGTTTTGAGTTCACCAGGCAGGTCGCTTGCAGCAGAAACATTGGTCTTTCCTGTGGTCCCGAGGCTCAAGTTTGCTTGTGGGGTGTTACTTATGAGCTTTCCGAGGCGGCAGCACCAGGAAGATCTGCACCGCCCTTCCAGGAGCTTCTGTGCATCAGGGTTCCAGATGGCGTTTGGTGTTTTCCTCTGGAGTCAGAGATGTGGGCCAAGTGTAGACTCTTCTGGTTTCCCAGGCGTGTCTGCCTCTCTGAAGGTTTAGCTCTCCCTCCCATGGGATTTGGGTGCAGAGAACTGTTTATCTGGTCGGTCTCTTCAGGTTCGTGCGGTGTCTCAGAGGCATTGGATTTCCTGCTCCTGTGCCCTTTTCCAAGGGAACCCAGAGGCTGTATACAGTTTCCTCTTGGGCCAGGGATGTGGGCAGGGTTGGGCAGTGTTCGTGGTCTCTCCCGCTCTGCAGTCTCAGGAGTGCCCACCTGTCTCGGCGGTGAGCTCTCTCTCCCACCCTTTTGTTTGTTTTTTAATTGCTGAGTAGTTCAACAGCACAGATGTACCATAGTTTGCTTAATTATTCACCTGACAGAGAGGTATATCTATGATTCAGCTATTATTAATAAGGCTGCTATGAAAATTTGTGTACATGCTTTTCTGTGATTAGAGGTTGCCATTTATCTTGGGTAAATTCTCAAGAGTGAAGTTACTAGGTAGAAGGGTATCTGTGTATATTTAGTTTTTCCTTTTCCTTTTTTAAAACACAATAATTGTCAAGCTGTTTTCAGAAGGGATGTACCATTTTATGCCCCCGCCAGCAATATTAGTGATTCAGTTTCCCCATATGCAGCATTTTGTAGTCACTAGTGTGTGTGTGTGTGTGTGTGGGTGTGTGTATTTTGCTATTTTAATATGTGTGCAGAGTTACTTTGTAATGAATTATTGTGATATGTGTATGTATCACGGTTTCAAATTAGGTAAACTATTTTCTTCTGCTTAATTCTTCTTTTCTAAAATTGATCCTGCCATTCCAATTTCTATACACTCGCATAAATTTTATAATAACCTTATCTCTACGTAAAAAAACATCTTTATCTGACCTGTATAGGTATTATATTAAAACCATATATCAGTTTGAGAAGTACTGACATATTTACTACATTAAATCTTCTACTCCATGAACATGGCATACTTCTCCATTATTTAAAACACTTTTCATCAGCTTTTTACATTTCTCAGCATGTAAGTCCTGTATATAATTTTTACAGTCTCACTGAAGAGTTTAATGCCTTTCTGGGTAATGTTTTTCAGTGTTCATTGCTAGTGTGTACAAGTACAACCGAAATACAATAATTTCCTTTTTCTTTGAGACAGGGTCCTACTGTATATTCCTAACTAGCCTAGACAAGTGCTTGTTGCTTGTATTAAAAGTTTTTGCTACCATGTCATAGGAACATAGATATGTTCCTTTCTATCTAATCTATCTATCTATCTATCTATCTATCTATCTATCTATCATCTACCTACCTACCTATCTGCCTACCTACCTACCTAACTACCTACCTATCTGAAATAGAAACTTACTATGTAGTCTAGGTTGTTCTGGAACTTATTTTTAAATAGGAACTCCTCTGTTACCACCTCTCAAGTGCTAGATCTGCAGGTGTGTACCTGGTGTTGCAAGTTGATTTTTACATGTTCATGTTGAGCACTACAAACTTGCTGGATTCACTTACTATTTCTAGGGTTCTCTTTCTTTTTATTTGTTTTGTAGATTTTTGGAAATTTATAGGTAGGTAATCATGGAATCTGAAAATGAAGCTGTTTCCTTTCTTCCCCCATGATTTATATACATTTTACTTCCTTTTCTTACCTTACTGAGTTAGCAACAACTTTCAGCATTATATTCAATTAGAGTGGTATGCATAGAAATCTTCAATATATTCTTAATCTTAAGGGACAATGCGTTTAGGGTTTTACCATTAAGTATAATGGTTATTGGATTTTTTGTTTGTTTTTAGACAGATTTTACCAAGTCCAAGAAGTTCACCTTTATTCCTTTTTCTGAAGATTTTTCTTCATGAATGTATGGAGAGCTTTTATTTTCCAAATTCTCTCTCTGCATAAGTTGGTATGATTATAGGCTTGTTCTTTGTTACCTTGTTAGTGTGGTGAATTATAACACTACTTAGGTTATAATTTACATGGGTTTGGATATTTGTGTTCACTCATTGGTTCATACAGAAATAATGGAGGAATACTGCTTATGCTCACTCAGTGATTCATACTTATCTTTCTTATATAGCTCAGGACTACCTGCCTAGGGATGGTACCATTCACAGTAAGCTGGGTCCTCAGACACCAAATGATGATGACGAAGATGATGACAATGACAAAGACGACGTCAACGATGGTGATGATGGTAAGCCATATCCATAGACATTTGCACAAGTCAGTCTGGCTTAGGCAATTTCTAAATTGAGGCTCCTCTGACTGATGACTATAGACTCTGTCAAGTTGACAAAGCTAACTAAGGTATACAATATCACCTTATTGCATTAATTACTACACTGTTTATCTTTTATGACCTTTTACTTTCACCAATCCATGCAATAAATTTGAAGTAATGTTCACAAAAGGAGAATTTATAAAGGAGAACATAGAGTGATAGCATTTCTTTGTAATCCTATCTAACCTTTGCATTATTTCTAGTTTATTTATGTCTATGTGTTAATGTTTCATTACCTTTTTATTATTTATTCTTTTTTCCACTGAGTCTCACTCCTCATTTTATTTGTATGTGTATATTTTTGGAATAATTTTTAGAATCTCATCTCAATTTACTGTTGTGTGACAGACATTTTCTTGGGAAAGACAACACATACACCTATTCACCAAAGTCCAACTTGGTGAAGCAATGACTTTTATTGGGGTTAGTTATAGGAATGACTCAAAGACAGCTATATCACCAAAGCCCACTAAAGCATGGGTAATAACACCCAAAAAACTGAAAACTTAGAGCATACTTTATAATCTGTAGGTTACTTAAGTTACAGACTATTCTTTCCAAGTGGCTCAGATTATATGAGCCTCATCCTGGCTTCTCAGATGGTGTGTTATTTTGAATAGGTTTGTCCTTCATTGACTCATGTGTTTAAATGCTTGGCCCATGGGGAAGTGGCACTGCTAGGAGTTGTGACCTTGTTGGAGGAAGTGTGTCATGGTGGGAGGGAGCTTTGGAGTCTTTGAGGTCTTCTAATGCTCAAGCTCCACTGAGGCTAGTCAGACTCTCTTCCTCACTGCCTTTAAATCAAGATGTAGAACTCTCAGCTTCTTCATTGTAGAAGGTGGTTCTGATGCTTTGATTGGGAATCAGTTTGCTGATACTGAAGATTCTTGCTCTCAATTGGATTTTGATTTATAAATAAAGATGTCAATAGCCAATGACTGAGCATGGGATGGGACACTTAGAGTTGCATGGATAGGACACAGGAGAATCAGGAAAGATAAGAAGAGAGAGGAGAAAGGGAGATAAAACCAACCAGCCATATTAGTTTTTGGGTCTGACTGGTCCTGGGATAGAAGGGCCTGTTGTAGCAGGGGAAGGTTTAGGAGTGCCCAGTCATTGTGTCACCCAAGGCATTTCAGGACTGTGTGTGTTTTCTATCTTAGGATCCAAGATAGCTCCTGGAGTACTGAGTGACTATGACTTGCTGAGAACTCAAAGTGTTGTAGCAAAACTACATGCAAAAGGTGACACCCAATATGGGCCTCAAACCCATGACCCTGAGATTAAAAGCATCATTCTCTACCAACTGAGCTAGCTGGGCAACTAAGCTAAGGGCAGATTTAGAATGTTGAGCAAAGAGTAAAGGAAAAGGCATGCTAGCTGTGGAAGGCTTACAAGAGCTAAGTTGCTGAGTCATAAGGCAGGGTAAAAATGAGCTCTGTCTCTCTCTCTGTCTCTCTGTCTCTCTGTCTCAGTCTCTGTCTCTGTCTCTCTCTCTCTGTCTTTGTGTGTGTGTGTGTGTGTGTCTTTCATCTACAGATTCAAATAAACAGGGTGGTTGCTGATATTATGGTCCACCTGGAGCTTAAATCAAAGTAGAAGAAACTTCACCAGCATCATGTCTGCCTGCAGGCTGCCATGCTTCCTGTCATGATGAAAATGAACTAAACCTCTGAAACTGTAAGCCAGCCCCAATTGTTTTCTTTTATAAGAGATTCCTTGGTATGTGTGTGTGGTGGGGATTCCTTGGTCATAGTGTCTTTTCATAGAAATAAAACATTAACTAAAACAGAAATTGGTAGCAGGGACTTAGATACTGTTGTGAGAGACCTGGTCATGTTTTTGTTTGAAAGATGTGGATTTTTGGATTTTGGAAAGCACTGGAATATTTTAAGTGTGACTTAATGGGCCATATTAGAAGAAGGTTGGAAAACAATTGTTTTGAGGGTGATTTGAACTCTGAAGGTCTGACTCAAGAGGTTTCAGAGGAGACAAATTTTAGTATGTGGCCTAGAGAGTGTTGTGATATTTTAGTGAAGAATGTGACTGCTTTACCTCCATGTCTGAATAGTTTGCCTGAGGCTAAAATGAGGCAATTTAGATTAATTGCATTAGCAAATAAATCTCAATACAGTCTACCATAGACTCTGTCCAGTGGTTCACTCTTATGAAGAATATTTTGATCAAGCATACCAAGCTTAGAAATCAAAGATACAAAATCTATGGTTCAAGGATTAAAGGGGCACCAGTTAGTGAATTCCAGTTAATGAGCTAAATCCTGTTTCAAGGATAATAAATTGAATTAAGGGAGTGATGACCTTGGGGCTAGATCCTACCCACACAATCTTATTGTTTATGAATTAGCAGCTGAAAGGGGGAGAGTTGTATTACCTTAGATATTATTATGATCTGGTTATGGTTTTCATTTGTTCATAAAATATAGGATTGTGTGTCAAATTGATAAGGGATGGATTGTGATGGCTATTCTCAGTTGTCAAGTTGACTATATCTAGAATGAACTGCAATCCAGAATTTATAATGACCTTGTGAAAAGGAATTAAAAAAAGCTTAAGTCCAAGCATGGTAGTACATATCCTTAATCTCAGCACTCATGACACAGAGGCATGCAGATCTCTGAGCTCATGGTCAATTTACAGAGCAAGTTACAGGACATTCACGATTACGCAGTGAAGGAAGCCATTGAAAACAGAAAGCTCATAAAGATGTAATAGAATAAGGGGGACATGTTCCAGTCCTAATAACCAGTAGAACTCAGCAGTTTTGGTTATGTGACACTGGCTTTGGAGTTATGCATAGAAGGGGTTACTGGAACAATTGATGCTAGTTATCTAGAGCTAAGATATTAGTAGTGATTAAGAAAATACCAGCCTCATTGAGGTGAGATCTTCTGGGACATGTTTTCTGAGAGCACAAAGAAACTGTGTTCCAGAGATAGACCTCATTCTGGCAGCTAGACTTGGTAATGTACAAGAATCACCCAGGTGGTACTGGTTTTGAAGGCATGAAGGTGTGGGTCAGGGAGAGAAGCTGAGGCTTGGCACTGTGAGAGGCCAGGAAAGGCCACTGGTGAAGTTGCAGCCTCAGTTGCAGTTGATCACCCAGGATTGAGAGGTTCATGCGAAGAAGTTCAGGCTTGGCACCATGAAGCAAGCACATGAGAGGTTATTGGTGAAGCCTCACTGCATCAAAGTCCCCACCACAAGGTAGATGCAATACCATGGAATGACTACCAAGAACAACAGCAGCAACACAGTTGATTCAGCTAGAGCTTAGAGTGCAACAGAGGGCAGAACTGGAGAAGTGACCTTTGGAGGAGCTACAGGCCAGACTTGGCCCCAGGCAGTAGCCTGGGCCCAGATATTCCAATGCCCTCAGATGGTAGCAGCCCAGATTGTGAGCATCAGGTTTGACCTTTGGTAATAACTTGGGGAACAGACATTGACAAAGAACCCAGATGCAGCAGAATCATAGGCCCAAACATAGCTTTTGGTGGTAGCCAGGGCCAGGATCTCACCATGGCCTCCTCATATCTGCCTGTTTCTCACTGTTGTCTCCAAATCTATGTTTCTTCAGAGTGTAAGAAGAAACTTGGCCTCTTCCATCTCTCTACTGCACACTCCATCTTTCCCATCTCTCTATCACTTATTCATCAATCATAGTGATGCCCTTGGCAGATGCTTGCATGTCTTTCTTTCAGCTACCAGAGGCTGACCAGCCAGAGGGTAGGTGCTTGAGTGTTTTTTTCTGGCTTCCCCAGCCAAAGTGGCAGAGGATATAGGGTGAGGTATTTTATTACTTTGAGTGAAGTGTAGAAACTTCACTTGAGGACCTTTGAATGTTTGTGACTTTTTACTATCATTGCTTTTGAGCTTAATATAATGTTATAAATTTTATTCAGTCATCAACATATTTATACAACTAATGAGGAAAGAACATTGTATTTCAATTGTTTTTATATTGTTTTCAATCTTAAATGATTATTTTGCTAGATATTGACAATTTTCACTTAATGTTTTTTTTCTGGCCTTTAGGGTTTCAAATGAGAAATCCTTTATCAATAAAGTTGATATTGTTGTAAGTGTCTCACTTTTTGCTTAGTTTTCAGAAGTTTAACCATAACTGTACTTACTGTATCTTATGGCATATATTTCTTTGTAATGTTCCTATTGCTGAATTTTTCTTTTTGCCAATTTAAGGAGATTTTAGGTATAACTAAGAAGGCTTGGTATACTTATTGATCTTTGAACTTCAGAATATAGCATCAAGCTTAAATGCAACTGGTGCCTTTTAAATATTCACTGAATGAATATGTAGATAAATGTAGGAAGAGAGAAATGGATAAATTGTTCAACAGCTATAATAGATGGTCACCTGTAAGTTGGGGTTTCAGGAGCTGACTTAGTTGTTCTTAGTATAGTTTTGAATCTTAAGTGAAATGCAACTCTGTAGGAGGTAATGATTGACGTTATCTTTGATTACTCATGTCTTTCCATATGTGAAGCATATGATCTCATGCATTGATTGAAGAGAAGAGTGAAAGTAGTGAGGGAGGTCAGGAAAACCACTGAAGCCTTGCAAATCAAGGGAAAGTCCCAATTAAGATGGTGAACATTCCTAGGAGACCAAAAAATGCCAAGGCTCCACGTGTCACTCATTTGTTCAGAAACCATCTATGAATAAACATGGATGAATCCCTTGACATATATTTGGATAGAAAATTCACTATACTCTCAGATGTGCAGAAGGACAGCAGGCTTGAAACTGCTGCCCCACAGTTCCTCCTAGGTTTAGACCACAGGACTGGGAAGTCAAGCTTTGACTGCCCATTTCAGCTTAGATTAGAAGCAGCAACAAACTTGCATTGATTTCCAAGCCAACAAGGAAACATTTTGATTAATAGATTTTGCCTGAGGCAGAAGCAAGTTTACTGTGGTAGTTTATTGGAAAAATCTCCTCTGTGCAGAATGTATCACTTGGTTGTATGTATTTTATTTTATTTTATTTTTTCCCTTCCTTCTTCCTCCCTCCCTTCATCTCTTTGTCAAGTAAAAGTGACTTTCATACACAGAATATATCCAAAATACAATATTGGCTGAATTAGCATCAATTTAACTATATATTTAATAAAAGTGTATTTAGACCGTACTTGTATAGTCCCCAGTTAAATGAATTTGTACTTAAACAAAGCAAAGTTAATAATAACAAGTTAGATAAGATGTATGACCTGGTAAATACAATTTAATGAAATTTTCCTCAACTGGCAAGTAGACAGACTTATTATCTTAGCTGGGGTAAGGTTTTTCAGACACCAGCCAGAAATCTGTGGTCCTTTACCACTTAGGACTGGTTAAACTCTCATTCATGACCATTTTTCCAAATTACTTGGGGGAAATGCTACAAGTCTCCCTTTAGTAGCGTGAAGATTAGAAGTCTTCTGGAAAGAAAGCATATATTATTGCCCACAGAGCAGCTTAAATCTAGCCCCAGGCCCACACAGGAGAGTCTCACATTTCCAAGACAATGTGGAGTACAAAAATGTGTCTGAAGGCAGTGGAGTGGGAACATATGGCCAGCTTCAGGGTCCACCCTCTAGCAGTGTACAATGTTAGTCTAATTTTAAAAATGTCCAAAGGACTTTTTATGTTTACTCTAATTTTAGGTGAGAGAGCCAAGATAAAGAAAAGTTACAACCACAGAAGATTAGGGTTATTTTTATTTGAAATATTTAATGTTTAGAGGAAGAATGAGGTTATTTTGTGTCCCCATTTAACTGGCCTTCAAAGTTGATTGTTTTGGTTAATATGATTTTATATTTGGATGGAATTCTGGGTTTGTCTGCCAAATTTTTGCCTGTTTTTTTTTAACCTCCTAAGATTTCCAGGAGACTTTCTTTTGCTGCATTTAAACTTGCTTTATATACCTTATCCATAATGGAATAGAACTGGGTTAGTGATTTATAAAGATAATTAAAACAGGGAATTGACATTCTTTTTTACTTTTCTTTTATTTGTTTAGTTTTTCTTGCATTTGTGTATATGTACATGTGTCCTCATGTGTGGAAGGATCCATGTGCTTGTATGTGTTTATGGAAGCCAAAAGACAACTTTTGATGACATTTCTCAGCATTGTCGTCCACCTTGTTTTTTAGACAGGTCTTTTTGTTTCCTTGTAAATCTCTACAAAGGCTAGGCTAGCTGGTTAGTAAATTCCAGAGTTCAGCCTGTCTCTACTTCCTCAGCACTGGCATTATAAGCTTCTGCTATGGTAACTGGCTTTTTCATGAATAATTGAAATTGATTCAGATTCTTGTGAAGACTGACTTCACTATCTAACCTGTTTCTCCTTAACCTGCTTGTTGTCTGTCTGTCTGTCTGTCTGTCTATCTATCTATCTATCTATCTATCTATCTATCTATCTATCTATCTATCTATCTATCTATCTGCTTTTTTCAAGTTTCTTATTCTCCTTTTCTTTCCTTTTCTTTTAATTTATTCACTTTATATCCTAATTTCAGCCCCCGCACTGGTTACCCTATAACACAATCCTGTTCCCTTTCCCCTTCTCCTCTGAGAAGGTGGAGCTCCAAACTCCACATCGCCTCCACCCTGGCACATCAACTCTCTCCAGGGCTAGACACATCGTCTTCCACTGAGGACAAACAAAGCAGCCCAGCTAGAAGAATACATCCCACAGATAGGTAACAGCTTTTGAGATACCCCTGCTTGTGTTGTTCAGGACCCAAGAGAAGACCAAGCAGCATATATGCTACATATATCCAGGAGGCCTAGGTCTAGTTCATGTATGTTCTTTGGTTGTTGGTTCAGTCTCTGAGAGCCCCAAGGGTCCATTTTACTTCACTCCATTGGTCTTTCTGTGGAGTTCTTATCTCCTTTGGGGGCCCCGATCCTTCCCCCTACTCTCCTATGAGTCCCCAAGCTCCATCCAATGTTCGGGTGTGGGCATCTGTACCTGTATAAGTCTGATGCTCTCAAAGGACAGCCTTGTTAGACTCCTATCTATAAGCATAACAGAGTATTGCTAATAGTGCCAGGTATTGGTGTTTACCCATGAAATGGGATTCTAGTTGAGCCAGTTATTGCTTGGATATTCCCTCAGTCTCTGATCCATTCCCCTTCCATGCATTTCTTAAAGATAGGATAAATTTTGTGGTTGATGTAGTGTCCCTATTGCTCCATTGGGGTTCCTGCCTGGCTATAGGAGGTAGCCTCTTCGGGCACCATTTCCCCAATGCTATGAGTCACAGCTAAGGTCACCCCTATTGATTCTTAAACATCGCCTTTATCCCATGTTTTTAGCATCCCACCTTCAGACCCCTGCCAGTTACAGATTTATATTCATTCTCATGGCCATCTGGCCATCTCTCCTGACCTTCCCCAAACCTAATCCTGAACAACCCCTCCCCCATTCTCTGTCCCATCCCTTTTCATACCAAGTTCCCTACTTCCACCTGCCTCCTACAACTATTTTCCCCCTTTTAAATTAGATTTAAACATCCTCTTCTGGTCTTCCTTCCTGTTTAGCTCCTTGGAGTCTATGGAGTATAGGTAGCATGGGTATCCTGTATTTTATGGCTAATGTCTACTTGTAAGTGAGTACATATCATGCATGAGATTTGGGGTCTGGGTTACTTTACTCAGGATCATATTCTCATTTGCCTACAAAATTCATGGTCTTTGTTTTTTATACTGAATAATATTTCATTGTATAGATGTATCACATTTCCCTTATCCATTGTTCAGCTGAGGAACATCTAGGTTATTTCCAATTTCTAACTATTGTGAATAAAGCTGCTATGAAAATAGTTGAGCAAGTGTCCCTGTGGTATAGAGGGACATCTTTTTTAATATATGCCCAGGAGTGATATAGCTGTGTCTTGAAGTAGAACTATTTTCAGTTTTCTGAAACTTGACTTTCAAAGTGGTTGTACAATTTTGCATTTCCACCAGCAATGAAGGAATGTTCCTCTCGCTCCACATCCTTGCCATCATGTGCTATAACTTGAATTTTTGATCTTAGGCATTCTGACAAGTGTAAGATAGAATATCAGAGGTATTTTGGTTTGTATTTCCCTGATAACTAACGATATTGAAGATTTCTTTAAGTGCTTCCTTCGTCATTCAGGATTTCTCTGTTGAGAAATATCTGTTTAGCTATGTATTTTATTTTTTAATTGTGTTATTTGAGTTCTTGGTATCTAACTTCTTGAGGGTTGTCTTAGTTAGGGTTTTACTGCTGTGAACAGACACCATGACCAAGGCAACTCTTACAAAAACAACATTTAGTTGGAGCTGGCTTACAGGTTCAGAGATTCAGTCCATTATCATCAAAGTAGGAACACAACAACATCCAGGCAGGAATGATGCAGTCTGAGCTGAGAGTTTTACATCTTCAACTGAAGGCTGCTAGCAGAAAACTGGCTTCTAGGCAGATAGAATGAGGGTCTTACATCCCACACCCACAATGACACACCTACTCCAACAGGGCCACATCTAATAGTGCTAGTCCCTGGCTGAGCGTATACAAACCATTACAAATGCTTTCTAAAGTTTGGATATTAGCACTCTGTCAGATGTAGAGTTGCAGGCTGCCATTTTGTTCTATTTACAGGGTCCTTTGCTTTATAGAAGTTTTTCAGTTTCATGAGGTCCCATTTATCAATTGTTACTCTTAGTGCTTGAGCTATTGGTGTTCTGTTTAGAAGTTGTCTCTTGTAACAATGTATTCAAGGCTATTCCCCACTTTCTCTCCTATTAGATTTAGTGTAACTGGTCTTACATTAAGGTCTTTGGACTTGAGTTTTGTGCAGGGTGATAGAAATGGATCTATTTTCATTCATCTATATGCCGATATCCAGTTACACCAGAACCAATTGTTGAAGAGGTTTTCTTTTTCCATTGTATGGTTTTGTTATCTTTGTCAAAAATCAAGTGTCCATAATTGTATGGGTTTATTTCAGGGTCTTGGATTCAATTCCATTGATCAACCTGCCTGTTCCTATACCAATACCATGCAACTTTTATTACTAGTGCTCTGTAGTCCAGCCCGTCAGAGATGGTGATTCTTCTAGAAATTCTTTTATTGTTCAGGATTGTTTTAGCTATCTGTAGTGGTAAATAATAATTTTTAAAAAAGGAATCTAATATCATCTCACAATAGTGCTGGCTCTGGTGGGCCACATGGCATCTGCAAGGTATTTTCATCTCAATTAGCAAAGTATCTCACCTACTACATTCCCAATCTGCATCCCATGCTGCTGCCAACTACTCTCTGAGCCCAGCAGCAACTCTTTTTTTTCACATTCCCAGCATCTGCCCCCTGTGGTTATAGTCACAACTCTCAGTAACCTATTAAAGTCAAAACTCAATAAGCTTGTACTTTATCAATCAGATTTATCTTAAATTCTCATTCCACAAAACATTTGCACAATAGACTCACAACCAATAGAAATGATATAAACTGCCACCTAGATAAGATAAATTGACCTATAAAAATCTATCCCTTATGACATTCATAACTACCTGTGGTCATTTAAAGGCCACACAGATCTAGGTTGTCCTTCTCTGCCTCCATCTTGGTTCTTCTCTCTTTCTTTACTCTCTTTCCTCTTCCGCCTTACAAAAATTCTGCCTCTGCCTTACTTTTTCATTGTCCTATCACAGGCCTTGCCTTATCTTATGCTTGCCCTCACCTGCACATAGACATGAACTACAGCTATATTGTGTTTTTCTTTTCCTACATGAAGGTAAGAACTGCTCTGCCATGGTCCATTAAAAATGTGTTGGAATTTTGATGGGAATTGCATTGAATTTATAATTTGCTTTTTCTAATGGTTATTTTCACTGTGTCTATTTTAGCAATACACGAACATGGGAAATCTTTCCATCTTCTGATATAGTCTTCAGTTTCTTTCTTCAGTGACTTGTAGTTCTTGTCTTAAGGTCTTCCACTTGCTTGGTTAGAGTCACAGAGGATATTTTCTATTACTCATCGTTATTATAAATGGTATTATTTACTGAATTTCATTCTCAGCCCATTTATCATCTGTATACAGGAGGGCTACTGAATTTTTTAGTAAATTTTGTATCCAGTCACATTATTGAAGGTGTTTAACAACTGTAGGAGTTCTCTGGTAGAATTTTTGCAGTCACTTATGTACACTATCATATCGTCTGTGAGTAGCAATATTTTGACTTCTTCCTTTCTAATTTTTATCTCCTTGATCTCCTTTAGCTGTCTTATTGCTCTGGGTAGAACTTCAAGTACTATAATGAATAGATAGGGACAGAGTGGGCAGCCCTGTCTTGTCCCTGATTTTAGTGAAATTACTTTAAATTTCTCTCTATTTAGTTTGATGTTGACTATTGGCTTGCTGTATATTGTTTTGATTATGTTAGGCATGTACCTTATATCCCTGATCTTTCCAAAACTTTTAACATGAATGGGTGTTGGGTTTTATCAAAGGCCTTTTCAGCATTTAATGAGGTAATCATGTGATTTTTTAAATTTCAGTTTGTTTATATGACAGATTACGTTGATAGATTTTAGTATATTGAACCATCCCTGCATCCCTGGGATGAAGCCTACTTGATCATAGTGGATGATGTTTTTGTTGTGTTCCTAAACTCACTTTGCAAGTATTTTATTGAATGTTTTTGCATCAGTGTTCATAAGAGAAATTGGTTTGAAATTCTCTTTGTTGAGTCTTTGTGTTTCTTGTATGCAGCAGAATGATGGATCCTGTTTTTGCATCCATTATTTTAGCCTGTGCCTTTTTATTGGGGAATTGAGTACATGGATATTGAGAGATAATAACCAATTTTTCTTTATTCCTGTTATTTTTGTGCTTGTGGCATTAGTACCTATGTGTATTTGTGTGTATTTCCCTTGTTTTTGCTGGTATGTAATCACTTGTTTCCTGTCGGTTTTTTTTTAATGTAGCCTCCACAGTGTTGGGATTACAGGTATGTACCAACATGTCTATCTCAAGGACTCATTTTGTTAGTATTAAAAATTGTACTTTTATTTGATTTTTTCATTAATATCATTGGGGCTTATAGTTATTGTTTTAAGTAGAAACTTTTTCATATAGCAAGTCATGTATGCTAGTTTTGGTTTTTTTGTTTTGTTTTGGTTTTGGTTTTGGTTTTTTTTTTTAATCTTTATTAACTTGAGTATTTCTTATTTACATTTCAATTGTTATTCCCCTTCCTGGTTTTTAACATTATACCTGAAGTTTAAAGTTGAAAAGTACCATCTTGGTTTGTCATCTGTCTCCTGATGAACCTGCAACCTACTCTGATGTATCCTAGAAACAAACAAGTTTGACAAGCTGTCAAGAAAGGGCCCAAGTAGAACAAAAAGAGTCTGTCCATGCCTGTTCTCAGGTCATTGGAACTGCAAAACATCCAGAACCTAGAGCTGCTATGTGACCTCTTAGACTGCTGCACAGGGTCTACCATGGTAGTGCTTGACTCTACCTCCTTCTAGTCCTACTAGACACCTGTACTGAGGAAGGTGGATTGCCAAGTCTTTAGCTCATCTTCTCTGTGTGATTTATCTATGTAATTTGTATTTATCTTTATAGAATTTATGCTTATTTACAGGCTATAAAAGCCTTAGCACAAAAGGAGTCTCTGAGACTTTGTTCATGTTGCAGGAGCTGGGCTGTTACCTTGGCAAGCAAACGGCCTTGACTTTGCACATCATCATCAAGGATTTTGTCAGCAAGGCCTGCTTTGCATCCAGCTCCACCACAGTTTATAGCTGAGGGATTTGTAGCTCATCATGTGCCAAGACCATATCTGAGAGCATACCACGGCTTTCCTCATTTACTGGCTTGAAATGCCAGGGGTGTGGTCCAGACATTTTATTCATCATTTTGAATAAAAAACAATGGATATCTGAAAACAAAGTTCCTCCTCAATCTGAGGTGTCATATAATTTCCATGTTTTGTTCTAGAAATGATAGGGTTTAATTTACAAGTTTGATCAAATTTATGCTGGTAGATGGCATAATTATGAAGGCATTTGATCAAAGGTTATTATTTTCCAGGTGATTAACATTTGCTTCTACAAGTTGAATGCCTATTTTCATCACTGTTCAAAGGAACTGTCATAGTGTATAATTTGTTAATTTAGTCTACTTTTGTACTTTCTCTCATATGCATTTGATATCTGTTGTCTAGATCATTTGCTTTATTCATTGAGGTTTTACATAGGTTTTACATTTTGCATAGTAGATCTCTTTACTGTTATCAAATGTGACCCTTTATCAAATATTCCTCCATTACTATGGTTGTTTTTCTATTATTTGAATGAACTTGTCTCATTCTTGCCTATATTACTGAAAGTAGATAATGAAAATTTGCTTCAATTTATATTGTGATCATACTGATTTCAGAAGTAAATGAAGATAGTTTCGATTTTGCAATCTTTTTTATTTTTAAAGTATTCTTATTCATGAAGATTTTATATATTCATGTTAATATACATTTCAATGCTATGGGTATTAATATAAATATGGCCCTATCCAGTTTAAATTTCAGTTAGCTGTTCTTATAAGCATAAGACACAAACTACTTACAGACTATTTACAGACTAAAATGCTTTGCCTTTCACAAGATGGATATTTCTATTATAGAAACTTGATCAATTCAGTGATAATCCAGTTAACAAATACTCTAATAATGGTGTTTCATTGTGATGAAGTA
Organism: Rattus norvegicus; assembly: GCF_021556685.1. Classification (NCBI taxonomy): domain Eukaryota; kingdom Metazoa; phylum Chordata; class Mammalia; order Rodentia; family Muridae; genus Rattus; species Rattus norvegicus. The sequence continues at coordinate 9,452,266 of NC_141554.1, read as the reverse complement.
TACTAGGGTGAAATAGTTTCCTGGCAGTTTGGCAGACCCACATTAAAGCCCTGTTAAAGTTCATGATCTGTAATTTATATCTTTTTATAGGCTATAAAGAGTGGCTAAAAATGGTCAAGATTGACCAGTTCATTGTAGAATAGTGTGGAAAGGATTTATGGTTCTTGCTTTGTATTTCCATATTTCTGACTTTTAAATATTATACATGCATGACTTTCCTAATTCAAAATCTATTTTTTAATGAAAATGTACTTTTATACATCATAGGAAACATGTACCATATACACAGCTATGTATACCTCAAGTCTTTCCCTTTCTACTGAATGGTCATTCTGATAAAAGTAGACAAAGGCAATTTTAATGACTGGATGGACCTAAGTTCTAATTTCACTTCTGCTACCTACTATCCTTGTGACCCTAGACAAATTACTTAATCTCTGTGGCTGCCAATATTTTCAGCTATTACATGAAAATTGCTGTGAAATTATAGAAAATGTAAACAACACATTTCAGCACATAGAAAGGATTTAAGTTAAGGGATTAATCTATGGTAATTCACTGTTAAAGACAACCTCTATTAGTAAAATTGTGAAGCATGAACAAATCTTCCTTGCCCCCTATTTTTTTTTTTGTGACTTTCATGCCTCTACACCCTCAATAAATAACTTTCAGGATTCCACAGATGTGTTTTCTGCTTTTTGTTTAATTTCTTACTTACTCAGCTCCATCACTCTGTTATTAAATAAAGAAAACATTACAAGTTCTTTTTAAAATTATGTGATTTCAAACAGAATTCCTCAAGTGAATAGTTTAGCTTTGATGTTGAATGGAAATACTTACTGTTAACCATTAAAGGAATTTCAGGCTAGGATGTTATTTCTGACCCTCTACCCATGTCACTGTTTATGTTTTCTAGAATATATTACATGCATTTGGTTATGGTTTTATTGCTGTGAAGAGACACCACAGCCTAAGACAACTCTTATAAAAGCAAACATTTAATTGGGGCTGACTTACACTTTCACATGTCCAGTCCATTGTCATCATGACAGAAAGCATGGCAGTAAACAGGCAGATGCTGGGGAAGGATCTGAGAGTTCTACATTTTGATCTGCAGACTGCAGTAAGAGAGACTGTGTACCACAATGGGCATAACTTGAGAATAGGGACCTCAAAGCCCACCCCCACAGTAAAACACTTCTTCCAATAAGGCCACACTTCCTAACAGTGCCACTCACTATGGGCCAGGCAACATGACTCTATGGTGACCATTCTTATTCAAACAACCACACATAGTATTATTAGTGTTGAATCACCTGCGTATTTTGGGTTTACTTTGTTTCATTATAAATGATTGGAATTATAGTGCATATTGCTAAAGTCATCTTCCTATATCTTTCTTTTGAGAACAGTAAAAGTTTTCAACACTTTTCACGCTGATGAAAACATTAATAAATACTTGTATAAATGGAAGAAAAAGAGTGCTCTAGAAGGTTTTAATTTGTTTTCTATTCTTGCTTTTAATTTTAACAGATCTAGTCTCACTGTATTGCCTAGACTGGCCTTAAACATCTGAGGTCCAATTATCTATGTGCCTCATACATTCCTAATTTTTATGTCTATAATCTTGTCTCATTAGGGTGTATGCTATCCAAATGTATTGGTGACCATAAGCAAAAATAGTATGCACCATTCCTAATTAAGAAGAATTGTTCTTAGTAAATAAAGACAATGTAAGTGATGTTTCAGCTTTGTTCCTAAATGGCTGAAGAAGCCTAATATTAAGATTTAAAGTCCCAGAAGAAACAAAGTTAAAGACACAAACACCAAAAAACAACAAAAAGAAAGAAAGAAGAAAATAAAACAAAGAAAGAAAGGAAGGAAGGAAAAAGAGAAGAAATAAACAAGGAAGCAAGGAAGGAAGGAAGAAAGAAAGAAAGAAAGAAAGAAAGGAAGGAAGGAAGGAAGAGAGAAAGAAAGAAAGACAGACAGACAGACAGACAGACAGACAGACAGAAAGGAAAAAGCAAGCACAAGCAAGGAGGAAGAAAGGAAGGAAGGAAGGAGGGAAGGAAGGAAGGAAGGAAGGAAGGAAGGAAGGAAGAAATATAACCCTAGTGTACTAGATAAAGTCAGTTACAAAAGTTTAGAGTGCCATGATCATGATGATCATGGGGAGCCAAATCAACTAGGACATGGGCAAAAGGTGAACTCAAAGCAAGTGTGCAAGAGCCTGTTGGCAGTCAGGAGCCAAGGAATACCACAGTCACACCACAAAACAAACCTCATACATGAGATTTTGAGGAAGAAGAATGGAGTAGCAGCTGTTTCTCAATGGGAAGAGATAACAAAGGGCTGGACAATGGGGAGGGCCTTTTATAGGATTTTTGGAACATACCCAGTGTATAGTGAGCTAAGAGAAATATTCAGTGAAAAATTATAGAAGTATTGTGTGGCCATTAATGCTGAGTCACTAGGGCAAGGATTTCTAAGTCTCTGAAGCTTAAGGTCAAACTAGAGACTAGATTGTTTTTCTCTTGGTCCTGATCTCAGGCTTGACTTTTTTCCGTTATCCCTTGTACCTATATTTCTCCCTTTTTTGTTTACTATTGATAACTAATCAGGGGTCAGGAAAGAGAACAATATTATCATTAAACTATATCTTGTTGTATGGGGGCATCAAAGAACATGGAGCAAACTTGATCTTCTCCATCAGGGCACAATCTGAGGTTATGGGTCTCAGGACTCATGGTTAGAGACAAATGACCCTGTAATAGCAAATGATTATGGTCTGGTTAGAAATCTATTGGATTTGCTATTGAAGAAGTCTAGACAAGAAGTTTATAAAATAAGGTGCAACTAGTAGGATTAGGGAAAGGAAGAGAAGGAGTTAAGGAATATAATATCCAGACTGGGCATGGTGGTGCATGCTATTAAACCCAGCACTTGGAAGGCAGAAGCATCTAGATTTCTGGGAGTTTCGGGCAAGCCTGATCTGAAACTTTAATCTGGGAGAGTCAGGACATGTCATACAGAGAAGCCCTATATAGAAGAAGAAGAAGAAGAAGAAGAAGAAGAAGAAGAAGAAGAAGAAGAAGAAGAAGAAGAAGAAGAAGAAGAAGAAGAAGAAGAGGAGGAGGAGGAGGAGGAGGAGGAGGAGGAGGAGGAGGAGGAGGAGGAGGAGGAGGAGGAGGAGGAGGAGGAGGAGGAGGAGGAGGGAGGAGGAGGAGGAGGAGGAGGAGGAAGAAGAAGAAGAAGAAGAAGAAGAAGAAGAAGAAGAAGAAGAAGAAGAAGAAGAAGAAGAAGAAGAAAAGCAGTATCAAATTCCATGTTAGATGGTCAGTGATCCATTGGCTAGGGGCATAGAGCTGTTCTTTATCTTTTTGGACATCCCTCTGGAGTTGTTGGTTCTTATTTTCTATTATACCTGATGGGCTGACATAGTAGTAATATTCCTCCATGAGGAAGAGGCAAAGCTACTCTTCTCACCCGTTAGTAGATGTAATCCTCACAGACTTTGAGCACCATGGTATCCAGTGAGTCTATTTGGCCCTGGAGAGTGAGAATGGATAGACACACCCTTTTCAGGTCCTAGATGAACTGTGATGAAAATGGATAGTAGATAGGGAAGTAGTTAGTCCCAATGATCTAATGGTGCAACCAGCATTTATACCCAGAACTATAAGAAGGGGTAAGAACATAATCCATTTATTTGCTATGCTGTGCCACAACAAACTGTGTGATAGGAACTGGCAAGGCTATTCTCTGGGTATCACACCTAATTTGGAGCAAAAGAAGACCAGGGTACAAGTTTTGGACCACCCAACAGGTAGGCAGTGGTAGACTTTAGGTCCATAGAGAATGGAAAGATTGTAAACATTCAAACATAAGAGCTGGGTGGTAGAGCTCAGGGTCAATGTATTGTCACTATAATCTGAGGGATCTAGTGTGCCTATAAAGCATATCCTTAAGGAATTAATGCAATCTGTGATGTCAAAGTGAGAAAAGTGGAAAAAATAAGGGTGGTAGCAATATTTGAATCTATGACAAGGTTGCAGAATCCCAGAACAGCTTAAAGAAGCTACAGAACTACCAGGCAGCTCCTAGAGGGGAGAAGACAAGCAAACAAGGGTGTTCCAATAAAGGGAGAGGAATATTTTAGGAACTAGTGAGCTGTCCATACGATGGGGCCCCAGACCATAGCAGGCTCCAGGAGCCAGAGGGAGGGTACTTACTAAGTAGATGAGGAAAGAAGAATGGTTAGAACTGTTTGGAGTAAATAAATATCTGAAGAGGTAGATTCTAGAATTTGGAAACAAATATGCTAGGTGGCATTAATAAATGATATGTCATACCTTAGGACACTCAAATCAGTACCTTGAGTCAGATCAGAGCTTGGTTTGGAATTGCTAATTTCCATTGATAGTGGAAAGGCATAGGTAAGAGATACTAGTTTGTCTTGTTGATTAGTGGTTCAGGCTTGGAGGGCCCATTGAAGCTTTTGAAAAGACTTGGGAATGGACACAAACGAGGAGGAGTTTGTGTGAGGGGCCAAGTGCCATTTCCTATAGACAGCAATCATGGAGGGAAAAAGAGGGAATCCAAGATCATATGCAACCAGACCCTAAGGGACCATAAGAAACCCTAGGAGGGTGGAAGGAATTGTGAGTGAATGAATAAGTGTTATCTATGGCCTTATGAGTTGAACTAATAGTTATCTCCCAATAAGTAATCTGAATGATGGACAACTGGACCTTATAGGATGGTACTTTATGTCCCTAGGCATACAAAAAGTTTAGTAGCAGTATCAGCCAAACTAACTTGTAGGAATGCACATCAGTAGAGAAGATCATCTACTTATTATATAAGCTTAGATTTAGAGACATAGTAAGTCAGAAGCCAAATCCTGGTCAAATAGAGGTGCGATAAGCAAGAACCCCTGGGGTAGGACAGTACATATGAATTGAATATAAGAGGCTTGGGTGTCTGGATCAGTCCAAGTAAAGGCAAAGATATGTTTTTGACTGGGGATTGGAAAGAATAAAAAAGAAAGCATTTTTGAGGTATAAGACAGGAAAATGAGTGGTTACTAAGGGGATAATAGAAAGGAAAGTACAGGAGTTGGCTATTAATGGGTGGAGGGGAACCACTGTAGAGTTAATACTTGGAAATCTTGTTCCCAGATGTCCTTCAACAGTGGGGTGCATACAGAAAGTGTGGTACACAATGGAGTACTACACAGCTGTTAAAAACAATGGCTTCATGAAATTCTTTTTTTTTTCACATTTATCAACTTGGGTATTTCTTATTTCCATTTCGATTGTTATTCCCCTTCACAGTTTCTGGGACAACATCACCCTAACATCGCCCGCTCCCCTTCCCTATGGGTGTTCTCCTCCCCATCTTCCCCCCCATTACTACCTTCCCCCCAAAAATAAAGTTCACTGGGGGTTCAATCTTGGCAGGACCAAGGGCTTCCCCTTCCACTTGTGCTCTTACTAGGCTATTCATTGCTACATATGCAGTTGGAGTCCAGGGTCAGTCCATATAGTCTTTGGGTAGTGGCTTAGTTACCGGAAGCTCTGGTTGGTTGGAATTATTGTTCATATGGGGTCTCAAGCCCCTTCAAACTCTTTTAGTCCTTTCTAAGATTCATTCAAGGGGGTCCCGTTCTCAGTTGAGTGGTTTTCTGCTGGCATTCGCCTATGTATTTGTGGTATTCTGGCTGTGTCTCTCAGGAGAGATCTACATCCGGTTTCTGTCGGCCTACACTTCTTTGTTTGATCCATCTTATCTAGTTTGTATGAGCCACATGTGGGGCAGGCTCTGAATGGGTGTTCCTTCTGCCTCTGTTCTAAACTTTGACACCATATTCCCTGCCAAGGGTATTCTTGTTCCCCTTTTAAAGAAGGAGTGAAGCATCTGCATTTTGGTCATCCTTCTTGAGTTTCATGTGGTCTGTGCATCTAGGTTAATTCAAGCATTTGGGCTAATAGACACTTATCAATGCGTGCATACCATGTGTGTTTTTCTGTGATTGGGTTACCTCACTCAAGATGATATTTTCCAATTCTATCCATTTGCCTATGAATTTCATGAAGTCATTGTTTTTGATAGCTGAGTAATATTCCATTGTGTAGATGTACCACATTTTCTGTATCCATTCCTCTGTTGAAGGGCATCTGGGTTCTTTCCAGTTTCTGGCTATTATAAATAAGGCTGTGATGAACATAGTGGAGCATGTGTCTTTTTTATATGTTGGGGCATCTTTTGGGTATATGCCCAAGAGAGGTATAGCTGGATCCTCAGGCAGTTCAATGTCCAATTTTCTGAGGAACCTCCAGACTGATTTCCAGAATGGTTGTAGCAGTCTGCAATCCCACCAACAATGGAGGAGTGTTCCTCTTTCTCTGCATCCTCGCCAGCATCTGCTGTCACCTGAGTTTTTGATCTTAGCCATTCTCACTGGTGTGAGGTGAAATCTCAGGGTTGTTTTGATTTGCATTTCCCTTATGATTAAAGATGTTGAACATTTCTTTAGGTGTTTCTCAGCCATTCAGCATTCCTCAGCTGTGAATTCTTTGTTTAGCTCTGAACCCCATTTTTTAATAGGGTAATTTGTCTCCCTGCCATCTAACTTCTTGAGTTGTTTGTATATTTTGGATATAATCCCTCTATCTGTTGTAGGATTGGTAAAGACCTTTTCCAAATCTGTTGGTTGCCATTTTGTCCTAACCACAGTGTCCTTTGCCTTACAGAAGCTTTGCAGTTTTATTAGATCCCATTTGTTGATTCTTGATCTTAGAGCATAAGCCATTGGTGTTTTTTTCAGGAAATTTTCTCCAGTGCCCATGTATTCGAGATGCTTCCCCACTTATTCTATTAGTTTGAGTGTATCTGGTTTGATGTGGAGGTCCTTGATCCACTTGGACTTAAACTTTGTACATGGTGATAAGCATGGATTGATCTGCATTCTTATACATGTTGACCTCCAGTTGAACCAGCACCATTCGCGGAAAATGCTATCTTTTTTTCCATTGGATGGTTTTGGCTCCTTTGTCAAAAATCAAATGACCATAGGTGTGTGGGTTCATTTCTGGGTCTTCAATTCTATTATGCTGGTCTGTCTGTCTGTCTCTGTACCAAAAGCATGCAGTTTTTATCACTATTGCTCTGCAATACTGCTTGAGTTCAGGGATAGTGATTGCCTAGGAAGTCCTTTTATTGTTGAGGATAGTTTTAGCTATCCTGGTTTTTGTTATTCCAGATGAATTTGCAAATTGTTCTGTCTAACTCTTTGAAGAATTGGATTGGTATTTTGATGGGGATTGCACTGAATCTGTAGATCGCTTTTGGTAAAATGACAATTTTTACTATGTTAATCCTGCCAATCCATGAGCATGGGAGATCTTTCCATCTTCTGAGGTCTTCTTCAATTTCTTTCTTCAGAGTCTTGAAGTTCTTATTGTACAGATCTTTTACTTGCTTGGTTAAAGTCACACCGAGGTATTTTATATTATTTGGGACTATTATGAAGGGTGTCATTTCCCTAATTTCTTTCTAGGCTTGTTTCTCTTTTGTGTAGAGTAAGGCTACTGATTTACTTGAGTTAATTTTATACCCAGCCACTTTGCTGAAGGTGTTTATCAGCTTTAGTAGTTCTCTGGTGGAACTTTTGGAATTACTTAAATATATTATCATACCATCTGCAGATAGTGATATTTTGACTTCTTGTTTTTCTAATCTGTATCCCTTTGACCTCCTTTTGTTGTCTGATTGCTCTGGCTAGAACTTCAAGAACTATATTGAATAAGTAGGGAGAGAGTGGGCAGCCTTGTCTAGTCCCTGATTTTAGTGGGATTGCTTCAAGTTTCTCTCCATTTAGTTTAATGTTAGCAACTGGTTTGCTGTATATGGCTTTTACTATGTTTAGGTATGGGCCTTGAATTCCTCTTCCTTCCAGGTCTTTTATCATGAAGGACTGTTGAATTTTGTCAAATGCTTTCTCAGCATCTAATGAAAAGATTATATGGTTTTTATCCTTAAGTTTGTTTATATAGTAGATTACATTGATGGTTTTCCGTGTATTAAACCATCCCTCCATGCCTCATATGAAGCCTATTTGATCATGATGGATAATTGTATTGATGGGCACTTGGATTCAGTTTGCAAGAATTTTATTGAGTATTTTTGCGTCGATATTCATAAGGGAAATTGGTCTGAAATTCTCTTTCTTTGTTGGGTCTTTGTGTGGTTTAGGTATATGAGTAATTGTGGCTTCATAAAAGGAATTCCGTAGCACTCCATCTGTTTCAATTTTGTGGAATAGTTTGGATAGTATTGGTATGAGGTCTTCTATGAAGATCTGATCGAATTCTGCACTGAACCCATCTGGACCTGGGCTCATTTTGGTTGGGAGACCTTTAATGTCTGCTTGTATTGCTTTAGGAGTTATGGGGTTGTTTAAATGGTTTACCTGTGCCTGATTTAACTTCGGTACCTGGTATCTGTCTAGTAAATTGTCCATTTCCTGCAGATTTTCAAGTTTTGCTGAATATAGGCTTTTGTAGTAGGATCTGATGATTTTTTGAATTTCCACTGATTCTGTAGTTATGTCTCCCTTTTCATTTCTGATTTTGTTAATTTGGAAACATTCTCTTTATCCTCTGGTTAGTCTAGCTAAGGGTTTATCTATCTTGTAGATTTTCTCAAAGAAGCAGCTTTTGGTTCTGTTGATTCTTTGTATAGTCCTTTTTGATTCTACTTGATTGATTTCAGCTCTGGCATTTATTTATTTCCTGTGTTATACTCCTCCTGCGTGTATTTTCTTCTTTTTGTTCTATAGGTTTTAGGTGTGCTGTCAAGCTGCTGATATATGCTCTCTCCTGTTTCTTTCTGCAGGCCCTCAGAGCTAGGAGTTTTCCTCTTAGCACAGCTTTCATTTTATTCCATAAGTTTGGGTATGCTCTACCTTCATTTTCATTAAAATCTGAGAAGTCTTTAATTTCTTTCTTTATTTCTTCCTTGACCAGGTTATCATTGAGTAGAGCACTGTTCATTTTCCATGTTTATGTGGGCATTCTTCCCTTATTGTTGTTGAAGGCAAGATTTAGCCCATGGTGGTCTGATAGGACACATGGGATTATTTATACGTTTCTGTATCTGTTGAGGCCTATTTTATGATCGATTGCATGGTCAATTTGGAGAAAGTAGTACGAGGTGGCGAGAAGAAGTTGTATCCTTTTGTTTTAGGATAGCATGTTCTATAAACATCTCTTAAGTCCATTTGGTTCATGAGTTCTCTTTATCATGTCTATGCCTCTGTTTAATTTCTGTTTCCATGATCTGTCCACTGATGAGAGTGGGGTGTTGAAATCTTCTACTATTACTGTGTGAGGTGCAATCTGTGCTTTGAGCTTTAGTAAGGTTTCTTTTATATATGTAGGTGCCCTTGTATTTGGAGCATAGATATTTAGGATTGAGAGTTCATCTTGGTGGATTTTTCCTTTGATGAATATGAAGTGTCCTTCCTTATCTTTTTTGATTACTTTTAGTTGAAAATTGATTTTACTCGATATTATAATGGCTACTCGAGCTTGCTTCTTCAGACCATTTGCTTGGAAAGTTGTTTTCCATCCTTTTACTCTGAGGTAGTGTTTGTCTTTGTCTCTGAGGTGTGTTTCCTGTAGGCAGCAGAATGCAGGGTTCTCATTGTGTATCCAGTTAGTTAATCTATGTCTTTTTATTGGTGAATTGGGTCCATTGAGGTTGAAAGATATTAAGGAATAGTGATTGTTGCTCCCTGTTATATTTGTATTTGGATGTGAGATTAGGTTTGTGTGCTTTTCTTCTCCTTGTTTTGTTGCCAAGATGATTAGTCTCTTGCCTTTTCTATGGTGTAGCTTGCCTCCTTATGTTTGGTTTTACCATTTGTTATCCTTTTGTAGGGCTAGATGTATAGAAAGATATTGTGTAAATTTGGTTTTGTCATGGAATATCTTGGTTTCTACATCTATGTTAATTGAGAGTTTTGCTGCATACAGTAACCTGGGCTGGCATTTGTGTTCTCTTTGGGTCTGTATGACATCTGTCTAGGATCTTCTGGCTTTCATAGTCTCTGGTGAGAAGTCTGGTGTGGTTCTGATAGGTCTGCCTTTATATGTTACTAGACCTTTTTCCCTTATTGCTTTTAATAATCTTTATTTGTGTTGCACATTTGGTGTTTTGACTATTATGTGAAAGGAGGAGTTTCTTTTCTGGTCTAATCTATTTGGAGTTCTGTAGACTTCTTGCATGTTTATGGGCATGTCTTTCTTTAGGTTAGAGAAGTTTTCTTCTATGATTTTGTTGAAGATATTTACTGGTCCTTTGAGCTGGGAGTCTTCACTCTCTTCTATACCTATTGTCCTTAGGTTTGATCTTCTCATTGAGTTCTGGATTTCCTATATGTTTTGGGCCAGTATCTTTTTCCATTTTAGATTATATTTGACACTTGTATCGATGATTTCTATGGAATCTTCTGCTCCTGAGATTCTCTCTTCTATCTCTTGCATTCTCTTGGTGATGCTTGTATCTATGGCTCCTTGTCTCTTCCTTTGATTTTCTATATCCAGGGTTGTCTCCCTTTGTGCTTTCTTTATTGCTTCTATTTCCATTTCTAATTCCTTCACCTATTTTATTATGCTTTCCTGGAATTCTTTTAGGGATTTTTGTGATTCTTCTCTGTAGGCTTCTACTTATTTATTTATATTTTGCTGCATTTCTCTAAGGGAGTTCTTCATGTCTTTCTTGAAGTCCTCCATCATCATGATCAAATGTGATTTTAAATATAGAGCTTTTCTGGTGTGTTTGGATATTCAGTGTTTACTTTGATGGGAGAATTGGGCTCTGATGATGCCATGTAGTCTTGGTTTCTGTTGCTTGGATTCCTGTGCCTGCCTCTCACCATCAGGTTGTCTCTGGTGCTACCCTATTCGGCTATTTCTGACAGTGGCTAGACCGTCCAATAGGCCTGTTTGTCAGGAGTGCTTTAGACCTCTCTTCTTGTTTTCTTTCAGCCAGTTATGGGAACAGAGTGTTCTGCTTTCAGTCTTTCCTGTCTACTGGTCTTCAGCTGTTCCTATGGGCCTGTGTACTGAGTCTACCAGGCAGGTCGGTTGAAGCAGAAAAGTTGGTCTTACTTATGATTCCATGTCTGAAGTTCCTCTGTGGGACAGCTTTTGAGTTCTCGGTGAGGCCGTCTACCAGGAGGGTCTGCACCACCGTTTCCCGGGGTCCCCGTGCACCCAGATCCCAGATGGTGTTACACGTTTTCCTCTGGAGTCAAAAATGTGCGCACAGTGCAGTCTCTTCTGGCTTCCCAGGTGTGTCTACCCCTCTGAAGGTTTAGCTCTCCTTCCCATGGGATTTGGGTGTAGGGAGCTGTTGAACAGGTCCCTTCAGGTCTGGGAGGAAATCTCTTTCTATTTCTTTAATCCCTCAATGTAATTGTAAAATTCCCAAATAATATTGGGATGCATGGTACTGTTAACCAGACATTTGAATTGGTTATTTAAAGAATATTGAAGCAACATTTGATTGCAAAACAAAATAATATTTAGGCAGGATTCATGGAAGGTTGATTGGGACCAAGCTATTCAGTGGGTCATCACCATGCTCAACAGGCTCAGGGATAGCTCCAAGACATAGTGTCTGGTGCCAGTGCTTTCACATGATGTCGAAACGATTTCTGAAATGCAACAAAAACTGAACTCAAAAACAAGGTCTTACACACAGGAAAGGATGGGGAATGGAATTACACAGATTCATAAAGCCACAGAAGCACAAAAGAAGCCATGATTAAAGAAAAGCTTAGGGTGCAAGAAAGGTTAGCAGTCACCCAATTTGCCCCCAAAAAGCTGCAGGATTGCAGCTCTAAAGGTAAGTATCTGAGATATGGGGTCTGTGAAGAGGGCTAGCAATAACCACGAAGACCATGGCTGGGGGTACCCCACTTCCAAGAATATCAGTGCAGTGCTTGATACTCAACTGTCACTTACTCAGACATAGGGAGACATTTACACTCCCTTATAGGGGAAGTTACCAAATTACCACTGGTGGATAGGATGCTATAAGATTGGTAAGCTAAAAGTTGAGTCCTTTGCAGGTATCTGGTTTTGATCCTGGTGTGACTTAGACCCCAAGGGGGAGCAAAGGTGTCAGATAAGTCTATCTGAGTAAAAAAAAAACAATATAAGGGCTTTTCCAGCACAAGGGCATATCGACAATTTGGAACCAAGAAATACCAAAGAGTCATAACACCCACCAAGCCTTATAGAAAAGATTTATTGGGGAGAACAGAGTAACAGCTGCTTCTGAATACGAAGAAACAGTAGAGGACTGGGAGGAGGAAAATGCCTTTTATAGGGCTTTTATAGAACATGTAAGGGAGAAATGAAGGAGTAGGCATATACACAAAATATGCTACTGGAGCATGTCCAGTGATCTAGTGGAAAAGAAACAGCACAGCCAGAGGTATTTTCCATTACTGTTGAGTCATGTGGGCAGGGATTTCCAAGTCTTGGATCTCCAAGTCAAGCCAAGAGGCAGGGTGTTTTTCCTTGGTACTGGTCTCAGTTTGGGATCAAGTCAGGAGCAAGGTGTTTTTCCTTTGGCCTTGCTCCCTACAATGTGTGCTGGGAGGGCTAGAACAACTGGTAGTTAAGGAGGAGAGGATGCATGGCAGGCAATTTACAGTTTAAGGAGGATATAGGCCCGAGTATACTTTTCCTACCTGGATGTTTCCATCTGTCTGAACACTGCTTAGATTAACCAGCTGTCATGTTAAACATCTTTACATTTACCCATCTCTTAATTTAAATGACCTTGAAGCATTGTCTTGTAGTATAAAGCACTGTATGAACTGTCAATGCATAGCATTGCTTGATCTCCAAAAAGGAGAAGCATGAAGAAAATCTTAAGCAGTAAGAAAGAAAAACAAATGAAGTAATTACCATTTTTATTTCAGTTCCTCTCTGAAAGTTATACTAAAGTTCACACATTTTCTGCATATAAAATTTAAACATCTCAAACAAAGTGACATTATAGAGTAGAGATGAGTTTTACATGTGTTCTTAGGCTGTCAGCTGGTTGAAGTTTTAGATAATAGCCCTAACCCTCATGCCTTAAGAATAAAATAAAATATTTTTGTTCTTTTCCCTTCTCCCATTTCCTCCTCCTCCTCCTCCTCCTCCTCCTCCTCCTCCTCCTCCTCCTCCTCCTCCTCCTCTTCTTCTTCTTCTTCTTCTTCTTCTTCTTCTTCTTCTTCTTCTTTAAACATTTTACCTTCTTCTTCCCCCTGTCTTCTTTCTCCTCTTCATCTTCATCTTCCTCCTCTTCTTTCTACTTCTGGAGGTAGGATCTCTTTATTTAGCTGAGGATAGTATCAGTCTCATGATAGCTCTGCCTCTATCTCCCTAGTACAAGTACTTGTAGCCATGTACCCCCTACCTCTGAGTCATTCAACCATTTTTAAGGAAACAGAGATGGTTCTTTGATTTAATTTTCTTGTGTGTATACTGATTGAGTCAATAGTACCAAGAAATTCCTTTACTTCAAAATCTTATTTTATGAAATAGAAGTATAGCTTAATTGTAGGTCACTTTTGTATGTATACAGCCTTGGATTCCATTCAAACACACACACACACACACACACACACACACACACAAATAGTGAGGGAGGGAGGGAGGGAGGGAGAGAGAGAGGAGGGGGTAGAACCCTAACTAATACAGTCATGGTCATGTCACTCATAAGAGCAACAGGAGTGAACTAAGGGAAATCTATTCCAATAAATTCCTCATGTTTTTCTTCCTGTATTAAAATTGCTCTTTTATTCCTTTAATCTATTATTTTTGACAACTAAATGTGAATTTGACCAATTCCATACTTAAACACAGCTTACTCAATATATCACTCCACAGATATATATGAGACAGTTACCGGCCCTTCAGAACATTATGAGGCATACTGGTAGACTCCAGGGAACAATAAGTCTAAAATTCTATATTCTTTCTTTTTGTGAGTATTATACCACCTGCAGAAGCTGTTAACAGTGAATATTTCACATGTCATTGGGCTGTAGATTGTAAAGATCTCTCTGAATCTCTATTGCTCTGCCCACATTTACATCCTTTGAGCACATCTAAGATTTCCAACTAGCTAATGAGCTCTGGATTCCTTTAACTTCCTAATAAGTGGATCTTATTCATAACATTGTCCTTGCTAGAAAAATTAATCTGTGTAACTTTAATCCCTAATCCAGACCTAAATACTTTTAAGATGCTTATTTTTATAGCAATTAGTACCTTCTCAAGGTGAAGAAGTTGTATTCTTGTTCATGTTTACTTCCCTTTCTCCTTTATTCCTTCCTTTCCTTTCTAAGAAATAAATGCTGTGGGAATAGAGAGGATCATCCTTTTTATATAAAAACAATAAAATTATTGTTTTAGGTTAGTTTTATATTTACAGATTCATTGCATAGATGATACAGAAAGTCCCCTATCCACCTACACCCAGTTTTCCTTAGTCCAGTAGTATAGTATCTTTATCATCAATATTGAACCAATACTGATACAAATACTTTAAAAACATAATTGATTCAGATTCCTTTAGCTTTCCCCAAATTCCCTTTTCTTGTTCCAGGATTCATCCATGACACTTAAAGAGTCCTTAGGTCTCTTTAGACTGTCACTGACAGGGGCAGTACTCATATTTGTGTGGTTTTTGATGACTTTGATATTTATGAAGAATCCTACTCATGTTTTGTAGAACATTTAGCAATTGACCTCAAACCAATGTTGCTCTCATATTGGTTATGGAATTTAGGGGAATAAAGTACACTGCGGTATGACTGAACATTGGTGGTATTAATATTTTCAGGTTGTGTTAGTATTTGTTACCTTTATCAGTGTTTATCTTCTTTCTCTGAATGGTACACCTTGGAAGCAATTTTGTATTTTCAAATCATACCGAAGGGATAAATGGTCAAACTCCATTACTGTGGGGAGTGTCTACATAAACTATTTGGATTTCTTCATTCCACATGATTTTTTTATCTGTTCTCATTTTATTTTTTATCATTTATTTATCACAATATTGATTTACAATGTTTATTTTGGACTTTGGCATATAATTCAATACTGCTTCATTCATTTCCTTGCTCGGTTGTTCTAGGCTTGACCATTAATATCTCTTCCAGTCAAATACTACTTATATCTTTTAGGCACTTTTATATTACTGTGACTAATTATGTGGCATAAATGACTTCAAGAAAGAAAGTTTAATTTAGCCTTTCACCAGCTTCAGTCAGTCAACACAGGGAAGGCATGGTGAAACAGTTCACATAGTGTTGATCAAGAATAAAAGATTAAGGATGTTTACATTAAAGAGTACTTTCTTCATTTTTCCTTTTATTCTATCAAAGGCCCCAGCCTTCCTCCCCTGGTTCAGAGTTTTGCCTGAAAATACCCACACAAATTTACTCAGAAATGCTTTACTTATTCCTAGGACTTTCTTAAAAATTCGTCAGGGCTCATTATCAAGGTAGATTGGTTTGTTAGCCCTCATTTACCTTTCTGGAGCCATAAGATCTTCTGGACTCATTTCTGCTTCAGTCCCCAAATTAAACATTTCTTCCAGGAACCATAGTTCCTTTTATTAGAGAATTATATTACAAATAAAAAAATGACAGATGGGGTTGGGGATTATCTCAGTGGTAGAACACTTGCCTAGCAAGTGCAAGGCCCTGGGTTCGGTGCCCAGCTCCAAAAAAAAAAAAAAAATGACAGAGATAGCCATTGCTACTACAATGTCATTGCTTCCTTCTCCCTTCTAATTTGACAGAACAGGAGGACACACACACACACACACACACACACACACACATTGATGTCCATACAAATGTGTGATTGCTATTCTTGGTTGTTAACTTTACTACATTTGAAGCTAAAACACATTTTTGATGGATATTTTGGGGGGGTGCCCTTGGTTTGAAGTGGATGGATCCACTTCTAGTCTGAATCTTTTAAGTAGGAAGATACATACCTTTGATCCTGATCTTGAGGCAGGAAGATCCACCTTTAATCTGGGCTATACTTTCTGCTGGAATTCTATATAAGGTTATATAAGAAGGAAGCCTTTTCTCTTTGCCTGCTTGTCCTCTGCTTGTTAGCAAATCCATTCTCTCAGTGGCATTACAGCTCACCTCTTTGGGATTCTGGTGCATATTGAAGACCAGCTGAGACACTCAGCTTTATTGACTCAACAACTTCTGGATTCTTGGACTGTGTTCACAGCTAACCATTGTTATGTTAGCTGGACTATAGTCTGTAGTCATTCTAAGAAATTCCTCTTTTAAAAAATTTATTCATTTTTATTTTATGCACATCAGTGTTTTGCCTCCATGTATGTCTGTATGAGGATGTTGGATCCCCTGTGACTGGAGTTATAGTTGTAGTCTGCCGTATGGGTGCTGAGAATTGAATTTATTCATTCTATAAGTTCTGTTACTTGAGAGAACTCTGACTAGAAGCATAGTATATGGAACTCTTTACCTCTCTATATGATCTCATCACCACAAGGATCATTCTATTCCATTTTCCTTGTTTATTTACAATCCCCCTTTCCAACAGTGAGAAACTTAACCCTCACTATGCTTAATCATTTTCTTAATTGTTTAATTTTATATGCATACATAGTGATCTCAGAATTATCATCCTATTCTTCATGGAGTAAAGGGAACTCATCAATTAGAGAATAGTTTCTTTTGCTGTTAGACATAGAATTCTCTCATTTCAAAAATTTCATAGGTTAGTACTTTACTCCTCTCCTCCCTTCAATGAAGTACTTTATTCATGTGTAATAAATTGCTTTTGTGGTGTTCTTTATTCCACCATAAAATCTCATATATCCCTCATTTTTTTCAATTTGTAAGTATTAACTTTCATCCTTTGTACTGTAATGGTGTGTGAAGCTTCACAAATGCTTATTGTCTCACATTCACAATTGTCACACACACAATACTTTTACTAATACAAGCAATCTTTGTGGACTTTGTCCATATAAGTCCCATTGGAACCTCAAAATCTCTGACTACTATTTACTCTTTTTACATATATCTGCTTATTCCAGCATATCATATAATTATAACCACAAATTATGGTGCCATTTCAGACTGGTTTCATTGACTTAATGATTTTCATTTAGGAATCACTTCTATGATTCTTGGTAGCATGGCAATTTTATACACTTTTAGTATTGATGAATTAAATATTAATTAATTATTAATTAAACAATTAAAATATTAATTTTACTACATAAAATGTAGCATACTTTGCTTTTTAATTCATCCAGTGAAAGGCATCTTGTTTCTGTTCTTGATGGCATTGTTGTTGACATAACCATCTAGTGTTTAATGTATTTAGCAACCATACATTGGGAGAAATTTGAAGAAATTTGGAGAGGTAAGCTAGAGACACTCTAGAAGTTCTCAACCCAGTTTAATGGGTGGTTCTAATGAGAACCCAGAAGACCAGAATATAGGTAGGGATATGAATAGTAAAGACGTCCCTTGTTAGGTTTCAAATAGGAATAAATAATTCATTGGGAACCGGAATAAAGACTACTTATGCCATTCTGGCAAAGAACTTTCCTATATTTTTTTGTGTTCTGAGACTGTTGGAGTTCAAGGGCCAAGGTCGTTTCATCTAGTCAATGAAATCTGGCTAGATGAAATACCCAATAAAAAAAAGAAAAGAAAAAAAGAAAAAAAAACAAAAAACAGAAAATATTCCTTTGGGGCATCTGAGACAGTCACCGGATACAACTCACCACTATCTATGTGAGTTAAGTTTTCTTTTATTTCTTTTTTACTTTTTTATTGGATATTTTTAATTTACATTTCAAATGTTATCCACTTTCCCAGGTTTCTCTTCCATAAACCCCCTATGGCCCCCTTCCTCCTCTTCTTCTTCTATGAGGGTGTTCCCCCACCCATTCACCCATCCACCCAACCATTCCAGTCTCCCCATTCTGACATTTCCCTATACTGTGGGTCAAGCTTTGGCAGGACCAAGGGCTTCTCCACCCATTGGTGCCCAACAAGGCCATACTCTGCTATATATGCTGCTGGGAATATGGGTCTCCCCATGTGTACTCATTGGATGGTGGTTTAGTCCCTGGAAGTTCTGGTTGGTTGGTATTGTTGTCCTTATGGGGTTGCAAACCACTTCAGCTCCTTCAATCCTTTCCCTAACTCCTCCAATGGGAACCCCAATCTCAGTTTAATGGTTGTCTGCAAGCATCCATCTCTGTGTTTTTCATGCTGTGGCAGAGCCTCTCAGGAGACAGTTATGCTCCTGTCAGCATGCTCTTGGCATCAGCAATACTGTCTGTGTTCGGTGGCTGTTTATATATGGACTAAGGTTTTCATTGCTGTGATAAAATACCATGATCAGAAGTACCTTTGGGATTAAAAGGGTTATTTCATCTTACACTTCCATCACTGAGAGAAGTCAAGGCAGGAACTCAAGCAGGGCAGGGACCTGGAGGCAGGAATTGATAAGTATAAGGCAAGAAGCTGAAGGGCAGGAACCTAGAGGTCATAGAAGAGTGCTGCTCATTGGTTGCTCCTCATGTCTTTCTCAGCCTGTTTTTTTTTTTTTTTTTTTTTTTTTTTTTTTTTTTTTTTTTTTTTTTTATGGCACCCAGGTCCAGCATGTCAAAAGTATCACTCCAGGCAGTGATTTGTGCCCTCCAACATCAAGCAACAATCAAGGAATTGCATCACAGTCTTCCTCATAGGCTAATTGAGTGAGGGCATTTTCTCAACTGAGGTTTCCTTTTCTTAAAGAACACTACCCTGTACTAAATTTGCTATTAAACTATGCGGCACAATTGACTTTTTGTCAACTTGACAGACAAACTATCCAACTGCAACAATTTTCTCTCATTTGACCCAAGGTGATTTGTCAATATTAATATTAATATCACATTATAAAACATTTCAATTTTAAGTCCTACAGTCTTTGAAAATTTTATGTATTTTGTTGGATATTTTATGTATTTACATTTCAAATGTTATTCCCTTTTCTCCCCCTCTTCCATCCCCTTTCCCCTGCTTCTATGAAGATCCTCCCCCTCTCACCTACCCACTCCCACCTCAACACTCTGGCATTCCCCTATACTGGAGAAATGAGCCTTCACAGAACAAGGACTTCTACTGATGTCCTCTGTTACATGTGCGGCTGGAGCCATGAGTCCCTCCATGTATAATATTTGGTTAATGGTTTAGTTTCTGGGAGTTCTGGGGGTTCTGATTTGTTGATATTGTTTTTCTTCCTATGGAGTTGCAAACCTTTTCAGCTTTTTCAGTCCTTTCTCTAACTCCTCCATTGGGGTCCCCATACTCAGTCCAATGGTTATCTGGAAGCATCCTCATCTGTATTGGTAAGGCTCTGACAGAGCCTCTCAGGAGACAGCCATATCAGGTTACTGTCAGCAAGAACTTATTGGCATCAGCAATAGTGACTGTGTTTAGTGACTGCATACAGGATGAATCCCTAGGTGGGGAAGTCTCTGTGTGACCTTTCCTTCAGTCCCTCCTCTACTCTTTGTCCCTGTACTTCCTCCCATGAGTATTTTGTTCCTCCTTATAAGAAGGACTAAAGCATCCACATTTTGGTCTTCCTTCTTTTTGAGGTTAATATGGTCTGTGAAATGTTTCTTGGGTATTCCAAGATTTTAGGCTAAAATCTACTTATCAGATAGTATATACCATATATGTTCTTTTGTGACTGGGTTACTTCACTCAGAATGATATTTTCCACTTCTTTCAATTTGCCTAAGAATTTCATGAAGTCATTGTTTTTATAGCTGAGTTATACTTCATTGTGTAAACGTACCACATTTTCTGTATCCATTCCTCTATTGAAGGATATCTGGCTATTATAAATAAGGCTGCTATAAAAATAGGGGATCATATATCCTAGTTATGTATTGGAGCATCTTTTGGGTATATGCCCAAAAAGTTCAGTTTTTTAGAACATCCAAAGTCTTTCAAAGAATCCATTCCAGTGTCTTTGAATTATCCAAAAACTGGATGAAATTTTAGTCTCTTAATTATAGGCTGCTATAAAATGAAATATAAGTTACATAATTTCTTAATTTTAGTGGAAAAATTAAGGCACAGTCACAAATCAAATAAAACCCAAATTTCATCAGTGTAAAAAGCTCAGTGTCAGACATTTGGAATTCTCTCATAATCTTCTGGGCTGCAAAGGCCTTGGTTTTCTTTAGTAGGTTTTTGAAAGAATTCTGAATAGTTGTTTGCTCATTTTAACCCACTTCTCTGAAGTATTGTTTTTTAAACTGCTAATATACATGGTATTTTAAAATAATATTTTCTTATTTGAAAGGTCATGCATTTATACAATATCTATTTTAATCATATCTATCATTATTATTTCCCTACAATTCTTCCCAATGTCCCCCATTTCCTTCCCAACTTCATGTCCTTTTCTACTGTTACTAACAAACGTATGACTCCAATTAGTGCTGTTTATATCATCATGGGTTTGTGGCCATCCACTGGGGCATGAGTAACCTAACAATGGCAATGTCTCTGACATAGAGTGATTCTCCATCCCTCAATATTCATCAATGGCCATTAGCTCCTGTGATATGAATGAAGCCTTAGGGATCATGTTTGCATTCATGCATATTAGAATTTTGACTGGCTTGGTTTTGTGCATTCTAGCTGCTGTGAGTTCTTATATGCAACAGTATGCCATGTCCAGTAGTCAGCCCTTTGTAGCTGTGTTCCCCATCCACTAGCTTTAACATTCTTCCTGGTCCCATTACTCAAAATTCCCTGACTTTTGAACAGTGGGATGTTGATATAGATACTCCACAACTCAGTCCTTCATGTTATTTATATTGTGCACATTGAATATTTATGAACCTCAGCATTAACTATGACTGGCAGCAAAAAGGAACATCTATGGCCAAAGTTGAGAACAACTCAAATATATGTTAAAAACACAAATATGTAGAAAGCAGTTTGACAGCTTTTGGTAATTTTTTTTGTACTAAATTTGATTTGTTCATTGTTGGTTTGTAGTAGAGCAAATGACTTGGATATGATCAAAACACATTTATAAAAGTCTCAAAGGTCATTTTAAAATTGAATTGTGGGGTGGAGATGAAACTTGGTGCTAGTGTTTGCTCATGCTCAAGATCCTGGACCTAATTCTCAGTACTGAAAGAAAGGAGGAAAATTCTTTAGTTTATTGGAGCCTTATCATCCTCACTTATTAGTTACAGGAGATACAGTGCTTGGAAATTTCCTGTCAACAATGTTGTCTGTAGGTATAGGGTTTTTTTTCTCTCCTGTCTAAATAACTGTTTTTATTTCTTCTTCATATATATATATATATATATATATATATATCTTAGGATTATACTGCTGAGAACAGACACCATGACCAAGGTAACTCCTATAAGGAAAACATTTAAATGTGGCTGACTTACAGGTTCAGAGGGTGAGTCCATTATCAAGACAAGAGTATGGCAGCATCCAGGCAGGAGTGGTGCAGGCAGAGCTGAGAGTGCAACATCTTCATCTGAAGGCTGTTAGTGGAAGATTGACTTCTAGGCAGCTAGGGTGAGGGTCTTAAGCCCATGCCCACAGGGACACACCTACTCCAACAAGGACAGATCTTCTCATCCTGTCACTCTCTGGGCTGAGCATGTACAAACCATGGCATTATTTTACTGTAATAATTAGAACTCTGTTGAATAGTAGCAGTAAGAGAAGAAATACTTGCCTTATTTACCATGATTGGAATAAAATTTCCCATTTCTCCTCATTAAGAATGCTACTCTGTAACATTAGTAGATAATTCTTTAAGTGGTGAGGGTTTCCTGTAGGTTTAGTTTACTGAGCGACTTTGGTGACATAAACACACTTGGGTTTGCTGTTGCATTGTGTCAAACTCTTGTTTCATGAACTGATCATAATCAAGTTTTTTTCAGAATGTTGATATCTAATAGGTAATACATTTTGGATTCAATGGTCAAACTAAGAAAGAAGACACACAGTTGGGTGAACAGGAAAGTGGAAAATGAAATTGGCAGGAGTT
Organism: Rattus norvegicus; assembly: GCF_021556685.1. Lineage (NCBI taxonomy): Eukaryota > Metazoa > Chordata > Mammalia > Rodentia > Muridae > Rattus > Rattus norvegicus. Next base: position 9,430,088 of record NC_141554.1, on the reverse strand, counting down.
CATGGGAGAGGTGGATATAATCAAAACACATTGTGTGAAACTCTCAAAGATAAAGTTTTAAAAATAAAATCCTCTTAGTTTTCCAACTTTTTGAGTTGTATAAATAAGCCATTTATTTGTGCTCTTTGCGATTTTTAAAATATAGGCAGCTAGAGCTATAAATTTCCCTCATAGGACTGCTTTCAGTGTGTTCCAGAGTTTTTGCTATGTTGTGTTTACAGTCCATTTAATTTCATGAAATCCTTTTTATTTCTTACTTGATTTCTTCTTTATCTCTTATATCTCTTATCAATTTATCATTCAGAAATGATTTATTTAATCTGCACAAGTTTCATTATTTACTAGAGATTTCTATTCACTAGTTTTTTCATTTAAATGTTATTGCATTATGCTTGTATAGGATACAAGGAGTGGACTTTTACTCTTTTTAAATATGTAAGATTTATTTTGAGACTCAGGATGTGGTCTATTTTCGAATATCTTATAGGTGCTGCAGAATAGCGTGTGTACTCTTTGGTGCCTAGATAGAATATTTTATAGCTCTCCGTTAAGTCCATTTGATATATGATGTCAATTAATTCTGATATTTCTTTGTTTTTTGTCCAGATGACCTATCTAGTGGAGAAACTGGAATATTGAAATATTGAATATTAATTGATGTTCAACTGTGTCTTTGAATCCAGCTGTAGAATTTTTTATTAAATTGGGCATCCCAGAGTTTGGTGAATATATGTTTATGACAGTAATGTCTTCTGAGTTAACTTATCCCCTGATTAAAATAAAATATCACTTTATCTCATATTATTAGTTTTAGTTTGAAGTCTATTTTTGTCAGATAACAGGATAGTGCCTTGTTGAGTTTCCACTGCTGTGAAGAGACACTGTGACCATTGCAACTCATATAAAGAAAAACATTTAATTGTATCTGGCTTACACTTTCAGAGGTTCAGTCCATTATCATCGTGACAGAAAACAGCAATGTGTAGCCTGACATGGTGCTGGTGGACCTGAGAGTTCTACATCTTGGTCCAAAGGCAGAGGAAGTAGAATGCGTTTTGAAGGCAGTAAGGAGGAAGCTAGATCACACTTGTCAGACTTGAGCAAATATATGAGACCTCAAAGACCACCTCCACAAGGACACATTTCCTTTAGCAAGACCATACCTACTCAAACACAGCTATATCTCCTAATAATGTTATTACCTATAAGCCAGTCATTCAAACACAGGAGTCTATGGGAGCCATACTTGTGCAAACCAATGCAGATAATGATATCTGCTTGCTTCCTGGTCCCATTTGATTGGATTACTTTTGTCCATCATTTTACTCCGAGGTGGTGCCTAGCTTTAAAACTAAAAACCATTTCTTAGAGGCAGCAGATAGATGAATTTTATTTCTTTATCCATTCAGTCACTCTGTGTTTTTTGATTGGGTAATTGAGGCAACAGATCTTTAAAGTTATTATTGAAGGGTATATGTTAATTTTGATCATTTCAATGGATATATCTATAAAACACTCTCTCACATCGGGCTCAGAGAATATGGCAGAAGATTGTAAGAGCCAGAAGTTCAGGGAGTTTGCTGTGAGGTTATTATCTTTAGCAGTATCAGAAGTTACACCTCTAATGTCTCACCAACATGACTGCCCAGATGTGAGATGAATAGAAATCACACCAATGGACATGCCAAATTGTATAATGAAATTCCCATAAAGCCTCAGCTCTACCCAGAGAACTATAGGTAAAAAGCGAAAACAAACAAAAATGAACCCCTCCAAATGTAAGTAAAACAAAAGCAAAAAACCACATCAAGTTCAAAGGCAGCCTGGGTTATGTGAAATACTGTCTCAAAAATGAGTTAACTAAATCTTATATTCCATTATTGGTATCTTGAGAAAGTACCATGTATATACAACAAAATTCAACTGTAACTGTAGCTGGTTCCAACCTAATCTGCCCAATATAATAGCCATTAATTACATATGGGTACTGAATTCAAATTGAGATCCATAATAAGTATGAACTATACATCATATTTTAGAAACAATATGAGGAAAATATCCGTTTTGTTTTTGAAACAGGGTACCACTATGTAGCACTGACTCTCTTGGAGCTCACTACATAGACTAGGTTGGCCTTGAACTCAGAAATGTGTCTGAACCTGGACTCATGAGTTCTGGAAATAAAGACAGGCACCACCACAACAAGCTGGGAAGAAAAACCTTATTAATATTAATGATGCAGGCATGCATAAGAGACAGTTTGGTACCAAGGACCTCCATCTATTTTGGGGCTATGTACATATATACCAACAGTAATACATTTGTAGTATAGTTCCTTCAATTACAATAAAATGCAAACAAAATCTTCTCCAAACAATACATCTAGCATCCCCCAAACTCTTTCAACTTCCCACATGCATTGGGCTACAGGTACTCCCATATCTGAACAATGATATATATTTCTCTGCTTCTGATAAAAACCAAAACTAGACAGTTTATAGTCAATACTTCAACATACTGTGTTCTTTAGTAACCCTTTCCTTTGGATATTTTTTTATTTACATTTCTATTTTTTATTGAATATTTTTATTTACATTTCAAATATTATTCCCTTTCCCAGTTTCCTGGACACAAGCCCCCTAACCCCTCCACCTTCCCATCTTCTATAAGTGTATTCCCCTCCCCATTCATGCCCCCTTCCTGCCCCCACCCCTGACATTCCTTTACACCGGGGGTCTAATCTTGGAAGGGCCAAGGGATTCTCCTTCCATTGGTGCCCAACAAGGCCATCCTCTGCTACATATGTAACTGGAGCCATGGGTCAGTTCATGTACAGTCTTTGGGTAATGGTTTAGTCCCTGGAAGCTTTGGTTGGTTGGCAATGTTGTTTTTAAGCGGTTGCAAGACCCTTCAGCTCTTTCATTCCTTTCTTTAATTCCTCCAATGGGGGTCCTGTTCTCAGTTAAATGGTTTGCTGTTAGCAATCGCCTCTGTATTGGACATATTTTTACTGTGTCTCTTAGGAAACATCCATATTTGGTGGAGATATATATATATATATATATATATATATATATATATATATATATATATCATGTGGGGCAGGTTCTTCATGACCATTCCTTCAATCTCTGCTCCAAACTTTGCCTCGGTATCTCCTCCTATGAATATTTTTGCTCCCCCTTCTACAAAGGAGTGAAGCATCGGCGCTTTGGTCATCATTCTTCTTGAGCTTCATATGGTCCGTGGATTGAATCTTGGGTAATTCAAGCTTTTGGGCTAATATCCACTTATCAGTGAGTGCATACCATGTGTGTTTTTCTGTAATTGGGTTACCTCACTCAGGATGATATTTTCTAGTTCCATCCATTTGCTTAGGAATTTCATGAAGTCATTGTATTTGATAGTTGAGTAGTACTCCATTCTGTAGACATATCACATTTTCTGTATCCATTCTTCTGTCAAAGAACATCTGGGTTCTTTCCAGCTTCTGGGTATTATATTATGTTATCTAACATTTAAAGGACAGCAATTGGGATATAATACACTCTATTATAGTTTCTTTTCTCTTGCTTTGACTTGGGGTATAGGGGATAAAGAAAAGACAAATAGACACAGGGAAGGAAAGCTGTGGTTGGGTGGACTGTGTTTGTCCTTCAGAAACCACACCACTCTGGAAGCTCAACATATTTATTATGTATATTAAACAGAGAGGGGCATAAAGCTGAAAAAAAGAGACAGGTTTTTACATACTGCTGAACAAGGAGACAGTTTAAACTAATCTAAGTGAGAGCAGACACTGCAGTGGAGCATGCTAAAGTTTGTTAACATCCAAGAGAAGAAAACTATGTGAAAATTTTCTGCACACACTACAAACATCTACCCTGAGATGATCAGGGAAAGGTTTGCCATTGCCCTCTGAGCTTCTCCCTGTGGCAATGGAAATGAGAAGACTTTGGCATTCTCCCATGGGTCTAAGGCTCTGCAGTCTTTCACTTGGTGGCCCATGTGAATACCAAATATTTACTCAGGAACTCACTTACACAGAGGCTCCTCTGCTCCCAACAGAGCAACATCTTTAGGCTCAAGATTATAATTTTTTAAGGAAAATATTCTAATGTTTTAACTAATGTTGACTAGTTTGACATGTTGACTAGTATAAGAAAATAAGTCTTGAGACAGGTGGGCACTCCTGAGACTGCAGGGCAGGAGAGACCACCATTACTGCCCTCCCTTCCCCACATCACTGGTCCATGAGGAAACTGTACAGGGCCTCTGCAAACGGGAAGATAGGAGCACTCAAGCTGCAGGAACTCTGCAGTCCAGGCTCTGCCTGGATCTAAAGGGACCTGGTCAAACAGCTCCCTGCACCCAAATCCCATGGGAGGGAAAGCTAGACTTTTAGAGGGGTAGACACACCTGGGAAGGCAGAGGAGACTACTCGCTGCCCAAATTTCTGACTCCAGAGGAAAATGTCTAGTGTGATCTGGGACCCCTGTGCACAGGGTCCTGAAAGAAGGTGGGGCAGGCCCTTCTGGTTGCTGCACTCATGGAGAGCTGAAACCTGACTCTGAGAAATAACTTCAGACCTGAGACCAGAGGTAAGACCAAATTTTCTGCTCCAAGTGACCTGCCTGGTGGACTCAGGACACATAAAGGCAAAATTCCTCTGGGACCAGGGACTTCTGGTTTCTAGCTGGGGCCTGAAACTCGCTGATCCAGGCCCACAGCTCCCTGCTCCCAAACCCCGTGAGAGAGAGAGAGCTCTTTGCCCAGACAGGTGGGCACTCCTGAGACTGTAGGGCAGGAGAGACCGCCATTACTGCCCACCCTTGCCCACATCCCTGGCCCAAGAGGAAACTATATAGGGCCTCTGGGAACAGGAAGATAGGGGCACTCAAGCTGCAGGAATGCTGAAGTCCAGACACAGCCCAGATCTGAAGGGACCTGGTCAAACAGCTCCCTGCACCCAAATCCTGTGGGAGGGAGAGTTAGACCTTCAGAGGGGCAGACATGCCTAGGAAGCCAGAGGAGACTACTCTCTGCCCACATTTCTGACTCTAGAGGAAAACTCCTAGCTAGCACCATCTGGGCCCCTTATGCACAGGGACCTGAGAAAAGGCGGGGCAGGCATTTCTGGTTGCCGCCCTCATGGAGAGCTGAAACCCAGCTCTGAGGAGAAACTTCAGGCCCGAGACCAGAGGTAAGACCAACTTTTCTGCTCCAAGTCACCTGACTGGTGGACTCAGGATACACACTCACAGGAACAGCTGAAGACCAGTACACAGGTAAGACTACATGCCTGAAAGCAGAACACTCTGTTCCCATAACTGGCTGAAAGAAAACAGGAAAAAAGGTTTACAGCACTCCTGACACACAGGCCTACAGGACAGTCTAACCACTGTCAGAAATAGCAGAACAAGGTAAGACCAGAGAAAACGTGATGGCAAGAGGCAAGCGCAGGATCCAAGCAACAGAAACCAAGACTACATGGCATCATCAGAGTCTGATTCTCCCACCAAAGCAAACACTGAATATGCAAACACACCAGAAAAGCAAGATCTAGATTTAAAATCACATTTGATTATGATGATGGAGGACTTGAAGACAGACATAAAGAACTTCCTTCGAGAAATGCAGGAAAACACAAATAAACAAGTAGAAGCCTATAGAAAGGAAACACAAAAATCACTGAAAGAATTCCAGGAAAACAGAATCAAAAGGGAAGTAATTGAAAATGGAAATAGAAGCAATGAAAAAGCACAAAGGGAGACAAGCCTGGATATAGAAAATCAAAGGAAGAGACAAGGAGCCGTAGATACAAGCATCACCAACAGAATACAAGAGATAAAAGAGAGATTTCAGGAGCAGAAGATTCCATAGAAATCTTTCTCACCAGAGACTATGAAAGCCAGAAGATCCTGGACAGATGTCATACAGACCCTAAGAGAACACAAATGTCATTCCAGGCTACTATTTCTAGGGAAACTCTCAATTAACATAGATGGAGAAACCAAGATATTCCATGACAAAACAATATTTATACAATATCTTTCTACAAATCCAGCCCTACAAAGGATAGTAAATGATAAACCTTACACAAGTAGGCAAGCTACACCCTAGAAAAAGCAAGAAGGTAATCGTTTTGCAAGAAAACAAAGAGAATACAAGCACAAAAACATAATCTCACCTCCAAACACTAAGATAACAGGAAGCAACAATCACTATTCCTTAATAGCTCTCAACATCAATGGACTCAATTCCCCAATGAAAAGACACAGATTAACAAACGCAATGACAATACAGCATTTTGCTGCCTACAGGAAACACACCTCAGACACAAAGACAGATACTACCTCAGAGTAAAAGGCTGGAAAACAACTTTCCAAGCAAATGGTCTGAAGAAGCAAGATGAAGAAGCCATTCTAATATCAAATAAAATTGGTTTTCAACCAAAAGTCATCAAAAAACATAAGGAAGGACACTTCATATTCATCAAAGGAAAAATCCACCAAGATGAACTCTCAATCCTAAATATCTATGCCCCAAATACAAGGACACCTAAATACATAGAAGAAACCTTATTAAAGCTCAAAGCACACATTGCACTTCTCACAATAATAGTAGGAGATTTCAACACCCCACTCTCATCAATGGACAGATCATGGAAACAGAAATTAAACAGAGACATAGACAGACTAAGAGAAGTCATGAACAAAATGGACTTAACAGATATTTATAGAACATTCTATCCTAAAACTAAAGGATACACCTTCTTCTCACTACCTCATGATACTTTCTCCAAATTGATCATATAATCAGTCATAAAACAGGCCTCAACAGATACAGAAAGGTAAAAATAATCCCATGTGTCCTATCAGAACACCACGGGCTAAAGCTGTTTTTCAACAAAAATAGGGGAAGAATGCCCACATATACATGGAAGTTGAACAATGTTCTACTCAATGATAACATGGTCAAGGAAGAAATAAAGAAAGAAATTGAAGACTTCTTAGAATTTAATGAAAATGAAGGTACAACATACCCAAACTTATGGGACATAATAAAAGCTGTGCTAAGAGGAAAACACATAGCTCTGAGTACCTGCAGAGAGAAACAGGAGAGAGCATATATCAGCAGCTTGACAGCACACCTAAAAGCTCTAGAACAAAAAGAAGCAAATACACCCAGGAAGAATAGAAGGCAAGAAATAATCAAACTCAGAGCTGAAATCAACCAAGTAGAAACAAAAAGGACCTTAGAAAGAATCAACAGAACCAAAAGTTGGTTCTTTGAGAAAATCAATAAGATAGATAAACCCTTAGCCAGACTAACCAGAGGACACAGAGAATGGGCCAACATTAACAAAATCAGAAAGGAGTAGGGAAATATAACAAAAGAATTAGAGGAAATTCAAAATATCATCAGATCCTACTACAAAAGCCTATATTCAACAAAACTTGAAAATCTGGAGGAAACGGACAATTTCCTAGACAGATACCAGGTACCAAAGTTAAATCAGGCACAGGTAAACCATTTAAACAATCCCATAACTCCTAAAGAAATACAAGCAGACATTAAATGTCTCCCAACCAAAAAGAGCCCAGGTCCAGATGGGTTCAGTGCAGAATTCGATCAGATCTTCATAGAAGACCTCATACCAATACTATCCAAACTATTCCACAAAATTGAAACAGATGGAGCACTACTGAATTCCTTTTATGAAGCCACAATTACTCTTATACCTAAACCACACAAAGATCCAACAAAGAAAGAGAACTTCAGACCAATTTCCCTTATGAATAGCGACGCAAAAATACTCAATAAAATTCTGGCAAACCGAATCCAAGAGCACATCAAAACATTCATCCAGCATGATCAAGTAGGCTTCATCCCAGGGATGCAGGGATGGTTTAATATACAGAAAACCATCAATGTAATCCACTATATGAACTGAAAGATAAAAACCACATGATGATTTCATTAGATGGTGAGAAAGCATTTAACCAAAATGTGGATGCTTCACTCCTTCTTTAAAATGGGAACAAGAATATCCTTAGGAGGGGATAGGGAGGCAAAGTTTAGAACAGAGACTAAAGGAACGCCCATACAGAGCCTGCCCCACATGTGGCCCATACATATACATCCACCAAAGTAGATAAGATGGATGAAGCAAAGAAGTGCAGGCTGACAGGGACCAGATGTAGATGTCTCCTGAGAGACACAGCCAGAATAAAGCAAATATATAGGCGAATCCCAGCAATACACCACTAAACTGAGAATGGGACCCCTGGTGAAAGAATCAGAGAAAGGACTGAAAGAGCTTGAAGGGGCTTGAGACCCCATATGAACAACAATGCTAACCAAACAGATCTTCCATGGACAAAGCCACTATCCAAAGACTATATAGACTGACCCTGGGCTCCAAATTCATAGGTAGCAATGAATAGCCTAATAGGGGCACCAGTGGAATGGGAAGCCCTTGGCCCTGACAAAGCTGGACCCCCAGTGAATGGGATTGTTGGGGGAAGGGTATAATGGGGGGAAGATGGGGAGAGGAACACCCACATAGAAGGGGACTGAGAGGGGTTAGGGGAATGTTGTCCTGGAAACTGGGAAAGGGCATACCATTTGAAATGTAAATAAGATATACTCAATTTAACTAAGATGGAGAAAAAAATCATTAGCCAAAAAAAAAATTGACAAATGTGACCCCATAAGCTTGCAAAGCTTTTGTAAAGCAAAGACACTTTTATTAGTACAAAACGGCAACCAACTGGTTTGGAAAAAATCTTTACCAATCTTACATCTGATAAAGGGCTACTATTTCAAAATACTCAAAAACTCAAGAAGTTAGACTCCAGAGAGCCCAATAACCCTAATAAAGTTGGTGTACAGAACTAAACAATGAATTTTCAGCTGATAAATATCAAATGGCTGAGAAGTATCTAAAGAAATATTCTACATCCTTAGTCATCAGGGAAATGCACATCAAAACAACCTGAGATTCTACCTCAGACCAGTCAGAATGGCTAAGATCAAAAACTCAGATGACAACAGATGCTGGCAAGAATGTGAAGAAAGAGGAACACTCATCCATTGTTAGTGGGATTATAAACGGGTACAATCTCTCTGGAAATCAGTTTGGAGGTTCCTCAGAAATTTGGACATTGAACTACCTGAGGACCTAGCTATATATCTCCTGGGCATATACCCAAAAGATGCCCCAACATATAACAAAGACACGTGCTCCACTATGTTCATAGCAGCCTTATTTATAATATCCAGGAGCTGGAAAGAACCCAGATGCCCTTCAGCAGAGGAATGGATACAGAAAATGTGGTACATCTACACAATGGAATATTACTCAGCTATCAAAAACAATGACTTTATGAAATTCGTAGGCAAATGGTTGGAACTGGAAAATATCATCCTGAGTGAGGTAACCCAATCACAGAAAAACACACATGGAATGCACTCATTGATTAGTGGATATTAGCCCATGAGCTTTAATTATCCAAGATACAATCCACAGACCACATGAAGCTCAAGAAGGATGACCAAAGTATGGATGCTTCACTCCTTCTTACTAGGAGGAACAAAAATTTTCATAAGAGGGTTTACGGAGACAATGTTTGGAGCAGTGACTTAAGGAATGGCAATTCAGATCCTGCTCCACTTTGGTATACAGCACATATATATATATATATAGCCAACAAAACTAGAAAATATTGATGAAGCCAAGAAGTACATGCTGACAGGAGCCCGATATAGCTGTCCCCCTGAGAGGCACAGCCAGAGCACATCAAATACAGAGGCGAATGCTAGCAGCAAACCATTGATCTGAGAATTGGGCTCCCCATTGGAGGTATTAGAGACAGGATTGAAGGATCTGAAGGAGCTTGCAGCCCCTTAAGAACAACAGTGCTATCCAACTAGAGCTCCCAGGGTCTAAACCACTACCCAAAGACTACACATGGACAGAGTCATGGCTCCAGCTGCATACATAACAAAGAATGGCTTTGTTGGGCACCAATGGGAGGAATAGCCCTTGGTCCTGCCAAGACTGGACCCTCCAGTGTAGGGGAATGTCAGAGGGGTAGGAAGGGGGGTGGTTTTGGAGCGGAACACTCTTATAGAGGAAGGGGAGGGGGGTTGTATAGGGGGCTTATGTCTGGGAAACCGGGAAAGGGAATAAAATTTGAAATGTAAATAAAAAATATCCAACAAAAAACATCAAACATAAGTTGAAAGCCATAAATATTTTGGTGATAGAATGTTGAGACATGGTCTAAAAAATGGAGTCCTGAGAGGAGAGTTCTAACTGCTTGTGAGAAAACTCCAACAACAATCACAACAAAAAAACAAACAAACAAATAAAAAAAAACCAAGAGTCTTGTGACCTTAATTTCTTCAAAATACCGAATTGTTTTTAGACTGTGTTTTCATGCTCCTCTCATATATAGCAAATAAGTGTGAGTTCACTTCATATTATTCAGCATAGCTTGCTGCTGTTATGCAACTAAATGTTTAAATTATCCTGTATATGCCTTTATTAAAAATACGTTTTTGCCATGTGTGACTTGTTCTTGTGATTGTATACCGTTTCAAGTCATTAATATGATCCATCTTCGCCCTCAGAATATAACTTGTCTGATGGTCTAAATATAGTTAGCCATTCTATGAGACTTTAATCTGCCTCATTTATTTTCTCTGCTGTCCAAGGTTCTACTTCTTATAGGGTGGTGACGCTTCAAGAGTTCTATAGTTGAAAAGACACATGCGTTGAAATGAGAAAAATATACCTAAAGTGTTAACCATAGCCAGAGGTAAGATACTTAGACATTTTGCACCTTGGTTTTTTCACCTTTAAAAGGATGACATTGTTATTGTGAGATTTATGTGAAATAACAAAGAAAAACAGTATTGTACATTTCCCAGGTTAATGTTCCTATTATTTCTGTATTATTAATTTTATACATAGGCAAGATAATCATTTGACATATATTCATGAAGTATTTCTTATACAATAGGTATTGTGATTAATTCATGTATCTGATAAACAAATAACAACTAAGCTAGGCGTGGTGGTACCTGTAATCACACCACATAGGAGACTGAGGCAGAAAGATACCAAGTTCAAGTCTACTATCGATGAAAATTCAACTGAGATGAAGATGAATATTATTGAACCTCAAAAAGACAAAGAAATAGACAAATCAATTGGTAAACTTGGGAACTGAATTAAATCCCTAGTGCCTATGTTAAAAATAAGCCAATATGATTGTATATGCTTGTAATCACAGAGCTGGGGCAAGGCAGAGACAGTATTCTGGGGATTTGGTGGTCAGCTTAGTCTATGTAAAAAAAAAATGAAATATGTCAACTACAGAATGATACTCAGGGTTACCCTCTAGCCTCCAAATGCATACTCATGCTTGAAATTTTTTTTTATTAACTTGAGTATTTCTTTTTTTTTTTATTAACATGAGTATTTCTTATATACATTTCGAGTGTTATTCCCTTTCCCGGTTTCTGGGCAAACATCCCCCTAATCCCTCCCCCTCCCCTTCCTTATGGGTGTTCCCCTCCCAACCCTCCCCCCATTGCCGCCCTCCCCCCACCAGTCTAGTTCACTGGGGGTTCAGTCTTAGCAGGACCCAGGGCTTCCCCTTCCACTGGTGCTCTTACTAGTATATTCATTGCTACCTATGAGGTCAGAGTCCAGGGTCAGTCCATGTATATAGTCTTTAGTTAGTGGCTTAGTCCCTGGAAGCTCTGGTTGCTTGGCATTGTTGTACATATGGGGTCTCGAGCCCCTTCAAGCTCTTCCAGTTCTTTCTCTGATTCCTTCAACGGGGGTTCTATTCTCAGTTCAGTGGTATGCTGCTGGTATTCGCCTCTGTATTTGCTGTATTCTGGCTGTGTCTCTCAGGAGCGATCTACATCCGGCTCCTGTCGGTCTGCACTTCTTAGCTTCATCCATCTTGTCTAATTGGGTGGTTGTACATGTATGAGCCACATGTGGGGCAGGCTCTGAATGGGTGTTCCTTCAGTCTCTGTCTTAATCTTTGCCTCTCTCTTCCCTGCAAGGGTATTCTTGTACCCCTTTTAAAGAAGGAGTGAAGCATTCACATTTTGATCATCCGTCTTGAGTTTCATTTGTTCCAGGCATCTAGGGTAATTCAAGCATTTGGGCTAATAGCCACTTATCAATGAGTGCATACCATGTATGTCTTTCTGTGATTGGGTTAGCTCACTCAGGATGATGTTTTCCAGTTCCAACCATTTGCCTACGAATTTCATAAAGCCGTTGTTTTTGATAGCTGAGTAATATTCCATTGTGTAGATGTACCACATTTTCTGTATCCATTCCTCTGTTGAAGGGCATCTGGGTTCTTTCCAGCTTCTGGCTATTATAAATAAGGCTGCAATGAACGTAGTGGAGCACGTGTCTTTTTTATATGTTGGGGCATCTTTTGGGTATATGCCCAAGAGAGGTATAGCTGGATCCGCAGGCAGTTCAATGTCCAACTTTCTGAGGATCCTCCAGACTGATTTCCAGAATGGTTGTACCAGTTTGCAACCCCACCAACAATGGAGGAGTGTTCCTCTTTCTCCGCATCCTCGCCAGCATCTGCTGTCCCCTGAGTTTTTGATCTTAGCCATTCTCACTGGTGTGAGGTGAAATCTCAGGGTTGTTTTGATTTGCATTTCCCTTATGACTAAATATGTTGAACATTTCTTTAGGTGTTTCTCAGCCATTCGGCATTACTCAGCTGTGAATTCTTTGTTTAGCTCTGAGCCCCATTTTTTAATAGGGTTATTTGTTTCCCTGTGGTCTAACTTCTTGAGTTCTTTGTATATTTTGGATATAAGGCCTCTATCTGTTGTAGGATTGGTAAAGATCTTTTCCCAATCTGTTGTTTGCCGTTTTGTCCTAACCACAGTGTCCTTTGCCTTACAGAAGCTTTGCAGTTTTATGAGATCCCATTTGTCGATTCTTGATCTTAGAGCGTAAGCCATTGGTGTTTTGTTCAGGAAATTTTTTCTAGTGCCCATGTGTTCCAGATGCTTCCCTAGTTTTTCTTCTATTAGTTTGAGTGTGTCTGGTTTGATGTGGAGGTCCTTGATCCACTTGGACTTAAGCTTTGTACAGGGTGATAAGCATGGATCGATCTGCATTCTTCTACATGTTGACCTCCAGTTGAACCAGCACCATTTGCTGAAAATGCTATCTTTTTTCCATTGGATGGTTTTGGCTCCTTTGTCAAAAATCAAGTGACCATAGGTATGTGGGTTCATTTCTGGGTCTTCAATTCTATTCCATTGGTCTATCTGTCTGTCTCTGTACCAATACCATGCAGTTTTTATCACTACTTCTCTTTAATACTGCTTGAGTTCAGGGATAGTGATTCCCCCTGATGTCCTTTTATTGTTGAGGATAGCTTTAGCTATCCTGGGTTTTTTGTTATTCCAGATGAATTTGCAAATTGTTCTGTCTAACTCTTTGAAGAATTGGATTGGTATTTTGATGGGGATTGCATTGAATCTCTAGATCGCTTTTGGTAAAATGGCTATTTTTACTATATTAATCCAGCCAATCCATGAGCATGGGAGATCTTTCCATCTTCTGAGGTCTTCTTCAATTTTCTTCTTCAGTGTCTTGAAGTTCTTATTGTACAGATCTTTTACTTTCTTGGTTAAAGTCACACCGAGGTACTTTATATTATTTGGGTCTATTATGAAGGGTGTCGTTTCCCTAATTTCTTTCTCCGCTTGTTTCTCTTTTGTAGAGAGGAAGGCAACTGATTTATTTGAGTTAATTTTATACTCAGCCACTTTGCTGAAGTTGTTTATCAGCTTTAGTAGTTCTCAGGTGGAACTTTTGGATCACTTAAATATACTATCATATCATCTGCAAATAGTGATATTTTGACTTCTTCTTTTCCGATCTGTATCCACTTGACCTCCTTTTGTTGTCTGATTGCTCTGGCTAGAACTTCAAGAACTATATTGAATAAGTAGGGAGAGAGTGGGCAGCCTTGTCTAGTCCCTGATTTTAGTGGGATTGCTTCAAGTTTCTCTCCATTTAGTTTAATGTTAGCAACTGGTTTGCTGTATATGGCTTTTACTATGTTCAGGTATGGGCCTTGAATTCCTATTCTTTCCAGGACTTTTATCATGAAGGGGTGTTGAATTTTGTCAAATGCTTTCTCAGCGTCTAATGAAATGATCATGTGGTTTTGTTCTTTCAGTTTGTTTATATAATGGATCACGTTGATGGTTTTCCGTATATTAAACCATCCCTGCATGCCTGGGATGAAGCCTACCTGGTCATGGTGGATGATTGTTTTGATGTGCTCTTGGATTCGGTTTGCCAGAATTTTGTTGAGTATTTTTGCGTCTATATTCATAAGGGAAATTGGTCTGAAGTTCTCTTTCTTTGTTGTGTCTTTTTGTGGTTTAGTTATAAGAGTAATTGTGGCTTCGTAGAAGGTATTCGGTAGTGCTCCATCTGTTTCAATTTTGTGGAATAGTTTGGATAATATTGGTATGAGGTCTTCTATGAAGGTCTGATAGAATTCTGCACTAAACCCGTCTGGACCTGGGCTCTTTTTGGTTGGGAGACCTTTAATGACTGCTTCTATTTCCTTAGGAGTTATGGGGTTGTTTAACTGGTTTATCTGTTCCTGATTTAACTTCGGTACCTGGTATCTGTCTAGGAAATTTTCCATTTCCTGAAGATTTTCAAGTTTTGTTGAGTATAGGTTTTTATAGTAAGATCTGATGATTTTTTGAATTTACTCTGAATCTGTATTTATGTCTCGCCTTTCATTTCTGATTTTGTTAATTTGGACGCACTCTCTGTGTCCTATCGTTAGTCTGGCTAAGGGTTTATCTATCTTGTTGATTTTCTCAAAGAACCAACTTTTGGTTCTGTTGATTCTTTCTATGGTCCTTTTTGTTTCTATTTGGTTGATTTCCGCTCTGAGTTTGATTATTTCCTGCCTTCTACTCCTCCTGGGTGTATTTGCTTCTTTTTGTTCTAGAGCTTTTAGGTGTGCTGTCAAGCTGCTGACATATGCTCTTTCCTGTTTCTTTCTGCAGGCACTCAGTGCTATGAGTTTTCCTCTTAGCACAGCTTTCATTGTGTCCCATAAGTTTGGGTATGTTGTACTTCATTTTCATTAAATTCTACAAAGTTTTTAATTTCTTTCTTAATTCTTCCTTGACCAGGTTATCATTGAGTAGAGCATTGTTCAATTTCCAAGTATATGTGGGCATTCTTCCTTGATTGTTATTGAAGACCAGTTTTATGCCGTGGTGGTCCGATAGCACGCATGGGATTATTTCTCTTTCTGTACCTGTTGAGGCCCGTTTTTTGACCAATTATATGGTCAATTTTGGAGAAAGTACCATGAGGAGCTGAGAAGAAGGTATATCCTTTTGCTTTAGGATAGAATGATCTATAAATATCCGTTAAGTCCATTTGGCTCATGACTTCTCTTAGTCTGTCTACATCTCTGTTTAATTTCTGTTTCCATGATCTGTCCATTGATGAGAGTGGGGTGTTGAAATCTCCCACTATTATTGTGTGAGGTGCAATGTGTGTTTTGAGCTTTAGTAAGGTTTCTTTTACATATGTAGGTGCCCTTGTATTTGGGGCATTGATATTTAGGATTGAGAGTTCATCTTGGTGGATTTTTCCTTTGATGAATATGAAGTGTCCTTCCTTATCTTTTTTTATGACTTTTAGTTGAAAATTGATTTTATTTGATATTAGAATGGCTACTCCACCTTGCTTCTTCTGACCATTTGCTTGGAGAGTTGTTTTCCAGCCTTTCACTCTGAGGTAGTGTCTGTCTTTGTCTCTGAGGTGTTTTTCCTGTAGGCAGCAGAATGCAGGGTCCTCGTTGCATATCCGGTTTGTTAATCTATGTCTTTTTATTGGGGAGTTGAGGCCATTGATGTTGAGAGATATTAAGGAATAGTGATTATTGCTTCCCGTTATATTCATATTTGGATGTGAGGTTATGTTTGTGTGCTTTCATTCTCTTTCTTTTGTTGCCAAGACGATTAGTTTCTTGCTTCTTCTAGGGTATAGCTTGCCTCCTTATGTTGGACTTTACCATTTATTATCCTTTGTAGTGCTGGATTTGTAGAAAGATATTGTGTAAATTTGGTTTTGTCATGGAATATCTTGGTTTCTCCATCTATGTTAATTGAGAGTTTTGTAGGATACAGTAACCTGGGCTGGCATTTGTGTTCTCTTAGGGTCTGTATGACATCAGTCCAGGATCTTCTGGCCTTCATAGTTTCTGGGGAGAAGTCTGGTGTGATTCTGATAGGTGTGCCTTTATATGTTTCTTGACCTTTTTCCCTTACTGCTTTTAATATTCTTTCTTTATTTTGTGCGTTTGGTGTTTTGACTATTATGTGACGGGAGGTGTTTCTTTTCTGGTCCAATCTATTTGGAGTTCTGTAGGCTTCTTGTATGCCTATGGGTATCTCTTTTTTTAGGTTAGGGAAGTTTTCTTCTATGATTTTGTTGAAGATATTTACTGGTCTTTGAGCTGGGAGTCTTCACTCTCTTCTATACCTATTATCCTTAGGTTTGATCTTCTCATTGAGTCCTGGATTTCCTGTATGTTTTGGACCAGTAGCTTTTTCTGCTTTACATTATCTTTGACAGTTGAGTCAATGATTTCTATGGAATCTTCTGCTCCTGAGATTCTCTCTTCCATCTCTTGTATTATGTTGGTGAGGCTTGTATCTACAGCTCCTTGTCTCTTCTTTTGGTTTTCTATATCCAGGGTTGTTTCCATGTGTTCTTTCTTGATTGCTTCTATTTCCATTTTTAGTTCCTTCAACTGTTTAATTGTGTTTTCCTGGAATTCTTTCAGGGATTTTTGCGATTCTTTCAGGGATTTTTGCGATTCCTCTCTGTAGGCTTCTACTTGTTTATTAATGTTTTCCTGTGTTTCCCTAACGGAGTTCTTCATGTCTTTCTTGAAGTACTCCAGCATCATGATCAAATATGATTTTGAAACTAGATCTTGCTTTTCTGGTGTGTTTGGATCTTCCATGTTTGTTTTGGTGGGAGAATTGGGCTCCGATGATGCCATGTAGTCTTGGTTTCTGTTGCTTGGGTTCCTGCGCTTGCCTCTCGCCATCAGATTATCTCTAGTGTTATTTTGTTCTGCTATTTCTGACAGTGGCTAGACTGTCTTATAAGCCTGTGTGTCAGGAGTGCTGTAGACCTGTTTTCCTCTCTTTCAGTCAGTTATGGGGACAGAGTGTTCTGCTTTCGGGCGTGTAGTTTTACTCTCTACAGGTCTTCAGCTGTTCCTGTGGTCCTGTGTCTTGAATTCACCAGGCAGCTTTCTTGTAGCAGAAAGGTTGGTCTTACCTGTGGTCCCGAGGCTCATGTTCGCTCGCGGGGTGCTGCCCACGGGCTCTCTGTGGTGGCAGCAACCAGGAATACCTGCGCCGCCCCTTCCAGGAGCTTCAGTGCACCAGGGTTCCAGATGGCCTTTGGTGTTTTCCTCTGGCGTCTGAGATGTGTATGCAGAGTGCAGTCTCTTCTGGTTTCCCCGGCGTGTCTGCCTCTCTGAGGGTTTAGCTCTCCCTCCCACGGGATTTGGGGGCAGAGAACTGTTTATCTGGTCTGTTTCCTTCAGGTTCCGGCGGTGTCTCAGGCAGGTGTCCTGCCGCTCCTGGGCCCTCCCACACGGGAGCCCAGAGGCCTTATACAGTTTCCTCTTGGGCTAGGGATGTGGGCAGGGGTGGGCAGTGTTGGTGGTCCCTTCCGCTCTGCAGCCTTAGGAGTGCCCACCTGACCAGGCGGTGAGGTCTCTTTCCCACAGGGTCTAGGAGCAGAGAGCTGCTGCGGACCGGGCGAGTATTTCTTATATACATTTCGAGTGTTATTCCCTTTCCCGGTTTCCGGGCAAACATCCCCCTCCCCCCTCCCGTTTTTATCGGTGTTCCCATCCCCATCCTCCCCCCATTGCCGCCCTCCCCCCAACAGTCTAGTTCACAGGGGGTTCAGTCTTAGCAGGACCCAGGGCTTTCCCTTCCACTGGTGCTCTTACTAGGATATTCATTGCTAACTATGAGGTCAGAGTCCAGGGTCAGTCCATGTCTTTATCTAGTGGCTTAGTCCCTGGAATCTCTGGTTGCTTGGCATTGTTGTACATATGGGGTCTCGAGCCCCTTCAAGCTCTTCCAGTTCTTTCTCTGATTCCTTCAACAGGGGTCCTATTCTCAGTTCATTGGTTAGCTGCTGGCATTTGCCCCTGTGTTTGTTGTATTCTGGCTGTGTGTCTCAGGAGCGATCTACATCCGGCTCCTGTCGGCCTGCACTTCTTTGCTTCATCCATCTTGTCTAATTGGATGGCTATATATGTATGGGCCACAAGTGGGGCCGGCTCTGGATTGGTGTTCCTTCTGTGTCTGTTTTAATCTTTGCCTCTCTATTCTCTGCCAAGTGTATTCTTGTTCCCCTTTTAAAGAAGGAGTGAAGCATTCACATTTTGATCATCCATCTTGAGTTTCATTTGTTCTAGGCATCTAGGGTAATTCAAGCATTTGAGCTAATAGCCACTTATAAATGAGTGCATACATGTGTGTTTTTCTGTGATTGGGTTACCTCACTCAGGATGATATTTTCCAGTTCCAACCATTTGCCTACGAATTTCATAAAGTCATTGTTTTTGATAACTGAGCAATATTCCATTGTGTAGATGTACCACATTTTCTGTATCCATTCCTCTGTTGAAGGGCATCTGGGTTCTTTCCAGCTTCTGGCTATTATAAATAAGGCTGCTATAAACATAGTGGAGCACGTGTCTTTTTTATATGTTGGGGCATCTTTTGGGTATATGCCCAAGAGAGGTATAGCTGGATCCTCAGGCAGTTCAATGTCCAATTTTCTGAGGAAACTCCAGACTGATTTCCAGAATGGTTGTACCAGTCTGCAATCCCACCAACAATGGAGGAGTGTTCCTCTTTCGCCACATCCTCGTCACCATCTGCTGTCACCTGAGTTTTGATCTTAGCCATTCTCACTGGTGTGAGGTGAAATCTCAAGGTTGTTTTGATTTGCATTTCCCTTATGACTAAAGATGTTGAACATTTCTTTAGGTGTTTCTCAGCCATTCGGCATTCCTCAGCTGTGAATTCTTTGTTTAGCTCTGAACCCAATTATTTAATAGGGTTATTTGTCTCCCTGTGGTCTAACTTCTTGAGTTCTTTGTATATTTTGGATATAAGGCCTCTATCTGTTGTAGGATTGGTAAAGTTCTTTTCCCAGTCTGTTGATTGCCGTTTTGTCCTAACAGTGTCCTTTGCCTTACAGAAGCTTTGCAGTTTTATGAGATCCCATTTGTCGATTCTTGATCTTAGAGCATAAGCCATTGGTGTTTTGTTCAGGAAATTTTTTCCAGTGCCCATGTGTTCCAGATGCTTCCCTAGATTTTCTTCTATTAGTTTGAGTGTGTCTGGTTTGATGTGGAGGTCCTTGATCCACTTGGACTTAAGCTTTGTACAGGGTGATAAGCATGGATCGATCTGCATTCTTCTACATGTTGACCTCCAGTTGAACCAGCACCATTTGCTGAAAATGCTATCTTTTTTTCCATTGGATGGTTTTGGCTCCTTTGTCAAAAATCAAGTGAACATAGGTGTGTGGGTTCGTTTCTGGGTCTTCAATTCTTTTCCATTGGTCTATCTGTCTGTCTCTGTACCAACACCATACAGTTTTTATCACTATTGCTCTGTAATACTGCTTGAGTTCAGGGATAGTGATTCTCCCTGAAGTCCTTTTATTGTTGAGGATAGTTTTAGCTATCCTGGGTTTTTTGTTATTCCAGATGAATTTGCAAAATGTTCTGTCTAACACTTTGAAGAAGTGGATTGGTATTTTGATGGGGATTGCATTGAATCTCTAGATCGCTTTTGGTAAAATGGCCATTTTTACTATATTAATCCTGCCAATCCATGAGCATGGGAGATCTTTCCGTATTCTGAGGTCTTCTTCAATTTCTTTCTTCAGTGTCTTGAAGTTCTTATTGTACAAATCTTTTACTTGCTTGGTTAAAGTCACACCGAGGTACTTTATATTATTTGGTTCTATTATGAAGGGTGTCGTTTCACTAATTTCTTTCTCGGCTTGTTTCTCCTTTGTGGAGAGGAAGGCTACTGATTTATTTGAATTAATTTTATACCCAGCCACTTTGCTGAAGTTGTTTATCAGCTGTAGTAGTTCTCTGGTGGAACTTTTGGATCACTTAAATATACTATCATATCATCTGCAAATAGTGATATTTTGACTTCTTCTTTTCCGATCTGTATCCCCTTGACCTCCTTTTGTTGTCTGATTGCTCTGGCTAGAACTTCAAGAACTATATTGAATAAGTAGGGAGAGAGTGGGCAGCCTTGTCTAGTCCCTGATTTTAGTGGGATTGCTTCAAGTTTCTCTCCATTTAGTTTAATGTAAGCGACTGTTTTGCTGTATATGGATTTTACTATGTTTAGGTAAGGGCCTTGAATTCCAATTCTTTCCAGGACTTTTATCATGAAGGGGTGTTGAATTTTGTCAAATGCTTTCTCAGCATCTAATGAAATGATGATGTCGTTTTGTTCTTTCAGTTTGTTTATATAATAGATCACGTTGATGTTTTTCCATATATTAAACCATCCCTGCATTCCTGGGATGAAGCCTACTTGATCATGGTGGATGATTGTTTTGATGTGATCTTGGATTCGATTTCCCAGAATTTTATTGAGTATTTTTGCGTCGATATTCATAAGGTAAATTGGTCTGAAGTTCTCTTTCTTTGTTGGGTCTCTGTGTGGTTTAGGTATAAGAGTAATTGTGGCTTCATAAAAGGAATTCGGTAGTGATCCATCTGTTTCAATTTTGTGGAATAGTTTGGATAATATTGGTATGAGGTCTTCTATGAAGGTTTGATAGAATTCTGCACTAAACCCATCTGGACCTGGGCTCTTTTTAGTTGGGAGATCTTTAATGACTGCTTCTATTTCCTTAGGAGTTATGGGGTTGTTTAAGTGGTTTATCTGTTCCTGATTTAACTTCGGTACCTGGTATGTGTCTAGGAAACTGTCCATTTCCTGTAGATTTTCAAGTTTTGTTGAATATAGGCTTTTATAGTAAGATCTGATGATTTTTTGAATTTACTCTGAATCTGTATTTATGTCTCCCTTTTCATTTCTGATTTTGTTAATTTGGACACACTCTCTGTGTCCTACCGTTAGTCTGGCTAAGGGTTTATCTATCTTGTTGATTTTCTCAAAGAACCAACTTTTGGTTCTGTTGATTCTTTCTATGGTCCGTTTTTTTTTTTTTTTTCTACTTGGTTGATTTCAGCTCTGAGTTTGATTATTTCCTGCCTTCTACTCCTCATGGGTGTATTTGCTTCTTTTTGTTCTAGGGCTTTTAGGTGTGCTGTCAAGCTGCTGACATATGCTCTTTCCTGTTTCTTTCTGCAGGCACTCAGTGCTATGAGTTTTCCTCTTAGCACAGCTTTCATTGTGTCCCATAAGTTTGGGTATGTTGTACCTTCATTTTCATTAAATTCTAAAAAGTCTT
Source organism: Rattus norvegicus (assembly GCF_021556685.1). Taxonomy (NCBI): domain Eukaryota; kingdom Metazoa; phylum Chordata; class Mammalia; order Rodentia; family Muridae; genus Rattus; species Rattus norvegicus. The sequence goes on along the minus strand of NC_141554.1, from coordinate 9,408,472 downwards.
TAATTTCTTTCATTATTTCTTCCTTGACCAGGTTATCATTGAGTAGAGCATTGTTCCATTTCCACGTATATGTGGGCATTCTTCCCTTATTGTTATTGAAGACCAGTTTTAGGCCGTGGTGGTCTGATAGCACGCATGGGATTATTTCTATCTTTTTGTACCTGTTGAGGCCCGTTTTTTGACCAAATATATGGTCAAATTTGGAGAAAGTACCACGAGGAGCTGAGAAGAAGGTATATCCTTTTGCTTTAGGATAGAATGTTCTATAAATATCTGTTAAGTCCATTTGGCTCATGACTTCTCTTAGTCTGTCTGCATCTCTGTTTAATTTCTGTTTCCATGATCTGTCCATTGATGAGAGTGGGGTGTTGAAATCTCCTACTATTATTGTGTGAGGTGCAATGTGTGTTTTGAGCTTTAGTAAGGTTTCTTTTACATATGTAGGTGCCCTTGTATTTGGGGCATAGATATTTAGGATTGAGAGTTCATCTTGGTGGATTTTTCCTTTGATGAATATGAAGTGTGCTTCCTTATGTTTTTTCATGACTTTTAGTTGAATATTGATTTTATCTGATATTAGAATGGCTACTCCAGCTTGCTTCTTCCGACCATTTGCTTGGAAAGTTGTTTTCCAGCCTTTCACTCTGAGGTAGTGTCTGTCTTTTTCTCTGAGGTGTGTTTCCTGTAGGCAGCAGAATGCAGGGTCCTCGTTGCGTATCCAGTTTGTTAATCTATGTCTTTTTATTGGGGAGTTGAGTCCATTGGTGTTGAGAGATATTAAGGAATAGTGATTATTGCTTCCTCACATATTCATATTTGGATGTGAGATTATGTTTGTGTGCTTTTCTTCTCTTTGTTTTCTTGCCAAGACGATTAGTTCTTGCTTCTTCTAGGGTATAGCTTGCCTCGTTATGTTGGGCTTTACCATTTATTATCCTTTGTAGTGCTGGATTTGTAGAAAGATATTGTGTAAATTTGGTTTTGTCATGGAATATCTTGGTTTCTCCATCTATGTTAATTGAGAGTTTTGCAGGATACAGTAACCTGGGCTGGCATTTCTGTTCTCTTAGGGTCTGTATGACATCAGTCCAGGATCTTCTGGCCTTCATAGTTTCTGGCGAAAAGTCTGGTGTGATTCTGATAGGTGTGCCTTTATATGTTACTTGACCTTTTTCCCTTACTGCTTTTAATATTCTTTCTTTATTTTGTGCATTTGGTGTTTTGACTATTATTTGATGGGAGGTGTTTCTTTTCTGTTCCAATCTATTTGGAGTTCTGTAGGCTTCTTGTATGCCTGTGGGTATCTTTTTTTTTAGGTTAGGGAAGTTTTCTTCTATGATTTTGTTGAAGATAATTTCTGGTCCTTTGAGCTGGGAGTTCACTCTCTTCTCTACCTATTATCCTTCGGTTTGATCTTCTCATTGAGTCCTGGATTTCCTGTATGTTTTGGACCAGTAGCTTTTTCTGCTTTACATTATCTTTGACAGTTGAGTCAATGATTTCTATGGAATCTTCTGCTCCTGAGATTCTCTCTTCCATCTCTTGTATTCTGTTTGGTGAAGCTTGTATCTACAGCTCCTTGTCTCTTCTTTTGGTTTTCTATATCCAGGGTTGTTTCCATGTGTTCTTTCTTGATTGTTTCTATTTCCATTTTTAATTCCTTCAACTGTTTGATTGTGTTTTCCTGGAATTCTTTCAGGGATTTTTGTGTGTCCTCTCTATGGGCTTCTACTTGTTTATTTATGTTTTCCTGGAATTCTTTCAGGGATTTTTGTGTCTCCTCTCTATGGGCTTCTACTTGTTTTTTTATGTTTTCCTGGAATTCTTTCAGACATTTTTGCAATTCCTCTCTGTAGGCTTCTACTTGTTCTCTAAGGGAGTTCTTCATGTCTTTCTTGAAGTCCTCCAGCATCATTATCAAATATGATTTTGAAACTAGATCTTGCTTTTCTGGTGTGTTTGGATATTCTATGTTTGTTTTGATGGGAGAATTGGGCTCCGATGGTGCCATGTAGTCTTGGTTTCTGTTGCTTGGGTACCTGTGCTTGCCTCTCGCCATCAGATTATGTCTAGTGTTACATTGTTCTCCTATTTCTGACAGTGGCTAGACTGCCCTATAATGCTGTGTGTCAGGAGTGCTGTAGACCTGTTTTCCTGTTTTCTTTCAGCCTGTTATGGGGACAGAGTGTTCTGCTTTCGGGCGTGTAGTTTTTCCTCCCTACAGTTCTTCAGCTGTTCCTGTGGGCCTGTGTCTTGAGTTCACCGGGCAGGTTTTTTGCAGCAGAAAAGTTGGTCTTACCTGTGGTCCCGAGGCTCAAGTTTGCTTGCAGGGTGCTGCCCATGAGCTATCTGCAGTGGCAGCAACCAGGAAGATCTGCGCTGCCGTTTCTGGGAGCTTCAGGGCACCAGTGTTCCAGATGGCGTTTGGTGTTTTCCTCTGGCGTCCGAGATGTGTGTGCAGAGTGCAGTCTCTTCTGGTTTCCCAGGCGTGTCTGCCTCTCTGAAGGTTTATCTCTCCCTCCCACAGGATTTGGGTGCAGAGAGAAAGACAGCATTTTTAATTTTTATATTTTTACAACAACCTGAAGCTTCCAGGTGGGTTGCTTGCAGCAGAAGAGTTGGTATTATCTCTGCTCTCAGATGTAGGTGCTCCTGGTGACTGGCTTTCATTGCCCATTGCCTGGAAGGGTCCTGCCCCTGACTGATCAGGGGGCACAGATGGCAATAGGTGGTTTCCTCTTGGGTCAGAAATGTGGCCAGAAATTGTTGTTTCCTCTGAGCTCTCAGGAATGTCCATACTTCTGAGACTCTAGCTCTCTCCCCATGGGATTTGAGTATAGGGAGCTGTGGGACCTGTTCAGGGCACAGGCAGAAACCAGAAGTTTCTTGCAGCTGACTGCTCCTATATTCCTATATCCAGAGGGCACAAGGCAGGTTCCTCTTGGGCCAGGAATGTGAGCAGGAGTGTCAGTCTCCCCTTGAACTCTCAGGACTGTCCACACTTCCGAGAGTCCAGCTCTCTTCCCTAGAGGATTTGGGAACAGAGAGAGCTGTAGGAGCAGTTCAACTCCGGGCACATCCAGAAACCGGAAGTGTCCTGTCCCAGATAACTTCTATCTTTGTGTGTCCTGAGGCTAACAAATAGGTCACTTGGAGTAGAAGAGATGGTTTTACCTCTTCTCTCAGGTGTGTAGGTGCTCCTGGTGACTGGCTTTCACTCAGCACAGGCAGAAACCCAAAGGGTCCTTCTCCTGATTGCTCCTAGGTCCCTGTGCCTAGAGGGCACAGAGGGTACTAAGCTGGTTCCTCTTGGGTCAGGACTGTGGGCAGAAGTATTTGTCACCTCTGAGCTCTCAGGATTGTTTGTACTTCTGAGAGTCTAGCTCTTTCCCACACAGTGCTTGGGTGCAGAGAGCTGTGGGACCTGTCTGATATTTTTTAAAGTGGTAATTGCAACAAAACATCAGCAATACACAGTCATTGTAAATTGTAATCATGAACTTTGAATGATTGCACTGTGTCTAACCAAGAACAGACTCAATTACAACAAGATAAGGATGGAGGAGAGACTCAAGGGGACCTTGTCTTCACTTCTAGATGATTCTCATAAACAGATTTAGGAAAGAGGGAGTCATTGCCTTCAATTATATATCTACTAATGATTCTACCAGTCTTCAATGGGTAGTCTTGATCCAGTGGGTAGTAGGGAGCAAATAACTAGAATGCATTGTATACATTTATGTGGTTGTCCAAAGAACTAATATAGCAGGATCTGATGAAGCATGCTTTCAATCATAGAATTGGTGAGGCTGATTCCAGTGGCTCTATATGAGTTACAAGCCAGCCTAATCTACATAATGAGTTACAGGCAAGTTGGAGTTACACAGTGAGACCTTATCTCAACAAACAAAACAAAGACCAAGATTAATAATAAATATAAATAAATAATTCCAGAAAACTATCAAAACCTATCTGGCCATGTCTTTGCAAAGAGTGTTATGAAAGGTACAGTTTCGGTAAAAACATGGTCCTTAACTTCCTATATACTGACAACAAGAAATGATCATTTTATTTGGACCAGTTTTTCTTTGCTTTTTTTCTAATCTGATCCTAGAACTGAACAGTCATTTTTTTTCTGATTCTCTCGTCTTTATAATCTGCTTGTTAGTTTAGAAATTTCAATAGAACTGTATTTTCAAGTTTAATGACACTAACAAATGCTGATTATTTGATCATAGTATATTGACGACATCTAAGATTAGGCTTTCTAATTCATTCAAAATTATATCTGTAAGTGACATTTTATGTTATACAATAGCAGCAATTAAAAAACATTTAGTACAAAATAAATAAATAGATGAAAAAGCCAACTTACAAAATAACCCTAAAAGTTTTTTCTTTAATATTTTCTTAAAGGAAAGATCTTGCAAGGATCTCTGTGCAGATGGAAGAAATGTCTGTTTTGTGGAATGCCTGCTGTGAAGCATGGTGCTTGATATATCAGCTACCACAAACTGTAAGCTCATTTTGTTTCATTCTAAATCAATTGGGATCTCAGACATAGCATTCAGTGGTTTATGGTTTAGAAGAAAACAATCTGAGAAACTAAGCTAATAAATTCAGTGCTGTTTCAGTGAAACAAAAAAAATCACAAATGTAGCTTTGATGCTGCTATAGATGTATAACAGTGCTTTCCTCATAACAGCTAAATGAAGAGGGAGCAATTTTTACTAAATTTCATTTTTTATATTCCTGGTTCTTGTGGTTGTAGGCATCAGAAAAAAAGGATTTAGTCATATCAATTTTTATTGATCAGAAAAGGAGGACATATACCCAATAGATTTTTATGTAGAAATTGAACCTTTCTCATTCTGTACCCAGAGCAGTCACAAATTTTCTATTTTATGTTAGGGAAGAATCTTGTTAAGAAAAATAAAATAAAATGTCTTTCCAATTCAGAGTCATTCAGAAAGCAGGTCTGTATAGGAATGCCAGAGCATCTGCTCTCTATTCTCCGTCATCACTAATCATCCCTCCCTCTACCAGGCAATAGATACTTACCTCTTGCTTATGCTATTTTGAGCAGGTCATTCTACTTAACAGAAGAGCACTAAATTGTGAGACCAGTTTGGATGACTAAAAGTATAGGTTGTGAATAAAATCCGTCTCAAAATATTAATCAACAGAAAATAAACTACCTTTACTAGTTAACGAGGACTTAAAAACATGATTAGATAAAGACTCATGGTCATAAGCTTCTTTGTCTTCAAAGTAGTATCTAATGGAGTCTAGTAACTTACAGATCACAGACCATCTTGGCCACCCAAACTCTTCTTATTTCCTGAATTGTATAACATTTTTTATCCACATCTATCCATTTTCTGTATTAGTTAGGTAAATGATCCTATGTAACAGAAAAAGAGTGACAAAAGACGTTAAATGGTTGAGGGTATTAAGGCTGGGTCAGAGGAAATAAAATGCAGTAAAAATAAATGTAAGTTTCTTGGTGCCTGGTTACATGGCTCAGTGGTGGATGACTCCTGGCTGTGCAGGAATGTCTAGTTACTGGAGTTAATATGCACAGAAGGCTTTGGTGTCTTTCCTTCCTTCCTTTTTTACTTCCTTCCTTCCTTCCATCCATCTTTTCTTCCTCTGCAAGGAATTTTGATCAAAAAATAGAAGAAAACAAACTAGAAGTGAGTTCGATCATAGAAGCAAAGAGAAAGCAGAGAAAGTAAGGAGAAATTAAACACTGAAATGTGCAAGGGAAGGATTGGGTGAAGGAGGGGAAGCATAGTAGGAGATTTCAAAGGGAAGCTCAGAATAACAGTCACCTAATTGAAAACTTCCAAGTTCTATTTAGATATCCTAAATTAAAAGCCAGTAGAGGAGAAAGGCAAATAAAGAACTAATATTTTTGTGGTTTAGTTGGTATAGCATTTGCAAAGCATGCACAAAACCTGGATTTGATACATTGCACTATATAAAACAGGTGTGGTGGTAAAAGCAGAAAGCCCAGCACTAAGAAGAGAGAGGCAAGAGGATCCAAAGTTCTGGATCATCCTCAGCTACATAGTTTATGGCTAGTCAGGGCTACACAGAACCTTTTTCAAAAATAAAAAATAGATAAATACCTTTTGTTGAAAGAAGGCAATCTTTAGTAACACTTGTAGTTTATCTTGTAACATTTTTTTCTTAAAAACAAAACAGAAAACAAAAAAAAAAAGCAGACAAAGTTTCTGTTTCTCCCAGAGTGGTCAAATTCAAAGCCTCAATAATTTGCCTTTCTTTCACATGCCTTCAATCAAAAACACTGACAGTAGGCAAATAAACCTTAGTCTAGGCCAGCAACCCGCATTGAACTGCGTGTTAACCTTATGTGTCAATAATAACCATGTCAAAATATGTGTTTACATACTGAACTCTACCCTCTTCTTCTTAAATTGCAAGTTTTCAATTGTCACTAACATATTTTTCTGAAATCACATTGGGATTAAATTTACATTTCAATACTCTTGTTCTATTTTGAATCTTATACCTTTACAAAGGAAGACTAAGGTTGAATACTAACAATAAATCTTTGGAGAGGTCTCACATTTAGCTTCTATTGCTAATGTTTAGAAATGCTTAAATCTCTCTGCTAATTGATCCTTTAAAAATTCAAGATGGCCAGATGTGGTAGTGCATATCTGCAATACCAGAATTCAGGACACTAAGGTAGAAGAATCACAAATTGGAGTTCAGCATACGTTATATAATGATACACTATTGCAAAAAAATAAAATAAAATAAAGAAGAAATAAGAGAAACAAAAGAGAAAAAGAAAAAGCAAAGATTTAGCAAGTTCAGAGAAAAATCAGACTTTGACAATGATAGAACAGAGCTACTAATAATGCAAGTACTTTATATCTTTCTGCTTGGCTGTTGGCCAACATAGAGCTCAAATTATAATGATTATCACACTGTATTTCTTTTTCAATTTGTAAAAATTAAAAAAAAATTCTTGTGTTTGTAGTGCGTGTATGTATGTAAGTTTGGATATGTGTGCATGCATTTGTATATGGTACCAGTGCACATGAATATTGATCTGGTTGATTCAGTCTAATCTAGCCAGATTACTAGCAGGAACACCATGGCTCTACCTATAATGCTGAGATTATAGGTAGGCTTCTATGTCTACCTATGTATTTGTGCTAGGCATCTGAACGCTATTCTTCACAATTTCACAGCAAGCACTTCATTCAAGGAACCATCTTACAAGATCCTACAGGGTATGGTGATCAGAGTGTCATCATGTATGATATTGTATATGAAAGGAGTCAGTGGTTTAAGACAGCCACCACTAGAATTTTCCAACAAACATAATTTTGTTATAGATTCTCAGATGTTCTACCTTTAATTTTTTTAATTTTCCCTTGAAACACACTTGGCAAACTACTAGATTTATACTGCTTTGTACAGTGATCTGGATCTGAATTTTATATCTTCTTTCCAAAGTAGTTTCAAGATCAGGTCAAACAGGTTGAATAACAAAGAATTTACCCTAATAGGGGCATTGAAAATTTATGTCTAATGAAATATTCTCTCTCTCTCTCTCTCTCTCTCTCTCTCTCTCTCTCTCTCTCCCTCTCTCTCTCTCTCTCTCTGTGTGTGTGTGTGTGTGTGTGTGTGTGTGTGTGTGTGTGTATCTAAAATATGTTGGTTCAAAGCATTAATGTCAAATGTTGAAACTATTTTTAGCACATGTAATATGTCAGATTGGCATTAGGTTCACAACAAAATAGTATTTTTTTGTCTTTAAATGGCTTGGTTAGGTAGTTGTAGAGGCATGAGAGTTGATGAGTTGATATTTCCATGCATAATGTTGAAATGAAATAATTGGAAATGTTTATGGAAAAGCAATGCCTTCTCCATAGGGCAAGTTTGGTACTTTTGAAATCTAACCATGTCTTCTTAGTCTTGTGTTTTGTTTCATATTTTATTTTCCATAAATATATTGTTGAATATAAAAAATAAAATTGCTATGTTTACTTACGTATAAGATACACATCAAGAGGACTTTAAAAGAACACAATTACTATTTGTTATTTTGTGGATGACACCAGAGCTCTCAGAAAGTTATCCTTACTTAGTAAAATCATTCCATAGCCTTGTATTTCAAACCAATTTCTATAAAATTAAAAGGCTCTTCTACATGGGGGAAGTCACTGAAATGTTTCCTCATCTTATTGTTCAGACAGTAGTTTTTATGCCTAAAGAGTAATGCATTGCTTGTTGCTTTCAGTCCTTCTACCAGAGGGAATAGACATCCAGCTTAAGTTAAAGGTGCAGATTTAGAACCTGTTGAACTCAGTTAGAATCTTAATTTCTTTCAAGAGTTCTCTGTCATAGCAGAGAGTTCTCTATTTTCCCAAAGAGTAGGTTACTATCTCCTACCCTATCTGGGAACCAGGAGCTTGAGAAAACAGTGGACATTATTAGAGAAGGAAAATACATTATCAGCCGATTGTCTTCTGTTTCTTTAAATACCATAAGTGTCTGCTCCCCCAGTGAGTCAGCAAGACCTTTCCTTCCTCACACTAAATGAACCAGCCTGTGCAATGTGGAGACATTACCTCTATTTGAAAACTCTCAACCTTTAATTTGCCTCTTTTGTTTTCACTCCACAGTATAGAAATATTTCCAGAACATGAAGTGGTTCTGATTAGAGGTGAAATCAAAGAATCCTTTGGCTCCAATTAAAATGGGTTATATGTCATTTTGCATGGTAATGGCTACAGTATAAAAACAAGTTAAATTTCGCTTTATTTTTGATAACATGTTTGGCTCTTGAATTATTCTACTCACCCGCAAATGTTGGCCCAGCTTTCTGTACTGCCCATGGAGGAGGTGTTCACAGGCTTACCAATTAACACCTTGTTAAGCTGCACGCCTGTGGTGAAATTACCCTCAGATCACAATGTTAACACTTTGAATTCCTTCACATCTATATTACTGTCTACAAAGTCAGATTTCAAGTGCTATGAAATGATTCCTTGTGTCATGGCAATGACAACTACTTTTTTTGTTATGCTTTTAGAACAGTTAGTGATGGAGGTATACATGGGGTGGTCATTTACAGTGTGACACAATTTACATATTTATTGAAAACTATCGATGTACAGTTAAAATATCATAAAGTTCACCCACATTAAGTGCACAATTTCACTGCTGTTAGTATATTTCCTAAGTTGCTCAACTACCATCATCATTCAATTTTCAGATATTTCGATCATTCCTATAAGAAACCATTTGTCCTTAGGCATTTCTTCCTATCCCCACAAAAGTACTAGGCAAATAATCTAGTTTTTGTTTTACAGATTTATCCATTCTGAACATTTTGTATAACAAGGATTAGGCAATATGTGCTCTTTTATGTGTTTCTATGGTTCTTTCACATTGTAGCATGCATCAGTACACTGCTACTTTCTGTGGCTGAAGAGTAGACCACTGTACAAATGAATCACATTTTCTTTAACCACTTCTCAGTTCATAGACATTAGCACTATTTCTACATTTTGGTTATTATCATTAATTCTGGAATGAACACGCCCATATATGACTTCATGTGGATGCATTTATTTCTATTTAACATGTCAAAAGCATATTTAAACTCGGCTTAAACCCTCCTCATGAAGCTGAGGGACTGGGATTTTTCAAAGCAAATGGCAATAATATAAAAGAATAAATAATTAAAGCACTAGCATAAAAATTCATCTAAATTCTCAAAGCATTTATGAAAAGTTTGGGTTCTTTCTTTTATTACTGAGAACTGAATTCAAAACTTCATCTATCCTAGGCAAACAACCTACCACCAAGCTTGTCCCTTACCCACTAAATTGGGATTTTATTAGAAATTCTAGGTCATATCTTTTCCTTGTCCACAGGCAGTGAGCTGAGCTGTTTCCAATGGATATGCACATGATGAAGGGTTAGAAGGATCTGTGCCTCCCTGAGTTTAGAGGGTTGACTGGTATTCAAGCTCTGCCTGCCTTTTCTATGTCTACCTCTGCCACACTAGGAAACTGTTAAAAGCCATCTTCTTTGGTTTCTCTTAAAACTGTGCCCATACAGATCTAAAGGTGGTTATGAAGTTAAAGATTCTCCAGGTATTTAAATCACCTCAAATGAAAGCCTCTATATATGCAGAAAGATTTTCTGTTAACAAAGGTAAAATGTTTAGTCAGCCTCTTTGTTCAGTCGGTGAGACCCTAAAAGTCAAAAAATTTACAAGGTTTCATTTTGTACATTTAAGCTGGTAAGGATGCTATTCTCATTTCCTTCAAGGTCAAAAGATGTTTATGGTTCTAGTAATATTAAAGCTTTGATAGGAGGAAGTATTTTTCTGAGTTCCCAAATACAAGCTGGTAACTCTATTCTAAGAGGAAGCCAGGTTTTTTGTTTGTTTGTTTGTTTATTTATTTATTTATTTATTTATTTATTTATTTATTTGTCACAATGCAACTCAGGTTTAGACCATGAAGAGAAAAAAGTTCTAAAGGCAGAAATTAACCCAATGAGCAATTCATTAAGAGGAGCACATGGTGTTACAACCACCCTTGAGAAGTTGCCAGGCTCAGAGGGCTCAATGAGAGGGAACAGTAGGAAGCTGGTTATCTTTTCCTTCCTTTATTTATTTTTGTCCTATTTTCATTCTAGAAAGAGAGCTGGTTACTTGAAGGTAATTTTGAAAAAGTTAGAAAAGTTATTCTAATGCAAACATAAAAACAAATATACATTAGAGATTTCAGGACTGCGGGTGGAGCTCAATAGTGGATCACTTGCCTAGCATTCATAAGGCCTCAGATTGAATCCCACATACTACAAAAACAGAGAATATTTTATTCACCCCATGATGAAAGAAACAGATAGTTCAATGGAGCCCCCATGCTTATTTTTGTATGTAGAATTGTAATTGAACATATTAGCATTAGTTGTATTTGACCATATTAGCATAGTAATGCCTACAGCCAAATCAATTATTGCAAAACAGATACTATGGCCCTCTAAACTAAAATATCTATGGTTTCCCTTTTACAGGGAAAGGACTCACCAAACTTTTCTGGACAATGCATGATTTCCACTTAGGCATATGTTTCTCTTTTTCCCTTAGTCTCCAGAAAAACATTTTCAAGTTAATGAACACACAGCTAGTCAAACAATAAAAGCTTGGGAAACCAGAGATAAAACTAATATTCTATAACATTTTATAAAGTAGAAGGGCTGTCATTTGGTTTATGAAGATAGTTATGTAAGGTCTAGATACTTGGCAAAGGGTGGGCAGTTCTAGGTAGATATAAAAGTGTGGGAAGAGATGAGGGGGACTCCCAGCTTATGGAAGCCCTGACAATCGGACTGATTAGGAGCAGAGCAAAAAGGAAGGTCAGTTAGATGCAAATCCTCAAAGAAAGATCTCTGCACATTGTAGTACATTCACATATATGCTGCTGAGGATAGAAATTGAGAGCTTCCAGCTGCCTATGTAGCAGAGGATTGCCTTATCTGGCACCAATGGGAGGGCAGACCCTTGGTTCTATGGAGGCTCAATGCCCCAGTGTAGGGGAATGCCAGGGTGGTGAGGCTGGAGTGGTGGATTGGCGGGGAGCTCCCTCAAAGAAGCAGGGGTAAGAGCGATATGAGGGGAAACCTGGAATGAAGATAAAATTGAAATGTAAATAAATAAAATAACCTACACACACACACCACACACACGCACACAAACACACACACACACACACATGCACACACACACACATTTATATATGAAATTGAGAACTTGATCATGTTAAGCAAATGCTGTAGCATTGAGCTACATTCTCTGTAAAAAAGCAAAAAACCAAAAATGTGACTCTCCAACTGCTTCTAAGTATGGGGTCAGTTTGTGCGAGGACAGAATTAAGTACAGTGGTTTCAGGATTCCTAGTACCAGCCTACAAAATATTTCATGAATCCTTCAGATTGTTCCAGGTGTCTGATTCTTCTCATTTTAGTAATTCCTCTGGTTGAACAGTATACTAGACTTCTGTAAAATGCAAGAAGCATTTTATATTTTGGAAGAGTATGTTATAGAACCCTCATATCTCCAATTTGTGTTGCTATAAAAAATCAGAGCCTGGATTATTTACAAATAGAAATGGTTTATTTTAACTCAAAATTTAGGAGAGTGAAAGTCCAGAATTCAGGAGGTTTTATCTGTAGTCTATTGAATCACAGTAGAATGTTAATCACAGCATGTGTATAAGAGATGATCCAGTGAAATAGTTAGTCATCAGGCAGAGCTGGGCTTAGTCTTATAACATCTCAAGCTCATAAGAACTAATCTACGGCATGATCTAACCCATTTCATGAGTGTTGTTGTAAAAATATAAAAAATTAAAAAAAGATGGTTGTGTTTTATCCCGCTAGGTCCAGCACTGCAGTGCCCCAAGATATCTGCAGGATATCTTAATTCTCAGTCAGCAGAGTGTCTCACCTGCTCTGCCCCATCCTATAACACACTGCCAAAGGCCTCTCTCTGAGCCTGGCAGCAATCTCTCTACTTATCTAGTTCCCAAGGCAGGTTTCCATGCCAGAATCACACATCCCAAACTCTGTGGTGGCCAGACCAGCCACCGCACACTTTCTTACACTTAAATCACTACATGAAAGAACACACAACACAATAACCTTCAGCCCAATTGATAAGTTATAATTGCCCACCTAAACATGCAAAGCCCAATATACATCTATCCCTTAAAAATATTTGTAACAAATATACAAAGAACTTAAGAAGTTAGACCGCAGGGAGACAAATAACCCTATTAAAAATGGGGTTCAGAGCTAAACAAAGAATTCACAGCTGAGGAATGCCGAATGGCTGAGAAACACCTAAAGAAATGTTCAACATCTTTAGTCATAAGAGCAATGCAAATCAAAACAACCCTGAGATTTCACCTCACACCAGTGAGAATGGCTAAGATCAAAAACTCAGGTGACAGCAAATGCTGGCAAGGATGTGGAGAAAGAGGAACACTCTTCCATTGTTGGTGGGATTGCAGACTGGTACAACCATTCTGGAAATCAGTCTGGAGGTTCCTCAGAAAAGTGGACATTGAACTACCTGAGGATCCAGCTATACCTCTCTTGGGCATATACCCAAAAGATGCCCCAACATATAAAAAAGACACGTGCTCCACAATGTTCATAGCAGCCTTATTTATAATAGCCAGAGGCTGGAAAGAACCCAGATGCCCATCAACAGAGAAATGGATACAGAAAATGTGGTACATCTACACAATGGAATATTACTCAGCTATAAAAAACAATGACTTTATGAAATTCGTAGGCAAATGGAGGGAACTGGAAAATATCATCCTGTGTGAGGTAACCCAATCACTGAAAAACACACATGGTATGCACTCATTGATAAGTGGCAATTAGCAAATATGCTTGAATTACCCTAGATGCACAGAACACATGTAACTCAAGACAGATGATCAAAATGCGAATGCCTTCAATCCTTCTTTAAAAGGGGAACAAGAATACCCTTGGCAGGGAATAGGGAGGCAAAGATTAAAACAGAGGGAGAAGGAACACCCATTCATAGCCTGCCCCACATGTGGCCCATACATATACAGCCATCCAATTAGACAAGATGGATGAAGCAAAGAAGTGCAGGCCGACAGGAGCCGGATGTAGATCGCTCCTGAGAGACACAGCCAGAATACAGCAAACACAGAGGCGAATGCCAACAGCAAACCACTGAACTGAGAATAGGAAGGAATCAGAGAAAGAACTGGAAGAGCTTGAATGGGCTTGAGACCCCATATGTACAACAATACCAAGCAACCAGAGCTTCCAGGGACTAAGCCACTACCTAAAGACTATACATGGACTGACCCTGGGCTCCAACCTCATAGGTAGCAATCAAAAGCCTAGTAAGAGCACCAGTGGAAGGGCAAGCCCTTGGTCTTGCCAAGACTGAACCGCCAGTGAACGTGATTGTTGGGAGAAGGGCGGTAATGGGGGGAGGATGGGGAGGGGAACACCCATATAGAAGGGGAGGGGGAGGGGCTAGGGGGATGTTGGCCCAGAAACCGGGAAAGGGAATAACAATCGAAATGTAAATAAGAAATACTCACGTTAATAAAGAAAAAAAGAAAAAGAAAAACAAACAAACAACAAGAACAACAACAACAACAAAACATTTGTAACAACCTGTAAAGGTACAACATGGAATCTTAATGTCACCTGCCATATTCTCCTGCCACGGCTTCTCTCCCTGTCCCTCCCTGTCTCTTCCTCCTTTCTGTTCCAGTCTCTTCCTCTTACTTCCAACTCTTCTCCCACCCATCCTTCCTTCTCATCCAATGAGGCATCCTTCTATCCTGTTCCTGCCCTCACCTGAATTTTACAAATTTAATGGGGAAAAGGTTCTGGTGAAGTCACCTGAGTCCTGAGCATGTGACTAGGCAGCAGTCCTTGGGGCAGTGGAATTAGCATCAAAATACAGATAACTCCAGGGGAAACCACAAAACATGAGATCTTCACAAATGCACATGTGAGTCAGTTACCTTCTATGTGGTTCCCACCTCATAAAGATTCCACCACATTTGGTATTGTTACCTTGGAGGCCAATCTTCCACCATGGAAACTGTTGTAGATAAATCACATCAATAACACAGCAGTATACCCATTGGTCACTGGAAAAAAAATCACAGCTACCATTTGTTGATCCATTTCCTCAGAACAGAAAGTAGTCTATTTACATAAAAAGAAGTCTCATTCATGATCCTGCCTTTTGAATTTATCAGTTTTATTTTGGGCCCTAAGATCCAGTGGAGTATGGGGAAGATACATCTTTGAAGCATCCCAGTGTAGACAACTCTAGGTGATGGGCAGGTTTGCACCAAAAGACTCTAATGCTAAGTTTTAAGATAGGTTTGGTACAGACGTATCAACCCTTCTCTTGAAACCATATGTCTACTAGCCCCAATGGATTTTTTTCTTTCATTTCTTTGCCATCATTTTGGTTTTACGGGTTCTAACAAGAGGCAATCTAGAAAGTTAAGGGTATGAAGTTCTGTTTAGCAAAAGGAACAGGCAGAAGTTATACCAGTGGTATCTCTCTGCCAGTAGCTTTTCAAAGCAGAGGAGTGCTGTCATTATCAGTGCATCTTTTAACAAGATGGAAATGCCCATGGGTTCAGAAAGGGCACAGAGATGAAGTACTGTTAAGAAGGTTTCAGAGAAGAGTGTCTGCTTTATAGCATATAAGCAACCACTTATATAGTGGAAGCCTATCAGTTGTAATTGGTTAGCACATTAACTCAGATTGAACATTGAGCACTCATACCTCCAGGGTCTCTATGTAGAAAAAGTACATTAAAGAAGATGTGGAGAGTGCAAAATTAACTGCAAAGCAGCTACTAGCTACTTCAGAATTCATTGTTCTTACTCCTGGAGAATGGTGTGCCATGCTTCTTATTTAGAAGCACAGTATATCAAATAGGATGGCCTCCAGGACATGTTGCCATTTTCCACTACAGAGGAGAGTACAATATCTTAAATTGTTGGTTTTGTCACTTCACTACCATCTCTGCTTCTTGTATTTCTTAGTGTTCAACATTGAAGTTGGTTTGTATATTAGATATATGTGTTCTACATTAGCAAATAATGCTAAATAGTATTTCCTGAATGCTGACCAGATGTTTACCTCCACTGACAAAGCTTGAGCTTTGTTCCATGTTCTTACAGATTCTTAATATTGGCAGCCATTTCTTTTAATTTTCAGGCATTGTGGTGTGCTCAACTTAACCTGTCATATTGTCAACCTTTCTTACTTTCTAGAAATTTTGGTGGGTGGAATTTACAATATAGTAGTATTTCATTGTGTTTATATTTTTTCCTAAGTATTAAAGGAAGTGAATACTTCTATGTGTTAGTCACTGGAATTTCCTCTTTTTCCAGGTGGTAGATTGAATCTACACTCGTTTTATTTTATTTTATTTTGGTATTAGGTTCTCTTAGTTTCTCCTTTAGTTATTTGTGTTTTTGCAATTGTGTCTTACCATGCTGCGGCTTGCCTTTATACACAGATCTTGGTGCCTTATATTTAATTATTAGAAGAAAGCCTACACATTATTGACATGTTTTTTAATGAAATAAAAAGTATCACAGTTTTCTGATGAGAAGCACTTATCAGACACAGCTGGGGTAAAAAGGCTACCCACAGACTAATCTTATACTCTTTGCTAATTATTTAGAACTTAGTAATATTTGTTTCTCCATTAGCTTTTAAAATCCAGTCCATAAACAGAAACCATTCTGTTTTGAGATGAAATTTTAAAGTATAGAATTTCAGAGAACAGAAAATGAAGGTGGGACATGCTTGGTACTTTATATGTGTAGGATAGGAAAATATCTTATTCTCTATACATGATATATTTATAGATGAAGCACATGTAAGAAAAAACATATTAGAGATGGCAAGATGGATAGGCAGGTTTAACTGCTGCCCTTGTTCAACTGATAAAGGTTCTTGCTACATAATGCTGACTACCTGAATTCAAGCCTAGAGCCCATGCGAGAAGGAGAAACCCAACTCCCTAAAATTGTCCTCTGACCTCTAGATCCATGCTGCAGTGTGCATGCTCCCTCAGTGAAATACATACATATTGTGTGTGTGTGTGTGCACGCACGCACACACACACACACACATGCATGCAAGCATGCACATAGATAAATAATAAAATTTAATATATAGACATAGGAATAAAAGCATACAGACTTATTAATTTAATATAACTTTTATGCAACATAAGAAGTTTCATATATAAGTGAAGAGCTAAAAATTCTTGAACTCATGTATTTGTATCTTAGGTTTGATGGCAAAGTGGGAAGTTGCACACTAACTAGGGAAGCAGGTAGACTAGCTATAGATCTTCACTTCTTCCTCCTTTCCTTCAAAACCAATGTTTCAGGTGAAGAAGTCCACTTTCTCTGCCCCATCTATCCCATTATCTCTAGCAGATCACCCATATCATCTCCTCCAACCTTCCTACTCGCTCATCGTTAATCCAAGCCCCCAAATTCAGCAGGCATCATCTGGGAACTCACCAGATGGTATAACATGTAGATGAGCTTCAGATCTTTGCTCTCTGCTCCTTCCAACAAAGCCAATCCCTCAGTCTCATCCTGAAGTATGGAAAGCTAGTACAGCAGCAAGTTCATAAAATATATACATTCAAAGGCATTCTAAATGAAATTGCCATATAACAGGGAGTCGGAGCATCAGAGCCCCAAATGGACATTTCTTGTCACCAAATGAAACTTTCAGTACCAGGAATGGGTTACAACTAATTGAGGTTTTTTTGGGATAAAGGGTCCCATGGGAACCCCCAAACAACCCAGCTGGTTGCCAAGACTATATATGTTGCTCTCTACAAACTGGCAGCAAGGCCCTATTGTTGAAGCTAACAGCTTCATAATTAATTGAATATGGAGAAGTCAAGCTACTACCTATCTAGAGCCTTAATTCCTATGAGGTAGTAATGTTGTTGGTAGCAGAAAGTACCCTTCACACTCCCAAATGAGAAATGCATATCTATAGGATTATAGATCTGCTATGGTCTGTCTTCAAGTTATGCTAGTGCAATAGAAGCATAAAACTTGTGAGAATTATTAATCAATATATAATTTGATTTAAGTTCAACTCCATGAGATTGAATCCATACCTAACACTACTTGAAGAATCAAGAATCTAAGACCAGATAGCCTAGAGACCAAATACTACTGTAATACAAAAGACCGTAGCAATAAAATGACTCCCAATAACATTCTGCTATACTCATAAATCAATGCCTTGCTGACTCTCACCAGAAAAGGTTCTTCCTGCCACAGATTGGAACAAATAGAGACCCACAACCAGACAACATGCAGACAGTGACAGACTTTGGAATACTCAGCCCTAAACAAGGTGTCTCCACCAAAACTCTCTTCTCAGGGTTCAGGTAAACCTGTGGAAGAAGAGGTAGAAAGACTATAAGAGCCAGAGGTAATGGAGGATATAAAGGAAACAGGGTCTTGTAAACACAACAGTATTGACATAAGCATGAACAGAGTTAGCATATACAGAGACTGTACATGTCTATACCAAATGGGGCCTTATATCTTAAAGAAGTGGACACATGCTCCCAACTCTAACCCATAAGCTTTCTCCAGTTGAAAACCCCTTGCAAATGAAAACTTAGTTTTCTCCAAGGGAGTATCCCTAGGGAAACTAACAACTCTTAAGAGTACGCCTTATGCCAAGCAGTATATAGCCAACAGAAAATTAATTTAAAGGTATCTTTGGTGGTTTATTTTTTTACAGTGTTATGTTAGAGATTTTTTTCCTTGAAATTTTGTTATTGGTTATTTTATTTGTTTACATTTCAAATGTTGTCTCCCTTCCTGGTTTCCCCTTTATAAACCTTCTATCTCATCCCCCTCTCTCCTGCTTCTATGAGGGTGATCCCCACCAACCCACACTCACTGCCCAAGCATTCCCCTACGCTGGGGCATCGAGCCTCCACAGGACCAAGGGTCTCCTATTTTGTTGATGCCAGATAAGGCAATCATTCTCTACATATGAAGCTGGAGCCATGGATCCCTCCATGCATTTACTTTGGTTGACAGTTTAGTCCCCAGGAACTCTGGGTGGGTGGGTGGGGGTCTGGTTGGTTGATATTGTTGCTCTTTCTATGAGGGTTTCAAACCCCTTCAGTACCTTCAGTCCTTTCTCTAACTCCTTCAGTGGGGTTCCCATGCTCAGTTCAATGGTTAGCTGAGAGCATCCACATCTGTATTGATTAGGCTTTGGCAGAGCCTCTCAAGGAATAGCTATGCCAAGCTCCTGTCAACAAGAGCTTCGTGGCATCAGCAACAGTGTCTTGGTTTGATGTCTGCTGATGGGATGGATCCCTAAGTGGGGCAGTCTCTGGACGGCCTTTCCTTCAATGTCTGCTCCACTCTTTGTCCCTGATTTTCCTTTAGACAGGAGCAATTCTGGGTTAATATTTTTGAGATGGGTGGGTGGCTCCATCCCTCAACTGGGGCCCATGCCTAACCACTGGATAGGGTCTCTACAGGTTCTGTTTCCCCTTTGTTGGGTGTTTTGGCTAATGCCATCCCTGTTGGGCCCTGGGAAGCTCTTGCTTCCCTGGCATCTGGAACTTTCTATTGGCTACCCCGGTTCCCCATCCCCTACTGCTATACACCTCCATTCAATTTCCTAACATTCTTTACTGCTCCCCCTTCCTGAGTCTCCTCCAACACCTGATTCTGCCTCCCCTTCTTTACTCCCCCTCCTTTCTACCTCCCAAGTCCCTCCCACCCTCGACCTCATGTGATTATCTTGTTCCCCCTTCTAAGTAGGACTGAAGCATCTATACTTTGGTCTTCCTTCTTGAGTGTCACATGATCTGTGAGTTGTATCATGCATATTCTGAACTTTTTTCACCTAATATCCACTAATCAGTGAGTACATACCATGTGTGTTCTTTTGTGACTGTGTTACCTCACTCAGGATGATATTTTCTAGTTCCATCCATTTGCTGAAGAATTTCATGAAGTCATTGTTTTTCATCTTAGCCATTCTGACTGGTGTGAGGTGGAATCTCAGGGTCATTTTGATTTGCATTTCCCTATTGTCGACCATTTCTTTAGGTACTTCTCTGCCATTGAACATTCTTCATTGAGAATTCTTTGCTTAGCTCTGTACTCAATTTTTAATAGGGTTATTTGGTTCTCTGGAATCTAACTTCTTGAGTTCTTTGTATATATTAGATATTTGCCCTCTATTTGATGTAGGGTTGGTAAAGATCGTTTCCCGATATATAGGTTTCCATTTTGCCCTGTTGACAGTGTCCTTTGCCTTAGCAGAAGCTTTTCAATTTTATGAGATCCCATTTTTAAAAATTATCTTTTTACACAACATATACATAATGGCTTCAGGTTTTGTGTTCTTACGGGATTACAGAATATGCGAACAAGTGGTTCTCCATTTCTATATCTGTTTCTTGTGATTTGGGGGTGAGAGGTCCTTTCTTTTTGATTTTTTGTTTGTTTGTTTTGTCATATTATTAGGCTTATTTTTTATTATTATCCCTTAGAAGACTGTTTTCTAAGAACAGACCAAAAGGAAGTGAATCTAGATGGGAGGGGATGTGGGGAGGAGCAGAGGGAGGGGAAACCATAACCAAGATATATTATATAAAAGAAATCTATTTTCGATAAAAGAAAAATGAAGAAGTAGGTAGTTATGTAGAAAAATATTTGGACAGAGAGGTATATAATCCAGTAAATTTGGGAAAATGTAGCAATATCTATTTGTTCAGACTTTTTTGTATCCCTGTTCCCTCAGAGATAAAAATGTTTCTTCCTATCAGTTATAGTAAAATGTGGTGGCTCATTTTTACATATCAAATTAAGTGGTTAAAGGACACTCAGATAGCCAAGAAAACATTATTTCTTGGTATATATGTTTGAGAGTTTCTGAGAAAGTTTAGAATTTAAATCAATAATGAAGGTCCACTCTCATCATTGTGAGTGGCCAATATCTGCATTGGCCAACTAGAAAGGGAAAAAAATATAAGGAAGTTGCAAACAGATTTTTCTATTCCCAGACTTTAGGACTCAAGGTGTCTACGGTCTTGAATTCAGATTCTTATACTAGAAGGTCTCCAGTTTATCAGGCCTGCATCCTGGACTTAGAGTTATGTCATTGGATACCCTGATTCTGACTAAATTACATCACTGGCTTCCTTGCTTTCTACATTATAGGCTATGTCACACAAGTCAACTGCCATGAGAGTTGTCTTCTTGCTCTTGCCTTTTTCTCTATTTTCAAGATGCTGCATTTTGGGATACCCTGTCCTCACCCACACGAGGTGCTTCACTGTCGTGAGAAGCAAGGGGAAGCAGGAGGAATATCAGTGCTCATAATAAGCAAATAAGTAATGTTGCCGCACTGAAGAACATATCAAAAACTGGGAAAGGCGCTGAATGATCAGACAAGTGAGCATGAAGGAGAATTATCCTGTGATATTTTGACAATAAATTAAAAATCAAAGGAAAATATACTCAACTTAAGAAGTCACATCTGCAAAATTTTATTGAAGGTGGTAGTTTTATCCACACAATTTCTGGAAAATAAAATACCACCCTCTTAGTTGTACATCAGAATAGTCAGACTTCTGATAACTACTCCATCAGGGAAAATCTGCTTATTTTTGTTTAATTCATCAGTCTAAAACTTTATTTTATTATAAAATCATTTTTACATAGCACACACTAATATACTGTTCTATTGGAATGCACTTGGGAAATATTAGTCTTGAATGACATCCAGGAATTTCTAGCACATTTAATAAAGGATGAGTCTTTTAATTGACTTAATAAATATATGAGTAAGAGCAGATTTGTGGAACAAGATAAGCTTAGCTTACATATTTCAAAGTTCAGAAGGGTATTTCAAATAAACTATTGAATACATAACCCCAGAGGTCAAGGATAAGAGTTCAATGGTGTAGAGACATATTTGAGAATCACCAGAGTTTAATTCGAAGAAAAGCTCATGAGCACATTTATAGCTAGGGGTTTACTGACCAGCAAATTTGCACCTCAATAATCATTCATATAAGTAAAAGATGATAGCCAGGAAAATGGCATTGACAACACTACTCATAGTATTATTTTCTCACTGACTTATTTCTTAGGAATTTTACATTTTATATACATACATGTGCATTGAGCCTTCCATTTGGTTTGTCTATTTCTCTGCCAGTATTAATCTAAGTTAATAGTAATTATCTCTCCTTCTTTCCTTCTTTCCTTCCTTCTCCCCCACCACTTTCTTTAAGGCATGTCCTGCTATATAGCTCAAGCTGAACTTCAGTTCACCCATATCCTTCCCCCTTATTCTTCCAAGTTCTAGGATTATAGATATGAGCCACCATATGTAACCAATAATTAGCTTTATATAATAAGATAATAGCTCAGTCAAATGTGGTGGTACATGCTTTTAATCTGAGCAGAAGCAGGGAGATACCTGTGATTTCAGGGACAGCCTAGACTACATACCAAGTTCCAAGTCTGCAGGGAAAGTAAAGTAAGAGTCTGACTCAAAAAACAAAAACAAAAACAAACAAACAAACAAAAAACCCAAAAAATGCAAAACCTTGTATCTGCTAAACAAAATCCATTCATGGTGTTCTTCAAAAAATATTGTCTATTTTTGAGCCATCTGATCTTCCTAGTAAGTTTTCAAGTTCTATAACTTGATATTTTCAAGAAAGAGATTTGTTTTGAGAACTGATAGTTTTTAGTATAAAGAGTTGCAGTGATTTTAATGAGAGTGGCACACATTAAGCTCATTTTCAGCATTTCTATCGCTGTAAAAAGGCACATTGATCACAGCAACGCTTTATTTTTAACTGTTGAGGGTTCTTTTTTAATGTACAAAATGATTTATTGTACTAGTCAATAATGTTTTTCTTTCATTTCATTTGTTATTTACATTTCAAAAGATATGTCCTTTCCCAGTTTCTCTTCGGAAACCCCTCATCCCAGCCCTGACCCCCTGTCTCAATGAGGGTACGCCAGAACTCACCCACACACTGCATCCTGCCTCCTAAATCTGGCATAAAACTACACTGGGTCATCTAGTCTTCACAGGACCAAGGGCCTCTTCTCCCACTAATGGCTCACAAGGCCATCCTCTGCTACATACTCGGCTAGAGCTATGAGTCACTCCATGTGTACTCTCTGGTTGGTGGTTAATTCCCTGGGAGCTCTGGGGTGTCTGGTTGCTGATATTGTTGGTGTTACAAATCACTTCAGTTACCTCAGTTCGATCTCTAACTTCTCCTTTGGGGACCCCATTCTCAGTACAATGGTAGGCTATGAGCATCCGACTCTGTATGTGTCAGGCTCTGGCAGAAACTTTGAGGAGACTTCCATATCAGGCTTTCAGCAAGTACTTCTTGGCATCAGCAATAGTTACTTTGTTTGAAGACTGCATATGGGATGGATCCTCATATGTGGCAGTCTCTGTATTGCCTTTCTTTTAGTCTCTGCTTCACATGTTGTCTCCATATTTCCTCCTGTGAGTATTTTGTTCCCCCTTCTAAGAAGTACTAAAGCATCCATACTTTCTCTTTCTTCTTCTTCAACTTGATAGGGTCTATAAATTGTATCTTGGGTATTTCTAGCTTTGGGGCTATTATTAACTTATCAGTGAGTATCTATCAAATGTGTTCTTTTGTGATTGGCTTATCTCACAAAGGATGATATTTTCTAGTTCCATCCATTTGACTATGAATTGTATGAAGTCACTGTATTTAATAGCTCAGTAGTACTCCATTGTTTAAATGTACCATATTTTCTATATCCATTCCTCTGCTGAAGGACATCTGGGCTTTTTCTAGCTTCTGGCTATAATAAATAAGGCTGCTATGAACATGGAGCATGTGTCTTTGTTATATGTTGGAGCATCTTTAGGTATATGCCCAGGAGTGGTATACCTGGGTCATCAGGTAGCATTATGTCCAATTTTCTAAGGAACCACCAGACTGATTTCCAGAGTTGCAATTCTACCAACAATGGAGGACTGCTGCTCTTTCTCCACATCCTTGTCATCATCTGCTGTCATCTGAGATTTTGACCTTAGTCATTCTCACTAGTGTGAGGTAGAATTTCAGGGTTGCATTTGCCTGATGACAAAGGATTTTGAACATGTCTTTACGTGCTTCTCAGCCATTCAATATTTCTCAGCTGAGAATTCTTTGGTTAGCTCTGTACACCATTTTTTTTGCTGTATTCTGGCTGTGTCTCTCAGGAGAGATCTACATCCGGTTCCTGTCAGCCTGCCCTTCTGTGCTTCATCCATCTTGTCTAATTGGATGGCTGTATATGTATGGGTCACATGTGGGGCAGGCTCTGAATGGGTGTTCCTTCTGTGTCTGTTTTAATCTTTGCCTCTCTATCCCCTGCCGAGGGTATTCCTGTTCCCGTTTTAAAGAAGGAGTGAAGCATTCACATTTTGATCATCCATCTTGAGTTTCATTTGTTCTAGACATCTAGGGTAATTCAAGCACTTATCAATGAGTGCACTAATAGCCACTTATCAATGAGTGCATACCATGTGTATTTTTCTGTGATTGGGTTACCTCATTCAGGATGATATTTTCCAGTTCCAACCGTTTGCCTACGAATTTCATAAAGTCATTGTTTTTGATAGCTGAGTAATACTCCATTGTGTAGATGTACCACATTTTCTGTATCCATTCCTCTGTTGAAGGGCATCTGGTTCTTTCCAGCTTCTGGCTATTATAAATAAGGCTGCTATGAACATTGTGGAGCACGTGTCTTTTTTATATGTTGGGGCATCTTTTGGGTATATGCCCAAGAGAGGTATAGCTGGATCCTCAGGCAGTTCAATGTCCACTTTTCTGAGGAACCTCCAGACTGATTTCCAGAATGGTTGTACCAGTCTGCAATCCCACCAACAATGGAGGAGTGTTCCTCTTTCTCCACATCCTCGCCAGCATTTGCTGTCACCTGAGTTTTTGATCTTAGCCATTCTCACTGGTGTGAGGTGAAATCTCAGGGTTGTTTTGATTTGCATTTCCCTTATGACTAAAAATGTTGAACATTTCTTTAGGTGTTTCTCAGCTATTCGGCCTTCCTCAGCTGTGAATTCTTTGTTTAGCTCTGAACCCCATTTTTTAACAGGGTTATTTGTCTCCCTGCGGTCTAACTTCTCGAGTTCTTTGTATATTTTGGATATAAGGCCTCTATCTGTTGTAGGATTGGTAAAGATCTTTTCCCAATCTGTTGGTTGCTGTTTTGTCCTAACCACAGTGTCCTTTGCCTTACAGAAGCTTTGCAGTTTTATGAGATCCCATTTGTCAATTCTTGATCTTAGAGCATAAGCCATTGGTGTTTTGTTCAGAAAATTTTTTCCAGTCCCAATGTCTGTACACCATTTTTAATTGGATATTTTTATTTACATTTCAACTGTTATTCCCTGTCCCAGTTTCCCATCCATAACCCCCCTATCCTATCCCCCTCCCTTTTTCCTATAAGGATGTTCCCCCTCTCCAAACACCCACCTCTTGCCTCCCCAACATGACATTTCCCTACAGTGGGATATCCAGCCTTGGCAGGTCCAATTGGCACTCAACAAGGCCATCCTCTGCTACATATACAGCTGGAGCCATGGTTCTGTCCATGTTTAGTCTGTGCATTGTGGTTTAGTCTCTGGAAGCTCTGGTTGGCTGGTAACCGTATCCCATTTTTAATAGGGTTATTTGATTCTTTAGCTTTTAACTTCTTGAGTTCTTTGTATATTTTGGATATTAGTCCTCTATCAGATGTAAGATTGCTAAAGATCTTTTTCCAATGTGTTGGTTACCATTTTTGTCCTATTGACAGTGTCCTTTGCCTTACAGAAGTTTTGCAATTTTATGAGGTCCCATTTGTTGATTCTTGATCCTAGAGCATAAGCCATTGGTGAAATGTTCAGGAAATTTTCCCCTGTGCCCATGTGTTTGAGGTATTTCCTCCTTTTTCCTTCTATTAGTTTTTGAGTATCTGTTTTTGTGTGGAGGTCATTGATTCACTTGGACTTGAGGTTGTACAAGGCATTAAATAAGAATGGATCAATTTGCATTCTTCTACATGCTGACTGCCATTTGAAACAGCACCAAATGTAGAAAATGCTATTTTTCTACTGAGTGGTTTTAGCTCCTTTGTCAAAGATCAAGTGACCATAGGTGTATGGGTTCATTTCTGGGTCTTAAATTCGATTCCAATCATCCACCTGCCTATCTTTGTACCAATAGCATACAGATTTTTATCAGTATTTCTCTGAAATACAGCTTGGGTTTATGGATGGTGATCCCCCCAGAATTTCTTTTATTGTTGATAATAGTTTTTACTATCCTGGGTTTTTTTGTTATTTTAAATGAATTTGCAAATTGCTCTCTTGAACTCTATGACTTAGGATTTTGATGGGGATTGCATGGAATCTGTAGATTGCTTTTGACAAGATGGCCATTTTTACTATATTAATCCTGCCAATCACTGAGCATGGGAGTTCCTTTCACATTCAGAGATTTTTCGTTTCTTTCTTCAGAGACTTGAACTTTTTGTCATACAGATCTTGCACTTGCTTGGTTAGAGTCACATTGGGGTATTTTATGTTATTTGGGACTATTGTGAGGAGTGTGATTTCCCTAATTTCTTTTCCAGACCATTTATCCTTTGAGTAGAAGAAGGCTACTTATTTGTTTGAGATAATTTTATATCCAGCCACATTGCTGAAGCTGTTTATCAGGCTTAGTATTACTCTGGTGTAATTTTTGTGGTCACTTAAATATACTATAATATCATATGCAAGCAGTGATATTTTGACTTCTTCTTTTCCAATTTGTATCACTTTAACCTCTTTTTGTTGTCTAGCTGCTCTTACTAGGATTTCAAGTACTATATTGAATAGGTAGGGAGAGAGCGGACAGCCTTGTTCAGTCCCTGATTTTAGTGGAATTGCTTCAAGTTTCTCTCCATTTATTTAATGTTGGCTACTGGTTTGCTATACATTGCTTTTGCTGTGTTTAGGAATGGGCCTTGAATTCCTGATCTTTACCATGAAGGGGTGTTTAATTTTGTCAAATGCTTTCTCTGCATCTAAGGAGATGATCATGTGGTTGTTTCTTTGAGTTTGTTTATGTAGTGGATTACATTGATGGGTATCCCTGCATCACTGGGATCAAGCCTACTTGATCATGATGGATGATCATTTGATGTATTTTTGGATTTAGTTTGCAAAAAGTTATTGAGTATTTTGGCATCCATATTCATAAGGGATATTGGTCTTTTTTGTTGAGTCTTTGTGTGGTTTAGGTATAATTGTAATTGTGACTTCACAAAATGAATTGGATAGTATTCTTTCTGTTTCCATTTTTTATATAGTTTGAAAAGTATTGGTATTAGGCATTTATGAAGGTCTGATAGAATTCTGCACTAAACCCATCTGGTCCTGGGCTTTTGTGATTGGGAGACTTTTAATGATGGCTTGTATTTCTACACCCGTTATGGTACTGTTTGGGTGGTTTATCTGACCCTGATTTAAAGTTGGTACCTGGTATATGTCTAGGAAATTGTCCATTTTTCTCTAGATTTTCAAGTTTTCTTAAGTGGGATCTGATAAATTTTTTGAATTTTCTGTTTCTGTTCTTAGGTCTTCCATTTCATTTGTGATTTTATTAATTTGGATACTGTCTCCATGGCCTCTTGTTAGTCTGGCTAAGGGTTTATCTATCTTGTTGATGTTTTCAAAGACTCAGCTCCTGATTTTGATTCTTTGTATAGATCATTTTTGTTTCTACTTGATTGATTTCAGCTCTGAGTTTAATTTTTTCCTGCACTCTACTCCTCTTGGGAGTATTTTCTTCTTTTTGTTCTAGAGCTGTCAAGTGTGACATCAAGCTGCTAGTGTATGGTCTCTCCGGTTTCTTTCTGGAGTCACTCAGAGCTATGCATTTTCCTCTGAGCACTGCTGTCATCGTGTCCCATAGTTTGGTTATGCTGTGACTTCATTTTCATTAAATTTTAAAACGTTTTTAATTTCTTTATTTATTTCTTCCTTGGCCAACGGTATCATTGAGTAGAGCACTGTTCAACTTCCATGTATATGTGGGCTTTCTGTCATTTTTGTTGTTATTGAAGACCAGCCTTAGTCCATCTGATAGGATGTGTGAGATTATTTCAATCTTCTTGTATTTGTTGAGGCCTGTTTTTTTACTTATTTCTTCATTATTAAGCTTTAATATATGCATACTTTTTTCATTGGTGTTCTTGCATCTATTTTGAAAGGAATCATATCAAGTACCTAGGGTTTTCTTGCTATTTTTTCAATAGAATCTTTCCATTATTTTTTCTATTATATGACTGTATTCACACAAAAAATGCTGTTGCTTTTCATAAGTTGATTTTGTATTTATCATTCTTGTTGAACATTTTTATGAATTCAAGTTTACATCTTCTCTTCAGTATTCTCCACAAATTTATCTGCAAAAAAGAAAGTAATGATTTGATACTTGTATTCCAATCCATTTATTTTTCTTGTATACTTGTACTTTTAAATAACTCCAGTATTTTTAAATTAGAAAAAAATAATTCTGGGGTTGGAGAAATTGTTCAGTGGTTAAAAGCAAGGATCAAAGTTTTATTTCCACTGTTCATGCACAATGCTAGTCAAATCAACACTGTCTGTAACTCTTGATTCAGTGAGAAGCCAATGCTGACCTCTGTGGACACCTAAACTTAAGTGTGTGTACATACACATGCAGGCACACATGCATGCCTGTGCACACACATGCACATACAATTTAAAATAATAAAATAAATCTTTAATACTTTTCAAATATGTACCTTTAAAGCCAGAACTTGAGAAATGGAGGCAAAAACACCAGGATTAAGTCCAATTTCTCTTATATAGCAAGATTGAACTGCATAAGAATGAACAAAACAAAATTGTCTTAGACTGAGAATGTAGCTTAAGTATTATAGTCAGTGCTTATGTAGAGGGCATGAACCCTGCACTGGATCCTGAGAACCTCATAAAACTGGACATGATAAAAACCAGGCATCATGATTCACACATATAGTTCTAGTATTGGAGGAGTGAAAGTGGGAGAATCACTTCAGGCCATTCCAAGCCACATAAGACCCTGTCTCAAAAACCTTTTTTCCTTAAGTTTCTACAGGCTATGTTGACGTTATCAAGAGTTTTAGATAACTGTGATTAATATGATAAGGATGATAAATGATAAAACAGGAAACATGTGAGAACAGTAGTAATATGGCAAGGTGCAAATTCTAATACAGTACCCAACCCAAATGTGACACATCAAAAACATTGTTAGAATGAATAATGCCTTCAGTGAGGTCATTAATAGGCTGGGCACAGCTGAGAAAGAATCTCTGGGTTTGAAAATAGCTCAATAGATGTCTTTAAACATGAAGCAAAGGGAAAAGTGGATGAAAAATAAAAAGCAGAGCAAAATAACCAAAGTCTGTGGGACAACTGCAGAAGATGGGAGTTTTAGAAGCAAAATCAAAATCAGAGTAAATATTTGGAGCAACAATGAAATGTCTCCAAAATAATTTTCCATACTACAACCTAAAAAGTTCTAACAAACAAACAATGTCAAGATTAATGTAAAAACATAGAAATCTGAAAATGTAAATGAAAGCCAAATATGGTGGTACATACCTGTAATTTAAGGCTGAAGCCGATGGCTTGTGGGTTCAAGAACAGTCAGAACTACATAATGAGGTCCAGCCCACACTGAGTGACCTACTGAGACCTCATCTTCCAAACAATGTAAGGTATATCACATCTCACTCAAAATACAGAAAAACAAAAGTGAAGAAAATAATCACAAATTGAACCAAAGGCCTATACCACCTCCAACAGAGGAGGAAGGATAGAAGTTAAATCTGTTGTCTTAGAACCCAACCAACTGAGATAAGAATTAAATAAAAAAACCTGAAGTATTAATAGGAAGGCCTCATTCCATTAATATTCTGTACCCTATAAAATTACCATCCAAAAGTGAAAGAGATATATTTTCCAAGACAAACAAGCAATAAAGGAAGTTGCCACCAGTAGATCTGTCTTGCAAGAAAAGCTGATAAAGAAAATGAGAAAAGTCAAAAATTCAGATACATCAGACATACATAAAGAAAGGGATAATATCAGCATATATATACATATATGTATGTATATGTATATATAATGTATAATATGTATTTAAAAATGTACCTAAGTGTGTATTTATTTTTATTAATCATTCTTTTTTATTGAATAATGTCTTCTGTTTTTTTATCTTTATTAACTTGAGAATTTCTTATTTACATTTCGATTATTATTCCCCTTCCCGGTTTCCAGGCCAACATCCCCCTCACCCCTCCCCCCCTTCTATATGGCTGTTCCCCTCCTTATCCCCCCCTCATTACCACCCTCCCTCCAACAATCATGTTCACTGGGGCTTCAGTCTTGGCAGGACCAAGGGCTTCCCCTTCCACTGGTAATCTTACTAGGCTATTCATTGCTACCTATGAGGTTGGAGCTCAGGGTCAGTCCATGTATAATCTTTGGGTAGTGACTTAGTCCCTGGAAGCTCTGGTTGATTGGCATTGTTGTTCATTTGAGGTTTCGAGCCCCTTCAAGCTCTTTGAGACCATTCTCTGATTCCTTCATTGTATTTATTTTTATAAAAGGTTATATATTACTCGTACCTTATCTGTAGGGGACACATTTTATGATTCTAGTAATTTCTGCAGCTACTAATAGTTTTGAACCCTACACAGATACTTATAATAAAGGTTAATTTATAGTTAATTTCAATAAAAAATAACAAAGATGAAGACAGCAAGAAGACAAACTAGTTCTAACAATATATTATAATGACATTGCCAACATCACTACTTTTATGCTTTGCTAGATGGAGATGTGATAGAAGTCACTTCTGAGTTTGGTTTTTATAATTATTATTATTAATCATTTTGTTCGTTTACATCTCAAATGATATCCACCTTCCTGGTTACTCTGCCATCTTCCACATCTGCCCTCTCTCCTATCACCTTTGCCTATATGAAAGTGCCCCCCCCCACCCACCTATCCACTCCCACCCCACCACTACAGTATCCCCCTGCACTGTGGCATCAAACCTCCATAGAACCAAAGGCCTCCCCTCCTATTGATGTCAGACAGGGCCATCCTCTGTTCCATATGTATCTGGAGCCATGGATCCCATCCTTTATACTCCTTGGTTGATGGTCTACTCCTTGGGAGGACTGGGTGGTCTGGCAAACCAACATTGTTCTCCCTGTGGGGTTGCAATCCCTCCCCACTCCAAGGCTTTCTTATAGGTTATTAACTCAATATTTAACCTCTGCTCTAATTTTCTGTTGTACATGACTAAAGGTAAATTTGGAATGAAATAGTTTATTTCAGCTTCAGGTCACAATCCATCACTGAAGGAAGTCAGGACAGTAACCAACACAGGAAACTAGAGGCAGGAACACTGTACTAAACATGTCTAAAACTTGGATCATGTCTCAGACTTTTTAATGTTGAGATTACAATATAAGCCACTGTGTTTGGCTGTTAATTGGTTTTTCCAGTGAACAATTCCCATCCTGATGCTTTCTGGAAACTCCCAGTTACTAGTACTTTTGCTTATAGAATATTTTTTCCTATTTACATATTAAACAAGATCCTTTTTTTCTGGTTTCACCTCTGTATTTATCATGCTCTGGAAGAGCTTGAGGTCAGGGATGGTGATTCCCCCAGAAGTTCTTTTATTGTTGAGAATAGGTTTCACTATCCTGGGCTTTTTCTTATTCCAAATAAATTTTCAAATTGCTCTTTCTAACTCTATGAAAAGTTGAGTTGGAATTTTGATAGGGATTGCATTGAATCTGTAGATTGCTTTTGGCAAAATGGCAAGTTTTACAATATTAATCCTGCCAATCCATGACCATGGGAGATCGTTCCATCCTCTGAGATCTTCAATTTCTTTCTTCAGTAACTTGAAGCTCTTGTCATACAGATCTTTCACTTGCTTGGTTAAAGTCACATGGAAGTATTATATGTTATTTGTGACTATTGTAAAATGTGTCTTTTCCCTCATTTCTTTCTGTTTATCCTTTGAGTAGAGAAAGACTACTGATTTGCTTGAGTTAATTTTACATCCAGCCACTTTGCTGAAGTTGTTTATCAGAATTTCTCTGATCTATAGAATTATCTATAGAATTTCTCTGGTGGAAGTTTTAGGGTCACGTAATATACTATATCATCTGAAAATAGTGATGTATTGACTTCTTCCTTTCCAGTTTGTATCCCTTTCACCTCCTTTTGTTGTGTAGTTTCTCTGACTAGGACTTCGAATATTATATTGAATAAGTAGGGAGAAAGTGGGCAGCCTTGTCTAGTCCCTGATTTTAGTGGGCTTGCTTCAAGTTTCTCTCCATTTAGTTGGATGTTAGCTATTGGTTTGCTGTACATTTCTTTTAATATGTTTAGGCATGGACCTTGAATTCTTGATCTTTCCAAGACTTTTAACATGAAGGGGAGTTGAATTTAGTCAGTTGCTTTTTGGCATCTAATGAGATTATCATGTAGTTGTTCGTTTGTTTTGGTTTTTTTTTTTTGAGTTTGTTTATATAGTGGATTACATTGATGGATTTTCATATTTTGAATGATCCTGCATCCTTGGGATGAAGCCTACTTGATCATATTTGATGATCATTTTGATATATTCTTGGATTTGGTTTGTCAGAATTTTATTTTATCACTACAGCCTCAGTTTTCTAAGGGCTGAAATTGCAGGAGTGTACTACCAAACATTTAGGAATTACATTGTTTACAATTTTTAACTTACAAATATTTACATAGGTCCAAAATAAAATATACAAAATAAGTTATTACATTAAAATCTAACTTTAAATAACTGTCTTTCTGAACTTCTTATGTTCATAAGTAATCATGTTAATGCTATGATTTATTTTATTTTATATAGCTTGTGCTTATAATTATGTTATGCATTTATAACTCATACTTCCCCTTCCCAGATAGGAAACAGGCATCTGATGTTTTCTCCTTGTTTATTTTTCCTGAGGAACGTGTCCTACACTTTTTTATTTTTCTTTGTTCCTATGTGGCCCTCACCTTTCAGTACTACAATATATATAGTTAGTTTTTTATTGATAGATCTTTGGAAATCTTGTCTGCTTTTCCTATCATTATAGATATGACTTAGTGAATCACCTTGCATGTACATCTTTTCCAATTGAACATATGTATTTTATAACTAGAAATAAAGTTGCTATGTCACAGTATAATACATATGTGATTTTGCTTGATATCAAAAAGTTGTCTTTTGTGGAGATTTTTCATGTTCCATTCCCATCAGTCATGTTACCTCTGCCAATTTGCTAAGTGTGAAATGGTCTTTCTTCACAGTTTGTTTTTTTTTCTTTATAAGGTTATGGTCTATTTGTATTTTTCTGAACTACATTCTCATATCTCTATTTTAGTTTTCTCTAGGATGGAGAAACTTTTTCTTTTATATTTTCAGATGGTCTATATTTTCCAACTTTATGGTTCTCTTTTTACTTACTAATTTCTCATTGTAATGAAACATATACGTAATGTTTTCCTTATTACTTCTGTATTTAAAACATTGCTGGGTATTTTTGCCCACTCCTAGGTCATAGAAGAATTTGCAGATGTTTTCCTTTGATGCTTTTTTAAATTAAAATATCTTATCTCTTTAAAACTTACCTAGTATATGCTTTGAACAAAATCACAGTTTTTGTTAAGGCTTTCTGATTACCCTACTTCAACTAAACAAAAGTAAATTCTTTCCTCTGTGACTAGAGATTTCACTTTTACTATATATTCAAGTTTTATACATAATAATACCTATTTCTTGGTCTTTAGTTCTTTCCCATTGTTCCACTGATGTTTTTATGTATCAATAACAATATGCTGTAATTTTTAAGGGTATATAGCTTTTTGTGGTATTACTAGATCCTTCACAACTGCTTTCTTCTTTCAGTTTTTTATACCTTGTCTTATCTGTATTTTATGAGTACTTCATCTAAAATAAAGCCAAAAATAAGTTTACACAGAGTCACAAATAAGTAAGACTAGTTAGAAAAGCAGATTCCTGTATATTCCAGGCTAATCTTAAAGTCATTATGTAGTATAGGATGACGTTGAACTCCTTCTCCTCCTTTCTCTATATGCCCAATCTTGGGATTACATGTGTGTGTCACCATACCCTGCATTATGTGGTATAAGAAATGGAAACCAGGGCTTAGTGCACACCAAAATCACCTTACTATCTGAAATTCCTAAGTGAATTTGATAATTAACTTGTCAAACTCAAGAAAAATACCTCTAAATATGTTTTCCTTCTGATTAAGTCCATGTTAAATTGACAAATTAACACGATGACATCTAACTCCTGATGTGTTGATTTTAACACAACAATATCCTTGTCTTCCTGTTTATTTTGGTCTATTTTTGGTCTTAAGACTGTTATAGAGTTTTGTTTGAATATAGAAGTTTGGGATAGTGCTCCTAAAAATGCTTGGGAAAAATATACTTGGGATTTGTGTTCAGATTTACAATATTTGTATAGACCTAATATCTTGGACATAAATCCAATTTGGTTTAAACATGAATGCAATTTATGTTTCAAATATACCTCATAGCCTGAAGTAGTATCATACAAATATTTTAGTGCATGTGTAGTTATAATGTGGGAATTTTTGCTTGTGACATCACACTGGCAATAAGAAACATTTGAATTTTAGAGCTTTTGAATTTTGTATTTCAGATACTTGATCTGTATTTGAATATATTTTAAATTTAGTACTGAGGGACTAGTTTTTTTATATTTTATAAAACTCTTAGCTCCCACTAAATCTTCCTAATGTTTGTGTATGTGAACTTCATCTTAGTCCGTTTACAGTTGAGATTTCTTTATTCTTCTTCTTGACCTTAAATTAAAAATGTAGGAGACAAAACTAATAAAATGAAAAACTGCTCTTTTAGTTTCTCTTCAAATATGTGACTCCCTATCCAACCCTAACCCTCAAACAAATTGTTATTAAAATGTATAATCTGTTATGGTGATGTAAATAAGAATGCTAAACCACCACCACCAGCAGCAGCAGCAGCAGCAGCAGCAGCAGCAGCAGCAGCAGCAGCAGCAGCAGCCGCCATAGGCTCATATACTTGAATGCTTAGTCACCAAGGAGTGGCATTATTTGAAAGAATTAGAGAATTTGGGAGGTGTGGCCTTATTGGAAGAAGTGAGTTATTAGGTGTCAGCTTTGAGGTTTCAAAACCTAGGTCAGCCCCCCCCCCCACACACACACCCTCTCTTCTTACAGATCAGGATGAAACTCTGAGCCTACTCTTCCAGTACCATGCTTGCCATCATATTCCTTGCCATCCTGCCATGATGGCACTGAAGTGACACTCTGAAATTATAAGCCAGCCCCAACTGTATTCTTTCTTATAGAAGAGTTGCCCTGGTCACAGTGCTGCTACATAGCAACAGAACAGTGACTAAGAGATTTTTTTTTTATTATTTTATCATAATGTCTTCATCTTTGAAGTTCTTTACTGAGATGTCTAGTCATGTGTTTGTTTTAATTATATTAGGTGCTAAAATTCTTTTCTGTAATTCAAACTTTTATTAATTAAGAAGATTCTCACAATTTGGAGAGACTGCTGACCAAGCATGACTCCTTAGCAACAACATAAAAGTTGGATATGGGTATCAATGCCTATAACCATAGGGTTGGCAGTGTGAAGACAAGAGAATTCTGGGAGTTTTTTAGCCAGCTAACTGTAACAATGAGCCTCAAGTTCAGTGGGAGACCATGTCTAGAGACAAAAAGACAAAGAATTATAGAGTTTCCACATGGGTTTGCATAAGTACACACACATGGGCTTGCAGGCACATGTGCGAGCGCGCGCGCGCGCACACACACACACACACACACACACACACACACACACACACACACATGATTCTAGTTCATTTTGTAGCCAAATTAATCTTGCCACACCATTCATCTCCATTCTGAAAATTATATAAACATGAAAGCATTAAATAGTCATGTACATTCTATCTTCTGTTACATTTATCTGTTTTATACTGCATTTTTATGACTAGTTCACAGCTTTGCAATTTCTCCTCTTAGCTTAGTCTTTACTATAGTATATTAAATATTTCAGATCAGACACTGGGTTTTCAAGGTCCTTATCAATGTGTTTTAGTGTTCTAAAATATTTTTCTGCATTCTTTCTTTCCTTCCTTCTTTCTTTCCTTCCTTCTTTCTTTCTTTTTTAATTTCTTATATTTTTGGTTGAGAGCCTAGCCTTTAACGGCTGAGCCATCTCTCCAGCCCTCTTTTTTAATTTCTAAATTTCTTAATTTCTTTCTCCCATCCCTATTTTCTTTGAGATAGGGTCTTGTTATTTATCACAGAAATGGCATGAATTTGCAACCTCATTACTTCTGCTTCCAACATGTTAGGATTATAAACATACACGGTGCATGCCTGGCTCTGAATTCTTTTAATCAAGGTTATTCTTTCATTTTTGTCTTTGAACATTTTACATATGCCATTGCAAAACCTTCATCAGACTATTACATGAAAATAATTTGCTATGGAATGAATTTGTCAGCAACTCATTTGGCTGATTCTCTTTTACAGTATTAGATTTACCCTTGTATAACCAAATTTTTGATTTGTAGCTTCATTATTTTTTCAATCTCTCTTAATTGCCTTTGCATTCTCCCTTTTATTCTGACTGTTTTATAATCTGAAGTTACATCTGATGATTATACTTCAGAATTCTTTTCTCAGAGTGATCGAACAAATATAAAGACAGCAGCTATTTTCCTTCAATTCCAGGTTCTTTGTTCCTTTTATTGTCCTCAACCTGCAATTTGCTTCTAGTTATAGCACAATTTAATGTTGGGGAAATTTCTTTAAGAGCTTAAAGAACTCAACTCTGAGAAGAATGAAGACCCTCCTAGCCTCTGGTTGTACGCTGCTTTTGTATACTTGCCTTATATCACACACTTCGTTTGTGTCTCTTTGCATTTACTTGGCCTTTTAGACATTAGACTTCAGTTTAGTACTGCATACTCTCAGGCCCTGAGCTCCACAAGCTTATAGTCTCAGCCCATCTCTGTGGCATAGATAACCACTATTATACTTGACATTCACTACATATTTAAAAAGATTTTTATGTCTTTTGCCATATGCTAAGATTTCAAATCATGGACATTTTAGAGGAAGAATTCACAAAGGCACAGATTGTTAGAAAACCATTTGATTCTGATTCTTTACCTCACTCACTATGAACAAAACATCAGTTGTGATTACATAAGACATGGTTTTTATCAAAACCTTAAGGCTACCCAAAAACACTGGTCATTTTCAGCTCCTGTAGGAAGAGATAGCTCTGCCTTTCCTCCCACAAAAACTCATGACTTGGTGAATTCACAAAGTTGGAAAGGAAAATCAGATCTAGGGCTGCCAAACATAGCACATACCCCAGAAATACCTGAATATGTGAAGATATGTTCTCTGTATAACCTTTGCACGTATTCTTTCTTTCTATAATAAGGAAACACTCAAACAGTAATGTGTTAATATTAAATGCTCAGGTCACAGGAGTAGTAGACCCTACAGATCAGTATGGGCACATAAAGTACCAGGGTTTCATTGTTGTTTAAATTCACAATGGCCTGATTTTATACTTTATAATAGCTTTTAATCTGCATTGCTTGGAACTCTAAAGGCCCATCTGTTCCAACAGAAGACTTTTTCAACTTTATATTTTTATGACACTACTGTAATTGCAGGTTTCGGAGATATTTGTAGAGTTTGAGCTTAAAATGATGAGAAAAATAATCTATAAAAAGGGTTGGGATGGCATCAAGTTTTTAACAACTACCATACAATCACAGATGCCAGGGACATTTAACAATTTAATTATATTGAACTTGAGGTTCTTCTTCTAGTTTTAAAACTTGCAGACTTTTGGTAACTTAGAAAATGAGTCCCACAGTTCTCTGTACCCAAGCCATGTGGATAAGAAAACTGGACTCTCAGAAGTACCATCAATCCCAACAGTTCAGGTGAGACCACTACTTCTGTCCACATTCCTGGCCCATGAGGAACCTGACTAGTGCCGTCTGGATAGAGGAACATAGGAGCAATCAGGTGCAAGACACTTCTGGTTTCTGCCTGATCCCAAATCTGAAAGCCAGTCCCCAAGAGTGCTAACACATGTGAGAGCAGAGGTAAAACTAACCCTTATAGTCCAAGAGACACACCTAGAGATTTAAAGAAACACAAACCCAGGAGCTGGCTTGTGTTCCCAGATACAGCTGAAAGAAAACAGGTCTACAGGAGTGCTGACACACAGGCTTACAGGAGGGTCCAGTCACTGTCAGAAACAGTGAGACAAGCTAACACCAGAGACAGCCCAATGGCGAGAGTCAAGCACAGAAAACTAAGCAACAGAAACCAAGACTATGTGGCATCATCAGAGCCCAGTTCTCCAAACAAAGTAAATATGGATGTCCAAGCACACTAGAAAAGAAATATTTGCATTTAAAATCACATCTCATGATGACAATAGAGGACTTTAACAAGAACATAAATATCTCCCTTAAAGAAATACAGGAAAACACAGGTAATCAAGTAGAAGCCCTTAAAGAATTATAGGAACACACAACCAAACAGGTGAAGGAATAGAACAAAACCATCTGTGATTTTAAAATGGAAGTAGAACAATAAATAAATCACAAAGGGAGACAACCTTGGAGATAGAAAACCTAGGAAAGAGATTAGGAGTCATGGACAAAAGCATCACCAACAGAATACAACAGATAGAAGAAAGAATCTCAGGGGCAGAAGATACCATAGAAAATATTCACACAACAGTCATAAAAAGGCAAATGCGAAAAGCTCTTAGCCCAAAACAGCCAGGAAATCAAGGAAACAATGAGAAGATCAAACCTAAGGATAATAGGTATAGAAAAGAGGGAAGATTCCTAATTTAAAGTGTCAATTAATATCTTCAACCAAATTATAGAAGACTTCTCTAACCTAAAAAAAAGAGATGCCCCAAAACATACTAGAAGCCTACAAAACTCCAAATAGATTAGACCAGAAAAGAAATAGTCAAAACACCAAATGCACAGAACAAAGAAAGAATATTAAACTCAGTAAGAAAAATGGCCAACTAACATATAAAGGCAGACCTATCAGAATTACACCAGACTTCTCGCCAGAAACTATGAAGGCCAGAAGATCCTGGACTGATGTCATACAGACCCTAAGAGAACACAAATGCCAGCCCAGGCTACTATATCCAACAAAACTATCAATTAACATAGATGGAGAAAACAAGATACTCCATCACAAAACCAAATTTACATGATATCTTTCCACAAATCCTGCCCTACAAAGGATAATAGATGGAAAACTCCAACACAAGGAGGGAAAGTACTCCCTAGAAAAAGCAAGAAAGTAATCCTATTGCAATGAAACCAAAAGAAGATAGCTAAACAAACATAATTACACTTCTAACAACAAAAGTAACAGGAAACAACAATCACTATTCCTTAATATCTCTTACATCAGTGGACTCAATTCCCCAATAGAAAGATATAGAATAACAGATTGGATATGTAAAGAGGACCCAGCATTTTGCTCCATATAATAAACATACCTCGGAGACAAAGCCATGCTACTTCAGAGTAAAATGTTAGAAAACAAGCTTTAAAGCAAATGGCCCCAAGAAACAAGCTGGTGTAGTCATTCCAATATTGAATAAAATTGACTTTTAACCAAAAGTTATCAAAAAGGACAATGAAGGAAACTTCATATTCATCAAAGAAAAAAACCAACAAGATGAACAATCAATCCTGAATATCTATGCTCTAAATGTAAGGGCACCTTACTAAAGCTCAAAGAACACATTGCACCTCACACAATAATAGTAGGAGATTTCAATACCCCACTCTCCTCAATGGACAGATCATGGAAACAGAAACTAAACAGAGGCATAGAAAAACTAAAAGAAGTTATGAACCAAATGTATTTAGCCCATATTTATAGAACATTTCATCCTAAAACAAAAGAATATACCTTCTACTCAGCATCTCCTGATACTTTCTCCAAACTTGCCAATATAATTTGTCACAAAACAGGCCTCAAGAGATATAAGAAAATTGAAATAATATGATGCAGAATATCAGATCACGATGGACTAAGGCTGGTCTTCAATAACAACAAAAACTACAGAAAGCCCACATATAGATGGAATCTGAACAACACTCTACTCAGTGATAACTTGGTCAAGGAAGAAATAAAGAAAAATTAAATACTTTTTAGAATTTAATGAAAATGAAGGCATGGCATATCCAAACTTAAGGAACACAATGAAAGCAGTGCTAAGAAGAAAACTCATAGTTCTGAGTGCCTCCAAAAAGAAACTGGAGAGAGCATACATTAGCTGTTGGACAGAACACACAAAAGCTCTAATACAAAAAGAAGCAAATACACCCAGGAGGAGTAGATGGCAGAAAATAGTCAAACTTAGAGCTGAAATCAACCAATAGAAAGAAACTGAGCAATACAAAGAAACAGCAAAACCAAAAGCTGGATCCTTGAGAGAATCAACAAGATAGATAAACTCCTAGCCAAACTAACTAAATGTCCCAAAGGCAGTATCTAAGTCAACAAAACCAGAAATGAAAATGAGATATAACAAAAGAATTAGAGGAAATTCAAAAAATCATCAGATCCTACTACAAAAGCCTATATTCAACAAAACTGAAAAATCTGGTTGAAATGGACAATTTTCTAGACAGATAACAGGTGCCAAAGCTAAATCAGGAGCAGATAAACCATCTAAACAGTCCCATAACTACTAAACGAATAGAAGCAGAAATTAAAAGTCTCCCAACCAAAATAAGCCCAGGACCAGATGGGTTTAATGCAGAATTCTGTAGGTTGATGTCATTGTGTAGGTGAAGGCAGGTACATGACAGAACGAGACCAGTCATTAGATGAGAAAAAAGGATAGATGGGAGAAAAGTTTTAGAGAAAGAGAAGAATGGAGTAGAGGAGAGCAGTTGAGAGAACATGGAGGCAGATGTTAAGATTTCTCTATACACATCTACAGATTGTTATGAATATTCTTAAGGGATAGATGTGTACAGGATTTTGTGTGTCTAGATGAACAAAATTTATCTTATCTAGGTGAGCAATTATATTTTATCAATTGGATCAGAGGTTATTGTGTTGTGTGTTTTTTCGTGTGGCAATTTAATTGAGTTCCAGAGAGTATGTGGTGGTAGGACACTGGGCCCACCACAGAATTGGCATATGTATGCCTGGCATGGTAGCAACCTGCCTTGGGAACTAGATGGGTAGAGAGATTTTTGCTGGGCTCAGAGAGTAGCCATCAGCAGTGTGATATGGGATGGATCCTAGAGGGTGAGACACTTTGTTGTCTGAGATGAAAATATCCCACAGATGCCATGTGGTCCTACAGTGATAGCACTAGTGCAGGATAAAAGAAATGCCTTTTTTAAAAAATATTTTGTTGCCACAGGTAACACCCAAAGTGGGGCAAGAATCCACTTGTAAATTAAGATTATCAGCCTCATAGAAAGTTTTATTTTCTAAGTAAGAGGGGCCCAGCGCCATGTTGAGTCATGTGGTGTCCCAAGTGCAGGAACCATAAACAAAGAAACACAAGCAGATTTTTCAGGATGTATATCCCCTTCTGTGACAAAACTGGCAGCTCAGAAAGTTAGAGATTAAATCTACTTGCGTCTTTAACAAAACTTGTTTGGAAAATCTTACAAGATACTCATATTCTTTATAATGTGGGCTCCATGGGAATTTGGGGTTAAAATCCTAGTTAGACAAGCTGCCTGCTTCTTAATGACAGGGATTATTGTAAGGTGATTAGGTTTGTTTTTAGAAGAGAGTACAGAGTTTACCAATATCATGTCGGGATTTTCACCCTCGGTTCAGAACTTAAATAGGGAAAATTAGATACTGACTCCAAGTGTAGAGCTGTGATATTTACAAGTTAATGAGATTATTAAAAATAGAAGTCTGTACACCAGGCAGAGTGAGTACAGACGTACATGATGGACGTTATTAATAAATAAAAATTGGAGGCTCCAGGTAGAAAGTTTGATAGATCACTGTATTTTTGGTTAAAGTATTTTTTGATAAGTTGTTTACTTCTTATTGGAATTGGAATTGGTGTTTAATTTGTTTAATGAATTACCCCTGCTAAATGCCATAAAGCCCGATGATGCTGGCTAGTGAGGGTTCCTGGTTATTTTTGATATTTACAACAGGAAGGTTCGTTTTACAGGAACTCCACACAAATTTTGAGTTAATTTCCTGTTTTGACAGATTATAAAAACCTAAACAGGCTCATAAACTACTGTTTAGCTTGCTTTTTAAAAAAATGTTTAATTTTTTTAATGGGTGTGACTTTGAGTTTTATGGTTATATTATTCCTCTGGGAGAGAATGCAAGACACAAGCTTTTCTGGTTACAGACAAAGTAACAAGGCATTTTGGGAAAAAGGTTTTGTCTTTGTGTTTTTAGAAAGGGTGATTAGGTCATGGACAACTTCCAGAGTCATATGGATTGGATTTGATAAAGAAATACGGCCTGAAAAACTAAATTCAAGAGAATCAAACAAAATGATATCTTGATTCTAAACTTTGGTCTTGAGAATTGGGTTTTGCAAAATGTACCTGCTAGGATTCTTGATTTCAAGACCTTTCACCTGGGTACAGTGAAGACAGATGCATCAGGCTACAACATTTGCTCCAGTCTTGCCCCCCAAAGAAACACCTTTTTAAAATTTTACCACAACAGAATTCTATCAGACCTCATAGAAGAACTCATACCAATACTGCCCAAACTATTCCACAAAATAGAAACAGAAGGAGCACTACCCAATTCCTTCTGTGAAGCCACAATTACACTTGTACAAAAAACACACAAAGACCCAAGAAAGAAAGACAACTTCAGATCAATTTCCCATATGAATGTGAATACAAAAATACTCAATAAAATTCTCGAAAACTAAATCCAGGAACATATCAAAACAATTATCCATCATGATCAATTAGACTTCATCCCATGGATGCAGAGTTCAATATATGGAAATCCATCAATGTAATCCACTATATAAACAAACTCAAAGGAAAAAATTCACATGATCATCTCAATCCATGTTGAGAAACCATTTGACAAAATTCAACATGCCTTCATGATAAAAGTCTTGGAAAGATCAGGAATTCAATGCCCATACCTGAACATACTAAAAGCATGCAAACCAGTAGCCAGCATCAAAGTAAACAGAGAGAAACTTGAAGCAACCCAAATAAAATTAGGATCTAGACAAAGCTGACCACTCTTTCTCTAATTATTCAATATAGTACTCAAAATCCTAGCCAAAGCAATCAGACAACAAAAAGAGGTGAAAGGGATACAAATTGGAAAGGGAGAAGTCAAAATATCACTATTTGCAGATGTAATGATAGTGTACTTAAGTGACCCCAAAAATTTTACCAGAAAACTCCTACAGCTGAAAAACAACTTCAGCAAAGTGGCTGGATAAAAAATTAACTAAGACAAATTAGTAGCCTTCTTCTACTCAAAGGATAAACAGGCTGAGAAAGAAATTAGGGAAATAACACCCTTCACAATAGTCACAAATAACATAAAATACTTGAGTGTGACTCTAACCAAGCAAGTGAAAGATCTGTATGGTAAGAACTTCAATTCTCTGAAGAAAGAAATTGAAGAAGATCTCAGAAGACAGAAAGATCTCCCATGCTCATGGATTGACAGGATTAATATAGTAAAAATGGCCATTTTGCCAAAAGCAATCTACAGATTCAGTGCAATCTTCATCAAAATTCCAAGTCAATTATTCATAGAGTTAGAAAGAGAAATTTACAAATTCATTTGGAATAACAAAAAACCCAGGATAGAAAAAACTATACTCAATAATAAAAGAACTTCTAGGGGAATCACCATACCTATCCTCAAGCAGTAATACAGAGCAACTGTGATAAAAATTCTATGGTATTAGTATAGAGACAAGCAGGTAGATCATTGGAATAGAATCAAAGATGCAGAAGGGAACCCCCATACCTATGGCCACTTGATCTTTGACAAAGGAAGTAAATAATCCAGTGGGAAAAAAAATCAGCATTTTCAACAAATGGTGCTGGTTCAACTGGAGGTCAACATGTAGAAGAATGTAAATCAGGCCATTCTTACTGCCCTGTATGAAGCTCAAGTTCAAGTGGATCTAGGACATCCATATAAAACTAGATACACTAAAACTAATAGAAGAAAATGTGGGGAAGAGCCTTGAAGACATGGGCACTGAGGAAAATTTCCTGAACACCAATGACTTATGCTTTAAGATCAAGTATCAACAAATGGGACTTCAAAAAATTGCAAAGCTTCTGTAAGGCAAAGGATACATTCATTAGGGCAAAATGGCAACCAACATTTTGGGAAAAGATCTTTACCAATCCTACAACCAATAGAGGGCTAATATCTAATATATACAAATAATTCAAGAAATTAGACTCCAGAGAATCAAATAACCCTATTAAAATGGGGTACAGAGCTAAAAAAATTTCTCAACTAAGGAATATAGAATGGCTGAGAAGTACCTAAAGAAATGTTCAACATCCTTAGTCATCAGGGAAATGCAAACCAAAACAATCCCGAGATTCTACCAGTCAGAATGGCTAAGATAAAAAACTCAGGTGACAACAGCTGCTGGTGATGATGTGGAGAAAGAAGAACACTCCTCCATTGTTGGTGGGATTACAA
Organism: Rattus norvegicus; assembly: GCF_021556685.1. Lineage (NCBI taxonomy): Eukaryota > Metazoa > Chordata > Mammalia > Rodentia > Muridae > Rattus > Rattus norvegicus. Next base: position 9,363,895 of record NC_141554.1, on the reverse strand, counting down.
GCTGGTATAACCTCTCTGGAAATCAGCCTGTTCATTCCTCAGAATACTGGACGTAGTATTACTTGAGGACCAGTTATACTCCTAGGCATATACCCAAAATATGCTCCAACATACAACAAAGACACATGCTCCATTATGTTCATAGTAACCTTATTTATAATAAGCAGAAGCTGGAAACAACCCAGATGCCGTTCAATAGAGGAATGGATATAGAAAATATTGTATATCTACACAATGGAGTACTACTCAGCTATCAAAAACAATGACATCATGAAATTCATAGGCAAATCGATTGAACTAGAAAATATCATCCTGAGTGAGTTAGCCCAATCACACACACACACAAAAAAACCATACATGGTATGTACTCACTGGTAAGTAGATATTAGCCCAAAAGCTCGAGTTACCCAAGATACAATCCCCAGACTACACAAAGCTGAAGAAGTACAACCAAAGCGCAGATGCTTCAGTCCTTCTTAAAAGGGGGAACAAAAATCTTCACAGGGGAGATATGGAGACAAAGTTTGGAGCATGGAGTGAAGGAATGTCCATTCATAGTCTGACCTACCTCAGAATCCAGCCCATATACATATAGCCATCAGACAATATTGCTGATCCCAATAAGCGCATGCTGACAGTACCTTGATATAGCTGTCTCTTTAGAGGCTTTGCTAGATCATGACAAATACAGAGGCGAATTCTAGCAGCCAACCATTGAACTGTGAATGGGTCTCCATTGGAGGAATTAGAGAAAGGATTGAAGGAGTTGAAGGGGTTTGCAACCCCTTAAGAACAACAATATCGACAAACCAGAGCTCCCAGGGTCTAAACCACCATCCAAAGAGTACACATGGACAGACTCATCCTCTAGCTGCATATGTAGCAGAGGATGGCCTTGTTGGGCACCAATAAGAGGAGAAGCCCTTGGTTCTGCCAAAGCTGGACACCCCCAGTGTAGGGGAACATCAGGGCGGGGAGGCAAGAAAGGATGGGTGGTTAGGGGGAACTCCCTCATAGAAGAAGCATGAGAGGGGATGAGATAGGTGGTTTATGGATAGGAAACTGTAAAATATAAATATAAAAATACCCAACAAAATATGTTTACTATATATATTCCAGTAATCACATTTATAACAATGTAAGCAAATGAAATTTTATAATATCCTCAACATCTGTACCTTGATATTTACAATGTTTACTTCCCCATATCCTAGAACTAGCAGCAATCTTTGAACAGCATGGCTCACTGTGACCCCCTTTCCATTTTCTTTTGCTTCACAGTCATACTCTGTCACATGGAGCCCTATCTTACTACTTCCAAAGCTCTGAACAAAAACAAACAAACAAACAAACAAAATACCAAATCCCTCTTGCTTTATAAACTTATAAATTCTGGTTAACTACAGTAAGTATTTTTAATGGCAACAGAACACTTAACAGATGAGTACCTCTAACTAGATAGTCTTATATTTTGGAATGAGTAGACTGCATTGTCCACTGAATTGTGAATCTGAATTGTGATGATAGACACACAATCCTATGCCTTTTTTGAAACTCACATGTACTAGAAGAAACCATACTATATGGAAATAACAGCTGTGTATAATATATGTACATATATATATGTATATATATACGGATAAAAGGCATATTAAAAATGTAAATACATATCTAATATACATGTAAATACATTTAAAAATATAAAAGTATATATAAATGGAAAAACAAAATCTAACATGTTCCTCTTATAAATGTATCATGTGCTACACAAGAACGGGACCCCTGTTGAAGGAATCTTAGAAAGGACTGAAAGAGCTTGAAGGGACTTAAGACCCCATATGAACAACAATACCAACTAACCAGAGCTTCCAGTGACTAAGCCACTACCCAATGGACTAACCCTGGGCTCCAACTGCATAGGTAGCAATGAATAGACTAGTACGGGCACCAGTGGAAGGGGAAGCCCTTGGTCCTGCCAAGACTGAACCTCCAGTGAATGGGATTGTTGGGGAAGAGGGCAGTAATAGGGGGAGGATGGGGAGGGGAACATCCATCTAGAAGGGGAGGGGGAGGAGATAGGGGGATGTTTGCCTGGAAACTGGGAAAGGTAATAACAATTGCAATGTAAATAAGAAATAACCAATTTAATAAAGATGGAGGAAAAAAATAAATGTATCATATGCTGCACGAATAAGGTTTAATGTTTTTAGAAACATAGTGACCTTGGAACCATAGGATTTACTTTTGGCAAAAAAAGCATTCCAAATTACTACATTCTTTTTTAAGAGTTAACTTTGTTCAGAAGTAAATTATGTTCAAAACATTTTCTCAGGGACTACTAAGAACGGAATTATAATGTGAATCATAATTGCCAGGGGAAATCCAGTAGCCTCATCTACAGCATTCCCTATATTTTGTCAGAAAACTCTACAGGCTTTTAGAGCTACATTATCTGAAGTTAACCTTCTGCATTGTGTTCTAAAAACATTGGGGACATTTAGAGACTGCTATGGCTAGTACTAACCGACATATAGTTAAAAATTACATTTTAAATTTGTCCAATTCAAAATAATGCACTGTAAATACACAAAGAACTAAAATCCACTCATACTTAAATAGTAATGTGCATTTATGTTTAAAGACAAATAACAATGGATGACATGGATATGATGAAATCAGACCCTTGTATATTACTGGTTGGATGTAAAATTGGAGTAAAAGAGTCTGACAATTCCTCACTAAGTTAAATATAGAATTACTGTATGGTTCATGATTTTTACTCTTAGATATATACCCAAGTGATTTAAAAGCAGATTTTCAAACAAAATAATACACATAAGTATCCATATCAAAGAGTAGGAACAACTCCAGAGACTAATAACTGATGAATGAATAACAAAAGGTGATAAACTGATTCAATAATATAATGTAATGTAATGTAACATATTCACATGTGAAAGGAGTGAGGTTTACCAAAATAAAACAAGGAAACATGTATAGATGGATGAACCTAGAAAATTCAATCTTAAAGGAAATAAACTAGACAAAAAAGCCACAAAATTACAGAGGCACAAAGCATATTTGTGGTTTTTCGGAAGGTAAAGTGAAGAGAGAATAGGGTGTAACTGCTTAAAAGGTATATTATTTCACTTTTGCTATAATTTAAAACATCTGATGGTTAGATAACAATGGTGCACAGCATTGTGATTGTAAATCAGTCCACTGACTTGTTCACTTTCAAGTGGTTAAGATAGTGAATTTTATACCTCAGTGACAACGAAAATGAGATCTACCTTATGATCCATAAAATGCTTTCCAACTAAAAATAGCCTAGGTATGGAAGGATTCACTTCAGAATTCTATTACACTTTAAAAGAAGAGCTACAACCAGTACTTCTCAAATTTATTATTTTTTAAGTGGAAACAGTATAAACACTTTCAAGAAAAAATTCTCGTACAAAGCCAGAATTACTCCAATATCAAAGTCAGGTAAAGACACAACAAAAAGGAAGGAAATGCAAGTCAATCTCTCTAATGGAAATAGATACAAAAATTCTCACTAAAATACTTACAAACCTAATATAGGTATATATCAAAAGGACTATCCATTATAATAAAGTTAGCTTTATCCTGGAGATGCAGAGTTGGTTCAACATATATAAATCAATACATGAATTCCAAGACAAAATAATGCATAAAATAACACATAATTATTTAAATATATGCAGAAATGTGTGTTGACAAAATTGAACATGCTTCATGATAAAAGTTCTAGAGGGAACAGGACTACAAGAAGCATACCTCATCATAATAAAGGCTGCATAAGAGAAAGAAACCCACATCCAACATCATCCTGAATGGAGAAAAACTTAAAGCAATCCAACTAAAGTTGGGAACAGACAGAGCTGTCACTGTCCCACTCCTTTTCAATGGAGTGCGTATAGCACTGGCTAGAACAATAAGATGAAAGAGGCAGAATTCATGGATACAAATAGAGAAAGACATCCAGTTATCACTATTCACCACTTGGTAAAATATATATGAGAGATTCCAAAAAAGGACGTGGAAACTTTTAGAAATTATTAACAAATAAGCAAAGTGGCATGGTACAAAAGCATCTTATAATCAGTCACTTTTCTGTACACCAATAACAAACACACTGAGAAGGAGTTCATGGAAATACTTGCATTCACAAGAGCCTCAAGAAAAAAATCTAGGAATAAACCTAATCAAGGAAGTGAGAGTCCTCTTCATAAAAAACATTAACTATCTGGTTGAGGAAGAAACAAGAAGATGGACACATGCTTATAGATAAATTAATATTGTGAAAATGAACATTCTATCAAAAGCATGTTTTCACATTCAGTGGAATCGCAATCAAAATCTCCATGACATTCTTGACAGAAATAGAAAAAATCTTTAAGTTTATAAGGAAGCACTACATGGTGGCTTGTAACTCAGTGTCAGGGGATCTCATGCTCTCTGTCAATTCATACATTCAGGCACATGTGAACACAAGCAAACATAAACACATACACACACTAAATTTGAATGGCAGAAATCTGAATTTTTAATTTTTAATCTACCCCCACTTCTCTCACCTCTGTAAATTTTGGTTTCTGTTAACATTTCTGTTTTGTAGAGTATTTCTTGGTCTATACCACACATTGTCTTAAGATCCTCTAGAGTTGGTGCAAAAGTCCTCCTACAAGTGTCTGAATACAAATCACAAGATTTGTGAGACACCCATATCAGGCTCCTGGCAGCAAGCCCTTCTTGGCATCAGCAATAGTGCCTGAGTTTGGTGACTGCTTATGGGATGGGTCTTCAGGTGGGGCAGTCTCGGGATGTTCTTTCCTTCAGTCTCTGCTCCACTCTTTGTTCCTGTATTTCATCTTGTAAATATTTTGGTCCCCTTTCTAAGAAGGACTGAAACATCCACATTTTGTTCTTCCTTCTTGAGTTTCATATGGTCTGTGAACTGTATCTTGTGTATTCAGAGTTTTGGGGCTAATATCCCTTATCAGTGAGTACATACCATGTGTTCTTTTATGACTGGGTTACCTCACTCAGGATGAAATTCTCTAGTTCCATGCATTTGCCTAAGAATTTCATGAAGCTGAGTGGTATCCCATTACTTGTTTTAATAGCTGAGTAGTATCCCATTGTGTAAATATACCACATTTTCTATATCCATTCTTCTGTTGAAGGACATCTGGATTTTTTCCAGCTTCTGGCTATTATAAATAAGGCTGCTATAAATATAGTGGGGCATGTGTCTTTTCTATATGTTGGAGCACCTTTTGGGTATATGCCCAGGAGTGGTATAATTGCTCCTCAGGTAGCACTATGTCCAATTTTCTGAGGATCCACCAGACTGATTTCCACAGTAGTTGTACCAGCTTGGACTCCCACTGAAAATGAAGGGTGTTTCTTTCTCCATATTCTTGCCAGCATCTGCTGTCACGTGAGTTTTTGATCTTAGCAATTCTTACTGCTGTGAGGTGGAATCTCAGGGTTGTTATAATTTGAATTTCCCTGATGATGATGGTGCTTCTCAGCCATTCAGTATTCCTCAATTCAGAATTCTTTGTTTATCTCTGTACCCCATTTTAATAGGGTTATTTAGTTCTCTGGAGTCTAACTTCTTGAGTTTTTGGTATATGTTGGATATTAGCCCTCTTGGATGTAGGATTGGTAAAGATCTTTTCCCAATCTGTTACTTGCCTTTTTTGTTCTATTGACAATGTCATTTGCCTTACAGAAGTTTGCAATTTTATGAAGTCCCATTTGTTAATTCTTGATGTTAGAACATAAGCCATTGTGTTAGTGCTCAGGAAAATTTTCCTGCACCTGTGTTCAAGGCTTTTCTCCACTTTTTCTTCTATTAGTTTGAGTGTATCTGGTTTTATGTGGAGGTGCTTGATCCACTTGGACTTGAGCTTTGTACAGGGTGAAAAGAATGAAATGATTTGCATTCTTCTCCATGTTGACTGCCAGTTGAATCAGCACAATTAGTTGAAAATGCTATCTTTTTACCATTGGATTTACCTCTGTTATCAAAGATCAAGTGACCATAGGTGTGTGGGCCCATTTCTGGGTCTTCAATTCTTTTCCATTGATCTACCTGCCCATCTATGTACCAATACCATGTAGTTTTTGTCGTGATTGCTGTATAATACACTTTGAGGTCAGGATGGTGATTCCCCCAGAGGTTCTTTTATTGTTGAGGATACTTTTTGCTATCCTGGGTTTCTGTTATTCCAAATGAATTTACAAATAGCTCTTTCTATGCCCACGAAGAATTGACTTGAAAATTTAATGGCAATTGCATTGAATCTGTAGATTGCTTTTGGCAAGATAGTCATTTTTACTATATTAATCCTGACAATCCATGGTCATGGAGGATCTCTCCATCTTCTGAGATCCTCAGTTTATTTTTCAGAGATTTGAAGTTCTTGTCATACAGATCTTTCATATGCTTGGGTAGATTCACACCAAGGTATTTTATATTTTGGGACTATTGTGAAGGGTGTCATTTACCTTATTTCTTTCTCAGCCTGTTTGAATGGAGGAAGGTTGCTGATTTGTCTGAGTTAATTTTATATTCAGCCACATTGCTGAAATTGTTTATCAGCTGTAGGAGTTCTCTGACGAAATTTTGGGGTCACTTAACTATACTATCATATCATCTGTAAATAGTAATATTTTGACCAATTCCTTTCCAACGTGTATCCCATTGATCTCGTTTTGTTGTTTAAGTGCTCTGGCTAGGACTTCAAGCACTATATTGAATAGATAGGGAGAGAGGGGGTAGCTTTTTCTAGTCCCTGATTTTAGTGGGATTTCTTCAAGTTTTTCTCCACTCAGTTTGATGTTGGCTACTAGTTTGCTGTGTGTTGCTTTTACTATGTTTAGAGTGGGTCTTGAATTCATGATCTTTCTAAAACTTTTATCATGATGTGGTGTTTAGTCTTTTGAATGTTTTCTCAACACCTAATGAGATGATTATGTTGTTCTTTCCTTTGAGTTTGTTTATATAGTGGATTATGTTGGTGGATTTCTGAATATCAAACCATCGTGGATTTCTGAATATCGAACCATCCTTACATCCCTACATCCCTGGGGTAAAGCCTATGTGGTCATGGTGAATGATCACTTTGGTGTGTTCTTAAATTCAGTTTAGAAGAATTTTATTCAATATTTTCACATTGGTATTCAGAATGGAAATTAGTCTGAAGTTCTCTTTCTTTGTAGGATCTTTGTGTGGTTTAGGTATAAGCATAATTGTGGCTTCATAGAACAAATTAAGTAGTGTTCCTTCTGTTTCTATTTTGTTTAATAGTTTGAAGAGTATTAGTATTATTTGAAGGTCTGAAAGAATTCTGCACTAAACCCACCTGGTCCTTGGCTTTTCGTTTGTTCGTTCGTTTGTTTTTCTGTTGGAGTTGTTTGGGAGATTTTAATGACTGCTCCTATTTCTTTAGGGGACATGGGGATGTTTAGATGGTTTATCTCACCCTGATTTTACTTTGGAACCTAATATCTGTCTAGCAAATTGTCCATTTTATCCAGATTTTCCAGTTTTCTTGAGGATAGGCTTTTGTAGTAGGATCTGATGATTTTTTTAATTTCTTCAGATTCTGTTGTTAGGTCTCTCTTTTTATTTCTGATTTTGTTAATTTGGATACTGTCTCTGTGGCCTCTGGTTAGTCTGACTAAGGGTTTGTCTATCTTGTTGATTTTTTCAAAGAACCAGATCCTGCTTTTGTTGATTCTGTGTATAGCCTTTTGTTTCTACTTGGTTGGTTTCATCCATGAGTTTAATTATTTCCTGCTGTCTACTCCTCTTGGGTGCATTTGCTTCTTTTTGTTCTAGAACTTTCAGGTATGCTGTCAAGCTGTTAGTGTATGCTCTCTCCAGTTTCTCTTTGGAAGCACTCAGAGAAGTAAGTTTTCCTTTTAGCACAGCTTTCATTGTCCTTCATGAGTTGGGATATGTTGTGCCTTCATTTTCATTAAATACTAATATGTCTCTAAAGTCTTTATTTCTTCCTTGACCAAGCTATCATTGATTAGAGCATTGTTCAGCTTCCATATGTTTGTGTTCTTTCTGTTATTTTTCTTGTTATTTAAGACTAGCCTTAGTCTGTGGTGATCTGATAGGATGCCTGGGATTATCTCAATCTTCTTCTATCTGTTGAGACCCATTTTGTGACCAATTACGTGGTCAGTTTTGGAGAAGTTACCATGAGGTGCTGAGAAGAAGGAATATTGTTTTGATTTATGATTAATTGGTCTATAGATGTCTGTTAAATCCAGTTGGTTCATAACTGAAGTTAGTTTCCCTGTATCTCTGTTTAGTTTCTGTTTCCATGATCTGTCCATTGATGAGAGTGGGGTGTTGAAGGCTTCCACTATTATCTTGTGATGTGCAATGTGTGCTTTGAGCTTTAATAAAGTTTCTTTTATGAATTCAGGTGCCCTTGCATTTGGAACATAGATATTCAGAATTGATACATCATTGTGGTAGATTTTTTTTCTTTGAAGAGTATGCAATATCCTTTCTTATTTTTTCATAACATTTGGTTGAAAGTTGATATTTTTTTCAATATTAGAATTATTACTTCTGCCTGTTTCTTGGCACCATTTGCTTGGAAAAAATTTTTCCAGCCTTTTACTCTGAGGTGTTTTTCTCTTTGTCAATGTGGTGTGTTTCCTTATGCAGCAAAATTCTGGGTCCTGTTTATATATCCAGTCTGTGAGTGTATTTCTTTTTATTGGGGCATTGAGTTCATTGATGTTAAGAAGTATTCAAGAATAGTGATTGTTGTTTCCTGTCATGTTTGTTGTTAGAGTTGGAATTATATTGTATGACTATCTTCTTTTGTTTGTTTGGATATTTTTATTTACATTTCAAATGTTATTCCCTTTCCCAGTTTCCTGCCCAGAACCCTCTATCTCACCCATCTCCCCTTCTTCTATAAGGGAGTTCCCCCTCCACAAACACCCCCTTCCTGCCTCTCCACCCTGACGTTCTCCTACCCTGGTGGCTCTTTTGGGTTTTTTCTTAGTATTTCTAGGGTGTAGTTTCTCTCCTTGTGTTGGAGTTTTACATCTATTATCCTTTGTAGGGCTGGATTTGTGGAAAGATACTGTGTAAATTTGGTTTTGTCATGGAATATCTTGGTTTCTCCATCTATACTAATTGAGAATTTTGCTGGATATAGTAGCCTGGTCAGGCATTTGTGTTCTTTTTGGGTCTGTATGACACCTACCCAGGTTTTCCTAGCTTTCATAGTTTCTGTTGAGAAATCTGGTGTAATTTGATATGTCTTCTTTTATGTTACTTGACTTTTTCCCTTACTGCTTTTAACACTCTTTCTTTGTTTTGTGCATTTGATGTTTTGACTATTATGTGATGGGAAGAATTTCTGTTCTGGTCCAATCTACTTGGAGTTCTATAGGCTTCTTGGATGTTTATGGGCATCTCTTTCTTTAGGTTAGGGAAGTTTTCTTCTATGATTTTTTTAAAGATATTTATTGGCCCTTTAACTTGTGAATCTTCACTCTCTTCTATACCTATTATCCTTTGGTTTGGTCTTCTCATTGTGTCCTCGATTTTCTGGATATTTTGTGTTAGGAGCTTCTTGCATTTTGTCTTTTCTTTGAGTAGTGTGTCAATGTTTTTGATAGTATCTCTGCCCCTGGAATTCTTTCTTCTATGTCTTATATTCTGTTGGTGATGCTTCCATCTATGACTCCTGATCTCTTTCCTAGCTTTTCTATCTCTAGGGTTGTCTCCTTTTGTAATTTTGTTAGTGTTTTTCCTTCCATTTTTAATTCCTGGATGGTTTGTTCAGTTCTTTCACCTGTTTGGTTGTGTTCTCCTGCACTTCTTTAAGGGATTTTTGTGTTTCCTCTTTAAGGGCTTCTACTTGTTTATCTGTGTTGTCCTATATTTCTTTAAGGGAGTTGTTTATGTCCTTCTGAAAGTCCTCTATCATCATTGTGAGATGTGATTTTAGATTCAAATTTGCTTTGCCAGTGTGTTTGAGTATTCAGGACTTGCTGTGGTGGGAGAACTGGGTTCTGATGATTCCAAGTAGCCTTAGTTTCTGTTGCTTAGTTTCTTGTCCTTGTCTCTCACCATCTTGTTATCTCTGGTGTTAGTTGGTCTTGCTGTTTCTGATTGGAACTTGTCCCCTGGAGGCTGTGAACCTGTGATTTTAGGAGTGAAAGCACTCCTGGGAGACCAAATCTCTCAGCGCACATTTTGGATTCAGAGGGCTATGGGACAGCCTTATGGGCACAGATGGATACTGGAAGGATCCTGTCCCAGGCTGTTCTGTGGTTCCTGTGCCCTGTGTGCTCCTGGTGGGTTCCTCTTTGGACAGTAATTGGAGCAAAAGTGGAGTCTTACCTGTAGACTTGGAGTAAGAGTACTCCTGGAAGACCAGCTCTCTCTGGACAAAATTTTGGGTTCTGGGGGCTGTGGGACAGCCTTAGCTCTGGCTACCCATCAAGATTTTTTTAGCTTTCATTTGCTTAGAATTTTAGATTCTTGCTGTAGCAAATGTTTCTCTAGCACTGTATGTTGATACCAGAAAATGTTTTTTTTTCTTTATTTTGTTTTTTTACCAACTAGAGCAATTGAATCACAATGGAAGTATGTTGTGAATGTCACAAAGCAAATGATCCACTGATACTATATCATGCATGTGATAAAATGATGATATTAGTTCCTCCTTCTTCTCTGTCACTATTTCTCCTCTTGAGATAGGGTCTCATGTAGGGAAATAAGTCTGTTCATCTCATAGGATGTACTTATTGATTTCTTTTCTTATAATTTTTTTGTTTGTTATCAGTATTTCGACAGACTTGCATAGCTTAGTGATCATCAAATTATTGTTCAGAAAATTTGCTTAAATTTAGATAATAAGACTTGGAGACAACCATTAGACTGAGCTCAGAGACCCTGGTGGGGGAGCTGCAGGAAGGACTGGAGGAAGAGAGGGAGATTGCAACCCCATAGGAAGAACAACATCAGCTGGCTGGACCACCCTGTGCTATCAGAAACTAGACTACCAACCAAAGAGTAGACATGTAGGAATCCATGGCTCCAGATACATATGTAGAAGAGGATGGCCTTGCCTATCAACAATGGGAGGGGAGGTCCTTGGTTCTGTGGAAGTTTGATATCCCAGTGTAGGGGTATGCTGGAGTGGCCGGGCGGGAGAGGGTGGGTAGGAGTGAACCCTCATAGAGGCAAAGGGATAGGGGGATAGGGAAGATGTAGGATGAGAGGTTTGTGGAGGGGTAACTGGGAAGTTGTATATCACTTGAGATATAAACCAATACAATGATTAATAATAAAAAATTTGTCATTTTTAGC